>NC_141065.1:12277971-13477971 GCF_041138505.1 Cibotium barometz | reverse complement strand
AGTTATGAGAAGGACTCTAGAAGAAGCAAGCCATGGTGCAGATAAAGAGTTGCAAGGGAACCTCGTTGGTTAAGTGAGTATATACTGTGACGTATATTTAACTACAATACCCTCGACTCGTGAGGTGGATCATAAGAAAGAGTTCATTCCCGAAGGCCAACAATAGCGAATCTGATGGCCATTCCGAAAGCAACCGAGCTCGGGAAATAATCGAGATAACTGTTCGAGGAGAGCTTTGTTTGGCCCATTTGTATCCCCTTGCTATGTGGTGCTGGTTCTCTTTTAGAAGGAGAATGATGGGACTATGAGATTGTTTATTCAAGGTTAGATCGGCTTATTGTTAAGAATCGCCATCTTACTCCTAGAATGTGCTGTTAGATTGATCGCATAAAGGCCGGATATTTATAAAGATTGACTTAAACTTAGGATATTATCATATCATAATATTTCTAAGATAGATTTTATTACATGGTATGCACATTACGAGTTCACGATAATGCTATTAAGATTAAATAATTCCCCTTCCAGCTATAATTACTGAATGCAAAAAGAAAAAGAAAAGAAACCTTCAGAGAACATCCGCATGATTTTATCTCAATCTTCATTAATGAAATTCTAGTTTGCTCCAAGAATGTAGCCGATCGCATGTGAAGTATGTGTCTCTTTAAAGCCCTAGAAAGCCTCCAGAAGCACAGACTTTTCTCTAAGAAGTGTGCGTGTACCTTCTTTACCGATCAAATTGAATATCTGGGATCATAATAACAAGAGATAGTATATTAGCTGATCCCGCCAAGGTGCAAAAGCGGGTATCGATTGGCCATAACCAAAGATGACAAAGGAAGTCAAATGATTCTTGGGATTGATAAGATGGTATTCGATGTTCATATGCCAAGATTGTTTCTCCTTTGATGGCACTTCTCAAGAAGGACATTCCATTCTAATGGTCCGCGATGTGCCAAAGTAACTTTGATAAGCTGAGGGGTTGCTTGACTAATCCGCTGGTGCTATAGCTAAGATCTCACGAGAGGAACAACGATGTCTCGCGAGTGATGACTTAGAGTTGCTTGTCTTCTCGGGTTACAGATCATAAAATTTTAAAGCATATTTTCAACCAGAATGATGTTAACATCATGCAAAGAAGATAAATACAAGCACTTCGAGAGTTTGGTTTTAAAATCAAGTATAGGTTAGATAAGGAGAATGCGGTCACAGATATATTAGGCAGGAAGGCCTCCTTACTTGCACGTTGAGATTAAGGAAGAGATTGGATTAGATAAGTTCTTTATCCCTATTATCATATTGCTTAACTGCAAAAGTAAAGACAACCCTAGAAGTAAAGAAAATTCATGGATTCACGCTAGAGGTGGATGCTTGTACTTCAATAATCGGTTATGTGTTTTTCAAGATAGAGATCTTAATAAGAGGATTCTAAAGAAAGCTCGTGAGTGACAGGCCCCAGCTAAGTGAAGACCGTCATGGTGGCTACTACAAAGAAGCATTTCTTTTAGCCTTGCAAAGGTGAAATGACAAAAACGCCAAGAAACGTGCATCCTTTTTCACATATACAATTAGAATACATAAGCATGGATTCCATCATTAGATTTTTCTTCAGTCGATGTAGGATATGATTCCATCTTACCGGTGTGGTAGATCGCTTGACGAAGGTTGCTCATTCGATTCTATTGAAAAAGACTTATACTGCTCTTGGTGTTTGCTAAAAGTCTTTCCAAAGGATATATTCAGACTTTACTTTAGAAGGATAGTTAGTGATCGGGGTGCTGAATTCCTGTCTCGCTCTTGATATAAATGCTTTGAAGCTGTAGCTCTCTAGATTTTGGTACTATCTAGAAACCGATGATTAGGCCGAGAGGGTAATCAAAGACATTCTTCAAGCATTCCATGAATGGGAACCCAAAACATGGATGAATTCTCTACATTTGGTAGAAATTTTTCGCGATGCATCTCATAGTAGATTGTGCAACACCATTAATTTGGTTCGACCCACTAGTTAGAGTGGAAGTCTTGAAGCAAATAGATAAAGTGGATCGTTCAATGCGGACTATGAAAAAGGATATCAAAGCTACTCAAGATAGAAAAAAGTAGCGTGTTGATCTCAAGTAGACTACTAGAGAATTTGATGAAGGTGATATGGTCTTCCTTGGTATACGACCCAACCAGAGAAGTTCCCTCTCCTTTTGGGAAAAAGTACAAGAAGTTTTTGCCCAGATATTGTAAACCCTACACAAATATGAGGAAAGTTGGAGATTAAGTTATAGACTGTGAATGAATACAAGGAAAGTTGGAGATTGAGCTTGTGAACTTTTCTTCCCTCCTCCATACTTGAAGATCCACAATGTATTTTCATGCGAGCTCATTTGAAGAAAGAAGAAGTATGTTCCAGATCCAAGTCATGTATTGGATGATGAGAAGGTAGGCCTAGATGTATGAACACTCGTAATGCTTGATGCCATCATCCCTACCCCCTCGAGATCATGCCCACATGACCTAGCTCACACACATATGTCAGCATCAGTGTCCATATCATCATGCGCAAATATATGTGTATGTATCATCATGTGCACGTGTGTGTGTCGGTACATCAATATCATGGTATGTGTGTGTGTAATAGATCATCATGTGTATGAGTTTATAGAAGGTACATCATCATCATCTAGATCCGTGCGCCGATGTAGTCTACAGTATTAAGAAGAACATAGTCATGGCGGCTTAAGAGTGTCAAACACTCATACAAGTCACCAAAAGAACTCATCCCATGAATGCGAACAATGCCAAACCTTACCAATGATTCTCACTAACTTACACCCCATCCGATTCCCGAGGTAAGAATTTTAAGCTTTTTGTTGATTCGAGAAACACTCATTCATTCATTCATTTCACTTGGATGTTGCATAAATTAGTAATAGACCAGAAGCAAGGCAGACCAATGCAAGTGGAATTGGCTAGTGGAAGTTACGTGCCAAAAGATGGATGTAATTCAGTATTTCTTGGATGGGAACCTAGCCAAATGTTATCACAAAGACACCATTTCCTTCATGGATCTTCATGTGAACAACATGAAAGGAACTGGAGTAGTTTGAACACCCACCAGGCAGTAAAGGTATTCAAGGGACTCCAGCAGAAGCAAGCCATCCTGCAGATAAAGAGTTGCAAGGGAACCATGTTGGTTAAGTGAGTATATATTGTGATGTAGATTTAACTACAATACCCTCCTCGACTTGTGAGGTGGATCATGAGAAAGAGTTCATTCTCGGAGCCCAACAATAGTGAATCTTGAGCTTATAAGATGGCCATTCCGAAAGCAACCAAGCTCGGGGAATAATCGAGATAACTGTTTGAGGAGAGCTTTGTTTGGCCCATTTGCATCCCCTTGCTATGTGGTGCTCGTTCTCTTTCAGAAGAAGAATGATGGGACTATGAGATTGTTTATTCAGGGTTAAATCCGCTTACTGTTAAGAATCGGCATCTTACTCCTAGAATGTGCTATTAGATTGATCGCATAAAGGCTGGATATGTATAAAGATTGACTTAAACTTAGGATGTTATCATATCATAATATTCCTAAGATAGATTTTAATACATGGTATGCACATTATGATTTCACGATAATGCTGTTGGGATTAAATAATTCCCCTACTAGCTATAATTGTTGAATGCAAAAAGAAAAAGAAAAGAAACCTTCAGAGAACATCCGCATGATTTTATCTCGGTCTTCATTGATGAAATTCTAGTTTGCTCAAAGAATGTAGCTGATCGCATGTGAAGTATGTGTCTCTTTAAAGCCCTGGGAAAGTCTCCAGAAGCACAGACTTTTCTCTAAGAAGGGTGCATGTACCTTCTTTACCGATCAAATTGAATATTCGGGATCATAATGTCAAGAGATAGTATATTAGCTGATCCCGCCAAGGTGCAAAAGCGGGTATCGATTGGCCATAACCAAAAATGATAAAGGAAGTCAAATGATTCTTGGGATTGATAAGATGGTATTCGATGTTCATATGCCAAGATTGTTTCTCCTTTGATGGCGCTTCTCAAGAAGGACATTCCATTCTAATGGTCCGCGATGTGCCAAAGTAACTTTGAGAAGCTGAGGGGTCGCTTAACTAATCCGCTGGTGCTATAGCTAAGATCTCACGAGAGGAACAATGATATCTCGCGAGTGATGACGTAGAGTTGCTTGTCTTCTCAGGTTACACATCATAAAATTTTAAAGCAGATTTTCAACCAGAATGATGTTAATGTCACGCAAAGAAGATAAATACAAACACCTCGAGAGTTTGGTTTTAAAATCAAGTATAGGCTAGATAAGGAGAATGCGATCACAGATATATTAGGCAGGAAGGCCTCCTTACTTGCACGTTGAGATTAAGGAAGAGATTGGATTAGATAAGTTCTTTATCCCTATTATCATATTGTAAGATTCCTCCCCCAACCCCCTTTTTGATGTCTAGTATCTTCCCCTGTAATCAACCCCTCTTCAGAAATATAAAGACCTTGTTTCTAACTATTTTAGCCTAGAGAGAGAAAATATTCTAGAGAGAGAATATTCAGATTTTGAATATTTTTGGATAGAAAAATATCTCTTATAATTCAGATGAGTTCCCCTGAAACAGGAATTCAAAAAGAATTTTCCAATGTGCAATTGGAATTAATTGGAAATAGGTATAAAGAACCTTAGTCTAAGGGTCTAGATTTTCAGAAATCTTTAGACTATGGTCCAATTAAGGTTCCTATGGGCCAATAGCATCAATCCATGTGTAGGGAGTAGATAAATCCAATTTGTAAAAAAGAAGATACCCAAAAATGAGTAAATGCTCACATAAGGTGAAGAGTTGAAAATGTACAAGGTTTATTAGTAAAAAACTATGAGCAATATTAAAAATATGAGATATTTTGGGAATAATGATTTTATTATGACACATATGTAAGGAAGGGGAGTCCCTTAAATGCTCACATAAGATGAAGAGTTGAAAATGTACAAGGTTTATTAGTAAAAAACTATGAGCAATATTAAAATGATTCCATTATGACACATATGTAAGGAAAGAGAGTTCTTTAAAGGAGGTGCAAATTTCACATGCTTGAATGAGTTTTAAACTCATAAAAATTGAGATATTTCATCTCTCCTCTCTCCTCATTTAAGTCTAGTAAGTCAATATTAGATAAAGTGGGAAAAATCCCATTCCCATGAAAAAAGTGGGGGTATGGTAAACTCATCCAAAAGTTTGTCAAAACATATTCATGTGACATATCATTGGAAAGAGCTTGAAAAGTAGAATCTAGATCTACTTTGTCCGACAAATTTGGAGTTTGCATGTTCAAGTTATGGCCAAAACAAATTTTTTTAAATACATTCCCATTTTGAGGGATTTTTTCCATTTTATCTAATATTGACTTTAGTTCCAAAAAGTTAGCTTAACTGACCTAAAAATGGTCAAATATTGACCAAACTGATTTAGAAAATTCTAGAATCAGTTTGTTTGGTTAGGAGCTCAATTTTTCCTATAAATAGAAGCCTCCCCCTTGTTGAAAAAGATATAGTGTTTATGCATCGTTACTCTACTCCACCTAAGCCAAGAACTGTGAATTCATTTAATAATTCACTAGTTTTTGGAGCTTCCCTCTTTCTTCAATCCCCATTAGTGGCTCCATCAACATACTTAACCAATTGATTGGTTGGGGGCCTCTACCGTGAACAAAGAATCAAGCAAGTTGTAAGGTAATTAGTGAATATTGATCTTTCTATAATTTCTCAATGTTTCTCTCTTCTCAACCCCTCTCAAGCTTGAGAAGTTTAATTGGTATGGTTTTTTTTTTAATGCTATTGAAGTTTGAATAGTAGTGAAGAGTTACATAATGCTTTGAAGTTAATTTTCATTTATGTTTAAATTCTAATGATTTTTATGTAAATTCTCTCTCTCACTCAAGAAATGGTCATACTCATGACCCATTCTCAATCCAAATCAAGCTTTTCATAAAGCTTTTCCTTAACCCAAGATTAAGCTATGCTTGAGGCCAAATTAATGGCTTTTTTCTATGCTTTTAGTTTATGTATATTAATGATTCAATCCATTATGGATTAATAATCCAATTAGAGATTATTTTAATTATTTACTTAATGATAAGCATTATCCCTTAGAAAAATTGAGATTTATTAGTCATAGCAGCGGAGCTATGACAAAATTTTTATAAAAATTATGCATAAAATAATCTCATTCAAAGCATAAAAAGAGGACTTCCTACCATATTCTAGGAATCATCATCCTAGATTAATTGAAAGAATTTCATTATAATCATGGAGAAATTGAATTTTAATATTATGCATAAAGGATAAATTTTTATATCAAAAGTGTTATTTTTACCATTTTTATTTTCATGCATAGAAGTATGCATAATGGATAAATTTTTATATCAAAAGTGTTACTTTTATCATTTTTATTTCATACATAAAAGTATGCATAAAAGAAAATTTTTATATCAAAAGTGTTACTTTTATCATTTTTAATTTTCATGCATAGAAGTATGCATAAAGGAAAATTTTTGTATCAAAAGTGTTACTTTTATCATTTTTAATTTTCATGCATAGAAGTATGCATAAAGGAAAAATTTTTATATCAAAAGTGTTACTTTTATCATATTGGATTTCATGCATATAGGTATGCATAAAAGATATTCTTTTTATACTAAAAGTATGATTTTCCTCATAAATGGATTTTATGCTTAACTTAGATGCATAAGAGAAATTCTTTTATTCTAAAAGTATAATTCCCTACCAAATTGAAATCATGCATAAGAAGATGCATAAAAGATTGATTTTAATTTCGAAAGTGTTAGTCTCCCTAAATGGAATTTATGTATAAATAAATGTGTAGAGAAATCTTATATCAAATAAAAGAATTCTTTTTTTTTTTAAAAAGATATGAAATGTGATAAGATGTGATAAGAGGTGTATGAGATGTGATAAGAATTGATAAGATACGTATGGAAAGTGATAGGATGTGATAAGAGGTGTGATAAGAGGTGATAAGATGCTTATGAAATAAGTTAGGATGTGATAAGATGAATTAAGATGTGTATGGGGGGATGAGGTAAGAAGTGTATGTGATAGGATAAGATGTATATGGGTTGTGATAGGGCGAGAATGGATGTGATGTAAAAGATTAGATGTGAAGGTATATGGGGTTATATAAATGGGAATGTGAAAATGGATGTATGTATGTGGATGTGTGGATATGGAGATGGGAGTGTGGATGTATGAACATGAAAATGGATATATGCATGAAGATGTATATGCATAGATGTAAATGTGGATGTAGATGTGGATGTATAGATGTGAATGGATGTGGATGTATAGATGTGAATGGAAATGTGGATGTGGATGTATAAATGAGGATGTGAAAATGGAGGTAAGCATGTAGATGTGGATGCATGTATGTGAATGTGAATGTAGATGTGAATGTGGAATTTGGATATATAGATGTGGATGTATGGGAATGTGGATGTGGATGTATGTGAATGTGAATGTAGATGTGAATGTGGAATGTGGATGTATAGATGTGGATGTATGGGAATGTGGATGTGGATGTATGTGAATGTGAATGTAGATGTCGATGTATAGATGTGAATGTGGAATGTGGATGTGGATGTATGTATGTATGTGGATGTAGATGTGGATGTATGGATGTGTATGTATGAATGTGGATATGGGATGTGGATGTATAAATGAGGATGTGAAAATGGAGATAAGCATGTAGATGTGGATGTATGGATGTGAATGTGGATGTGGATGTGGATGTATGGATGTGGATATGGATGTGAATATATGATATGTGATGTGAAGGAATCTGAAGTGAAGAGATGGAAAAGGAGGTGATTGGATGAGTACACATATACATGGAATGTGGAATAAGTAATGTGGATTAATGAGGGATAATGTGAAAAAATGTGAGTTAATATAGAAACTGTATTTGTAAACTGTTTGTAAATGCTGTTTGTAAATGGCTGTTTTATGTCAAGAATGCTGGGGAAGCATTTTGACCGTCTTGTGATTAAGGTCGTGGAGACCTAACTGATAAAGTTGCAACTGCTGACGGAGAGTCAATGGAGGACGTCTCGCGTAGCAAGGTCGACCGAGGTCTTGACCAGCCTCGGTTCGATTAAAATGGTGAGCTTCCGGTACGGTGGATGAGGGACCAAGGAAGCGGCCTATGAGTGAAGCGCTAGGTCACCTGCGAAGGATCCTAGAGGGTGCTGACCATACGGTGCTCGGGCTCTGGGTCACCTAGGATACCCACGCGTGCGTCGAGGAAGATATTGGAACAAGGAGTAAGAGTTGTTTTGTGAAACCGGGCATGGATCTGGTTGACTGACCTTGCTGGTCCTCAACGGATGAGTCCATGGCTCTTTTATATGGATCTGTTGGTTGATCTTGCTGATCTTCAACGAGAGTCCATCTTGATAAGTGATTATATTGCCGAGTATTATGGGCTAGGAACTATGGAAACGGCCTCTGTGTGGACAGGTGGTGAGCGTTCTAGTTGCCAATGATGCCATAGATACTCTGATGAAGGAATGATGGGAAATTATGAATCAACTGGATAAATTGGGAGATTGTGATCAGTGGTACTATGGTTTCATTAAAGGATTGTTTTAAAGTTAGCTGATGCTAAGAAAAAGGCAATTTTCATATTGGGTGTGTAAGTGGTATGGCTAGTTTTATGTTTGCATGAAATTCCGGCTAGGGGGCCTTGGAACTCTTTTCCTTGGTACCCGGGACAAAACCTAACCAAATTCCAAATTGGATCCCATCACTACAGTGGTTGGGCGGTTGGCTAACCCATGGGATCGGATGGGGTTAGGCTGGACTGATGGATCCGTAAACCGAGACTCAAATTCTGTTACTACGATAGATGAAGTAAGTCCCGGATAGTAATTGTTCTATGGATAGGAATCAACGGCTGTGCCTCTTGATGGGGAAAAAAGCGTTGATCCCAATGATCCAAGTGCAAGTTTCTTCCTTGATCCGACCGAGTATCTTTATAGGTGCAGTTGGATCAGCGTGATCAGTAATGATCTTGACTACGTTAGAGTAAAAAAATTATCCTGGTGGAATCGCCCGTGCTTTCCGGGTAAGGGAAGTTTTTTCCGGGTTCGGTTTTGGAAAAACCGACGGATTAGTCTCTTGTCCGGATATCCGTGGACGAGGCCCCGAATGTGGGACCCCTGTCCCGTGCGAGAAGTGCTATTTTTGCTGCTAGTACCGAATCCGTTGCTCGGTGGGAACAGGGGGATCTCACACATATTGCTTAACCGCAAAAGTAAAGGCAACCCTAGAAGTAAAGAAAATTCATGGATTCACGTTAGAGGTGGATGCTTGTACTTCAATAATCGGTTATGTGTTTTTCAAGATAGAGATCTTAATAAGAGGATTCTAAAGAAAGCTCGTGACAGGCCCCGGCTAAATGAAGACCGTCATGGTGGCTACTACAAAGAAGCATTTCTTTTAGCCTTGCAAATGTGAAATGACAAAAACGCCAAGAAACGTGCATCCTATTTCACATATACAATTAGAATATCCTGTTTCACATATACAATTAGAATACATAAGCATGGATTCCATCATTAGATTTTTCTTTAATCGATGCACGACATGATGCCATCTTAGCCGTGTGGTAGATCGCTTGACGAAGGTTGCTCATTCGATTCTATTGAAAAAGACTCATACTTCTCTTGGTGTTTGCTAAAAGTCTTTCCAAAGGATATATTCAGACTTTACTTTAGAAGGATAGTTAGTGATCGGGGTGCTGAATTCGCGCCTCGCTCTTGGAATAAATGCTTTGAAGCTGTAGCTCTCTAGATTCTGGTACTATCTAGAAACCGATGAGGCAGAGAGGGTAATCAAAGACATTCTTCAAGCATTCCATGGATGGGAACCCAAAACATGGATGAATTCTCTACATTCGGTAGATTTTTTTTGCGATGCATCTCATAATAGATTGTGCAACACCATTGATTTGGTTCGACCCACTGGTGAGAGTGGAAGTCTTGAAGCAAATAGATAAAGTGGATCATTCAATGCGGACTATAGAAAAGAATATAAAAGCTACTCAAGATAGAAAAAAGTAGCGCTTTGTTTGGGCCATTTGTATCCCCTTGCTATGTGGTGCTGGTTCTCTTTCAGAAGAAGAATGATGGGACTATGAGATTGTTTATTCAAGGTTAAATCGTCTTATTGTTAAGAATCGGCATCTTACTCCTAGAATGTGCTATTAGATTGATCGCATAAAGGCTGGATATTTATAAAGATTGACTTAAACTTAGGATATTATCACATCATAATATTCCTAAGATAGATTTTATTACATGGTATGCACATTACGAGTTCAGGATAATGCTGTTAAGATTAAATAATTCCCCTACTAGCTATAATTGTTGAATGCAAAAAAAAAAAGAAAAGAAACCTTCAGAGAACATCCGTATGATTTTATCTCGGTCTTCATTGATGAAATTCTAGTTTGCTCAAAGAATGTAGCTGATCGCATGTGAAGTATGTGTCTCTTTAAAGCCCTGGAAAGCCTCCAGAAGCACAGACTTTTCTCTAAGAAGGGTGCGTGTACCTTCTTTACCGATCAAATTGAATATTTGGGATCATAATAACAAGAGATAGTATATTAGTTGATCCCGCCAAGGTGCAAAAGCGGGTATCGATTGGCCATAACCAAAGATGATAAAGAAGTCAAATGATTCTTGGGATTGATAAGATGGTATTCGATATTCATATGCCAAGATTCTTTCTCCTTTGATGGCGCTTCTCAAGAAGGACATTCCATTCTAATGGTCCGCCATGTGCCAAAGTAACTTTGATAAGCTGAGGAGTTGCTTGACTAATCCACTGGTGCTATAGCTAAGATCGCACGAGAGGAACAGTGATGTCTCATGAGTGATGACGTAGAGTTGTTTGTCCTCTCGGGTTACCGATCATAAAATTTTAAAGCAAATTTTCAACCAGAATGATGTTAACATCACGCAAAGAAGATAAATACAAACACTTCGAAGGTTTGGTTTTAAAATCAAGTATAGGTTAGATAAGGAGAATGCGCTCACAGATATATTAGGCAGGAAGGCCTCCTTACTTGCACGTTGAGATTAAGGAAGAGATTGGATTAGATAAGTTCTTTATTCCTTTTATCATATTGCTTAACCGCCGCAAAAGTAAAGGCAATCCTAGAAGTAAAGAAAATTCATGGATTCACGTTAGAGGTGGATGTTTGTACCTCAATAATCGGTTATGTGTTTTTCAAGATAGAGATCTTAGGATTCCAAAGACGGCTCGTGACACGCCCCCTGGCTAAGTAAAGACCGTCATGTTGGCTACTACAAAAAAGCATTTCCTTTATTCTTGCAAAGGTGAAATGACAAAAACGCCAAGAAACGTGCATCCTTTTTCACATATACAATTAAAATACATAAGCATGGATTCCATCATTAGATTTTTCTTCAATCGATGTGCATGACACGATGCCATCTTAGCCGTGTGGTAGATCGCTTGGACGAAGGTTGCTCATTCGATTCTATTGAAAAAAACTTATACTTCTCTTGGTGTTTATTAAAAGTCTTTCCAAAGGATATATTCAGACTTTACTTTAGAAGGATAGTTAGGGATCGGGGTGCTGAATTCACGCCTCTCTCTTGGAATAAATGCTTTGAAGCTGTAGCTCTCTAGATTCTGGTACTATCTAGAAACCGATGATTAGGCAGAGAGGGTAATCAGAGACATTCTTCGAGCATTCCATGGATGGGAACCCAAAACATGGATGAATTCTCTACATTCGGTAAAATTTTTTTGTGATGCATCTCATAGTAGATTGTGCAACACCATGGATTTGGTTTGACCCACTGGTGAAAGTTGCTTTGTTTGGGCCATTTGTATCCCCTTGCTATGTGCTGCTGGTTCTCTTTGAGAAGAAGAATGATGGGACTATGAGATTGTTTATTCAAGGTTAAATCGGCTTATTGTTAAGAATCGGCATCTTACTCCTAGAATGTGCTATTAGATTGATCGCATAAAGGCATGATATTTATAAAGATTGACTTAAACTTAGGGTATTATCATATCGTAATATTCCTAAGAAAGATTTTAATACATGGTATGCACATTACGAGTTCACGATAATGCTGTTAAGATTAAATAATTCCCCTACTAGCTATAATTGTTGATTGAATGCAAAAAGAAAAAGAAAAGAAACCTTCAGAGAACATCCGCATGATTTTATCTCAATCTTCATTGATGAAATTCTAGTTTGCTCGAAGAATGTAGCTGATCGCATGTGAAGTATGTGTCTCTTTAAAGCCCTGGAAAGCCTCTAGAAGCACAAACTTTTCTCTAAGAAGGGTGCATGTACCTTCTTTACCGATCAAATTGAATATCCCGGATTATAATGTCAAGAGATAGTATATTAGCTGATCCCGCCAAGGTGCAAAAGCGGCGATCGATTGGCCATAACCAAAAAAGATAAAGGAAGTCAAATGATTCTTGGGATTGATAAGATGGTATTCGATGTTCATATGCCAAGATTGTTTCTCCTTTCAGTTTTTCTTGGATGGGAGAACACCCACCAGGCAGTAAAGTTATTCAAGGGACTCTAGCAGAAGCAAGCCATCCTGTAGATAAAGAGTTGCAAGGGAACCATGTTGGTTAAGTGAGTATATATTGTGATGTAGATTTAACTACAATACCCTCCTCGACTCGTGAGGTGGATCATGAGAAAGAGTTCATTCTCGGAGCCCAACAATAGTGAATCTTGAGCTTATAAGATGGCCATTCCGAAAGCAACCAAGCTCGGGGAATAATCGAGATAACTGTTTGAGGAGAGCTTTGTTTGGCCCATTTGTATCCCCTTGCTATGTGGTGCTCGTTCTCTTTCAGAAGAAGAATGATGGGACTATGAGATTATTCAGGGTTAAATCCGCTTACTGTTAAGAATCGGCATCTTACTCCTAGAATGTGCTATTAGATTGATCGCATAAAGTTTGGATATGTATAAAGATTGACTTAAACTTAGGACGTTATCATATTATAATATTCCTAAGATAGATTTTAATACATGGTATGCACATTACGAGTTCACGATATTGCTGTTGGGATTAAATAATTCCCCTACTAGCTATATTGTTGAATGCAAAAAGAAAAAGAAAAGAAACCTTCAGAGAACATCCGCATGATTTTATCTCGGTCTTCATTGATGAAATTCTAGTTTGCTCGAAGAATGTAGCGGATAGCATGTGAAGTATGTGTCTCTTCAAAGTCCTGGAAAGCCTACAAAAGCATAGACTTTTCTCTAAGAAGGGTGCGTGTACCCTCTTTATACCATCAATTTGAATATCCAGGATCATAATGTCAAGAGATAGTATATTAGCTAATCCCGCCAACGTGCAAAAGTTGCTATCAATTGGCCAGAACCAAAGAGGATACAGGAAGTCAAATGATTCTTGGGATTGATAAGATGGTATTCATTTGCAAAGATTGTTTCTCTCTCACGAGAGGAACAGTGATGTCTCGCGAGTGATGACATAGAGTTGCTTGCCTTCTCGGGTTATAGATCATAAAATTTTAAATAGATTTTCAACCAGAATGATGTTAACATCACGCAAAGAAGATAAATACAAACACTTTGAGAGTTTGGTTTTAAAATTAAGTATAGGTTAGATAAGGAGAATGCGGTCACAGATATATTAGGCAGGAAGGCCTCCTTACTTGCACGTTGAGATTAAGGAAGAGATTGGATTAGATAAGTTCTCTATCTCTATTATCATACTTGGTTTTAAAATCAAGTATAGGTTAGATAAGGAGAATGCGATCACATATATATTAGGCAGGAAGGCCTCCTTACTTGCATGTTGAGATTAAGGAAGAGATTGGATTAGATAAGTTCTCTATCTCTATTATCATATTGCTTAACCGCAAAAGTAAAGGCGACCCTAGAAGTAAAGAAAATTCATGGATTCACGTTAGAGGTGGATGCTTGTACTTCAATAATCGGTTATGTGTTTTTCAAGATAGAGATCTTAGGATTCCAAAGAAAGCTCGTGACACTCCCCCTTGGCTAAGTAAAGATCGTCATGTTGGCTACTACAAAAAAGCATTTCCTTTAGCCTTGCAAAGGTGAAATGACAAAAACGCCAAGAAACATGCATCCTTTTTTACATATACAATTAGAATACATAAGCATGGATTCCATCATTAGATTTTTCTTCAATCGATGCACGACATGATGCCATCTTAGCCGTGCGGTAGATCGCTTGGACGAAGGTTGCTCATTCGATTCTATTGAAAAAAACTTATACTTCTCTTGGTGTTTGCTAAAAGTCTTTCCAAAGGATATATTCAAACTTTACTTTAGAAGGATAGTTAGTGATCGGGGTGCTGAATTCATGCCTTGCTCTTGGAAAAAATTCTTTGAAGCTGTAGCTCTCTAGATTCTGGTACTATCTAGAAACCGATGATTAGGCAGAGAGGGTAATCAGAGACATTCTTTGAGCATTCCATGGATGGGAACCCAAAACATGGATGAATTCTCTACAATTTTTTTGCGATGCATCTCATAGTAGATTGTGCAACACCATTGATTTGGTTCGACCCACTGGTGAGAGTGGAAGTCTTGAAGCAAATAGATAAAGTGGATCGTTCAATGCGGACTATAGAAAAGGATATAACACCTCTACTGAAGATAGAAAAAAGTAGCGCTTTGTTTGGGCCATTTGTATCCCTGTGCTATATGGTGCTGGTTCTCTTTCAGAAGAAGAATGATGGGACTATGAGATTGTTTATTCAAGCTTAAATCGGTTTATTGTTAAGAATCGGCATGTTACTCCTAGAATGTGCTGTTAGATTGATCGCATAAAGACAGGATATTTATAAAGATTGACTTAAACTTAGGATATTATCATATCATAATATTCCTAAGATAGATTTTATTACATGGTATGCACATTACGAGTTCACGATAATGCTGTTAAGATTAAATAATTCCCCTACTAGCTATAATTGTTGAATGCAAAAAGAAAAAGAAAAGAAACCTTCAGAGAACATCCGCATGATTTTATCTCAATCTTCATTGATGAAATTCTAGTTTACTCGAAGAATATAGCTGAACGCATGTGAAGTATGTGTCTCTCTAAAGCCCTAGAAAGCCTCCAGAAGCACAGATTTTTCTCTAACAAGGGTGCATGTGCCTTCTTTACCGATCAAATTGAATATCCAGGATCATAATGTCAAGAGATAGTATATTAGCTGATCCCGCCAAGGTGCAAAAGCGGCTATCGATTGGCCATAACCAAAGATGATAAAGGAAGTCAAATGATTCCTAGGATTGATAAGATGGTATTCGATGTTCATATGCCAAGATTGTTTCTCCTTTGATGGCGCTTCTAAAGAAGGACATTCCATTCTAATGGTCCGCGATGTGCCAAAGTAACTTTGATAAGCTGAGGGGTTGCTTGACTAATCCGCTGGTGCTATAGCTAAAATCTCACGAGAGGAACAGTGATGTCTCACGACCGAGTGATGACGTAGAGTTGCTTGTCTTCTCAGGTTACAGATCATAAAATTTTAAAGCAGATTTTCAACTAGAATGATGTTAACATCATGCAAAGAAGATAAATACAAACACTTCGAGAGTTTGGTTTTAAAATCAAGTATAGGTTAGATAAGGAGAATGCGGTCACAGATATATTAGGGAGGAAGGCCTCCTTACTTGCACGTTGAGATTAAGGAAGAGATTGGATTAGATAAGTGTCCATATCATCATGCGCAAGTATATGTGTATGTATCATCATGTGCACATGTGTGTGTCGGTACATCAATATCATGGTATGTGTGTGTAATAGATCATCATGTGTATGAGCTTATATAAGGTACATCATCATCATCTAGATCCGTGCGCGCCGATGCAGTCTACAGTATCAAGAAGAACATAGTCATGGCAGCTTAAGAGTGTCAGACACTCATACAAGTCACCAAAAGAAGACTCATCCCATGAATGTGAACAATGCCAAACCTTACCAACAATTCTCACTAAGTTACACCCCATCCGATTCCCGAGGTAAGAATTTTAAGCTTTTTGTTGATTCGAGAAATGCTCATTCATTCATTCATTTCACTTGGATGTTGCATAAATTAGTAATAGACCAGAAGCAAGGCAGACCAATGCAAGTGGAAGTTACGTGCCAAAAGATGGATGTAATTCAGTTTTTCTTGGATGGGAGAACACCCACCGGGTAGTAAAGTTATTCAAGGGACTCCAGCAGAAGCAAGCCATCCTGCAGATAAAGAGTTGCAAGGGAACCATGTTGGTTAAGTGAGTATATATTGTGATGTAGATTTAACTACAATACCCTCCTCGACTCGTCAGGTGGATCATGAGAAAGAGTTCATTCTCGGAGCCCAACAATAGTGAATGTTGAGCTTATAAGATGGCCATTCTGAAAGCAACCGAGCTCGGGGAATAATCGAGATAACTGTTTGAGGAGAGCTTTGTTTGGCCCATTTGTATCCCCTTGCTATGTGGTGCTCGTTCTCTTTCAGAAGAAGAATGATGGGACTATGAGATTGTCTATTCAAAGTTAAATCCGCTTACTGTTAAGAATCGGCATCTTACTCCTAGAATGTGCTATTAGATTGATCGCATAAAGGTTGGATATGTATAAAGATTGACTTAAACTTAGGATGTTATCATATCATAATATTCCTAAGATAGATTTTAATACATGGTATGCACATTACGAGTTCACGATATTGCTGTTGGGATTAAATAATTCCCCTACTAGACCTATATTGTTGAATGCAAAAAGAAAAACAAAAGAAACCTTTAGAGAACATCCGCATGATTTTATCTCGGTCTTCATTGATGAAATTCTAGTTTGCTCGAAGAATGTAGCTGATAGCATGTGAAGTATGTGTCTCTTCAAAGTCCTGGAAAGCCTACAAAAGCATAGACTTTTCTCTAGGAAGGGTCCGTTTACCTTCTTTATACCATCAAATTGAATATCCAGGATCATAATGTCAAGAGATAGTATATTAGCTGATCCCGCCAAGGTGCAAAAATCGATTGGCCAGAACCAAATAGGATACAGGAAGTCAAATGATTCTTGGGATTGATAAGATGGTATCCGATGTTCATTTGCCAAGATTGTTTCTCTCTCACGAGAGGAACAGTGATGTCTCGCGAGTGATGACATAGAGTTGCTTGTCTTCTCTCGGATTACAGATCATAAAATTTTAAAACACATTTTCAACCAGAACGATGTTAACATCACGCAAAGAAGATAAATACAAACACTTTGAGAGTTTGGTTTTAAAATCAAGTATAGGTTAGATAAGGAGAATGCGGTCACAGATATATTAGGCAAGAAGGCCTCCTTACTTGCACGTTGAGATTAAGGAAGAGATTGGATTACATAAGTTCTCTATCTCTATTATCATATTGCTTAACTGCAAAAGTAAAGGCAACCCTAGAAGTAAAGAAAATTCATGGATTCATGTTAGAGGTGGATGCTTGTACTTCAATAATCGGTTATGTGTTTTTCAAGATAGAGATCTTAGGATTCCAAAGAAAGCTTGTGACACGCCCCCCGGCTAAGTAAAGACCGTCATAATGGCTACTACAAAAAAGCATTTCCTTTAGCCTTGAAAAGGTGAAATGACAAAAACACCAAGAAACGTGCATCCTTTTTTACATATACAATTAGAATACATAAGCATGGATTCCATCATTAGATTTTTCTTCAATCGATGCACGACATGATGCCATCTTAGCCGTGTGGTTGATCGCTTGACGAAGGTTGCTCATTCGATTCTATTGAAAAAGACTTATACTTCTCTTGGTGTTTGCTAAAAGTCTTTCCAAAGGATATATTCAAAACTTTACTTTAGAAGGATAGTTAGTGATCGGGGTGCTGAATTCATGCCTCGCTCTTGGAATAAATGCTTTGAAGTTGTAGCTCTCTACATTCTGGTACTATCTAGAAACCGATGATTAGGCAGAGAGGGTAATCAGAGACATTCTTCAAGCATTCCATGGATGGGAACCCAAAACATGGATGAATTCTCTACAATTCTTTTGCGATGCATCTCATAGTAGATTGTGCAACACCATTGATTTGGTTCGACCCACTGGTGAGAGCGGAAGTCTTGAAGCAAATAGATAAAGTGGATCGTTCAATGCGGACTATAGAAAAGGATATAAAAGCTACTCAAGATAGAAAAAAGTAGCGCTTTGTTTGGGCCATTTGTATCCCCCTGCTATGTGGTGCTGGTTCTCTTTTAGAAGAAGAATGATGGGACTATGAGATTGTTTATTCAAGCTTAAATCGGCTTATTGTTAAGAATCGGCATCTTACTCCTAGAATGTGCTATTAGATTGATTGCATAAAGGCCGGATATTTATAAAGATTGACTTAAACTTAGGATATTATCATATCATAATATTCCTAAGATAGATTTTAATACATGGTATGCACATTACGAGTTCACGATAATGCTGTTAAGATTAAATAATTCCCCTACTAGATATAATTGTTGAATGCAAAAAGAAAAAGAAAAGAAACCTTTAGAGAACATCTGCATGATTTTATCTCAATCTTCATTGATGAAATTCTAGTTTGCTCGAAGAATGTAGCTGATCGCATGTGAAGTATGTGTCTCTTTAAAGCCCTGGAAAGCCTCCAAAAGCACAGACTTTTCTCTAACAAGGGTGCGTGTGCCTTCTTTACCGATCAAATTGAATATCCAAGATTATAATGTCAAGAGATAGTATATTAGCTGATCCCACCAAGGTGCAAAAGCGGCTATCGATTGGCCATAGCCAAAGATGATAAAGGAAGTCAAATGATTCTTGGGATTGATAAGATGGTATTCGATGTTCATATGCCAAGATTGTTTCTCCTTTGATGGCGCTTCGAAAGAAGGACATTCCATTCTAATGGTCCGCGATGTGCCAAAGTAACTTTGATAAGCTTTGACTAATCCGCTGGTGCTATAGCTAAGATCTCACGAGAGGAACAATGATGTCTCGCGAGTGATGACGTAGAGTTGCTTGTCTTCTCAGGTTACAGATCATAAAATTTTAAAGCAGATTTTCAACTTGAATGATGTTAACATCACTCAAAGAAGATAAATACAAGCACTTCGAGAGTTTGGTTTTAAAATCAAGTATAGGTTAGATAAGGAGAATGCAGTCACAGATATATTAGGCAGGAAGGCCTCCTTACTTGCACGTTGAGATTAAGGAAGAGATTGGATTAGATAAGTTCTTTATCCCTATTATCATATTGCTTAACCACAAAAGTAAAGGCAACCCTAGAAGTAAAGAAAATTCATGGATTTACGTTAGAGGTGAATGCTTGTACTTCAATAATCGGTTATGTGTTTTTCAAGATAGAGATCTTAATAAGAGGATTCTAAAGAAAGCTCGTGACAAGCCCCGGCTAAGTGAAGACCGTCATGGTGGCTATTACAAAGAAGCATTTCTTTTAGCCTTGCAAAGGTGAGATGACAAAAATGCCAAGAAACATGCATTCTTTTTCACATATACAATTAGAATACATAAGCATGGATTCCATCATTAGATTTTTCTTCAGTCGATGTAGGACATGATTCCATCTTAGCCGTGTGGTAGATCGCTTGACGAAGGTTGCTTATTCGATTCTATTGAAAAAGACTTATACTGCTCTTGGTGTTTGCTAAAAGTCTTGCCAAAGTATATATTCAGACTTTACTTTAGAAGGATAGTTAGTGATCGGGGTGCTGAATTCCCGTCTCGCTCTTGATACAAATGCTTTGAGGCTGTAGCTCTCTAGATTCTGGTACTAGAAACCGATGATTAGGCAGAGAAGGTAATCAAAGACATTCTTCGAGCATTCCATGGATGGGAACCCAAAACATGGATGAATTCTCTACATTTGGTAGAAATTTTTTGCAATGCATCTCATAGTAGATTGTGCAACACCATTGATTCGGTTTGACCTACTGGTGAGAGTGGAAGTGTTGAAGCAAATAGATAAAGTGGATCGTTCAATGCGGACTATAAAAAAGGATATCAAAGCTACTCAAGATAGAAAAAAGCAGCCTGTTGATCTCAAGTAGACTACTAGAGAATTTGATGAAGGTGATATGGTCTTCCTTGGTATACGACCCAACCAGAGAAGTTCCCTCTGCTTTTGGAAAAAAGTACAAGAAGTTTTCGTCGAGATATTGTAAACCCTACACAAATATGAGGAAAGTTGGAGATTAAGTTATAGACTCTGCATGAATACGAGGAAAGTTGGAGATTGAGCTTGTGAACTTTTCTTCCCTCCTCCATACTTGAAGATCCACAATGTATTTTCATGCGAGCTCATTTGAAGAAAGAAGAAGTATGTTCCAGATCCAAGTCATGTATTGGATGATGAGAAGGTAGGCCTAGATGTATGAATACTCGTAATTCTTGATGCCATCATCCTACCCCCTCGAGATCATGCCCACATGATCTATCTAGCTCACACACATACGTCATGTAAGATTCCTCCCCCAACTCCCTTTTGATGTCTAGTATCTTCCCCTGTAATCAATCCCTCTTCAGAAATATAAAGACCTTGTTTCTAACTGTTTTAACTTAGAGAGAGAAAATTATTCTAGAGAGAGAATATTCAGATTTTGAATATTTTTGGATAGAAAAATATCTCATATAATTAAGATGAATTTTCCTGAAACAGAAATTCAAAAAGAATTTTCCAATGTGCAATTGGAATTAATTAGAAATAGGTATAAAGAACCTTAGTCTAAGGGTCTAGATTTTCATAAATCTTTGGATTATGGTCCAATTAAGGTTCCTATGGACCAATAGCATCAATCCATGTGTAGGGAGGAGATAAATCCAAATTGTAAAAAGAAGATACCAAAAAATGAGTAAATGCTCACATAAGATGAAGAGTTGAAAATGTACAAGGTTTATTAGTAAAAAACTATGAGCAATATTAAAAATATGAGATATTTTGGGAATAATGATTTTATTATGACACATATGTAAGGAAGGGGAGTCCCTTAAATGCTCACATAAGATGAAGAGTTGAAAATGTACAAGGTTTATTAGTAAAAAACTATGAGCAATATTAAAATGATTCCATTATGACACATATGTAAGGAAGGGGAGTTCTTTAAAGGAGGTGTATATTTCACATAAGATGAAGAGTTGAAAATTTACAAGGTTTATTAGTAAAAAAAACTATGAGCAATATTAAAATGATTCCATTATGACACATATGTAAGGAAGGGGAGTTCTTTAAAGGAGGTGCATATTTCACATGCTTGAATGAGTTTTAAACTCATAAAAATTGAGATATTTCATCTCTCCTCTCTCCTCATTCAAGTCTAGTTCCAAAAAGTTAGCTTAACTGACCTAAAAATGGTCAAAAATTGACCAAACTGATTTGGAAAATTCTAGAATCAGTTTGTTTGGTTAGGAGCTCAATTTTTCCTATAAATAGAAGCCTCCCCCTTGTTGAAAAATATATAGTGTTTATGCATCGTTACTCTACTCCACCTAAGCCAAGAACTGTGAATTCATTTAATAATTCACTAGTTTTTGGAGCTTTCCTCTTTCTTCAATCCCCATTAGTGGCTCCATCAACATACTTAACCAATTGATTGGTTGGGGGCCTCTACCGTGAACAAAGAATCAAGCAATTTGTAAGGTAATTAGTGAATATTGATCTTTTCTATAATTTCTCAATGTTTCTCTCTTCTCAACCCCTCTCAAGCTTGAGAAGCTTAATTGGTATGGTTTTTTTAAATGCTATTAAAGTTAATTGGTGAATAGTAGTGAAGAGTTACATAATTTAATAAATGCTATTGAAGTTAATTTTTATTTATGGTTTTTATGTAATTTCTCTCTCTCACTCAAGAAATGGTTATACTCATGACCCATTCTCAATCCAAATGAAGCTTTTCATAAAGCTTCTCCTTAATCCAAGATTAAGCTATGCTTGAGGCCAAATTAATGGCTTTTTTCTATGCTTTTAGTTTATGCATATTAATGATTCAATCCATTATAGATTAATGATCCAATTAGAGATCATTTTAATTATTTCCTTAATGATAAGCTTTATCCCTTAGAAAAAATTGAGATTTATCAATCATAGCAGCGGAGCTATGGCAAAATTTTTATAAAAATTATGCATAAAATAATTTCATTCAAAGCATTAAAAGAGGACTTCCTACCATATTCTAGGAATTATCATCCTAGATTAATTGAAAGATATTCATTGTAATCATAGAGAAATTGATTTTTACATTATGCATAATTGATTTTCATGCATATAAGTATGCATAAAAGATAATTTTTTTTATATTAAAAGTGTTACTTTTATCATTTTTAATTTTCATGCATAGAAGTATGCATAAAGGAAAATTTTTTATATCAAAAGTGTTACTTTTATCATTTTTAATTTTCATGCATAGAAGTATGCATAAAAGATAAATTTTTTATATTAAAAGTGTTACTTTTATCATTTTTAATTCTCATGCATAGAAGTATGCATAAAGGAAAATTTTTTATATCAAAAGTGTTACTTTTATCGTTTTTAGTTTTCATGCATAGAAGTATGCATAAAGGATAATTTTTTTAATATCAAAAGTGTTACTTTTATCATATTGGATTTCATACATAGAGGTATGCATAAAAGTTGATTATTTTATTATAAAAGTGTTACTTTTATCATAATTGGATTTCATGCATGGAGGTATGCATAAAAGATATTCTTTTTATACTAAAAGTGTGATTTTCATCATAAATGGATTTTATGCATAACTTAGATGCATAAGAGAAATTCTTTTATTCTAAAAGTGTAATTCCTACCAAATTGACTTTATGCATAAAAAGATGCATAAAAAAAATTGATTTTTAATTCAAAAGTGTCATTCTCATCTAAATTGAATTTATGCATAGGAAGATGCATAAAAGATTGAATTTTAATTCAAAAGTGTCATTTTCATTTAAAATGAATTTATGCATAGGAAGATGCATAAAAGATTGATTTTTCTTTGGAAGTATTAATCTCCTTAAATGGAATTTATGCATAAGTAAATGTGTAAAGAAATCTTATATCAAATATAAGAATTCTCTTGTATTCTATAAATAGATATGAGATGTGATAGGATGTGATAAGAGGTGTATAAGAGGTGATAAGATGTGATAAGATGTGTATGGGATGAGGTAAGAAGTGTATGTGATAGGATAAGATGTATATGGGTTGTGATTGGGCGAGAATGGATGTGATGTAAAAGATTAGATGTAAAGGCATATGGGGTTACATGAATGGGAAGGTGGAAATGGATGTATGTATGTGGATGTGTGGATGTGTAGATGGGAGTATGGATGTATGAATGTGAAAATGGATGTATGCATGAAGATGTATATGCATAGATGTGAATGTGGATGTAGATGTGGATGTATAGATGTGAATGGGAATGTGGATGTGAATGTGGATGTAGATGTGGATGTATAGATGTGAATGGGAATGTGGATGTGGATGTACGTATGTATGTGGATGTAGATGTGGATGTATAGATGTGAATGGGAATGTGGATGTGGATGTATAGATGTGAATGTGAATGTGGATGTGGATGTATATGAATGTGGATGTATAGATGTGAATGGGAATGTGGATGTGGATGTAGATGTGGATGTATAGATGTGAATGCGAATGTGGATGTGGATGTATGTATGTATGTGGATGTGGATGTATGTATGTATGTGGATGTGGATGTATGAATGAGGACGTGATAATGGATGTATGCATGTAGATGTGGATATATGGATGTGAATATGAATGTGGATGTGGATGTGGATGTATAGATGTGAATAGGAATGTGGATGTGGATGTATATGAATGTGGATGTATAGATGTGAATGGAAATGTGGATGTGGATGTATAGATGTGAATGAGAATGTGGATGTGGATGTATGTATGTATGTGGATGCAGATGTATGTATGTATGTGGATGTGGATGTATGATTGAGGACGTGATAATGGATGTATGCATGTAGATGTGGATATATGGATGTGAATATGATTGTGGATGTGGATGTGGATGTATGGATGTGGATATGGATGTGTATGTATGAATGTAGATAAGGGATGTGGATGTATAAATGAGGATGTGAAAATGGAGGTATACATGTAGATGTGGATGTATGGATGTGGATGTGGATGTGGATGTGGATGTGGATGTATAAATGAGGATGTGAATGTGGATGTGAATGTGGATGTGGATATTGGATGTGGATATGGATGTGTATGTATGAATGTGGATATGGGATGTGGATGTATAAATGAGGATGTGAAAATGGATGTATGCATGTAAATGTGGATGTATGGATGTGAATGTGAATGTGTATGTGAATTAATGTGTCACCGATATGAGGAAATGGATGAGAATGAGTACACATTAAATGGAATGTGGAATAAGTAATGTGGACTAAGGAGGGATAATGTGGAAAGACGAGAGTTTGATTTAGAAACTGTATTTTGTGACTGTTTGTAAATGACTGTTTTATGTCATGAATGCTGGGGAAGCATTTTGACCGTCTTGTGGATTAAGGTCATGAAGACCTAACTGTTAAAGTTGCAACTGCTGAACGGAGAGTCAATGGAGGACGTCTCGCGTAGCAAGGTCGGCCGAGGTCTTGACCAGCCTCGGTTCGATTAAAATGGTGAGCTTCCGGTACGGTGGGTGAGGGACCAAGGAAGCGGCCTATGAGTGAAGCGCTAGGTCACCTGCGAAGGATCCTAGAGGGTGCTGACCATACGGTGCTCGGGCTCTGGGTCGCCCAGGATACCCACGCGTGCGTGGAGGAAGATATTGGAACAAGGAGTAAGAGTTGTTTTGTGAAACCGGGCATGGATCTGGTTGATTGACCTTGCTGGTCTTCAATGGATGAGTCCATGGCTCTTTATATGGATCTGTTGGTTGATCTTGCTGATCTTCAACGAGAGTCCATCTTGAATTTTTATAAGTGATTATATTGCCGAGTATTATGGGCTAGGAACTATTGAAAAGGCCCTTGTGTGGACAGGTGGTGAGCGTTCTAGTTGCCAATGATGCCATAGATACTCTGATGAAGGAATGATAGGAAATTATGAATCAACTGGATAAATTGGAAGATTGTGATCAGTGGTACTATGGTTTCATTAAAGGATTGTTTTAAAGTTAGCTGATGCTAAGAAAAAGGCAATTTTCATATTGGGTGTGTAAGTGGTGTGGCTAGTTTTATGTTTGCATGAACTTCCGGCTAGGGGGCCTTGGAACTCTTTTCCTTGGTACCCGGGACAAAACCTAACCAAATTCCAAATTGGATCCCATCACTACAGTGGTTGGGCGGTTGGCTAACCCATGGGATTGGATGGGGTTAGGCTGGACTGATGGATCCGTAAATCGAGATTTAATTTCTATTATTACGATAGATGAAGTAAATCCCGGATAGAAATTGTTCTATGGATAGGAATCAACGGCTGTGCCTCTTGATGGGGAAAAAAGCGTTGATCCCAACAATGATCCAAGTGCAAGTTTCTTCCTTGATTTGACCAAGTACCGTTAAAGGTGCAGTCAGATCAGTTGATCCGTAATGATCTTGACTACGTTAGAGTAAAGAGTTATCCTGGTGGAATCGCCCATGCTTTCCGGGTAAAGGAAGTTTTTTCGGTTTCGGTTTTGGACAAACCGACGGATTAGTCTCTTGTCCGGATATCCGTGGGCGAGGCCCCGAGTGTGAGACCCCTACCCACGCATGATGTGTTACTTCCGCTGCCAGTATCCTGAATCCGTTGCTCGGTGGGAACAGGGATCTCACACGTCAGCATCAGTGTCCATATCATCATGCGCAAATATATGTGTATGTATCATCATGTGCACGTGTGTGTGTCGGTACATCAATATCATGGTATGTGTGTGTAATAGATCATCATGTGTATGAGTTTATATAAGGTACATCATCATCATCTAGATCCGTGCGCCGATGTAGTCTACAGTATCAAGAAGAACATAGTCATGGCAGCTTAAGAGTGTCAGACACTCGTACAAGTCACCAAAAGAAGACTCATCCCATGAATGCGAACAATGCAAAACCTTACCAACGATTCTCACTAAGTTACACCCCATCCGATTCCCGAGGTAAGAATTTTAAGCTTTTTGTTGATTTGAGAAATGCTCATTCATTCATTCATTTCACTTGGATGTTGCATAAATTAGTAATAGACCAGAAGCAAGGCAGACCAATGCAAGTGGAAGTTACGTGCCAAAAGATGGATGTAATTCAGTTTTTCTTGGATGGGAGAACACCCACCACGCGCAGTAAAGTTATTCAAGGGACTCCAGCAGAAGCAAGCCATCCTGCAGATAAAGAGTTGCAAGGGAACCATGTTGGTTAAGTGAGTATATAGTGTGATGTAGATTTAACTACAATACCCTCTTCGACTCGTGAGGTGGATCATGAGAAAGAGTTCATTCTCGGAGCCCAATAATAATGAATCTTGAGCTTATAAGATGGCCATTCCGAAAGCAACCGCGAGCTCGGGGAATAATCGAGATAACTGTTTGAGGAGAGCTTTGTTTGGCCCATTTGTATCCCCTTGCTATGTGGTGCTCGTTCTCTTTTAGAAGAAGAATGATGGGACTATGAGATTGTTTATTCAGGGTTAAATCCGCTTATTGTTAAGAATCGGTATCTTACTCCTAGAATGTGCTATTAGATTGATCACATAAAGGCCGGATATTTATCAAGATTGACTTAAACTTAGGATATTATCATATCATAATATTCCTAAGATAGATTTTAATACATGGTATGCACATTACGAGTTCACGATAATGCTGTTAAGATTAAATAATTCCCCTACTAGCTATAATTGTTGAATGCAAAAAGAAAAAGAAAAGAAACCTTCAGAGAACATCTGCATGATTTTATCTCAATCTTCATTGATGAAATTCTAGTTTTCTCGAAGAATGTAGCTGATCGCATGTGAAGTATGTGTCTCTTTAAAGCCCTGGAAACCCTCCAGAAGCACAGCCTTTTCTTTAACAAGGGTGCGTGTGCCTTCTTTACCGATCAAATTGAATATCCAAGATCATAATGTCAAGAGATTGTATATTAGCTGATCCTGCCAAGGTGCAAAAGCGGCTATCGATTGGCCATAACCAAAGATGATAAAGGAAGTCAAATGATTCTTGGGATTGATAAGATGGTATTCGATGTTCATATGCCAAGATTGTTTCTCCTTTGATGGCGCTTCTAAAGAAGGACATTCCATTCTAATGGTCCGCGATGTGCCAAAGTAACTTTGATAAGCTTTGACTAATCCGCTGGTGCTATAGCTAAGATCTCACGAGAGGAACAATGATGTCTCGCGAGTGATGACGTAGAGTTGCTTGTCTTCTCAGGTTACAGATCATAAAATTTTAAAGCAGATTTTCAACTTGAATGATGTTAACATCACGCAAAGAAGATAAATACAAGCACTTCGAGAGTTTGGTTTTAAAATCAAGTATAGGTTAGATAAGGAGAATGCGGTCACTCACAGATATATTAGGCAGGAAGGCCTCCTTACTTGCACGTTGAGATTAAGGAAGAGATTGGATTAGATAAGTTCTTTATTCCTATTATCATATTTCTTAACCACAAAAGTAAAGGCAACCCTAGAAGTAAAGAAAATTCATGGATTTACGTTAGAGGTGGATGCTTGTACTTCAATAATCGGTTATGTGTTTTTCAAGATAGAGATCTTAATAAGAGGATTCTAAAGAAAGCTCGTGACAAGCCCTGGCTAAGTGAAGACCGTCATGGTGGCTATTACAAAGAAGCATTTCTTTTAGCCTTGCAAAGGTGAGATGACAAAAATGCCAAGAAACATGCATTCTTTTTCACATATACAATTAGAATACATAAGCATGGATTCCATCATTAGATTTTTCTTCAGTCGATGTAGGACATGATTCCATCTTAGCCGTGTGGTAGATCGCTTGACGAAGGTTGCTTATTCGATTCTATTGAAAAAGACTTATACTGCTCTTGGTGTTTGCTAAAAGTCTTGCCAAAGTATATATTCAGACTTTACTTTAGAAGGATAGTTAGTGATCGGGGTGCTGAATTCCCGTCTCTCTCTTGATACAAATGCTTTGAGGCTGTAGCTCTCTAGATTCTGGTACTATCTAGAAACTGATGATTAGGCAGAGAGGGTAATCAAAGACATTCTTCGAGCATTCCATGGATGGGAACCCAAAACATGGATGAATTCTCTACATTTGGTAGAAATTTTTTGCGATGCATCTCATAGTAGATTGTGCAACACCATTGATTCGGTTCGACCTACTGGTGAGAGTGGAAGTCTTGAAGCAAATAGATAAAGTGGATCGTTCAATGTGGACTATAAAAAAGGATATCAAAGCTACTCAAGATAGAAAAAAGCAGCATGTTGATCTCAAGTAGACTACTAGAGAATTTGATGAAGGTGATATGGTCTTCCTTGGTATACGACCCAACCAGAGAAGTTTCCTCTCCTTTTGGAAAAAAGTACAAGAAGTTTTCGCCCAGATATTGTAAACCCTACACAAATATGAGGAAAGTTAGAGATTAAGTTATAGACTCTGCATGAATACGAGGAAAGTTGGAGATTGAGCCTGTGAACTTTTCTTCCCTCCTCCATCCTTGAAGATCCACAATGTATTTTCATGCGAGCTTATTTGAAGAAAGAAGAAGTATGTTCCAGATCCAAGTCATGTATTGGATGATGAGAAGGTAGGCCTAGATGTATGAACACTCGTAATGCTTGATGCCATCATCCTACCCCCTCGAGATCATGCCCACATGATCTAGCTCACACACATACGTCAGCATCAGTGTCGATATCATCATGCGCAAATATACGTGTATGTATCATCATGCGCACATGTGTGTGTCGGTACATCAATATCATGGTATGTGTGTGTAATAGATCATCATGTGTATGAGTTTATATAAGGTACATCATCATCATCTAGATCCGTGCACCGATGTAGTCTACAGTATCAAGAAGAACATAGTCATGGCAGCTTAAGAGTGTCAGACACTTGTACAAGTCACCAAAAGAAGACTCATCCCATGAATGCGAACAATGCCAAACCGTACCAACGATTCTCACTAAGTTACACCCCATCCGATTCTCGAGGTAAGAATTTTAAGCTTTTTGTTGATTTGAGAAATGCTCATTCATTCATTCATTTCACTTGGATGTTGCATAAATTAGTAATAGACCAGAAGCAAGGCAGACCAATGCAAGTGGAAGTTACGTGCCAAAAGATGGATGTAATTCAGTTTTTCTTGGATGGGAGAACACCCACCAGGCGTAGTAAAGTTATTCAAGGGACTCCAGCAGAAGCAAGCCATCCTGCAGATAAAGAGTTGCAAGGGAACCATGTTGGTTAAGTGAGTATATATTGTGATGTAGATTTAACTACAATACCCTCTTCGACTCGTGAGGTGGATCATGAGAAAGAGTTCATTCTCGGAGCCCAATAATAGTGAATCTTGAGCTTATAAGATGGCCATTCCGAAAGCAACCGAGCTCGGGGAATAATCGAGATAACTGTTTGAGGAGAGCTTTGTTTGGCCCATTTGTATCCCCTTGCTATGTGGTGCTCGTTCTCTTTCAGAAGAAGAATGATGGGACTATGAGATTGTTTATTCAGGGTTAAATCTGCCTATTGTTAAGAATCGGCATCTTACTCCTAGAATGTGCTATTAGATTGATCACATAAAGGCCGGATATTTATAAAGATTGACTTAAACTTAGGATATTATCATATCATAATATTCCTAAGATAGATTTTAATACATGGTATGCACATTACGAGTTCACGATAATGCTGTTAAGATTAAATAATTCCCCTACTAGCTATAATTGTTGAATGCAAAAAGAAAAAGAAAAGAAACCTTCAGAGAACATCTGCATGATTTTATCTCAATCTTCATTGATGAAATTCTAGTTTACTCGAAGAATGTAGCTGATCGCATGTGAAGTATGTGTCTCTTTAAAGCCCTGGAAAGCCTCCAGAAGCATAGAATTTTCTCTAACAAGGGTGCGTGTGCCTTCTTTACCGATCAAATTGAATATCCAGGATCATAATGTCAAGAGAGAGTATATTAGCTGATCCTGCCAAGGTGCAAAAGTGGCTATCGATTGGCCATAACCAAAGATGATAAAGGAAGTCAAATGATTCTTGGGATTGATAAGATGGTATTCGATGTTCATATGCCAAGATTGTTTCTCCTTTGAGGGCGCTTCTAGAGAAGGACATTCCATTCTAATGGTCCGCGATGTGCCACAGTAACTTTGATAAGCTGAGGGGTTGCTTGACTAATCCGCTGGTGCTATAGCTAAGATCTCACGAGAGGAAGAGTGATGTCTTGCGAGTGATGATGTAGAGTTGTTTGTCTTCTCAGGTTACAGATCATAAAACATTAAAGCAGATTTTCAACTTGAATGATGTTAACATCACGCAAAGAAGATAAATACAAACACTTCGAGAGTTTGGTTTTAAAATCGATAAGGAGAATGCGGTCACAGATATATTAGGCAGGAAGGCCTCCTTACTTGCACGTTGAGATTAATGAAGAGATTGGATTAGATAAGTTCTTTATCCCTATTATCATATTGCTTAACCACAAAAGTAAAGGCAACCCTAGAAGTAAAGAAAATTCATGGATTCACGTTAGAGGTGGATGCTTGTACTTCAATAATCGGTTATGTGTTTTTCAAGATAGAGATCTTAATAAGAGGATTCTAAATAAAGCTCGTGAGTGACAGGCCCCGGCTAAGTGAAGACCGTCATGGTGGCTATTACAAAGAAGCATTTCTTTTAGCCTTGCAAAGGTGAGATGACAAAAACGCCAAGAAACGTGCATCCTTTTTCATATATTTAATTAGAATACATAAGCATGGATTCCATCATTAGATTTTTCTTCAGTCGATGTGGGACATGATTCCATCTTAGCCATGTGGTAGATCACTTGATGAAGGTTGCTCATTGGATTCTATTGAAAAAGACTTATACTGCTCTTGGTGTTTGCTAAAAGTCTTTCCAAAGGATATATTCAGACTTTACTTTAGAAGGATAGTTAGTGATCGGGGTGCTGAATTCGCGTCTCGCTCTTGATATAAATGATTTGAAGCTGTAGCTCTCTAGATTCTGGTACTATCTAGAAACCGATGATTAGGCAGAGAGGGTAATCAAAGACATTCTTCGAGCATTCCATGGATCCAAAACATGGATGAATTCACTACATTTGGTAGAAATTTTTTGCGATGCATCTCATAGTAGATTGTGCAACACCATTGGTTCGGTTCGAGTTCTCTATCTCTATTATCATATTGCTTAACCGCAAAAGTAAAGGCAACCCTAGAAGTAAAGAAAATTCATGGATTCACGTTAGAGGTGGATGCTTGTACTTCAATAATCGGTTATGTGTTTTTCAAGATAGAGATCTTAGGATTCCAAAGAAAGCTCAAGACACGCCCCCCCCCGGCTAAGTAAAGACCGTCATGTTGGCTACTACAAAAAAGCATTTCCTTTAGCCTTGCAAAGGTGAAATGACAAAAACGCCAAGAAATGTGCATCCTTTTTTACATATACAATTAGAATACATAAGCATGGATTCCATCATTAGATTTTTCTTCAATCGATGCACGACATGATGCCATCTTAGCCGTGTGGTAGATCGCTTGACGAAGGTTGCTCATTCGATTCTATTGAAAAAGACTTATACTTCTCTTGGTGTTTGCTAAAAGTCTTTCCTAAGGATATATTGAGAGTTTACTTAGTGATTGGGGTGCTGAATTCACGCCTCGCTCTTGGAATAAATGCTTTGAAGCTGTAGCTCTCTACATTCTGGTACTATCTAGAAACCGATGATTAGGCAGAGAGGGTAATCAGAGACATTCTTCGAGCATTCCATGGATGGGAACCCAAAACATGGATGAATTCTCTACAATTTTTTTGCGATGCATCTCATAGTAGATTGTGCAACACCATTGATTTGGTTCGACCCACTGGTGAGAGTGGAAGTCTTGAAGCAAATAGATAAAGTGGATCCTTCAATGTGGACTATAGAAAAGGATATAAAAGCTACTCAAGATAGAAAAAAGTAGGGCTTTGTTTGGGCCATTTGTATCCCCCTGCTATGTGGTGCTGGTTCTCTTTCAGAAGAAGAATGATGGGACTATGAGATTGTTTATTCAAGCTTAAATCGGCTTATTGTTAAGAATCGGCATCTTACTCCTAGAATGTGCTGTTAGATTGATCGCAATAAGGCCGGATATTTATAAAGATTGACTTAAACTTAGGATATTATCATATCATAATATTCCTAAGATAGATTTTAATACATGGTATGCACATTTACGAGTTCACGATATTGCTGTTAAGATTAAATAATTCCCCTACTAGCTATAATTGTTGAATGCAAAAAGAAACCTTCAGAGAACATCCGCATGATTTTATCTCAATCTTCATTGATGAAATTCTAGTTTACTCGAAGAATGTAGCTGATCGCATGTGAAGTATGTGTCTCTTTAAAGCCCCGAAAAGCCTCCAGAAGCACAGACTTTTCTCTAACAAGGGTGCGTGTGCCTTCTTTACCAATCAAATTGAATATCCAAGATCATAATGTCAAGAGATAGTATATTAGCTGATCCTGGCAAGGTGCAAAAGCGGCTATCGACGATTGGCCATAACCAAAGATGATAAAGGAAGTCAAATGATTCTTGGGATTGATAAGATGGTATTAGATGTTCATATGCCAAGATTGTTTTTCCTTTGATGGTGCTTCTAAAGAAGGACATTCCATTCTAATGGTCCGCGATGTGCCAAAGTAACTTTGATAAGCTGAGGGGTTTCTTGACTAATCCGCTGGTGCTATAGCTAAGATCTCACGAGAGGAACAGTGATGTCTCACGAGTGATGACGTAGAGTTGCTTGTCTTCTCAGGTTACAAATTATAAAATTTTAAAGCAAATTTTCAACTAGAATGATGTCAACATCACGCAAAGAAGATAAATACAAACACTTTGAGAGTTTGGTTTTAAAATCAAGTATAGGTTAGATAAGGAGAATGTGATCACAGATATATTAGGCAGGAAGGCCTCCTTACTTGCACGTTGAGATTAATGAAGAGATTGGATTAGATAAGTTCTTTATCCCTATTATCATATTGCTTAACCACAAAAGTAAAGGCAACCCTAGAAGTAAAGAAAATTCATGGATTCACGTTAGAGGTGGATGCTTGTACTTCAATAATCGGTTATGTGTTTTTCAAGATAGAGTTCTTAATAAGAGGATTCTAAAGAAAGCTCGTGAGTGACAGGCCCCAGCTAAGTGAAGACCGTCATGGTGGCTATTACAAAGAAGCATTTCTTTTAGCCTTGCAAAGGTGAGATGACAAAAATGCCAAGAAACCTGCATCCTTTTTCACATATACAATTAGAATACATAAGCATGGATTCCATCATTAGATTTTTCTTCAGTCGATGTGGGACATGATTCCATCTTAGCCATGTGGTAGATCGCTTGACGAAGGTTGCTCATTCGATTCTATTGAAAAAGACTTATACTGCTCTTGGTGTTTGCTAAAAGTCTTTCCAAAGGATATATTCAGACTTTACTTTAGAAGGATAGTTAGTGATCGGGGTGCTGAATTCCCATCTCGCTCTTGATATAAATGCTTTGAAGCTGTAGCTCTCTAGATTCGGGTACTATCTAGAAACCGATGATTAGGCAGAGAGGGTAATCAAAGACATTCTTCGAGCATTCCATGGATGGGAACCCAAAACATGGATGAATTCTCTACATTTGGTAGAAATTTTTTGCGATGCATCTCATAGTAGATTGTGCAACACCATTGATTCGGTTCGACCTACTGGTGAGAGTGGAAGTCTTGAAGCAAATAGATAAAGTGGATCGTTCAATGCGGACTATAAAAAAGGATATCAAAGCTACTCAAGATAGAAAAAAGCAGCGTGTTGATCTCAAGTAGACTACTAGAGAATTTGATGAAGGTGATATGGTCTTCCTTGGTATACGACCCAACCAGAGAAGTTCCCTCTCCTTTTGGAAAAAAGTACAAGAAGTTTTCACCCAGATATTGTAAACCCTACACAAATATGAGGAAAGTCGGAGATTAAGTTATAGACTCTGCATGAATACGAGGAAAGTTGGAGATTGAGCTTGTGAACTTTTCTTCCCTCCTCCATACTTGAAGATCCACAATGTATTTTCATGCGAGCTCATTTGAAGAAAGAAGAAGTATGTTCCAGATCCAAGTCATGTATTGGATGATGAGAAGGTAGGCCTAGATGTATGAACACTCGTAATGCTTGATGCCATCATCCTACCCCCTCGAGATCATGCCCACATGATCTAGCTCACACACATACGTCAGCATCAGTGTCCATATCATCATGCACAACTATATGTGTATGTATCATCATGTGCACGTGTGTGTGTCGGTACATCAATATCATGGTATGTGTGTGTAATAGATCATCATGTGTATGAGTTTATATAAGGTACATCATCATCATCTAATCCGTGCGCCGATGTAGTCTATAGTATCAAGAAGAACATAGTCATGGCAGCTTAAGAGTGTCAGACACTCGTACAAGTCACCAAAAGAAGACTCATCCCATGAATGCGAACAATGCCAAACCTTACCAACGATTCTCACTAAGTTACACCGCATCTGATTCCCGAGGTAAGAATTTTAAGCTTTTTGTTGATTCGAGAAATGCTCATTCATTCATTCATTTCACTTCGATGTTGCATAAATTAGTAATAGACCAGAAGCAAGGCAGACCAATGCAAGTGGAAGTTACGTGCCAAAAGATGGATGTAATTCAGTTTGGATGGGAGAACACCCACCAGGCGCAGTAAAGTTATTCAAGGGACTCCAGCAGAAGCAAGCCATCCTACAGATAAAGAGTTGCAAGGGAACCATGTTGGTTAAGTGAGATTTAACTACAATACCCTCCTCGATTCGTGAGGTGGATCATGAGAAAGAGTTCATTCTCGGAGCCCAACAATAGTGAATCTTGAGCTTATAAGATGGCCATTCCGAAAGCAACCGAGCTCGGGGAATAATCGAGATAACTGTTTGAGGAGAGCTTTGTCTGGCCCATTTGTATCCCCTTGCTATGTGGTGCTCGTTCTCTTTCAGAAGAAGAATGATGGGACTATGAGATTGTTTATTCAGGGTTAAATCCGCTTACTGTGAAGAATCGGCATCTTACTCCTAGAATGTGCTATTAGATTGATCGCATAAAGGTTGGATATGTATAAAGATTAACTTAAACTTAGGATGTTATCATATCATAATATTCCTAAGATAGATTTTAATACATGGTATGCACGTTACGAGTTCACGATATTGCTGTTGGGATTAAATAATTTCCCTACTAGCTATATTGTTGAATGCAAAAAGAAAAAGAAAAGAAACCTTCAGAGAACATCCGCATGATTTTATCTCGGTCTTCATTGATGAAATTCTAGTTTGCTCGAAGAATGTAGCCAATAGCATGTGAAGTATGTGTCTCTTCAAATTCCTGGAAAGCCTACAAAAGCATAGACTTTTCTCTAAGAAGGGTGCGTGTACCTTCTTTATACCATCAAATTGAATATCCAAGATCATAATGTCAAGAGATAGTATATTAGCTGATCCCGCCAAGGTGCAAAAGTGGCTTCGATTGGCCAGAACCAAAGAGGATACAGGAAGTCAAATGATTCTTGGGATTGATAAGATGGTATATCCAATGTTCATTTGCCAAGATTGTTGCTCTCTCACGAGAGGAACAGTGATGTCTCACGAGTGATGACATAGAGTTGCTTGTCTTCTCGGGTTACAGATCATAAATGTTTAAAACAGATTTTCAACCAGAATGATGTTAACATCACGCAAAGAAGATAAATACAAACACTTTGAGAGTTTGGTTTTAAAATCAAGTATAGGTTAGATAAGGAGAATGCGGTCACAGATATATTAGGTAGGAAGGCCTCCTTACTTGCACGTTGAGATTAAGGAAGAGATTGGATTACATAAGTTCTCTATCTCTATTATCATATTGCTTAACTGCAAAAGTAGAGACAGCCCTAGAAGTAAAGAAAATTCATGGATTCACGTTAGAGGTGGATGCTTGTACTTCAATAATCGGTTATGTGTTTTTCAAGATAGAGATCTTAGGATTCCAAAGAAAGCTCGTGACATGCCCCCCGGCTAAGTAAAGACCGTCATGTTGGCTACTACAAAAAAGCATTTCCTTTAGCCTTGCAAAGGTGAAATGACAAAAACGCCAAGAAATGTGCATCCTTTTTTACATATACAATTAGAATACATAAGCATGGATTCCATCATTAGATTTTTCTTCAATCGATGCACGACATGATGCCATCTTAGCCGTGTGGTAGATCGCTTGACGAAGGTTGCTCATTCGATTCTATTGAAAAAGACATACTTCTCTTGGTGTTTGTTAAAAGTCTTTCCAAAGGATATATTTAGACTTTACTTTAGAAGGATAGTTAGTGATCAGGGTGCTGAATTCACGCCTCGCTCTTGGAATAAATGCTTTGAAGCTGTAGCTCTCTAGATTCTGGTACTATCTAAAAACCGATGATTAGGCAGAGAGGGTAATCAGAGACATTCTTCGAGCATTCCATGGATGGGAACCCAAAACATGGATGAATTCTCTACAATTTTTTTGCGATGCATCTCATAGTAGATTGTGCAACACCATTGATTTGGTTCGACCCACTGGTGAGAGTGGAAGTCTTGAAGCAAATAGATAAAGTGGATCGTTCAATGCGGACTATAGAAAAGGATATAAAAGCTACTCAAGATAGAAAAAAGTAGCGCTTTGTTTGGGCCATTTGTATCCCCTTCTATGTGGTGTTGGTTCTCTTTCAAAAGAAGAATGATGGGACTATGAGATTGTTTATTCAAGCTTAAATCGGCTTATTGTTAAGAATCGGCATCTTACTCCTAGAACGTGCTATTAGATTGATCGCATAAAGGCCGGATATTTATAAAGATTGACTTAAACTTAGGATATTATCATATCATAATATTCCTAAGATAGATTTTAATACATGGTATGCACATTACGAGTTCACGATAATGCTATTAAGATTAAATAATTCCCCTACTAGCTATAATTGTTGAATGCAAAAAGAAACCTTCAGAGAACATCCGCATGATTTTATCTCAATCTTCATTGATGAAATTCTAGTTTGCTCGAAGAATGTAGCTGATCGCATGTGAAGTATGTGTCTCTTTAAAGCCCTGGAAAGCCTCCAGAAGCACAGACTTTTCTCTAACAAGGGTGCGTGTTCCTTCTTTACCGATCAAATTGGATATCCAGAATCATAATGTCAAGAGATAGTATATTAGCTGATCCTGGCAAGGTGCAAAAGCGGCTATCGATTGGCCATAACCAAAGATGATAAAGGAAGTCAAATGATTCTTGGGATTGATAAGATGGTATTCGATGTTCATATGCCAAGATTGTTTCTCCTTTGATGGCGCTTCTAACGAAGGACATTCCATTCTAATGGTCCACGATGTGCCAAAGTAACTTTGATAAGCTAAGGGGTTACTTGACTAATCCGCTGGTGCTATAGCTAAGATCTCACGAGAGGAACAGTGATGTACCGCGAGTGATGACGTAGAGTTGCTTGTCTTCTCAGGTTACAGATCATAAAATTTTAAAGCAGATTTTCAACCTGAATGATGTTAACATCACGCAAAGAAGATAAATACAAACACTTCGAGAGTTTGGTTTTAAAATCAAGTATAGGTTAGATAAGGAGAATGCGGTCACATATATATTAGGCAGGAAGGCCTCCTTACTTGCACGTTGAGATTAAGGCAGAGATAAGGAGAATGCAGTCACAGATATATTAGGCAGGAAGGCCTCCTTACTTGCACGTTGAGATTAAGGAAGAGATTGGACTAGATAAGTTCTTTATCCCTATTATCATATTGCTTAACCACAAAAGTAAAGGCAACCCTAGAAGTAAAGAAAATTCATGGATTCACGTTAGAGGTGGATGCTTGTACTTCAATAATCGGTTATGTGTTTTTCAAGATAGAGATCTTAATAAGAGGATTCTAAAGAAAGCTCGTGACAGGCCCCGGCTAAGTGAAGACCGTCATGGTGGCTATTACAAAGAAGCATTTCTTTTAGCCTTACAAAGGTGAGATGACAAAAACGCCAAGAAACGTGCATCCTTTTTCACATATACAATTAGAATACATAAGCATGGATTCCATCATTAGATTTTTCTTCAGTCGATGTGGGACATGATTCCATCTTAGCCATGTGGTAGATCGCCTGACGAAGGTTGCTCATTCGATTCTATTGAAAAAGACTTATACTGCTCTTGGTGTTTGCTAAAAGTCTTTCCAAAGGATATATTCAGACTTTACTTTAAAAGGATAGTTAGTGATCGGGTTGATGGATTCGCGTCTCGCTCGTGATAAAAATGCTTTGAAGCTGTAGCTCTCTAGATTCTGGTACTATCTAGAAACCGATGATTAGGCAGAGAGGGTAATCAAAGACATTCTTCGAGCATTCCATGGATGGGAACCCAAAACATGGATGAATTCTCTACAGTTGGTAGAAATTTTTTGCGATGCATCTCATAGTAGATTGTGCAACACCATTGATTCGATTCGACCTACTGGTGAGAGTGGAAGTCTTGAAGCAAATAGATAAAGTGGATCGTTCAATGCAGACTATAAAAAAGGATATCAAAGCTACTCAAGATACAAAAAAGCAGCGTCTATGAAGGTGATATGGTCTTCCTTGGTATACGACCCAACCAGAGAAGTTCCCTCTCCTTTTGGAAAAAAGTACAAGAAGTTTTCGCCCAGATATTGTAAACCCTACACAAATATGAGGAAAGTTGGAGATTAAGTTATAGACTCTGCATGAATACGAGGAAAGTTAAAGATTGAGCTTGTGAACTTTTCTTCCCTCCTCCATACTTGAAGATCCACAATGTATTTTCATGCGAGCTCATTTGAAGAAAGAAGAAGTATGTTCCAGATCCAAGTCATGTATTGGATGATGAGAAGGTAGGCCTAGATGTATGAACACTCGTAATGCTTGATGCCATCATCCCTACCCCCTCGAGATCATGCCCACATGATCTAGCTCACACACATATGTCAGCATCAGTGTCCATATCATCATGCGCAAATATATGTGTATGTATCATCATGTGCACGTGTGTGTGTCGGTACATCAATATCATGGTATGTGTGTGTAATAGATCATCATGTGTATGAGTTTATATAAGGTACATCATCATCATCTAGATCCGTGCGCCGATGTAGTCTACAGTATCAAGAAGAACATAGTCATGGCAGCTTAAGAGTGTCAGACACTCGTACAAGTCACCAAAAGAAGACTCATCCCATGAATGCGAACAATGCCAAACCTTTCCAACGATTCTCACTAAGTTACACCCCATCCGATTCCCGAGGTAAGAATTTTAAGCTTTTTGTTGATTCGAAAAATGCTCATTCATTCATTCATTTCACTTGGATGTTGCATAAATTAGTAATAGACCAAAAGCAAGGCAGACCAATGCAAGTGGAAGTTACGTGCCAAAAGATGGATGTAATTCAGTTTTTCTTGGATGGGAGAACACCCACCAGGCGCAGTAAATTTATTCAAGGGACTCCAGCAGAAGCAAGCCATCCTGCAGATAAAGAGTTGCAAGGGAACCATGTTGGTTAAGTGAGTATATATTGTGATGTAGATTTAACTACAATACCCTCCTCGACTCGTGAGGTGGATCATGAGAAAGAGTTCATTCGCGGAGCCCAACAATAGTGAATCTTGAGCTTATAAGATGGCCATTCCGAAAGCAACCGAGCTCGGGGAATAATCGAGATAACTGTTTGAGGAGAGCTTTGTTTGGCCCATTTGTATCCCCTTGCTATGTGGTGCTCGTTCTCTTTCAGAAGAAGAATGATGGGACTATGAGATTGTTTATTCAGGGTTAAATCCGCTTACTGTTAAGAATCGGCATCTTACTACTAGAATGTGCTATTAGATTGATCGCATAAAGGTTGGATATGTATAAAGATTGACTTAAACTTAGGATGTTATCATATCATAATATTCCTAAGATAGATTTTAATACATGGTATGCACATTACGAGTTCACGATATTGCTGTTGGGATTAAAGAATTCCCCTACTAGCTATATTGTTGAATGCAAAAAGAAAAAGAAAAGAAACCTTCAGAGAACATTCGCATGATTTTATCTCTGTCTTCATTGATGAAATTCTAGTTTGCTCGAAGAATGTAGCCGATAGCATGTGAAGTATGTGTCTCTTCAAAGTCCTGGAAAGCCTGCAGAAGCATAGACTTTTCTCTAAGAAGGGTGCATGTACCTTCTTTATACCATCAAATTGAATATCCAGGATCATATTGTCAAGAGATAGTATATTGCTGATCCCGCCAAGGTGCAAAAGTGGCTATCAATTGGCCAGAACCAAAGAGGATACAGGAAGTCAAATGATTCTTGGGATTGATAAGATGGTATCCGATGTTCATTTGCCAAGATTGTTTCTCTCTCACGAGAGGAACAGTGATGTCTCGCGAGTGATGACATAGAGTTGCTTGTCTTCTCGGGACAGATCATAAAATTTTAGAACAAATTTTCAACCAGAATGATGTTAACATCACGCAAAGAAGATAAATACAAACACTTTGAGAGTTTGGTTTTAAAATCAAGTATAGGTTAGATAAGGAGAATGCGGTCACAGATATATTAGGTAGGAAGGCCTCCTTACTTGCACGTTGAGATTAAGGAAGAGATTGGATTACATAAGTTCTCTATCTCTATTATCATATTGCTTAACTGCAAAAGTAAATGCAACCCTAGAAGTAAAGAAAATTCATGGATTCACGTTAGAGGTGGATGGTTGTACTTCAATAATCGGTTATGTGTTTTTCAAGATAGAGATCTTAGGATTCCAAAGAAAGCTCGTGACACGCCCCCCGGCTAAGTAAAGACCATCATGTTGGCTACTACAAAAAGGCATTTCCTTTAGCCTTGCAAAGGTGAAATGACAAAAACGCCAAGAAATGTGCATCCTTTTTTACATATACAATTAGAATACATAAGCATGGATTCCATCATTAGATTTTTCTTCAATTGATGCACGACATGATGCCATCTTAGCCGTGTGGTAGATCGCTTGACGAAGGTTGCTCATTCGATAATATTGAAAAAGACTTATACTTCTCTTGGTGTTTGCTAAAAGTCTTTCCAAAGGATATATTCAGACTTTACTTTAGAAGGATAGTTAGTGATCGGGGTGCTGAATTCACGCCTTGCTCTTGGAATAAATGCTTTGAAGCTGTAGCTCTCTAGATTCTGGTACTATCTAGAAATCGATGATTAGGCAGAGAGGGTAATCAGAGACATTCTTCGAGCATTCCATGGATGGGAACCCAAAACATGGATGAATTCTCTACAATTTTTTTGCGATGCATCTCATAGTAGATTGTGCAACACCATTGATTTGGTTCGACCCACTGGTGAGAGTGGAAGTCTTGAAGCAAATAGATAAAGTGGATCGTTCAATGCGGACTATCGAAAAGGATATAAAAGCTACTCAAGATAGAAAAAAGTAGCGCTTTGTTTGGGCCATTTGTATCCCCCTGCTATGTGGTGCTGGTTCTCTTTCAGAAGAAGAATGATGGGACTATGAGATTGTTTATTCAAGCTTAAATCGGCTTATTGTTAAGAATCGGCATCTTACTCCTAGAATGTGCTATTAGATTTATCGCATAAAGGCCGGATATTTATAAAGATTGACTTAAACTTAGGATATTATCATATCATAATATTCCTAAGATAGATTTTAATACATGGTATGCACATTACGAGTTCACGATAATGCTGTTAAGATTAAATAATTTCCCTACTAGCTATAATTGTTGAATGCAAAAAGAAACCTTCAGAGAACATTTGCATGATTTTATCTCAATCTTCATTGATGAAATTCTAGTTTGCTCAAAGAATGTAGCTGATTGCATGTGAAGTATGTGTCTCTTTAAAGGCCTGGAAAGCCTCCAGAAGCACAGACTTTTCTCTAACAAGGGTGCGTGTGCCTTCTTTACCGATCAAATTGAATATCCAGGATCATAATGTCAAGAGATAGTATATTAGCTGATCCCGGCAAGGTGCAAAAGCGGCTATCGATTGGCCATAACCAAAGATGATAAAGGAAGTCAAATGATTCATGGGATTAATAAGATGGTATTCGATGTTCATATGCCAAGATTGTTTCTCCTTTGATGGCGCTTCTAAAGAAGGACATTCCATTCTAATGGTCCGCGATGTGCCAAAGATTGTTTCTCCTTTGATGGCGCTTCTAAAGAAGGACATTCCATTCTAATGGTCCGCGATGTGCCAAAGTAACTTTGATAAGCTGAGGGGTTGCTTGACTAATCCGCTGGTGCTATAGCTAAGATCTCATGAGAGGAACAGTGATGTCTCGCGAGTGATGACGTAGAGTTGCTTGTCTTCTCAGGTTACAGATCAGGTCACAGATATATTAGGCAGGAAGGCCTCCTTACTTGCACGTTGAGATTAAGGAAGAGATTGGATTAGATAAGTTCTTTGTCCCTATTATCATATTGCTTAACCACAAAAGTAAAGGCAACCCTAGAAGTAAAGAAAATTCATGGATTCACGTTAGAGGTGGATGCTTGTACTTCAATAATCGGTTATGTGTTTTTCAAGATAGAGATCTTAATAAGAGGATTCTAAAGAAAGCTCGTGACAGGCCCCGGCTAAGTGAAGACCGTCATGGTGGCTATTACAAAGAAGCATTTCTTTTAGCCTTGCAAAGGTGAGATGACAAAAACGCCAAGAAACGTGCATCCTTTTTCACATATACAATTAGAATACATAAGTATGGATTCCATCATTAGATTTTTCTTCAATCGATGTGGGACATGATGCCATCTTAGCCGTGTGGTAGATCGCTTGACGAAGGTTGCTCATTCGATTCTATTGAAAAAGACTTATACTTTTCTTGGTGTTTGCTAAAAGTCTTTGCAAAGGATATATTCACACTTTACTTTAGAAGGATAGTTAGTGATCGGGGTGCTGAATTCACGCCTCGCTCTTGGAATAAATGCTTTGAAGCTGTAGCTCTCTAGATTCTGGTACTATCTAGAAATCGATGATTAGGCAGAGAGGGTAATCAGAGACATTCTTCGAGCATTCCATGGATGGGAACCCAAAACATGGATGAATTCTCTACATTTGATAGAAACTTGCGATGCATCTCATAGTAGATTATGCAACACCATTGATTCGGTTTGACCTACTAGTGAGAGTGGAAGTCTTGAAGCAAATAGATAAAGTGGATCGTTCAATGCGGACTATAAAAAAGGATATCAAAGCTACTCAAGATAGAAAAAAGCAGCGTGTTGATCTCAAGTAGACTACTAGAGAATTTGATGAAGGTGATATGGTCTTCCTTGGTATACGACCCAACCAGAGAAGTTCCCTCTCCTTTTGGAAAAAAGTACAAGAAGTTTTTGCCCAGATATTGTAAACCCTACACAAATATGAGGAAAGTTGGAGATTAAGTTATAGACTCTGCATGAAAACGAGGAAAGTTGGAGATTGAGCTTCTGAACTTTTCTTCCCTCCTCCATACTTGAAGATCCACAATGTATTTTCATGCGAGCTCATTTGAAGAAAGAAGAAGTATGTTCCAGATCCAAGTCATGTATTGGATGATGAGAAGGTAGGCCTAGATGTATGAACACTCGTAATGCTTGATGCCATCATCCTACCCCCTCGAGATCATGCCCACATGATCTAGCTCACACACATACGTCAGCATCAATGTCCATATCATCATGCGCAAATATATGTGTATGTATCATCATGTGCACGTGTGTGTGTCGGTACATCAATATCATGGTATGTGTGTGTAATAGATCATCATGTGTATGAGTTTATATAAGGTACATCATCATCATCTAGATCCGTGCGCCAATGTAGTCTACAGTATCAAGAAGAACATAGTCATGGCAGGTTAAGAGTGTCAGACACTCGTACAAGTCACCACGTACAAGTCACCAAAAGAAGACTCATCCCATGAATGCGAACAATGCCAAACCTTACCAACAATTCTCACTAAGTTACACCCCATCCGATTCCCGAGGTAAGAATTTTAAGCTTTTTGTTGATTCGAGAAATGCTCATTCATTCATTCATTTCACTTGGATGTTGCATAAATTAGTAATAGACCAAAAGCAAGGCAGACCAATGCAAGTGGAAGTTACGTGCCAAAAGATGGATGTAATTCAGTTTTTCTTGGATGGGAGAACACCCACCAGGCGCAGTAAAGTTATTCAAGGGACTCCAGCAGAAGCAAGCCATCCTGCAAATAAAGAGTTGCAAGGGAACCATGTTGGTTAAGTGAGTATATATTGTGATGTAGATTTAACTACAATACCCTCCTCGACTCGTGAGGTGGATCATGAGAAAGAGTTCATTCTCGGAGCCCAACAATAGTGAATCTTGAGCTTATAAGATGGCCATTCCGAAAGCAACCGAGCTCGGGGAATAATCGAGATTGTAAGATCCCTGTTCCCACCGAGCAACGGATTCGGGGTACTGGCAGCGGAAGTAGTGCTTCTCGCGCGGGACAGGGGTCCCACATTCGGGGCCTCGCCCACGGATATCCAGATAAGAGACTAATCCATCGGTTGTTCCAAAACCGAACCCGGAAAAACTTCCTTTACCGGAAAGCACGGGCGATTCCACCAGGATAACTTTTTACTCTAACGTAGTCAAGATCATTTCTGATCGAGATGATCCGATTACATCTATAAGATACTTAGTCAGTTCAAGGAAGAAACTTGCACTTGGATCATTGGGATCAACGCTTTTTTTCCCATTCAAGAGGCACAGCCATTGATTCCTATCCATAGAACAGTTACTGTCCGGGATTTATTTTTTTTTTTCTATCGTAAAAACAAAAGTTTGAGTCTCGATTTACGGATCCATCAGTCCAGCCTAACCCCATCCAGTCCCATGGGTTAGCCAACCACCCAACCACTGTAGTGATGGGATCCAATTAAAAATTTGGTTAGGTTTTGTCCCGGGTACCAAGGAAAAGAGTTCCAAGGCCCCCTAGCCGGATGTTCATGCAAAATAAAACTAGTCACACCACTCACACACCCAATATGAAATTGCCTTTTTCAACCAGATTCAACCAGTTTAAAACAATCCTTTAATAAAACCATAGTATCATTGATCACCATCTTCCAATTTATCCAATTGATTCTTAATTTCCCATCATTCCTTCATCAGAGTATCTATGGCATCATTGGCAACTAGAACGCTCAGGAGCCGTTTCGATAGTTCCTAGCCCATAATACTTGGCAATATAATCACTTAACAAGATGGACTCTCGTTGAAGATCAGCAAGATCAACCAACAGATCCATATAAGGAGCCATGGACTCATCCATTGAAGTCCAGCAAGGTCAATCAACCAGATCCATGCTCGATTTCAGAAAACAACTCCAACTCTGTTCCAATATCTTCCTCGACGCACGCGTGGGTATCCTAGGCGACCCAGAGCCTGAGCACCGTATGGTCAGCACCCTCTAGGATCCTTCGCAGGTAACCTAGCGCTTCACGCATAGGCCGCTTCCTTGGCCCCTCATCCACCGTACCGGAAGCTCACCATTTTAATCGCACCGAGGCTGGTCAAGACCTCGGCCGACCTTGCTACGCGAGACGTCCTTCATTGACTCCCCGTCAGCAGTTGCAACTTTCTCATCACGACCTTAATCACAAGACGGTCAAAATGCTCCCCCCAGCATTCTTGACATAAAACAATCATTTACAGACAGCATTTACAAACAGCATTTACAAACAGTTTATAATACAATTTCTATTTTAACTTTCATTTTTCCACATTATCCCTCCTCAATCTACATTACTTATTCCATATTTCATTTATATGTATACTCATCCCATCACATCATTTCCATCTCATCACTTCAGATTCCCTCACATCACAATCGTATATTCACATCCATACATCCACAACTATATGCGTACATTCACATCTACATGCATACATCTACATCCCTATGCATACATCCACATCCATATTCACATTCACCTCCATACATCTACATCTACATGCATACATCCACTCCACATTCACATCCACATCTATACATCTACATCTACATGCATACATCCACCTCTACATCCACATCTACGTCTATACACCTACATCTACATGCATACATCCACATCTCCATTCATATCTACAACTATACATCTACATCTACATGTATACATCCACATCTCCATTCCCATCTACATCTATACATCTACATCTACATGTATACATCCACATCTCTATTCACATCTACATCTATACATCTACATCTACATATATACATCCACATCTCCATTCTCATCTACATCTATGCATCTACATCTTCATGCATCCACCCACCTCCACATCCACATCTACATCTATACATCTACATCTACATGTATACATCCACATCTCTATTCACATCTACATCTATACATCTACATCTACATGTATACATCCACATCTCCATTCTCACCTACACCTATACATCTACATCTACATGCATCCACCCACCTCCACATCCACATCTACATCTATACATCTACATCTACATGCATACATCCACCTCCACTTTCACACTCACATCCATACCTCTACATCTACATGTAAACATCCATATCTCCATGCATAATAATATTCTTTTAATTAATCTAGGATGATAGTTCCTAGGATATGGTAGGAAGTCCTCTTTTTATGCTTTGAATGAATTTATTTTATGCGTAATTTCTATAAAAATTTTGCCATAGTTCCGCTATTATGACTGATAAATCTCAATTTTTTTTCTAAGGGATAAAGCTTATCATTAAGGAAATAATTAGAATGGTCTCTAATTGGGTCATCAATCCATAATGGATTGAATCATCAATGTGCATAAACTAAAAGCATAGCAAAAGTCATTAATTTGGCCTCAAGCATAGCTTAATCTTGGATTAAGGAAAAGCTTTATGAAAAGCTTCATTTGGATTGAGAATGGGTCATGAGTATGACCATTTCTTGAGTGAGAGAGAGAAATTATAAAAACCATTAGAATTTAAATATAAATGGAAATTAACTTCTATAGCATTTATTAAATTATGTAACTCTTCACTACTATTCACCAATTAACTTCAATAGCATTTAAAAAAACCATACCAATTAAACTTCTCAAGCTTGAGAGGGGTTGAGACGAGAGAATCATTGAGAAATTATAGAAAAGGTCAAAATTCAATATACTTACCTTATGATTTGCTTGATTCTTTATTCACGGTAGAGGCCCCCAACCAATCAATTGGTTTAGTATGTTGATGGAGCCACCAATGGGGATTGAAGAAGGAGAGAAGTATCAAAAACTAGTGAATTATTAAAGAATTCACAGTTTTTGGCTTAGGTGGAGTAAAGTAACAAGCATAAGACACTATATATTTTAGCTTAGGTGGAGTAGAGTAACAAAGCATAAGACACTATATATTTTGGCTTAGGTGGAGTAGAGTAACAAGGCATAAGACTCTATCTAATTTGGCTTAGGTGGAGTAGAGTAACAAAGCATAAGAGACTATATATTTTGGCTTAGGTGGAGTAGAGTAACAAAGCATAAGAGACTATGTTTTTTTTTCAACAAGGGGAGGCTTCTATTTATAGGAAAATTTGAGCTCCTAACCAAACAAACTGGTTCTAGAATTTTCCAAGTCAGTTTGGTCACTTTTTGACCATTTTTAGGTCAATTAAGCTAACTTTTTGGAACTAGACTTGAATGAGGAGAGAGGAGAGATGAAATATCTTAATTTTTATGAGTTTAAAACTCATTCAAGCATGTGAAATATGCACCTCCTTTAAAGAATTCCCCTTCCTTACATATGTGTCAAAATTGTATTGCTCATAGTTTTTTACTAATAAACCTTGTACATTTTCAACTCTTCATCTTATGTGAAATATGCACCTCCTTTAAAGAACTCCTCTTCCTTACATATGTGTCATAGTTTTTTTACTAATAAGCCTTGTACATTTTCAACTCTTCATCTTATGTGAAATATGCACCTCCTTTAAAGAACTCCCCTTCCTTACATATGTGTTTATTTACTAATAAACCTTGTACATTTTCAACTCTTCATCTTATGTGAAATATGCACCTCCTTTAAAGAACTCCCCTTCCTTACATATGTGTCATAATGGAATCATTTTAATATTGCTCATAGTTTTTTACTAATAAACCTTGTACATTTTCAACTCTTCATCTTATGTGAGCATTTAAGGGACTCCCCTTCCTTACATATGTGTCATAATAAAATCATTATTCCCAAAATATCTCATATTTTTAATATTGCTCATAGTTTTTTATTAATAAACCTTGTACATTTTCAACTCTTCACCTCATGTGAGCATTTACTCATTTTTGGGTATTTTCTTTTTACAATTTGGATTTATCTCCTCCCTACACATGGATTGATGCTATTGGTCCATAGAAACCTTAATTGGACCATAGTCTAAAGATTTCTGAAAATCTAGACCCTTAGGCTAAGGTTCTTTATACCTATTTCCAATTAATTCCAATTGCACATTGGAAAATTCTTTTTAAATTTCTGCTTCAGGGAAACTCATCTGAATTATAAGAGATATTTTTCTATCCAAAAATATTCAAAATCTGAATATTCTCTCTCTAGAATAATTTTCTCTCTCTAGGCTAAAACAATTAGAAACAAGGTCTTTATATTTCAGAAAAGGAATTGATTACAGGGGAATATACTAGACATCAAAAAGGGTTGGGGGAGGAATCTTACATTCTACCCCACTTAAAAAAAACGCGAGATGTCCTCATCTCGCAACTTGGGATAAATTTGCAAGATGCACGAATATGAGACTTAGAGAAAAATTTTAATCACGATTAACCACCAAGAAAAGTCTTAAAGAGAAAAAGATTCAAAATAAGAACAAGATTTATTCATTCTCGGAACTTATACAGTAAAGATAGAGAAACTCTTTACACTTCCATAAGCCCGTCCATCATATGGTCACAAAAGCAGTCCTCACAAGCTGCACAAGTATAGGGTAACTCATCTATGGGAATGATTCTGCTGGTTATTGCCGCACCTATCTCAGTGGTATGAGATGATCTAACAAAAGGACCTCTGAGAGGCAAGCCAAAAACGGGATAAAGGCATATCTTCTCATGAGGAAGAAAACACGCCAGTAAGAAGACCCGCTCAGAAAACCCAAGATGCCTTGATCTCATGATGCAGTAGTATCGGGGACCCAAACCTAAAGCTTCGATAACCATGGCCAAGCGGACATTGTTACGAAAGTACTGCTGACCCCAGGGTGTTACCCTAGTTATGTTTTGATAGGTCCGCCATTTGGTCTGCGCTACAGAAGTTCCTAGGTGAGGAAAAAGTGAGCGCTCATACTGTTCTATAAAGTCTTTCTTCACAGACTCTCTTGCGTCTTGAAGGTGAGAAATCATCATGGATAAAACTAGTTCTTGTTGCCAAGCCATGAAGGAGATTAAGAAAGAAAGGAGATTGATGGGAGTAAGATTACTGTGAGCGACAAGTAAAAGTTACGACTTATATAAAGGAAGGAGCTAGCGTAACCTAGAAGCCAACGGTAACTTGCCACTGAAGTTTTACCGTCTTTCCATGATTTGAGTTTGACACATTTTTCTATAGAAGGCATTAAGAATTTTGAGAGGAGGAGATAAAAGAAACTTGTAGGCTAAGTCACCTACTTTCATTGAATTCAGATATATAAGGATCACAATATCTGGGGGATAACTTCTTATACTTCCCAAGAGATAAAGAACTTCTTTTGGGCCGTACTCGAATGAAAACCAAAACCTTGGTATCCAAAACACCGATTCTCACTTCTAAACTCGTTGTTCTAAATCCTTAAAACAGGCGTGACTCCTGAGAAGTATTCTAGGAAAAGGGTCTTCCTTTTTTAAACAGAAATTTTCTTTTATTTTAGAGAGGGAATAATTATAAGATCAGAAAGGAAGATTCTTACTCCAGTATACCTCGAAGGTTGGGGAGGAATCTTACATTCTACCCCACTTAAAAAGTGCGAGATGTCCTCATCTCGCAAGGTAGAGGACAGCTCTTTTTCTTAAGATCCAATTTTATTCTGGGTTCCTTATATTCTGGTCAACCCAACAGAACACTGGGATAAATATCCCTTATATAGAACTCATCATTAAATAACAATTCATTCAGATCATATCATTCATATCTTTAACATGATAAAGGTCCATTAGACCGAAAAGTTTCCTTCGAAACATTCCTCCCCACGGAAATTTCAGTCAAGCAAGTTCTCAATTTGACATCCCTTAACTTGATCTACCGGTCAAGTATTAACAGTAGCAATCTGACAGCACAATCCACTAATCTCATAGTGATTTGCTGAATTCGTTATCATCATTCTAGTTATGAATATCATCACAGGGACTCGTCCCATTCCCCCTCATTGTGGTTTCATTATATTTCAACTAATTTTTAAAAATCAACATTTTTTTTTCAATCAGCATTTTCAATCAGAATCCAAATCAATTCATCAATTCTCAAACAGAATTAAAAATCATATCAATCACATTCGAAATCATCATCTGGATAGTATTAACGCTTATAATTTCAAGTCTTAGATTTACTCGTATATACTGTCAGTAAAGAGCTGCAGTATACTCTCGGTATATACGCGTAGTCACGGCCCTTGGAATTATAAGGTAAATACTATCATGTCTAGGCCTCAAGCAAGTCAGGGATTCTATATAATTGCGGTACTTCCATCTGAAGAACCGATTACCAAATTATGAATTTCAATTTGAATATCAAATTGTATGAATTATATCACACAATTATAACCTTTTGGTGTTTCTTGATAATTTTTTGACATATTTGTCTTCTCAGTTGATCTTTATTAACCAAAGGCTCTGATACCAACTGTAAGATCCCTGTTCCCACCGAGCAACGGATTCGGGGTACTGGCAGCGGAAGTAGCGCTTCTCGCGCGGGACAGGGGTCCCACATTCGGGGCCTCGCCCACGGATATCCAGATAAGAGACTAATTCGTCGGTTGTTGCAAAACCGAACCCGGAAAAACTTCCTTTACGGGAAAGCACGGGCGATTCCACCAGGATAACTTTTTACTCTAACGTAGTCAAGATCATTTCTGATCGAGATGATCCGATTACATCTATAAGATACTTAGTCAGTTCAAGGAAGAAACTTGCACTTGGATCATTGGGATCAACGCTTTTTTCCCCATTCAAGAGGCACAGCCGTTGATTCCTATCCATAGAACAGTTACTGTCCGGGATTTATTTATTTTTTTTCTATCGTAAAAACAAAAGTTTGAGTCTCGATTTACGGATCCATCAGTCCAGCCTAACCCCATCCAGTCCCATGGGTTAGCCAACCACCCAACCACTGTAGTGATGGGATCCAATTAAAAATTTGGTTAGGTTTTGTCCCGGGTACCAAGGAAAAGAGTTCCAAGGCCCCCTAGCCGGATGTTCATGCAAAATAAAACTAGTCACACCACTCACACACCCAATATGAAATTGCCTTTTTCAACCAGATTCAACCAGTTTAAAATAATCCTTTAATAAAACCATAGTATCATTGATCACCATCTTCCAATTTATCCAATTGATTCTTAATTTCCCATCATTCCTTCATCAGAGTATCTATGGCATCATTGGCAACTAGAACGCTCAGGAGCTGTTTCGATAGTTCCTAGCCCATAATACTTGGCAATATAATCACTTAACAAGATGGACTCTCGTTGAAGATCAGCAAGATCAACCAACAGATCCATATAAGGAGCCATGGACTCATCCATTGAAGACCAGCAAGGTCAATCAACCAGATCCATGCTCGATTTCAGAAAATACCTCCAACTCTGTTCCAATATCTTCCTCGACGCACGCGTGGGTATCCTAGGCGACCCAGAGCCCGAGCACCGTATGGTCAGCACCCTCTAGGATCCTTCGCAGGTAACCTAGCGCTTCACGCATAGGCTGCTTCCTTGGCCCCTCATCCACCGTACCGGAAGCTCACCATTTTAATCGCACCGAGGCTGGTCAAGACCTCGGCTGACCTTGCTACGCGAGACGTCCTTCATAAAACAATCAGTTACAGACAGCATTTACAAACAGCATTTACAAACAGTTTACAATACAATTTCTATTTTAACTTTCATTTTTCCACATTATCCCTCCTCAATCTACATTACTTATTCCATATTCCATTTATATGTATACTCATCCCATCACATCATTTCCATCTCATCACTTCAGATTCCCTCACATCACAATCGTATATTCACATCCATACATCCACAACTATATGCGTACATTCACATCTACATGCATACATCTACATCCCTATGCATACATCCACATCCATATTCACATTCACCTCCATACATCTACATCTACATGCATACATCCACTCCACATTCACATCCACATCTATACATCTACATCTACATGCATACATCCACCTCTACATCCACATCTACGTCTATACACCTACATCTACATGCATACATCCACATCTCCATTCATATCTACAACTATACATCTACATCTACATGTATACATCCACATCTCCATTCCCATCTACATCTATACATCTACATCTACATGTATACATCCACATCTCTATTCACATCTACATCTATACATCTACAACTACATATATACATCCACATCTCCATTCTCATCTACATCTATGCATCTACATCTTCATGCATCCACCCACCTCCACATCCACATCTACATCTATACATCTACATCTACATGTATACATCCACATCTCTATTCACATCTACATCTATACATCTACATCTACATGTATACATCCACATCTCCATTCTCACCTACACCTATACATCTACATCTACATGCATCCACCCACCTCCACATCCACATCTACATCTATACATCTACATCTACATGCATACATCCACCTCCACTTTCACACTCACATCCATACCTCTACATCTACATGTAAACATCCATATCTCCATGCATAATAATATTCTTTTAATTAATCTAGGATGATAGTTCCTAGGATATGGTAGGAAGTCCTCTTTTTATGCTTTGAATGAATTTATTTTATGCGTAATTTCTATAAAAATTTTGCCATAGTTCCGCTATTATGACTGATAAATCTCAATTTTTTTTCTAAGGGATAAAGCTTATCATTAAGAAAATAATTAGAATGGTCTCTAATTGGGTCATCAATCCATAATGGATTGAATCATCAATGTGCATAAACTAAAAGCATAGCAAAAGCCATTAATTTGGCCTCAAGCATAGCTTAATCTTGGATTAAGGAAAAGCTTTATGAAAAGCTTCATTTGGATTGAGAATGGGTCATGAGTATGACCATTTCTTGAGTGAGAGAGAGAAATTATAAAAACCATTAGAATTTAAATATAAATGGAAATTAACTTCTATAGCATTTATTAAATTATGTAACTCTTCACTACTATTCACCAATTAACTTCAATAGCATTTAAAAAAACCATACCAATTAAACTTCTCAAGCTTGAGAGGGGTTGAGACGAGAGAATCATTGAGAAATTATAGAAAAGGTCAAAATTCAATATACTTACCTTATGATTTGCTTGATTCTTTATTCACGGTAGAGGCCCCCAACCAATCAATTGGTTTAGTATGTTGATGGAGCCACCAATGGGGATTGAAGAAGGAGAGAAGTATCAAAAACTAGTGAATTATTAAAGAATTCACAGTTTTTGGCTTAGGTGGAGTAAAGTAACAAGCATAAGACACTATATATTTTAGCTTAGGTGGAGTAGAGTAACAAAGCATAAGACACTATATATTTTGGCTTAGGTGGAGTAGAGTAACAAGGCATAAGACTCTATCTAATTTGGCTTAGGTGGAGTAGAGTAACAAAGCATAAGAGACTATATATTTTGGCTTAGGTGGAGTAGAGTAACAAAGCATAAGAGACTATGTTTTTTTTTCAACAAGGGGAGGCTTCTATTTATAGGAAAATTTGAGCTCCTAACCAAACAAACTGATTCTAGAATTTTCCAAGTCAGTTTGGTCACGTTTTGACCATTTTTAGGTCAATTAAGCTAACTTTTTGGAACTAGACTTGAATGAGGAGAGAGGAGAGATGAAATATCTTAATTTTTATGAGTTTAAAACTCATTCAAGCATGTGAAATATGCACCTCCTTTAAAGAATTCCCCTTCCTTACATATGTGTCAAAATTGTATTGCTCATAGTTTTTTACTAATAAACCTTGTACATTTTCAACTCTTCATCTTATGTGAAATATGCACCTCCTTTAAAGAACTCCTCTTCCTTACATATGTGTCATAGTTTTTTTACTAATAAGCCTTGTACATTTTCAACTCTTCATCTTATGTGAAATATGCACCTCCTTTAAAGAACTCCCCTTCCTTACATATGTGTTTATTTACTAATAAACCTTGTACATTTTCAACTCTTCATCTTATGTGAAATATGCACCTCCTTTAAAGAACTCCCCTTCCTTACATATGTGTCATAATGGAATCATTTTAATATTGCTCATAGTTTTTTACTAATAAACCTTGTACATTTTCAACTCTTCATCTTATGTGAGCATTTAAGGGACTCCCCTTCCTTACATATGTGTCATAATAAAATCATTATTCCCAAAATATCTCATATTTTTAATATTGCTCATAGTTTTTTATTAATAAACCTTGTACATTTTCAACTCTTCACCTCATGTGAGCATTTACTCATTTTTGGGTATTTTCTTTTTACAATTTGGATTTATCTCCTCCCTACACATGGATTGATGCTATTGGCCCATAGAAACCTTAATTGGACCATAGTCTAAAGATTTCTGAAAATCTAGACCCTTAGGCTAAGGTTCTTTATACCTATTTCCAATTAATTCCAATTGCACATTGGAAAATTCTTTTTAAATTTCTGCTTCAGGGAAACTCATCTGAATTATAAGAGATATTTTTCTATCCAAAAATATTCAAAATCTGAATATTCTCTCTCTAGAATAATTTTCTCTCTCTAGGCTAAAACAATTAGAAACAAGGTCTTTATATTTCAGAAAAGGAATTGATTACAGGGGAATATACTAGACATCAAAAAGGGTTGGGGGAGGAATCTTATATTCTACCCCACTTAAAAAAAACGCGAGATGTCCTCATCTCGCAACTTGGGATAAATTCGCAAGATGCACGAATATGAGACTTAGAGAAAAATTTTAATCACGATTAACCACCAAGAAAAGTCTTAAAGAGAGCAAGATTCAAAATAAGAACAAGATTTATTCATTCTCGGAACTTATACAGTAAAGATAGAGAAACTCTTTACACTTCCATAAGCCCGTCCATCATATGGTCACAAAAGCAGTCCTCACAAGCTGCACAAGTATAGGGTAACTCATCTATGGGAATGATTCTGCTGGTTATTGCCGCACCTATCTCAGTGGTATGAGGTGATCTAACAAAAGGACCTCTGAGAGGCAAGCCAAAAACGGGATAAAGGCATATCTTCTCATGAGGAAGAAAACACGCCAGTAAGAAGACCCGCTCAGAAAACCCAAGATGCCTTGATCTCATGATGCAGTAGTATCGGGGACCCAAACCTAAAGCTTCGATAACCATGGCCAAGCGGACATTGTTACGAAAGTGCTGCTGACCCCAGGGTGTTACCCTAGTTATGTTTTGATAGGTCCGCCATTTGGTCTGCGCTACAGAAGTTCCTAGGTGAGGAAAAAGTGAGCGCTCATACTGTTCTATAAAGTCTTTCTTCACAGACTCTCTTGCGTCTTGAAGGTGAGAAATCATCATGGATAAAACTAGTTCTTGTTGCCAAGCCATGAAGGAGATTAAGAAAGAAAGGAGATTGATGGGAGTAAGATTACTGTGAGCGACAAGTAAAAGTTACGACTTATATAAAGGAAGGAGCTAGCGTAACCTAGAAGCCAACGGTAACTTGCCACTGAAGTTTTACCGTCTTTTCATGATTTGAGTTTGACACATTTTTCTATAGAAGGCATTAAGAATTTTGAGAGGAGGAGATAAAAGAAACTTGTAGGCTAAGTCACCTACTTTCATTGAATTCAGATATATAAGGATCACAATATCTGGGGGATAACTTCTTATACTTCCCAAGAGATAAAGAACTTCTTTTGGGCCGTACTCGAATGAAAACCAAAACCTTGGTATCCAAAACACCGATTCTCACTTCTAAACTCGTTGTTCTAAATCCTTAAAACAGGCGTGACTCCTGAGAAGTATTCTAGGAAAAGGGTCTTCCTTTTTTAAACAGAAATTTTCTTTTATTTTAGAGAGGGAATAATTATAAGATCAGAAAGGAAGATTCTTACTCCAGTATACCTCGAAGGTTGGGGAGGAATCTTACATTCTACCCCACTTAAAAAGTGCGAGATGTCCTCATCTCGCAAGGTAGAGGACAGCTCTTTTTCTTAAGATCCAATTTTATTCTGGGTTCCTTATATTCTGGTCAACCCAACAGAACACTGGGATAAATATCCCTTATATAGAACTCATCATGAAATAACAATTCATTCAGATCATATCATTCATATCTTTAACATGATAAAGGTCCATTAGACCGAAAAGTTTCCTTCGGAACATTCCTCCCCACGGAAATTTCAGTCAAGCAAGTTCTCAATTTGACATCCCTTAACTTGATCTACCGGTCAAGTATTAACAGTAGCAATCTGACAGCACAATCCACTAATCTCATAGTGATTTGCTGAATTCGTTATCATCATTCTAGTTATGAATATCATCACAGGGACTCGTCCCATTCCCCCTCATTGTGGTTTCATTATATTTCAACTAATTTTTAAAAATCAACATTTTTTTTTCAATCAGCATTTTCAATCAGCATTTTCAATCAGAATCCAAATCAATTCATCAATTCTCAAACAGAATTAAAAATCATATCAATCACATTCGAAATCATCATCTGGATAGTATTAACGCTTATAATTTCAAGTCTTAGATTTACTCGTATATACTGTCAGTAAAGAGCTGCAGTATACTCTCGGTATATACGCGTAGTCACGGCCCTTGGAATTATAAGGTAAATACTATCATGTCTAGGCCTCAAGCAAGTCAGGGATTCTATATAATTGCGGTACTTCCATCTGAAGAACCGATTACCAAATTATGAATTTCAGTTTGAATATCAAATTGTATGAATTATATCACACAATTATAACCTTTTGGTGTTTCTTGATAATTTTTTGACATATTTGTCTTCTCAGTTGATCTTTATTAACCAAAGGCTCTGATACCAACTGTAAGATCCCTGTTCCCACCGAGCAACGGATTCGGGGTACTGGCAGCGGAAGTAGCGCTTCTCGCGCGGGACAGGGGTCCCACATTCGGGGCCTCGCCCACGGATATCCAGATAAGAGACTAATCCGTCGGTTGTTCCAAAACCGAACCCGGAAAAACTTCCTTTACCGGAAAGCACGGGCGATTCCACCAGGATAACTTTTTACTCTAACGTAGTCAAGATCATTTCTGATCGAGATGATCCGATTACATCTATAAGATACTTAGTCAGTTCAAGGAAGAAACTTGCACTTGGATCATTGGGATCAACGCTTTTTTCCCCATTCAAGAGGCACAGCCGTTGATTCCTATCCATAGAACAGTTACTGTCCGGGATTTATTTTTTTTTTTTCTATCGTAAAAACAAAAGTTTGAGTCTCGATTTACGGATCCATCAGTCCAGCCTAACCCCATCCAGTCCCATGGGTTAGCCAACCACCCAACCACTGTAGTGATGGGATCCAATTAAAAATTTGGTTAGGTTTTGTCCCGGGTACCAAGGAAAAGAGTTCCAAGGCCCCCTAGCCGGATGTTCATGCAAAATAAAACTAGTCACACCACTCACACACCCAATATGAAATTGCCTTTTTCAACCAGATTCAACCAGTTTAAAATAATCCTTTAATAAAACCATAGTATCATTGATCACCATCTTCCAATTTATCCAATTGATTCTTAATTTCCCATCATTCCTTCATCAGAGTATCTATGGCATCATTGGCAACTAGAACGCTCAGGAGCCGTTTCGATAGTTCCTAGCCCATAATACTTGGCAATATAATCACTTAACAAGATGGACTCTCGTTGAAGATCAGCAAGATCAACCAACAGATCCATATAAGGAGCCATGGACTCATCCATTGAAGACCAGCAAGGTCAATCAACCAGATCCATGCTCGATTTCAGAAAACAACTCCAACTCTGTTCCAATATCTTCCTCGACGCACGCGTGGGTATCCTAGGCGACCCAGAGCCCGAGCACCGTATGGTCAGCACCCTCTAGGATCCTTCGCAGGTAACCTAGCGCTTCACGCATAGGCCGCTTCCTTGGCCCCTCATCCACCGTACCGGAAGCTCACCATTTTAATCGCACCGAGGCTGGTCAAGACCTCGGCCGACCTTGCTACGCGAGACGTCCTTCATTGACTCCCCGTCAGCAGTTGCAACTTTCTCATCACGACCTTAATCACAAGACGGTCAAAATGCTCCCCCCAGCATTCTTGACATAAAACAATCATTTACAGACAGCATTTACAAACAGCATTTACAAACAGTTTACAATACAATTTCTATTTTAACTTTCATTTTTCCACATTATCCCTCCTCAATCTACATTACTTATTCCATATTCCATTTATATGTATACTCATCCCATCACATCATTTCCATCTCATCACTTCAGATTCCCTCACATCACAATCGTATATTCACATCCATACATCCACAACTATATGCGTACATTCACATCTACATGCATACATCTACATCCCTATGCATACATCCACATCCATATTCACATTCACCTCCATACATCTACATCTACATGCATACATCCACTCCACATTCACATCCACATCTATACATCTACATGCATACATCCACCTCTACATCCACATCTACGTCTATACACCTACATCTACATGCATACATCCACATCTCCATTCATATCTACAACTATACATCTACATCTACATGTATACATCCACATCTCCATTCCCATCTACATCTATACATCTACATCTACATGTATACATCCACATCTCTATTCACATCTACATCTATACATCTACATCTACATATATATATCCACATCTCCATTCTCATCTACATCTATGCATCTACATCTTCATGCATCCACCCACCTCCACATCCACATCTACATCTATACATCTACATCTACATGTATACATCCACATCTCTATTCACATCTACATCTATACATCTACATCTACATGTATACATCCACATCTCCATTCTCACCTACACCTATACATCTACATCTACATGCATCCACCCACCTCCACATCCACATCTACATCTATACATCTACATCTACATGCATACATCCACCTCCACTTTCACACTCACATCCATACCTCTGCATCTACATGTAAACATCCATATCTCCATGCATAATAATATTCTTTTAATTAATCTAGGATGATAGTTCCTAGGATATGGTAGGAAGTCCTCTTTTTATGCTTTGAATGAATTTATTTTATGCGTAATTTCTATAAAAATTTTGCCATAGTTCCGCTATTATGACTGATAAATCTCAATTTTTTTTCTAAGAGATAAAGCTTATCATTAAGGAAATAATTAGAATGGTCTCTAATTGGGTCATCAATCCATAATGGATTGAATCATCAATGTGCATAAACTAAAAGCATAGCAAAAGCCATTAATTTGGCCTCAAGCATAGCTTAATCTTGGATTAAGGAAAAGCTTTATGAAAAGCTTCATTTGGATTGAGAATGGGTCATGAGTATGACCATTTCTTGAGTGAGAGAGAGAAATTATAAAAACCATTAGAATTTAAATATAAATGGAAATTAACTTCTATAGCATTTATTAAATTATGTAACTCTTCACTACTATTCACCAATTAACTTCAATAGCATTTAAAAAAACCATACCAATTAAACTTCTCAAGCTTGAGAGGGGTTGAGACGAGAGAATCATTGAGAAATTATAGAAAAGGTCAAAATTCAATATACTTACCTTATGATTTGCTTGATTCTTTATTCACGGTAGAGGCCCCCAACCAATCAATTGGTTTAGTATGTTGATGGAGCCACCAATGGGGATTGAAGAAGGAGAGAAGTATCAAAAACTAGTGAATTATTAAAGAATTCACAGTTTTTGGCTTAGGTGGAGTAAAGTAACAAGCATAAGACACTATATATTTTAGCTTAGGTGGAGTAGAGTAACAAAGCATAAGACACTATATATTTTGGCTTAGGTGGAGTAGAGTAACAAGGCATAAGACTCTATCTAATTTGGCTTAGGTGGAGTAGAGTAACAAAGCATAAGAGACTATATATTTTGGCTTAGGTGGAGTAGAGTAACAAAGCATAAGAGACTATATATTTTGGCTTAGGTGGAGTAGAGTAACAAAGCATAAGAGACTATGTTTTTTTTTCAACAAGGGGAGGCTTCTATTTATAGGAAAATTTGAGCTCCTAACCGAACAAACTGATTCTAGAATTTTCCAAGTCAGTTTGGTCACTTTTTGACCATTTTTAGGTCAATTAAGCTAACTTTTTGGAACTAGACTTGAATGAGGAGAGAGGAGAGATAAAATATCTTAATTTTTATGAGTTTAAAACTCATTCAAGCATGTGAAATATGCACCTCCTTTAAAGAATTCCCCTTCCTTACATATGTGTCAAAATTGTATTGCTCATAGTTTTTTACTAATAAACCTTGTACATTTTCAACTCTTCATCTTATGTGAAATATGCACCTCCTTTAAAGAACTCCTCTTCCTTACATATGTGTCATAGTTTTTTTACTAATAAGCCTTGTACATTTTCAACTCTTCATCTTATGTGAAATATGTACCTCCTTTAAAGAACTCCCCTTCCTTACATATGTGTTTATTTACTAATAAACCTTGTACATTTTCAACTCTTCATCTTATGTGAAATATGCACCTCCTTTAAAGAACTCCCCTTCCTTACATATGTGTCATAATGGAATCATCTTAATATTGCTCATAGTTTTTTACTAATAAACCTTGTACATTTTCAACTCTTCATCTTATGTGAGCATTTAAGGGACTCCCCTTCCTTACATATGTGTCATAATAAAATCATTATTCCCAAAATATCTCATATTTTTAATATTGCTCATAGTTTTTTATTAATAAACCTTGTACATTTTCAACTCTTCACCTCATGTGAGCATTTACTCATTTTTGGGTATTTTCTTTTTACAATTTGGATTTATCTCCTCCCTACACATGGATTGATGCTATTGGCCCATAGAAACCTTAATTGGACCATAGTCTAAAGATTTCTGAAAATCTAGACCCTTAGGCTAAGGTTCTTTATACCTATTTCCAATTAATTCCAATTGCACATTGGAAAATTCTTTTTAAATTTCTGCTTCAGGGAAACTCATCTGAATTATAAGAGATATTTTTCTATCCAAAAATATTCAAAATCTGAATATTCTCTCTCTAGAATAATTTTCTCTCTCTAGGCTAAAACAATTAGAAACAAGGTCTTTATATTTCAGAAAAGGAATTGATTACAGGGGAATATACTAGACATCAAAAAGGGTTGGGGGAGGAATCTTACATTCTACCCCACTTAAAAAAAACGCGAGATGTCCTCATCTCGCAACTTGGGATAAATTCGCAAGATGCACGAATATGAGACTTAGAGAAAAATTTTAATCACGATTAACCACCAAGAAAAGTCTTAAAGAGAGCAAGATTCAAAATAAGAACAAGATTTATTCATTCTCGGAACTTATACAGTAAAGATAGAGAAACTCTTTACACTTCCATAAGCCCGTCCATCATATGGTCACAAAAGCAGTCCTCACAAGCTGCACAAGTATAGGGTAACTCATCTATGGGAATGATTCTGCTGGTTATTGCCGCACCTATCTCAGTGGTATGAGGTGATCTAACAAAAGGACCTCTGAGAGGCAAGCCAAAAACGGGATAAAGGCATATCTTCTCATGAGGAAGAAAACACGCCAGTAAGAAGATCCGCTCAGAAAACCCAAGATGCCTTGATCTCATGACGCAGTAGTATCGGGGACCCAAACCTAAAGCTTCGATAACCATGGCCAAGCGGACATTGTTACGAAAGTGCTGCTGACCCCAGGGTGTTACCCTAGTTATGTTTTGATAGGTCCGCCATTTGGTCTGCGCTACAGAAGTTCCTAGGTGAGGAAAAAGTGAGCGCTCATACTGTTCTATAAAGTCTTTCTTCACAGACTCTCTTGCGTCTTGAAGGTGAGAAATCATCATGGATAAAACTAGTTCTTGTTGCCAAGCCATGAAGGAGATTAAGAAAGAAAGGAGATTGATGGGAGTAAGATTACTGTGAGCGACAAGTAAAAGTTACGACTTATATAAAGGAAGGAGCTAGCGTAACCTAGAAGCCAACGGTAACTTGCCACTGAAGTTTTACCGTCTTTCCATGATTTGAGTTTGACACATTTTTCTATAGAAGGCATTAAGAATTTTGAGATGAGGAGATAAAAGAAACTTGTAGGCTAAGTCACCTACTTTCATTGAATTCAGATATATAAGGATCACAATATCTGGGGGATAACTTCTTATACTTCCCAAGAGATAAAGAACTTCTTTTGGGCCGTACTCGAATGAAAACCAAAACCTTGGTATCCAAAACACCGATTCTCACTTCTAAACTCATTGTTCTAAATCCTTAAAACAGGCGTGACTCCTGAGAAGTATTCTAGGAAAAGGGTCTTCCTTTTTTAAACAGAAATTTTCTTTTATTTTAGAGAGGGAATAATTATAAGATCAGAAAGGAAGATTCTTACTCCAGTATACCTCGAAGGTTGGGGAGGAATCTTACAGAGATAACTGTTTGAGGAGAGCTTTGTTTGGCCCATTTGTATCCCCTTGCTATGTGGTGCTCGTTCTCTTTCAGAAGAAGAATGATGGGACTATGAGATTGTTTATTCTGGGTTAAATCTTCTTACTGTTAAGAAGCGGCATCTTACTCCTAGAATGTGCTATTAGATTGATCGCATAAAGGTTGGATATGTATAAAGATTGACTTAAACTTAGGATGTTATCATATCATAATATTCCTAAGATAGATTTTAATACATGGTATGCACATTACGAGTTCACGATATTGCTGTTGGGATTAAATAATTCCCCTCCTAGCTATATTGTTGAATGCAAAAAGAAACCTTCAGAGAACATCCGCATGATTTTATCTCGGTCTTCATTGATGAAATTCTAGTTTGCTCGAAGAATGTAGCCGATAGCATGTGAAGTATGTGTCTCTTCAAAGTCCTGGAAAGCCTACAGAAGCATAGACTTTTCTCTAAGAAGGGTGCGTGTACCTTCTTTATACCATCAAATTGAATATCCAGGATCATAATGTCAAGAGATAGTATATTAGCTGATCCCGCCAAGGTGCAAAAGTGGCTACAGGAAGTCAAATGATTCTTGGGATTGATAAGATGGTATCCGATGTTTATTTGCCAAGATTTTTTCTCTCTCACGAGAGGAACAGTGATGTCTCGCGAGTGATGACATAGAGTTGCTTGTCTTCTCGGGTTATAGATCATAAAATTTTAAAACAGATTTTCAACCAGAATGATGTTAACATCACGCAAAGAAGATAAATACAAACACTTTGAGAGTTTGGTTTTAAAATCAAGTATAGGTTAGATAAGGAGAATGCGGTCACAAATATATTAGGCAGGAAGGCCTCCTTACTTGCACGTTGAGATTAAGGAAGAGATTGGATTAGATAAGTTCTCTATCTCTATTATCATATTGCTTAACCGCAAAAGTAAAGGCAACCCTAGAAGTAAAGAAAATTCATGGATTTACGTTAGAGGTGGATGCTTGTACTTCAATAATCGGTTATGTGTTTTTCAAGATAGAGATCTTAGGATTCCAAAGAAAGCTCGTGACACGCCCCCCGGCTAAGTAAAGACCGTCATGTTGGCTACTACAAAAAGGCATTTCCTTTAGCCTTGCAAAGGTGAAATGACAAAAACGCCAAGAAATGTGCATCCTTTTTTACATATACAATTAGAATACATAAGCATGGATTCCATCATTTGATTTTTCTTCAATCGATGAACGACATGATGCCATCTTAGCCGTGTGGTAGATCGCTTGACGAAGGTTGCTCATTCGATTCTATTGAAAAAGAATTATACTTCTCTTGGTGTTTGCTAAAAGTCTTTCCAAAGGATATATTCAGACTTTACTTTAGAAGGATAGTTAGTGATCGGGGTGCTGAATTCACGCCTCACTCTTGGAATTAATGCTTTGAAGCTGTAGCTCTCTAGATTCTGGTACTATCTAGAAATCGATGATTAGGCAGAGAGGATAATCAGAGACATTCTTCGAGCATTCCATGGATGGGAACCCAAAACATGGATGAATTCTCTACAGTTTTTTTGCGATGCATCTCATAGTAGATTGTGCAACACCATTGATTTGGTTCGACCCACTGGTGAGAGTGGAAGTCTTGAAGCAAATAGATAAAGTGGATCATTCAACACGGACTATAGAAAAGGACATAAAAGCTACTCAAGATAGAAAAAAGTAGCGCTTTGTTTGGGCCATTTGTATCCCCCTGCTATGTGGTGCTGGTTCTCTTTCAGAAGAAGAATGATGGGACTATGAGATTGTTTATTCAAGCTTAAATCAGCTTATTGTTAAGAATCGGCATCTTACTCCTAGAATGTGCTGTTAGATTGATCGCATAAAGGCCGGATATTTATAAAGATTTAGGATATTATCATATCATAATATTCCTAAGATAGATTTTAATACATGGTATGCACATTTACGAGTTCACGATAATGCTGTTAAGATTAAATAATTCCCCTACTAGCTATAATTGTTGAATGCAAAAAGAAAAAGAAAAGAAACCTTCAGAGAACATCCACATGATTTTATCTCAATCTTCATTGATGAAATTCTAGTTTGCTCGAAGAATGTAGCTGATCGCATGTGAAGTATGTGTCTCTTTAAAGCCCCGGAAAGCCTGCAGAAGCACAGACTTTTCTCTAACAAGGGTGCGTGTGCCTTCTTTATCCAGGATCATAATATCAAGAGATAGTATATTAGCTGATCCCACCAAGGTGCAAAAGCGGCTATCGATTGGCCATAACCAAAGATGATAAAGGAAGTCAAATGATTCTTGGGATTGATAAGATGGTATTCGATGTTCATATGCCAAGATTGTTTCTCTTTTGATGGTGCTTCTAAAGAAGGACATTCCATTCTAATGGTCCGCGATGTGCCAAAGTAACTTTGATAAGCTGAGGGGTTGCTTGACTAATCCGCTGGTGCTATAGCTAAGATCTCACGAGAGGAACAATGATGTCTCACGAGTGATGACGTAGAGTTGCTTGTCTTCTCAGGTTACAGATCATAAAATTTTAAAGCAGATTTTCAACTAGAATGATGTTAACATCACGCAAAGAAGATAAATACAAACACTTCGAGAGTTTGGTTTTAAAATCAAGTATAGGTTAGATAAGGAGAATGCAGTCACAGATATATTAGGCAGGAAGGCCTCCTTACTTGCACATTGAGATTAAGGAAGAGATTGGATTAGATATATTAGGCAGGAAGGCCTCCTTACTTGCATGTTGAGATTAAGGAAGAGATTGGATTAGATAAGTTCTTTATCCCTATTATCATATTGCTTAACCACAAAAGTAAAGGCAACCCTAGAAGTAAACAAAATTCATGGATTCACGTTAGAGGTGGATGCTTGTACTTCAATAATCGGTTATGTATTTTTCAAGATAGAGATCTTAATAAGAGGATTCTAAAGAAAGCTCGTGACAGGCCCCGGCTAAGTGAAGACCGTCATGGTGGCTATTACAAAGAAGCATTTCTTTTAGCCTTGGAAAGGTGAGATGACAAAAACGCCAAGAAACGTGCATCCTTTTTCACATATACAATTAGAATACATAAGTATGGATTCCATCATTAGATTTTTCTTCAATCGATGCACGACATGATGCCATCTTAGCCGTGTGGTAGATCGCTTGACGAAGGTTGCTCATTCGATTCTATTGAAAAAGACTTATACTTCTCTTGGTGTTTGCTAAAAGTCTTTGCAAAGGATATATTCAGACTTTACTTTAGAAGGATAGTTAGTGATCGGGGTGATGAATTCACGCCTCGCTCTTGGAATAAATGCTTTGAAGCTGTAGCTCTCTAGATTCTGGTACTATCTAGAAATCGATGATTAGGCAGAGAGGGTAATCAGAGACATTCTTCGAGCATTCCATGGATGGGAACCCAAAACATGGATGAGTTCTCTACAATTTTTTTGCGATACATCTCATAGTAGATTGTGCAACACCATTGATTTGGTTCGACCCACTGGTGAGAGTGGAAGTCTTGAAGCAAATAGATAAAGTGGATCATTCAACACAGACTATAGAAAAGGATATAAAAGCTACTCAAGATAGAAAAAAACGTGCATCCTTTTTTACATATACAATTAGAATACATAAGCATGGATTCCATCATTAGATTTTTCTTCAGTCGATGTAGGACATGATTCCATCTTAGCCGTGTGGTAGATCGCTTGACGAAGGTTGCTCATTCGATTCTATTGAAAAAGACTTATACTACTCTTGGTGTTTGCTAAAAGTCTTTCCAAAGGATATATTCAGACTTTACTTTAGACAGATAGTTAGTGATCGGGGTGCTGAATTCCCATCTCGCTCTTGATAAAAATGCTTTGAAGCTGTAGCTCTCTAGATTCTGGTACTATCTAGAAACCGATGATTAGGCAGAGAGGGTAATCAAAGACATTCTTCGAGCATTCCATGGATGGGAACCCAAAACATGGATGAATTCTCTACATTTGGTAGAAATTTTTTGCGATGCATCTCATAGTAGATTGTGCAACACCATTGATTCGGTTCGACCTACTGGTGAGAGTGGAAGTCTTGAAGCAAATAGATAAAGTGGATCGTTCAATGCGGACTATAAAAAAGGATATCAAAGCTACTCAAGATAGAAAAAAGCAGCGTGTTGATCTCAAGTAGACTACTAGAGAATTTGATGAAGGTGATATGGTCTTCCTTGGTATACGACCCAACCAGAGAAGTTCCCTCTCCTTTTGGAAAAAAGCACAAGAAGTTTTTGCCCAGATATTATAAACCCTACACAAATATGAGGAAAGTTGGAGATTAAGTTATAGACCGTGCATGAATACGAGGAAAGTTGGAGATTGAGCTTGTGAACTTTTCTTCCCTCCTCCATACTTGAAGATCCACAACGTATTTTCATGCGAGCTCATTTGAAGAAAGAAGAAGTATGTTCCAGTCATGTATTGGATGATGAGAAGGTAGGCCTAGATGTATGAACACTCGTAATGCTTATGCCATCATCCTACCCCCTCGAGATCATGCCCACATGATCTAGCTCACACACATACGTCAGCATCAGTGTCCATATCATCATGCGCAAATATATGTGTTTGTATCATCATGTGCACGTGTGTGTGTCGGTACATCAATATCATGGTATGTGTGTGTAATAGATCGTCATGCGTATGAGTTTATATAAGGTACATCATCATCATCTAGATCCGTGCGCCGATGTAGTCTACAGTATCAAGAAGAACATAGTCATGGCAGCTTAAGAGTGTCAGACACTCGTACAAGTCACCAAAAGAAGACTCATCCCATGAATGCGAACATCACTAAGTTACACCCCATCCGATTCCTGAGGTAAGAATTTTAAGCTTTTTGTTGATTCGAGAAATGCTCATTCATTCATTCATTTCACTTGGATGTTGCATAAACTAGTAATAGACCAGAAGCAAGGCAGACCAATGCAAGTGGAAGTTACGTGCCAAAAGATGGATGTAATTCAGTTTTTCTTGGATGGGAAAACACCCACTAGGCACAGTAAAGTTATTCAAGGGACTCCAGCAGAAGAAAGCCATCCTGCAGATAAAGAGTTGCAAGGGAACCATGTTGGTTAAGTGAGTATATATTGTGATGTAGATTTAACTACAATACCCTCCTCAACTCGTGAGGTGGATCATGTTGATAAGCTGAGGGGTCGCTTGACTAATCCGTTGGTGCTATAGCTAAGATCTCACGAGAGGAACAGTGATGTCTCGCGAGTGATGACGTAGAGTTGCTTATCTTTTCGGGTTACAGATCATAAAATTTTAAAGCAAATTTTCAACCAGAATGATGTTAACATCACACAAAGAAGATAAATACAAACACTTCGAGAGTTTGGTTTTAAAATCAAATATAGGTTAGATAAGGAGAATGCGGTCACAAATATATTAGGCAGGAAGGCCTCCTTACTTGCATGTTGAGATTAAGGAAGAGATTGGATTAGATAAGTTCTTTACGCAAAAGTAAATGCAACCCTAGAAGTAAAGAAAATTCATGGATTCACGTTAGAGGTGGATGCTTGTACTTCAATAATCTGTATTGGATGATGAGAAGGTAGGCCTAGATGTATGAACACTTGTAATGCTTGATGCCATCATCCCTACTCCCTCGAGATCATGCCTACATGATCTAGCTCACACACATACGTCAGCATCATGCACAAATATATGTGTATGTATCATCATGTGCACGTTTGTGTGTCGGTACATCAATATCATGGTATGTGTGCGTGTAATAGATCATCATGTGTATGAGTTTATATAAGGTACACCATCATCATCTAGATCCGTGCGCCGATGTAGTCTACAGTATTAAGAAGAACATAGTCATGGCGGCTTAAGAGTGTCAGACACTCATACAAGTCACCAAAAGAAGACTCATCCCATGAATGCAAACAATGCCAAACTTTACCAATGATTCTCACTAAGTTACACCCCATCCGATTCCCGAGGTAAGAATTTTAAGCTTTTTGTTGATTCGAGAAACGCTCATTCATTCATTCATTTCACTTGGTTGTTGCATAAATTAGTAATAGACGAGAAGCAAGGGAGACCAATGCAAGTGGAATTGGCTAATGGAAGTTACGTGCCAAAAGATGGATGTAATTCAGTTTTTCTTGGATGGGAGAACACCCACCAGGCAGTAAAGTTATTCAAGGGACTCCAGCAGAAGCAAGCCATCCTGCATATAAAGAGTTGCAAGGGAACCATGTTGGTTAAGTGAGTACATATTGTGATGTAGATTTAACTACAATACCCTCCTTGACTCGTCAGGTGGATCATGAGAAAGAGTTCATTTTTGAAGCCCAACAATAGTGAATCTTGAGCTTATAAGATGGCCATTCCGAAAGCAACCGAGCTCGGGGAATAATCGATATAACTGTTTGAGGAGAGCTTTGTTTGGCCCATTTGTATCCCCTTGCTATGTGGTGCTCATTCTCTTTCAGAAGAAGAATGATGGGACTATGAGATTGTTTATTTAGGGTTAAATCCGCTTACTGTTAAGAATCGACATCTTACTCCTAGAATGTGCTATTAGATTGATCGCATAAAGGCTGGATATGTATAAAGATTGACTTAAACTTAGGATGTTATCATATCATAATATTCCTAAGATAGATTTTAATACATGGTATGCACATTACGAGTTCACGATAATGCTGTTGGGATTAAATAATTCCCCTACTAGCTATAATTGTTGAATGCAAAAAGAAAAAGAAAAGAAACCTTCAGAGAACATCCGCATGATTTTATCTCGATCTTCATTGATGAAATTGTGGTTTGCTCGAAGAATGTAGCCGATCGCATGTGAAGTATGTGTCTCCTCAAAGTCTAGGAAAGCCTCCAGAAGCATAGACTTTTTTTTAAGAAGGGTGTGTGTACCTTCTTTATACCATCAAATTGAATATGATCATAATGTCAAGAGATAGTATATTAGCTAATCCCGCCAAGGTGCAAAAGCGGCTCGGCCAGAACCAAAAAGGATACAGGAAGTCGAATGATTCTTGGGATTGATAAGATGGTATCCGATGTTCATTTGCCAAGATTGTTTCTCCTTTGACGGCGCTTCTCAAGAAGGACATTCCATTCTAATGGTCTACGATGTGCCAAAGTAACTTTGATCCGCTGGTGCTATAGCTAAGATCTCACGAGAGGAACAGTGACGTCTCGCGAGTGATGACGTAGAGTTGCTTGTCTTCTCGGGTTACAGATCATAAAATTTTAAAGCAGATTTTCAACCAAAATGATGTTAACATCACGACAGGAAGATAAATACACACTTTGAGAGTTTGGTTTTAAAATCAAGTATAGGTTAGATAAGGAGAATGTAGTCAGAGATATATTAGGCAAGAAGGCCTCCTTACTTGCACGTTGAGATTAAGGCAAGAAGGCCTCCTTACTTGAACGTTGAGATTAAGGCAAGAAGGCCTCCTTACTTGCACGTTAAGATTAAGGAAGAGATTGGATTCGATAAGTTCTCTATCTCTATTATCATATTGCTTAACCGCAAAAGTAAAGGCAACCATAGAAGTAAAGAAAATTCATGGATTCACGTTAGAGGTGGATGCTTGTACTTCAATAATCGGTTATGTGTTTTTCAAGATAGAGATCTTAGGATTCCAAAGAAAGCTCGTGACATGCCCCCCAGCTAAGTAAAGACCGTCATGTTGGCTACTACAAAAAAGCATTTCCTTTAGCCTTGCAGACTTTGAAGCTGTAGCTCTCTAGATTCTGGTACTATCTAGAAACCGATGATTAGACAGAGAGGGTAATCAAAGACATTCTTCGAGCATTCCATGGATGGGAACCCAAAACATGGATGAATTCTCTACATTTGGTAGAAATTTTTTGCGATGCATCTCATAGTAGATTGTGCAACACCATTGATTCGGTTCGACCCACTGGTGAGAGTGGAAGTCTTGAAGCAAATAGATAAAGTGGATCGTTCAATGCGGACTATAAAAAAGGATATCAAAGCTACTCAAGATAGAAAAAAGCAGCGTGTTGATCTCAAGTAGACTACTATAGAATTTGATGAAGGTGATATGGTCTTCCTTGGTATACGACCCAACCAGAGAAGTTCCCTCTCCTTTTGGGGAAAAGTACAAGAAGTTTTCGCCGAGATATTGTAAACCCTACACAAATATGAGGAAAGTTGGAGATTAAGTTATAGACTGTGCATGAATACGAGGAAAGTTGGAGATTGAGCTTCTGAACTTTTCTTCCCTCCTCCATACTTGAAGATCCACAATGTATTTTCATGCGAGCTCATTTGAAGAAAGAAGAAGTATGTTCCAGATCCAAGTCATGTATTGGATGATGAGAAGGTAGGCCTAGATGTATGAACACTCGTAATGCTTGATGCCATCATCCCTACCCCCTCGAGATCATGCCCACATGATCTAGCTCACACACATACATCAGCATCAGTGTCCATATCATCATGCGCAAATATATGTGTATGTATCATCATGTGCACGTGTGTGTGTCGGTACATCAATATCATGGTATGTGTGTGTGTAATAGATCATCATGTGTGTGTGTGTGTAATAGATCATCACGTGTGTGTGTCGGTACATCAATATCATGGTATGTGTGTGTGTAATAGACATCATGTGTATGAGTTTATATAAGGTACATCATCATCATCTAGATCCGTGCACCGATGTAGTCTACAGTATTAAGAAGAACATAGTCATGGCAGCTTAAGAGTGTCAGACACTCGTACAAGTCACCAAAAGAAGACTCATCCCATGAACGCGAACAATGCCAAACCTTACCAACGATTCTCACTAAGTTACATCCCATCCGATTCCTAAGGTAAGAATTTTAAGCTTTTTGCTGATTTGAGAAACGCTCTTTCATTCATTCATTTCACTTGGATGTTGCATGAATTAGTAATAGACCGGAAGCAAGGCAGACCAATGCAAGTGGAATTGGCTAGTGGAAGTTACGTGCCAAAAGATGGATGTAATTCAGTTTTTCTTGGATGGGAACCTAGCCAAATGTTATCACAAAGGCACCATTTCCTTCATGGATCTTCATGTGAACAAGATGAAAGGAACTGGAGTAGTTTGAACACCCACTAGGCAGTAAAGTTATTTAAGGGACTCCAGCAGAAGCAAGCCATCCTGCAGATAAAGAGTTGCAAGGGAACCATGTTGGTTAAGTGAGTATATATTGTGATGTAGATTTAACTACAATATCCCAGCAAATAGATAAAGTGGATCGTTCAATGCGGACTACAGAAAAGGATATAAAAGCTACTCAAGATAGAAAAAGGTAGCTCTTTGTTTGGGCCATTTGTATCCCCTTGCTATGTGGTGCTGGTTCTCTTTCAGAAGAAGAATGATGGGACTATGAGATTGTTTATTCAAGGTTAAATCGGCTTATTGTTAAGAATCGGCATCTTACTCCTAGAATGTGCTGTTAGATTGATCGCATAAAGGCCTGATATTTATAAAGATTGACTTAAACTTAGGATATTATCATATCATAATAATATTCCTAAGATGGATTTGAATACATGGTATGCACATTACGAGTTCACGATAATGCTATTAAGATTAAATAATTCCCCTACTAGCTATAATTGTTGAATGCAAAAAGAAAAAGAAAAGAAACCTTCAGAGAACATCCGCATGATTTTATCTCAATCTTCATTGATGAAATTCTAGTTTGCTCAAAGAATGTAGCTGATCGTATGTGAAGTATGTGTCTCTATAAAGCCCTGGAAAGCCTCGAGAAGCACACACTTTTTCAATAGAATCGAATGAGCAACCTTTGTCAAGCAATCTACCACACGGCTAAGATGGCATCATGTCGAGCATCGATTGAAGAAAAATCTAATGATGGAATCCATGCTTATGTATTCTAATTGTATATGTGAAAAAAGGATGCATATTTCTTTGCGTTTTTGTCATTTCACCTTTGCAAGCCTAAAGGAAATGCTTTTTTGTAGTTGCCAACATGACGGTCTTTACTTAGCCGGGGGGGCGTGTCACTAGCTTTCTTTGGAATCCTAAGATCTCTATCTTGAAAAACACATAACCGATTATTGAAGTACAAGCATCCACCTCTAACGTGAATCCATGAATTTTCTTTACTTCTAGGGTTGCCTTTACTTTTTTGGTTAAGCAATATGATAATAGAGATAGAGATCTTATCTAATCCAATCTCTTCCTTAATCTCATTGTGCAAGTAAGGAGGCCTTTCTGCCTAATATATCTGTGACCGCATTCTCCTTATCTAACCTATACTTGATTTTAAAACCAAACTCTCGAAGTGTTTGTATTATCTTCTTTCCGTGATGTTAACATCATTCTGGTTGAAAATCTGCTTTAAAATTTTATGATCTGTAACCCAAGAAGACAAGCAAGCTCGCATGAAAATACATTGTGGATCTTCAAGTATGGAAGTGGTAATAAAAGTTCACAAGCTCAATCTCCAACTTTCCTCATATTCATGCACAGTCTATAACTTAATCTCCAACTTTCCTCATATTTGTGTAGGGCTTACAATATCTGGGCGAAAACTTCTTGTACTTTTCCCCAAGGAGAGGGAACTTCTCTAGTTGGGTCGTATACCAAGGAAGACCATATCACCTTCCAAGAAACTTGCATCCTATTTCACATATACAATTAGAATACATAAGCATGGATTCCATCATTAGATTTTTCTTCAGTTGATGCAGGACATGAATTCATCTTAGCCGTGTGGTAGATCCCTTGACGAAGGTTGCTCATTCGATTCTATTGAAAAAGACCTATAATGCTCTTGGTCTTTGCTAAAAGTCTTTCCAAAGGATATATTCAGACTTTACTTTACAAGGATAGTTAGTGATTGGGGTGCCGAATTCACACCCTGGCTCTTGGAATAAATGCTTTAAAGCTGTAGCTCTCTAGAGTCTGGTACTATCTAGAAACCGATGAATAGGCAGAGGGTAATCAAAGACATTCTTCGAGCATTCCATGGATGGGAACCTAAAACATGGATGAATTCTCTACATTCGGTAGAAATTTTTTACGATGCATCTCATAGTAGATTGTGCAACACCATTGATTTGGTTCGACCCACTGGTGAGAGTGGAAGTCTTGAAGCAAATAGATAAACTGGATCGTTCAATGCAGACTATAAAAAAGGATATCAAAGCTACTCAAGATAGAAAAAAGTAGCGTGTTGATCTCAAGTAGACTACTAGAGAATTTGATGAAGTAGACTACTAGAGAATTTGATGAAGGTGATATGGTCTTCCTTGGTACATGCTTGGTATACCACCGAACCAGAGAAGTTCCCTCTCCTTGGGGAAAAGTACAAGAAGTTTTCGCCCAAATATTGTAGAACCTACACAAAAATGAGGAAAGTTGGAGATTGAGCTTGTGAACTTTTATTCCCTCTTCCATACTTGAAGATCCACAATGTATTTTCATGCGAGCTCATTTGAAGAAAGATGAAGTATGTTCCAGATCCACAAGATGAAAGGAACTGGAGTAGTTTGAACACCCGGAGCCCAGCAATAGTGAATCTTGAGCTTATAAGATGGCCATTCCAAAAGAAACTGAGCTCGGGGAATAATCAAGATAACTGTTTGAGGAGAGCTTTGTTTGTCCCATTTGTAACCCCTTGCTATGTGGTGCTCATTCTCTTTCAGAAGAAGAATGATGGGACTATGAGATTGTTTATTCAGGGTTAAATCCGCTTACTGTTAAGAATCGGCATCTTACTCCTAGAATGTGCTATTAGATTGATCGCATAAAGGCTGGATATGTATAAAGATTGACTTAAACTTAGGATGTTATCATATCATAATATTCCTAAGATAGATTTTAATACATGGTATGCACATTACGAGTTCATGATAATGCTGTTGGGATTAAATAATTCCCCTACTAGCTATAATTGTTGAATGCAAAAAGAAAAAGAGAAGAAACCTTCAGAGAACATCCACATGATTTTATCTTCGTCTTCATTGATGAAATTCTAGTTTGCTCGAAGAATGTAGCCGATCACATGTGAAGTATGTGTCTCTTCAAAGTCCTCGAAAGCCTCCAAAAGCATAGACTTTTCTCTAAGAAGCGTACATGTACCTTCTTTATACCATCAAATTGAATATCCGAGATCATAATGTCAAGAGATAGTATATTAGCTGATCCCACCAAGGTGCAAAAGCGGCTATCGATTGGCCATAACCAAAGAGGATACATGAAGTCAAATGATTCTTGGGATTGATAAGATGGTATCCGATGTTCATTTGCCAAGATAGTTTCTCCTTTGATGGCGCTTCTCAAGGACATTCCATTCTAATGGTCCGCGATGTGCCAAAGTAACTTTGATCCGCTGGTGCTATAGCTAAGATCTCACGAGAGGAACAGTGATGTCTCGCGAGTGATGACGTAGAGTTGCTTGTCTTCTCGGGTTACAGATCATAAAATTTTAAAGGAGGAATGATGTTAACATCACGCAAAGAAGATAATACAAACACTTCGAGAGTTTGGTTTTAAAATCAAGTATACATTAGATAAGGAGAATGCGGTCAAAGATATATTAGGCACGAAGGCCTCCTAACTTGCACATTGAGATTAAGGAAGAGATTGGATTAGATAAGTTCTTTATCCCTATTATCATATTGCTTAACCGCAAAAGTAAAGGCAACCCTAGAAGTAAAGAAAATTCATGGATTCATGTTAGAGGTGGATGCTTGTACTTCAATAATCGGTTATGTGTTTTTCAAGATAGAGATCTTAGGATTCCAAAGAAAGCTCGTGACATGCCCCCTGGCTAAGTAAAGACCGTCATGTTGGCTACTACAAAAAAGCATTTCCTTTAGCCTTGCAAAGGTGAAATGACAAAAACACCAGGAAACGTGCATCCTTTTTTCACATATACAATTTTAATACATAAGCATGGATTCCATCATTAGATTTTTCTTCAATTGATGCACGACATGATGCCATCTTAGCCGTGTGGTAGATCGCTTGATGAAGGTTGCTCATTCGATTCTATTGAAAAAGACTTATACTTCTCTTGGTGTTTGCTAAAAGTCTTTCCAAAGGATATATTCAAATTTTACTTTGGAAGGATAGTTAGTGATGAGGGTGCTGAATTCACGCCTCGCTCTTGATATAAATGCTTTGAAGCTGTAGCTCTCTAGATTCTGGTACTATCTAGAAACCGATGATTAGGCAGAGAGGGTAATCAAAGACATTCTTCGAGCATTCCATGGATGGGAACCCAAAACATGGATGAATTCTCTACATTTGGTAGAAATTTTTCGTGATGCATCTCATAGTAGATTGTGCAACACCATTGATTCGGTTCGACCCACTCGTGAGAGTGGAAGTCTTGAAGCAAATAGATAAAGTGGATCGTTCAATGCATCTCATAGTAGATTGTGCAACACCATTGATTCGGTTCGACCCACTGGTGAGAGTGGAAGTCTTGAAGCAAATAGATAAAGTGGATCGTTCAATGCGGACTATAAAAAAGGATATCAAAGCTACTCAAGATAGAAAAAAGTAGCATGTTGATCTCAAGTAGACTACTAGAGAATTTGATGAAGGTGATATGGTCTTCCTTGGTATACGACCCAACTAGAGAAGCTACTGGATATCAAAGCTACTCAAGATAGAAAAAAGTAGCATGTTGATCTCAAGTAGACTACTAGAGAATTTGATGAAGGTGATATGGTCTTCCTTGGTATATGACCCAACCAAAGAAGTTCCCTCTCCTTTTGGGGAAAAGTACAAGAAGTTTTCGCCCAGATATTGTAAACCCTACACAAATATGAGGAAAGTTGAAGATTAAGTTATAGACTGTGCATGAATACGAGGAAAGTTGGAGATTGAGCTTCTAAACTTTTCTTCCCTCCTCCATACTTGAAGATCCACAATGTATTTTCATGCGATCTCATTTGAAGAAAGAAGAAGTATGTTCCAGATCCAAGTCATATATTGGATGATGAGAAGGTAGGCCTAGATGTATGAACACTCGTAATGCTTGATGCCATCATGCCTACCCCCTCGAGATCATGCCCACATGATCTAGCTCACACACATACTTCAGCATCAGTGTCCATATCATCATGTGCAAATATATGTGTATGTATCATCATGTGCACGTGTGTGTGTCGGTACATCAATATCATGGTATGTATGTGTTTAATAGATCATCATGTGTATGAGTTTATATAAGGTACATCATCATCATCTAGATCCGTGCGCCGATGTAGTCTACAGTATTAAGAAGAACATAGTCATGGCGGCTTAAGAGTGTCAGACACTCGTACAAGTCACCAAAAGAAGATCCCATGAATGCGAACAATGCCAAACCTTACCAACGATTCTCACTAAGTTACACCTCATCCAATTCCCGTGGTAAGAATTTTAAGCTCTTTGTTGATTCAAGAAATGCTCATTCATTCATTCATTTCACTTGGATGTTGCATAAATTAGTAATAGACCAGAAGCAAGGCAGACCAATGCAAGTGGAATTGGCTAGTGGAAGTTACGTGCCAAAAGATGGATGTAATTCGGTTTTTCTTGGATGGAAACCTAGCCAAATGTTATCACAAAGCCTTCATGGATCTTCATGTGAACAAGATGAAAGGAACTAGAGTAGTTTGAACACCCACCAGGCAGTAAAGTTATTCAAGGGACTCCAGCAGAAGCAAGCCATCCTGCAGAGGAACTTCTCTGTTTGGGTCGTATACCAAGGAAGACCATATCACCTTCATCAAATTCTCTAGTAGTCTACTTGAGATCAACATGCTACTTTTTTCTATCTTAAGTAGCTTTGATATCCTTTTTTATAGTCCGCATTGAACGACCCACTTTATCTATTTGCTTCAAGACTTCCACTCTCACCAGTGGGTCGAACCAAATCAATGGTGTTGCACAATCTACTATGAGATGCATCGCAAAAAATTCTACTGAATGTAGAGAGTTCATCCATGTTTTGGGTTCCCATCCATGGAATGCTCAAAGAATGTCTTTGATTATGCTCTCTGCCTAATCAGTTTCTAGATAGTACCAGAATCTAGAGAGCTACAGCTTCAAAGCATTTATTCCAAGAGCGAGGGCATGAATTGAGCACGCCGATCACTAACTATCCTTGTAAAGTATAGTCTGAACATATCCTTTGGAAATACTTTTAGCAAACACCAAGAGCAATATAAGTCTTTTTTAATAGAATCGAATGAGCAACCTCGCAAGCGATCTACCACATGGCTAAGATGGAATCATGTCCTGCATTGACTGAAAAAAAATCTAATGATGGAATCCATGCTTATGTATTCTAATTGTATATGTGAAATAGGATGCACGTTTCTTGGCGTTTTTGTCATTTCACCTTTGCAAGGCTAAAATAAATGCTTCTTTGTAGTAGCCACCATGACGGTCTTCACTTAGCCGGGGCGTGTCTCACGAGCTTTCTTTAGAATCCTCGTATTAAGATCTCTATCATGAAAAACACATGACCGATTATTGATGTACAAGCATCCACCTTTAACGTGAATCCAAGAATTTTCTTTACTTCTAGGGTTGCCTTACTTTTGCGCGATTAAGCAATATGATAATAGGGATAAAGAACTTATCTAATCCAATTTCTTACTTAATCTCAACATGCAAGTAAGGAGGCCTTCCTGCCTAATATATCTGTGAACAGTAGCTGCTCGCATCTAAAACACTTCATACTCCTTCCTGAGCTAAAACTACAAATCCAAAGGCATTCTAGCGAAAGAATCATGTACACTGTGCCCACTGGCTTTTCATACTTGGCTTCGATCTTGTCCCCTATTTCTCTTTGAATTTGGCATACTAGAATTAGATGGAGCTCTCTTTGGGAGGGGGCAAAAAGGGCTTTTTTAAACTCCACGGTCTCCTTAGACAGAAATACATGCATAAAATCCTCAGCCACCACCATCGTATTTTGATGAGGAGGATATATGGTCCACATACAACAACTTCGTTGACCCACTCTGCTCGAATGCGTTGACACAGAAGGTTGGGCATTGTTCGCATTCATGGGATGAGTCTTCTTTTGGTGACTTGTACGAGTGTCTGCCACTCTTAAGCCGCCATGATTATGTTCTTAATACTATAGACTACATCGGCACACGGATCTAGATGATGATGATGTTATCTTATATAAACTCATACACATGATGATCTATTACACACACATACCATGATATTGATGTACCGACACACACACGTGCACATGATGATACATACACATATATTTGCGCATGATGATATGGACACTGATGCTGACGTATGTGTGTGAGCTAGATCATGTGGGAATGATCTTGAGGGGGCAGGGATGATGGCATCAAGCATTACGAGTGTTCATATATCTAGGCCTACCTTCTCATCATCCAATACATGACTTGGATCTGGAACATACTTCTTCTTTCTACAAATGAGCTCGTATGAAAATACATTGTGGATCTTCAAGTATGGAAGAGGTAATAAAAGTTCACAAGCTCAATCTCCAACTTTCCTCATATTCATGCACAGTCTATAACTTAATCTCCAACTTTCCTCATATTTGTGTAGGGTGTACAATATCTGGGCGAAAACTTCTTGTACTTTTCCCCAAGGAGAGGGAACTTCTCTGGTTGGGTCGTATACCAAGGAAGACCATATCACCTTCATCAAATTCTCTAGTAGTCTACTTGAGATCAACACGCTACTTTTTTCTATCTTGAGTAGCTTTGATATCCTTTTTTATAGTCCGCATTGAACGATCCACTTTATCTATTTGCTTCAAGACTTCCACTCTCACTAGTGGGTCGAACCAAATCTATGGTGTTGCACAATCTACTATGAGATGCATCGCAAAAAAATTCTACCGAATGTAGAGAATTTATCCATGTTTTGGGTTCCCATCCATGGAATGCTCGAAGAATGTCTTTGATTACCCTCTCTGCCTAATCATCGTTTTCTAGATAGTACTAGAATCTAGAGAGCTACAGCTTCAAAGCATTTATTCCAAGAGCGAGGGCGTGAATTCAACACCCCGATCACTAACTATCCTTGTAAAGTCTGGATATATCCTTTGGAAAGACTTTTAGCAAACACCAAGAGCAGTATAAGTCTTTTTCAATAGAATCGAATGAGCGACCTTGGTCAAGCGATCTACCACACGGCAAAGATGGAATCATGTCCTGCATCAACTGAAGAAAAATCTAATGATGGAATCCATGCTTATGTATTCTAACTAATCTTGTAAAGTATGGATATATCCTTTGGAAAGACTTTTAGCAAACACCAAGAGCAGTATAAGTCTTTTTCAATAGAATCGAATGAGCGACCTTGGTCAAGCGATCTACCACACGGCAAAGATGGAATCATGTCCTGCATCAACTGAAGAAAAATCTAATGATGGAATCCATGCTTATGTATTCTAATTGTATATGTGAAATAGGATGCACGTTTCTTGGCATTTTTGTCATTTCACCTTTGCAAGGCTAAAAAAATGCTTCTTTGTAGTAGCCACCATGACGGTCTTCATTTAGCCGGGGCGTGTCACGAGTTTTCTTTAGAATCCTCTTATTAAGATCTCTATCTTGAAAAACACATGACCGATCATTGAAGTACAAGCATCCACCTCTAGCGTGAATCCATGAATTTTCTTTACTTCTAGGGTTGCATTTACCTTTGCGATAAAGGAATATGATAATAGGGATAAAGAACTTATCTAATCCAGTCTCTTCCTTAATCTCAACGTGCAAGTAAGGAGGCCTTCCTGCCTAATATATCTGTGACCGCATTCTCCTTGTCTAACCTATACTTGATTTTAAAACCAAACTCTCGAAGTGTTTGTATTTATCTTCTTTGCGTGATGTTAACATCATTCTGGTTGAAAATTTGCTTTAAAATTTTATGATCTGTAACCCGAGAAGACAAGCAACTCTACATCATCACTTGCGAGACATCACTTGGCACATCGCGGACCATTAGAATGGAATGTCCTTCTTGAGAAGCACCGTCAAAGGAGAAACAATCTTGGCATATGAACATCGGATACCATCTTATCAATCCCAAGAATCATTTGACTTCCTGTATCATCTTTGGTTCTGGCCAATCGATAGCCGCTTTTGCACCTTGGTGAGATCAGCTAATATACTATCTCTTGACATTATGATCCCGGATATTCAATTTGATGGGGTAAAGAAGGTACACGCACCCTTCTTAGAGAAAAGTCTGTGCTTCTGGAGGCTTTTCAGGACTTTGAAGAGACACATAGACTTCACATGCGATCAGCTACATTCTTCGAGCAAACTAGAATTTCATCAATGAAGACCGAGATAAAATCATGCGGATGTTCTCTGAAGGTTTCTTTTCTTTTTCTTTTTGCATTCAACAATCATAGCTAGTAGGGGAATTATTTAATCTCAACAACATTATCGTGAACTCGTAATGTGCATACCATATATTAAAATCTATCTTAGGAATATTATGATATGATAACATCCTAAGTTTAAGTCAATCTTTATAAATATCCGGCCTTTATGCGATCAATCTAACAGCACATTCTAGGAGTAAGATGCTGATTCTTAACAGTAAGCCAATTTAACCCTGAATAAACAATCTCATAGTCCCATCATTCTTCTTCTGAAAGAGAACGAGCACCACATAGCAAGGGGATACAAATGGGCCAAACAAAGCTCTCCTCAAACGGTTATCTCGATTATTCCCCGAGCTTGGTTGCTTTCGGAATGGCCATCTTATAAGCTCAAGATTCACTTTGTTGGGCTCCGAGAATGAACTCTTTCTCATGATGATCCACCTCACGAGTCGAGGGTATTGTAGTTAAATCTACGTCACAGTATATACTCACTTAACCAACATGGTTCCCTTGTAACTCTTTATCTGCAGGATGGCTTGCTTCTGCTGGAGTCCCTTCAATAACTTTACTACCTTTACAGGTTGCGGGGTGGGTGTTCAAACTACTCCAGTTCCTTTCATCTTGTTCACATGAAGATCCATGAAGGAAATGGTGCCTTTGTGATAACATTTGGCTAGGTTCCCATCCAAGAAAAACTAAATTACATCCATCTTTTGGCATGTAACTTCCACTAGCCAATTCCACTCGCATTGATCTACCCTTGCTTCTGGTTGATTACTAATTTATGCAATATCCAAGTGAACTGAATGACTGAATGAGCATTTCTTGAATCAACAAAATGCTTAAAATTCTTACCTCGAAAATCGGATGGGGTGTAACTTAGTGAGAATCGTTGGTTCCGACCCTGGTGCTCCACTCTATTGAATAAATTCTACCTCTTTCTTCTTCCTCTGGGGGGTCAGCTGTTATAATGGCATTAGAAGTTGCTGAGACTAGGCTAGAACTTGCCTCCTTTGACTTGTCAAGCAAGTTCTATAGTGGAGGGCCTTGCATAATTGATTTAGATTGGATTCTGAAGTAGAAAGAGTTGGAAAGGTAACATCAGTCCGTGCATTGGGACATGCATTGGGACAACCATTCATCAAATGTCCCAGTAGAGCTGCTCGCATCTAAAACACTTCATACTCCTTCCTGAGCTAAAACTGCAAATCCAAAGGCATTCTAGCAAAAGAAGCATGTCCACTGTGCCCAGTGGCTTTTCATACTTGGCTCCGATCTTGTCCCCTATTTCTCTTTGAATTTAGCATACTACAATTAGATGGAGCTCTCTTTGGGAGGGGGAAAAAAGGGCTTTTTTAAACTACACAGTCTCCGTAGACAGAAATACATGCTAAAAATCCTCAGCCACCACCATCATATTTTGATGAGGAGGATATATGGTCCACATACAACAACTTCGTTGCCCCACTCTGCTCGAATGCGTTGACACGGAAAGTTCGACATTGTTCGCATTCATGGGATGAGTCTTCTTTTGGTGACTTGTACGAGTGTCTGACACTCTTAAGCCGCCATGACTATGTTCTTCTTAATACTGTAGAGTACATCGGCGCACGGATCTAGATGATGATGATGTATCTTATATAAACTCATACACATGATGATCTATTACACACACACATACCATGATATGATGTACCGACACACACACGTGCACATGATGATACATACACATATATTTGCGCATGATGATATGGACACTGATGCTGACGTATGTGTGTGATAGTGATGTGTGTGAGCTAGATCATGTGGACATGATATCGAGGGGGCAGGGATGATGGCATCAAGCATTACGAGTGTTCATATATCTAGGCCTACCTTCTCATCATCCAATACATGACTTGGATTTGGAACATACTTCTTCTTTCTTCAAATGAGCTCGCATGAAAATACATTGTCGATCTTTAAGTATGGAAGAGGGAATAAAAGTTCACAAGCTCAATCTCCAACTTTCCTCATATTCATGCACAGTCTATGACTTAATCTCCAACTTTCCTCATATTTGTGTAGGGTTTACAATATCTGGGCAAAAACTTCTTGTACTTTTCCCCAAGGAGAGGGAAATTCTCTGGTTGGGTCGTATACCAAGGAAGACCATATCACCTTCATCAAATTCTCTAGTAGTCTACTTGAGATCAACACGCTACTTTTTTCTGTCTTAAGTAGCTTTGATATCCTTTTTTATAGTCCGCATTCAACGATACACTTTACCTATTTGCTTCAAGACTTCCACTCTCACCAGTGGGTCAAACAAAATCAATGGTGTTGCACAATCTACTATGAGATGCATCGCAGAAAAATTCTACCAAATGTAGAGAATTCATCCATGTTTTGGGTTACCATCCATGGAATGCTCAAAGAATGTCTTTGATTACCCTCATTGCCTAATCATCGGTTTCTAGATAGTACCAAAATCTAGAGAGCTACAGCTTCAAAGCATTTATTCCAAGAGCGGGACTTGCATTCAACACCCCGATCACTAACTATCCTTCTTAAGTAAAGTCTGAATATATCCTGTGGAAAGACTTTTAGCAAACACCAAGAGCAGTATAAGTCTTTTTCATCAATAGAATCAAATGAGCAACCTTTGTCAAGCGATCTACCACACGGCTAAGATAGAATAATGTCCTGCATCGACTGAAGAAAATTCTAATGATGGAATCCATGCTTATGTATTCTAATTGTATATGTGAATCGGCATCTTACTCCTAGAATGTGCTATTAGATTGATGACATAAAGGCTAGATATGTATAAAGATTGACTTAAACTTAGGATGTTATCATATCATAATATTCCTAAGATAGATTTTTATACATGGTATGCACATTACGAGTTCACGATAATGCTGTTGGGATTAAATAATTCCCCTACTAGCTATAATTGTTGAATGCAAAAAGAAAAAGAAAAGAAACCTTCAGAGAACATCCGCATGATTTTATCTCGGTCTTCATTGATGAAATTCTAGTTTGCTTGAAGAATGTAGCCGATTGCATGTGAAGTATGTGTCTCTTCAAAGTCCTGGAAAGCCTCCAGAAGCATAGACTTTTCTCTAAGAAGGGTACGTGTACCTTCTTTACCCCATCAAATTGAATATCCGGGATCATGATGTCAAGAGATAGTATATTAGCTGATCCCGCCAAGGTGCAAACGATTGGCCAAAACCAAAGAGGATACAAGAAGTCAAATGATTCTTGGGATTGATAAGATGGTATCCGATGCTCATTTGCCAAGATTGTTTCTCCTTTGATGGCGCTTCTCAAGAAGGATTCTAATGGTCCGCGATGTGCCAAAGTAACTTTGATCTGCTGGTGCTATAGCTAAGATCTCATGAGAGGAACAGTGATGTCTCATGCGTGATGACGTAGAGTTGCTTGTCTTCTCGGGTTACAGATCATAAAATTTTAAAGCAGATTTTCAACCAGAATGATGTTAACATCACGCAAAGAAGATAAATACAAACACTTCGAGAGTTTGGTTTTAAAATCAAGTATAGGTTAGATAAGGAGAATGTGGTCACAGATATATTAGGCAGGAAGGCCTCCTTACTTGCACGTTGAGATTAAGGAAGAGATTGGATTAGATAAGTTCTTTATCTCTATTATCATATTGCTTAACCGCAAAAGTAAAGGCAACCCTAGAAGTAAAGAAAATTCATGGATTCACGTTAGAGGTGGATGCTTGTACTTCAATAATCGGTTATGTGTTTTTCAAGATAGAGATCTTAGGACTCTAAAGAAAGCTCGTGACACGCCCCCCGACTAAGTAAAGACCGTCATGTTGGCTACTACAAAAAAGCATTTCCTTTAGCCTTGCAGAGGTGAAATGACAAAAACGCAAAGAAATGTGCATCCTTTTTTCACATATACAATTAGAATACATAAGCATGGATTCCATCATTATATTTTTCTTCAATCGATGCACGACATGATGCCATCTTAGCCGTGTGGTAGATCGCTTGACGAAGGTTGCTCATTCGATTCTATTGAAAAAGACTTATACTTCTCTTGGTGTTTGCTAAAAGTCTTTCCAAAGGATATATTCAGACTTTACTTTAGAAGGATAGTTAGTGATCGGGGTGCTGAATTCACGCCTTGCTCTTGGAATAAATGCTTTGAAGCTGTAGCTCTCTAGATTCTGTTACTATCTAGAAACCGATGATTAGGCAGAGAGGGTAATCAAAGACATTCTTTGAGCATTCCATGGATGGGAACCCAAAACATGGATGAATTCTCTACATTCGGTAGAATTTTTTTGCGATGCATCTCATAGTAGATTGTGCAACACCATTGATTTGGTTGGACCCACTGGTGAGAGTGGAAGTCTTGAAGCAAATAGATAAAGTGGATCAAAGTAGCGCTTTGTTTGGGCCATTTGTATCCCCTTGCTATGTGGTGCTGGTTCTCTTTCAGAAGAAGAATGACGGGACTATGAGATTGTTTATTCAAGGTTAAATCGGCTTATTGTTAAGAATCGGCATCTTACTCCTAGAATATGCTATTAGATTGATCGCATAAAGGTCGGATATTTATAAAGATTAACTTAAACTTAGGATATAATCATATCATAATATTCCTAAGATAGATTTTAATACATGGTATGCACATTACGAGTTCACGATAATGCTATTAAGATTAAATAATTCCCCTACTAGCTATAATTGTTGAATGCAAAAAGAAAAAGAAACCTTCAGAGAACATCCGCATGATTTTATCTCAATCTTCATTGATGAAATTCTAGTTTGCTCGAAGAATGTAGCTGACCGCATGTGAAGTATGTGTCTCTTTAAATCCCTGGAAAGCCTCCAGAAGCACAGACTTTTCTCTAAGAACGGTGCGTGTGCCTTCTTTACGGATCAAATTGAATATCCGAGATCATAATGTCAAGAGATAGTATATTAGCTGATCCTGCCAAGGTGCAAAAGGGGGTATCGATTGGCCATAACCATAGATGATAAAGGAAGTCAAATGATTCTTGGGATTGATAAGATGGTATTCGATGTTCATATGCCAAGATTGTTTCTCCTTTGATGGCGCTTCTCAAGAAGGACATTCCATTCTAATGGTCCGCGATGTGCCAAAGTAACTTTGATAAGCTGAGGGGTTGCTTGACTAATCCGCTGATGCTATAGCGAAGATCTCATAAGAGGAACAGTGATGTCTCGCCAGTGATGAGGTAGAGTTGCTTGTCTTCTCGGGTTACAGATCATAAAATTTTAAAGCAGATTTTTAACCAAAATGATGTTAACATCACGCAAAGAAGATAAATACAAACACTTTGAGAGTTTGGTTTTAAAATCAAGTATAGGTTAGATAAGGAGAATGCGGTCACAGATATATTAGGCAAGAAGGCCTCATTACTTGCTCGTTGAGATTAAGGAAGAGATTGGATTAGATAAGTTCTTTATCCCTATGATCATATTGCTTAACCGCAAAAGTAAAGGCAACCCTAGAAGTAAAGAAAATTCATGGATTCATGTTAGAGGTGGATGCTTGTACTTCAATAATCGGTTATGTGTTCAAGATAGAGATCTTAATAAGAGGCTTCTAAATAAATCTCGTGAGAGGCCCCGGCTAAGTGAAGACCGTCATGGTGGCTACTACAAAGAAGCATTTCTTTTAGCCTTGCAAAGGTGAAATGACAAAAACGCCAAGAAACGTGCATCCTATTTCACATATACAATTAGAATACATAAGCATGGATTCCATCATTAGATTTTTCTTCAGTCGATGTAGGACATGATTCCATCTTGGCTGTGTGGTAGATCGCTTGACGAAGGTTGCTCATTCGATTCTATTGAAAAAGACTTATACTACTCTTGGTGTTTGCTAAAAGTCTTTCCAAAGGATATATTCAGACTTTACTTTAGAAGGATAGTTAGTGATCGGGGTGCTGACTTCCCGTCTCGCTCTTGCTATAAATGCTTTGAAGCTGTAGCTCTCTAGATTCTGGTACTGTCTAGAAATCGATGATTAGGCAGAGAGGGTAATCAAAGACATTCTTCCAGCATTCCATGGATGGGAACCCAAAACATGGATGAATTCTCTACATTTGGTAGAAATTTTTTGCGATGCATCTCATAGTAGACTGTGCAACACCATTGATTTGGTTCGACCCACTGGTGAGAGTGGAAGTCTTGAAGCAAATAGATAAAGCGTTTCGTTCAATGCGGACTATAACAAAGGATATCAAAGCTACTCAAGATAGAAAAAAGTAGCGTGTTGATCTCATATAGACTACTAGAGAATTTGATGAAAGTGATATGGTCTTCCTTGGTATACGACCCAACCAGAGAAGTTCCCTCTCCTTGGGGAAAAGTACAAGAAGTTTTTGCCTAGATATTGTAAACCCTACACGAATATGAGGAAAGTTGGAGATTAAGTTATAGACTGTGCATGAATACGAGGAAAGTTGTAGATTGAGCTTGTGAACTTTTATTCCCTCCTCCATACTTGAAGATCTACAATGTATTTTCTTGCGAGCTCATTTGAAGAAAGAAGAAGTATGTTCTAGATCCAAGTCATGTATTGGATGATGAGAAGGTAGGCCTAGATGTATGAACACTCGTAATGCTTGATGCCATCATCCCTACCCCCTCCCACATGATCTAGCTCACACACATACGTCAGCATCAGTGTCCATATCATCATGCGCAAATATATGTGTATGTATCATCATGTGCACGTGTGTGTGTCGGTACATCAATATCATGGTATGTGTCTGTGTAATATATCATCATGTGTATGAGTTTATATAAGGTACATCATCATCATCTAGATCCGTGCGCCGATGTAGTCTACAATATTAAGAAGAATATAGTCATGGCAGCTTAAGAGTGTCAGACACTCGTACAAGTCACCAAAAGAAGACTCATCCCATGAATGCGAACAATGCCAAACCTTACCAACGATTCTCACTAAGTTACACCCCATCCGATTCTCGAGGTAAGAATTTTAAGCTTTTTGTTGATTCAAGAAATGCTCATTCATTCATTCATTTGACTTGGATGTTGCATTAATTAGTAATAGACCAGAAGCAAGGCAGACCAATGCAAGTGGAATTGGCTAGTGGAAGTTACGTGCCCAAAGGCAGTAAATTTATTTGGCCCATTTGTATCCCCTTGCTATGTGGTGCTCGTTCTCTTTTAGAAGAAGAATGATGGGATGATGAGATTGTTTATTTAGGGTTAAATCGGCTTACTGTTAAGAATCGACATCTTACTCCTAGAATGTGCTATTAGATTGATCGCATAAAGGCCGGATATTTATAAAGATTGACTTAAACTTAGGATGTTATCATATCATAATATTCCTAAGATAGATTTTAATACATGGTATACACATTACGAGTTCACGATAATGCTATTGGGATTAAATAATTCCCCTACTAGTTATAATTGTTGAATGCAGAAAAAGTAAAAGAAAAGAAACCTTCAGAGAACATTCGCATGATTTTATCTCGGTCTTCATTGATGAAATTCTAGTTTGCTCGAAGAATGTAGCCGATCGCATGTGAAGTATATGTGTCTCTTCAAAGTCCTGTACAAGAAGTTTTCACCCAGATATTGTAAACCCTACACAAATATGAGGAAAGTTGGAGATTGAGCTTGTGAACTTTTATTCCCTCTTCCATACTTGAAGATCCACAATGTATTTTCATGCGAGCTCATTTGAAGAAAGACGAAGTATGTTCCAGATCCAAGTCATGTATTGGATGATGAGAAGGTAGGCCTAGATATATGAACACTCGTAATGCTTGATGCCATCATCCCTACCCCCTCGATATCATGCCCACATGATCTAGATCACACACATCCTCGCTATCACACACATACGTCAGCATCAGTGTCCATATCATCATGCGCAAATATATGTGTATGTATCATCATGTGCACGTGTGTGTGTCGGTACATCAATATCATGGTATGTGTGTGTGTAATAGATCATCATGTGTATGAGTTTATATAAGATATATTATCATCATCTAGATCCGTGCGCCGATGTAGTCTACAGTATTAAGAAGAACATAGTCATGGCGGCTTAAGAGTGTTAGTAGACACTCGTACAAGTCACCAAAAGAAGACTCATCCCATGAATGCGAACAATGCTGAACCTTTTCTGTCAACGCATTCGAACAGAGTGGGCCAACGAAGTTGTTGTACGTGGACCATATATCCTCCTCATCAAAATACGATGGTGGTGGCTGAGGATTTTATGCATGTATTTCTATCTAAGGAGATTGTGTAGTTTAAAAAAGCCCTTTTTTCCCCCTCCCAAAGAGAGCTTCATCTAATTCTAGTATGCCTAATTCAAAGAGAAATAGGGGACAAGATCGGAGCCAAGTATGAAAAGCTAGTGGGCACAGTGGACATGATTATTTTGCTAGAATGCCTTTGGATTTGTAGTTTTAGCTCAGGAAGGAGTATGAAGTGTTTTAGATGTGAGCAGCTACTATTGGTCACAGATATATTAGGTAAGAAGGCCTCCTTACTTACACATTGAGATTAAGGAAGAGATTGGATTAGATAAGTTCTTTATCCCTATTATCATATTGCTTAACCCACCGCGCAAAAGTAAGGCAACCCTAGAAGTAAAGAAAATTCATGGATTCACGTTAGACGTGGATGCTTGTACTTTAATAATCGGTTATGTGTTTTTCAACATAGAGATCTTAATAAGAGGATTCTAAAGAAAGCTCGTGAGACACGCCTCAGCTAAGTGAAGGCCGTCATGGTGGCTACTACAAAGAAGCATTTCTTTTAGCCTTGCAAAGGTGAAATGACAAAAACACCAACAAGAAATGTGCATCCTATTTCACATATACAATTATAATACATAAGCATGGATTCCATCATTAGAATTTTCTTTAGTCGATGCAGGACATTATTCCCTCTTAGCCGTGTGGTAGATCGCTTGACAAAGGTTGCTCATTGGATTCTATTGAAAAAGACTTATACTGCTCTTGGTGTTTGCTAAAAGTCTTTCCACAGGATATATTCAGACTTTACTTTAGAAGGATAGTTAGTGATCGGGGTGTTGAATGCAGGTCCCGCTCTTGGAATAAATGCTTTGAAGCTGTAGCTCTCTAGATTCTGGTACTATCTAGAAACCGATGATTAGGCAGAGAGGGTAATCAAAGACATTCTTCAAGCATTCCATGGATGGGAACCCAAAACATGGATAAATTCTCTACATTTGGTAGAATTTTTTTGTGATGTATCTCATAGTAGATTGTGCAACACCATTGATTTGGTTCAACCCACTGTTGAGAGTGGAAGTCTTGAAGCAAATAGGTAAAGTGTATCATTGAATGCGGACTATAAAAAAGGATATCAAAGCTACTTAAGATAGAAAAAAGTAGCGTGTTGACCTCAAGTAGACTACTAGAGAATTTGATGAAGGTGATATGGTCTTCCTTGGTATATGACCCAACTAGAGAATTTCCCTCTCCTTGGGGAAAAGTACAAGAAGTTTTTGCCCAGATATTGTAAACCCTACACAAATATGAGGAAAGTTGGAGATTAAGTTATAGACTGTGCATGAATATGAGGAAAGTTGGAGATTGAGCTTGTGAACTTTTATTCCCTCTTCCATACTTGAAGATCCACAATGTATTTTCATGCGAGCTCATTTGAAGAAAGAAGAAGTATGTTCCAAATCCAAGTCATGTATTAGATGATGAGAAGGTAGGCCTAGATATATAAACACTCGTAATGCTTGATGCCATCATCCCTGCCCCCTCGAGATCATGCCCACATGATCTAGCTCACACACATTGCTATCACACACATATGTCAACATCAATGTCCATATCATCATGTGCAAATATATGTGTATGTATCATCATGTGCACGTGTGTGTGATACATCAATATCATGGTATGTGTGTGTGTAATAGATCATCATGTGTATGAGTTTATATAAGATACATCATCATCATCTAGATCCGTGCGCCCATGTAGTCTACAGTATTAAGAAGAACATAGTCATGGCGGCTTAAGAGTGTCAGACTCATCCCATGAATGCGAACAATGCCCAACCTTCTGTGTCAATGCATTGAGTGGGTCAACGAAGTTGTTGTATGTGGACCATATATCCTCCTCATCAAAATACGATGGTGGTGGCTGAGGATTTTATGCATGTATTTTTGTGTAAGGAGACCGTGTAGTTTAAAAAAGCCCTTTTTGCCCCCTCCCAAAGAGAGCTCCATCTAATTGCAGTATGCTGAATTCAAAGAGAAATAGGGGACAAGATCGGAGCCAAGTATGAAAAGCCAGTGGGCACAGTGGACATGATTCTTTTGCTAGAATGCCTTTGGATTTGCAGTTTTAGCTCAGGAAGGAGTATGAAGTGTTTTAGATGCGAGCAGCTACTGGGACATTTGATGAATGGTTGTCCCAATGCACGGACTGATGTTACCTTTCCAACTCTTTCTACTTCAGAATCCAGTCTAAATCAATTATGCAAGGCCCTCCACTATAGAACTTGCTTGACAAGTCAAAGGAGGCAAGTTCTAGCCTACTCCCAGCAACTTTTCATGTCATTATAACAACTGACCCCAGAGGAAGAAGAAAGAGGTAGAATTTGTTGAATAGAGTGGAGCACCAGGGTCGGAACCAACGATTCTCACTAAGTTACACCCCATTCGATTTTCGAGGTAAAAATTTTAAGCATTTTGTTGATTCGAGAAATGCTCATTCAGTCATTCAGTTCACTTGGATATTGCATAAATTAGTAATCGACCAGAAGCAAGGGTAGATCAATGCGAGTGGAATTGGCTAGTGGAAGTTACATGCCAAAAGATGGATGTAATTTAGTTTTTGTTGGATGGGAACCTAGCCAAATAATATCACAAAGGCACCATTCCCTTCATGGATCTTCATATGAACAAGATGAAAGGAACTGGAGTAGTTTGAACACCCACCCCGCAACCTGTAAAGGCAGTAAAGTTATTGAAGGGACTCCAGCAGAAGCAAGCCATCCTGTAGATAAAGAGTTACAAGGGAACCATGTTGGTTAAGTGAGTATATACTGTGACGTAGATTTAACTACAATACCCTCGACTCGTGAGGTGGATCATGAGAAAGAGTTCATTCTCGGAGCCCAACAATAGTGAATCTTGAGCTTATACGATGGCCATTCTGAAAGCAACTGAGCTCGAAGAATAATCGAGATAACTGTTTGAGGAGAGCTTTGTTTGGCCCATTTGTATCCCCTTGCTATGTGGTGCTCGTTCTCTTTCAGAAGAAGAATGATGGGACTATGACATTGTTTATTCAGGGTTAAATTGGCTTACTATTAAGAATCGGCATCTTACTTCTAGAATGTGCTGTTAGATTGATCGCATAAAGGCCGGATATTTATAAAGATTGACTTAAACTTAGGATGTTATCATATCATAATATTCCTAAGATAGATTTTAATACATGGTATGCACATTACGAGTTCACGAATGTTGTTGGGATTAAATAATTCCCCTACTAGCTATAATTGTTGAATGCAAAAAGAAAAAGAAAAGAAACCTTCAGAGAACATCCGCATGATTTTATCTCGGTCTTCATTGATGAAATTCTAGTTTGCTCGAAGAATGTAGCCGATCGCATAGGAAGTATATGTGTCTCTTCAAAGTCCTCGAAAGCCTCCAGAAGCACAGACTTTTCTCTAAGAAGGGTGCGTGTACCTTCTTTACCCCATCAAATTGAATATCTGGGATCATAATGTCAAGAGATAGTATATTAGCTAGTCTCGCAAAGGTGCAAAAGCGGCTATCGATTGGCCAGATCCAAAGATGATACAGGAAGTCAAATGATTCTTGCGATTGATAAGATGGTATCCGATGTTCATATGCCAAGATTGTTTCTCCTTTGACGACGCTTCTCAAGAAGGACATTCCATTCTAATGGTCCACGATGTGCCAAGTGATGTCTCGCGAGTGATGATGTAGAGTTGCTTGTCTTCTCCAGTTACAGATCATAAAATTTTAAAGCAAATTTTCAACCAGAATAATGTTAACATCACGCAAAGAAGATAAATACAAACACTTTGAGAGTTTGGTTTTAAAATCAAGTATAGGTTAGACAAGGAGAATGCGGTCACAGATATATTGGGCAGGAAGGCCTCCTTACTTGCACGTTGAGATTAAGGAAGAGATTGGATTAGATAAGTTCTTTATCCCTATTATCATATTGCTTTATCGCAAAAGTAAAGGCAACCCTAGAAGTAAAGAAAATTCATGGATTCACGTTAGAGGTGGATTCTTAGTGACTTCAATAATCGGTCATGTGTTTTTCAAGATAGAGATCTTAATAAGAGGATTCTAAAGAAAGCTCGTGACATGCCCCGGCTAAATGAAGACCGTCATGGTGGCTACTACAAAGAAGCATTTCTTTTAGCCTTGCAAAGGTGAAATGACAAAAATGCCAAGAAACGTGCATCCTATTTCACATATACAATTAGAATACATAAGCATGGATTCCATCATTAGATTTTTCTTCAGTGGATGCAGGACATGATTCCATCTTAGCCGTGTGGTAGATCGCTTGACCAAGGTCGCTCATTTGATTCTATTGAAAAAGACTTATACTGCTCTTGGTGTTTGCTAAAAATATTTCCAAAGGATATATCCAGACTTTACTTTACAAGGATAGTTAGTGATCGAGGTGCTGAATTCACACCCTCGCTCTTGGAATAAATGCTTTGACGCTGTAGCTCTCTAGATTCTGGTACTATCTAGAAATCGATGATTAGGCAGAGAGGGTAATCAAAGACATTCTTCGAGCATTCCATGGATGGGAACCCAAAACATGGATGAATTCTCTACATTCGGTAGATTTTTTTTGCGATGCATCTCATAGTAGATTGTGCAACACCATAGATTTGGTTCGACCCACTAGTGAGAGTGGAAGTCTTGAAGCAAATAGATAAAGTGGATCGTTCAATGCGGACTATAAAAAAGGATATCAAAGGTACTCAAGATAGAAAAAAGTAGCGTGTTGATCTCAAGTAGACTACTAGAGAATTTGATGAAGGTGATATGGCCTTCCTTGATATATGACCCAATTAGAGAAGTTCCCTCTCCTTGGGGAAAAGTACGAGAAGTTTTCGCCCAAATATTGTAAACCCTACACAAATATGAGGAAAGTTGAAGATTAAGTTATAGACTGTGCATGAATATGAGGAAAGTTGGAGATTGAGCTTGTGAACTTTTATTACCTCTTCCATACTTGACGATCCACAATGTATTTTCATGCGAGCTCATTTGAAGAAAGAAGAAGTATGTTCCAGATCCAATTCATGTATTGGATGATGAGAATGTAGGCCTAGATATATGAACACTCGTAATGCTTGATGCCATCATCCCTGCCCCCTCGAGATCATGCCCACATGATCTAGCTCACACACATTGCTATCACACACATACGTCAGCATCAGTGTCCATATCATCATGCGCAAATATATGTGTATGTATCATCATGTGCACATGTGTGTGTCGGTACATCAATATCATGGTATGTGTGTGTGTAATAGATCATCATGTGTATGAGTTTATATAAGATAACAATCTAGATCCGTGCGCCGATGTAGTCTATAGTAGTAAGAACATAATCATGGTGGCTTAAGAGTGTCAGACACTCATACAAGTCACCAAAAGAAGACTCATCCCATGAATGCAAACAATGCCCAACCTTCTGTGTCAATGCATCATCATGTGTATGAGTTTATATAAGATAACAATCTAGATCCGTGCGCCGATGTAGTCTATAGTAGTAAGAACATAATCATGGCAGCTTAAGAGTGTCAGACACTCATACAAGTCACCAAAAGAAGACTCATCCCATGAATGCAAACAATGCCGAACCTTCTGTGTCGACGCATTCGAGCAGAGTGGGTCAACGAAGTTGCTGTATGTGGACCATATATCCTCCTCATCAAAATACGATGGTGGTGGCTGAGGATTTTATGCATGTATTTCTGTCTAAGGAGACGTGTAGTTTAAAAAAGCCCTTTTTGCCCCCTCCCAAAGAGAGCTCCATCTAATTCTAGTATGCCAAATTCAAAGAGAAATAGGGGACAAGATCGGAGCCAAGTATGACAAGCCAGTGGGCACAGTGTACATGATTCTTTCGCTAGAATGCCTTTGGATTTGCAGTTTTAGCTCAGGAAGGAGTATGAAGTGTTTTATGCAAGCAGCTACTGGTCACAGATATATTAGGCAGGAAGGCCTCCTTACTTGCACGTTGAGATTAAGTAAGAAATTGGATTAGATAAGTTCTTTATCCCTATTATCATATTGCTTAACCGCGCAAAAGTAAGGCAACCCTAGAAGTAAAGAAAATTCATGGATTCACATTAAAGGTGGATGCTTGTACTTCAATAATCGGTCATGTGTTTTTCATGATAGAGATCTTAATAAGAGGATTCTAAAGAAAGCTCGTGAGACACGCCCCGGCTAAGTGAAGACTGTCATGGTGGCTACTACAAGGAAGCATTTCTTTTAGCCTTGCAAAGGTGAAATGACAAAAACGCCAAGTGTAAGATCCCTATTCCCACCGAGCAACAGATTCGGGATACTAGCAGCGGAAGTAGCACTTCTTGCGCGGGACAGGGATCCCACATTCGGGGCCTCACCCATGGATATCTGGATAAGAGACTAATCCGTCGGTTGTTCCAAAACCGAACCCGGAAAAACTTCCTTTACCGGAAAGCACGGGCGATTCCACCAGGATAACTTTTTACTCTAACGTAGTCAAGATCATTTCTGATCGAGCTGATCCAATTACATCTATAAGATACTTAGTCAGATCAAGGAAGAAACTTGCACTTGGATCATTGGGGTCAACGCTTTTTTCTCCATTCAAGAGGCACAGCCGTTGATTCCTATCCATAGAACAGTTACTGTCCGGGGTTTATTTTATCTATCATAAAAACAAAAGTTTGAGTCTCGATTTATGGATCCATCAGTCCAGCCTAACCCCATCCAGTCCAGCCTAACCCCATCCAGTCCCATGGGTTAGCCAACCACTGTAGTGATGGGATCCAATTAAGAATTTGGTTAGGTTTTGTCCCGGGTACCAAGGAAAAGAGTTCCAAGGCCCCCTAGCCGGATGTTCATGCAAAAATAAAACTAGTCACACCACTCACACACCCAATATGAAATTGCCTTTTCACAGATTCAACCAGTTTAAAACAATCCTTTAATAAAACCATAGTATCACTGATCACAATCTTCCAATTTATCCGGTTGATTCTTAATTTTCCCATCATTCCTTCATCAGAGTATCTATGGCATCATTGGCAACTAGGATGCTCACCACCTGTCCACTCAAGGGCCGTTTCCTAGTTCCTAGCCCATAATACTCGGCAATATAATCACTTATCAAGATGGACTCTCGTTGAAGATCAGCAAGATCAACCAACAGATCCATATAAAGAGCCATGGACTCATCCATTGAAGACCAGCAAGGTCAATCAACCAGATCCATGCCCGATTTCAGAAAACAACTCTTACTCCTTGTTCCAATATCTTCCTCGACGCACGCGTGGGTATCCTAGGCGACCGAGAGCCCGAGCACCGTATGGTCAGCACCCTCTAGGATCCTTCTAGCGCTTCACTCATAGGCCGCTTCCTTGGCCCCTCATCCACCGTACCGGAAGCTCACCATTTTAATCGCACCGAGGCTGGTCAAGACCTCGGCCGACCTTGCTACGCAAGACGTCCTTCATTCACTCTCAGTCAGCAGTTGTAACTTTATCATCACGACCTTAATCACAAGACGGCCAAAATGCTTCCCCAGCATTCTTGACATAAAACAATCATTTACAAACAGCATTTATAAACAGTTTACAAATACAGTTTCTATATTAACTCTCATTTTTCCACATTATCCCTCATCAACCCACATTACTTATTCCACATTCCATTTATATGTGTACTCATCCAATCACATCATTTTCCATCTCCTCACTTCAGATTATTCCACATTCCATTTATATGTGTACTCATCCAATCACATCATTTTCCATCTCCTCACTTCAGATTCCTTCACATCACATATCATATATTCACATCCATACTTATATCCACATCTATATCCACATTCACATCGATACATCCACCTCTATATGCATACATTCCTATCTACCATCTACATGCATACATCCACATCTCCATGTATACTTCCACATCCACATTCACACTCACATCCATACATCTACATCTACATGCATACATCCACCTCCACATTCACATCCACATCTATACATCTACATCTACATGCATACATACATCCACATCTCCATTCACATCCACATCTATACATCTACATCTACATGCATACATCCACATCTCCATTCACATCCCCATCTATACATCTACATCTACATGCATACATCCACACCTCCATTCACATCCACATTTATACATCTACATGCATACATCCACATCTCCATTCACATCCACATCTATACATCTATATGCATACATCCACATCTCCATTCACATCCACATCTATACATCTATACATCTACATGCATACATCCACATATCCATTCACATCCACATCTATACATCTACATCTACATGCATACATCTACATCTCCATTCACATCCACATCTATACATCTACATGCATACATCCACATCTCCATTCACATCCACATCTATACATCTATACATCTACATGCATACATCCACATCTCCATTCACATCCACATCTATACATCTACATCTACATGCATACATCTACATCTCCATTCACATCCACATCTATACATCTACATCTACATGCATACATCTACATCTCCATTCACATCCATATCTATACATCTACATCTACATGCATACATCCACATCTCCATTCACATCCACATCTATACATCTCCATGCATACATCCACATCTCCATGATTACAATAAAATTCTTTTAATTAATCTAGGATGATAATTCCTAGAATATGATAGGAAGTCCTCTTTTCATGCTTTGAATGAAATTATTTTATGTGTAAATTTTTATAAAATTTTGCCATAGCTTTGCTACTATAATTGATAAATCTCAATTATTTTAAAGATAAGGCTTATCTTTAAGGGAATGATTAGAATGATCCCTAATTGGATCATTAACCCTTAATGGATTAAATCAAAATAGTCATAAACTAAAAGCATAGATAAAAAAAAACTATTAATTTGTTCTCAAGCATAGATTAATCTTGGATTAAGGAAAAGCTTTATGAAAAGCTTCATTTGGATTGAGAATGGGTCATGAGTATGACCATTTCTTAAGTGAGAGAGAGAAAAACCATTAGAATTAATTATAAATAGAATTTTATGTAATTCTTTACTATCATTAATTAATTAACTTCAATAGCATTTCAAAAACCATACCAATTAAGCTTCTCAAGCTTGAGAGGGGTTGAGAAGAGAGAATCATTGAGAAATTATAGAAAAGATCAAAATTCACTATACTTATCTTATAATTTTCTTGATTCTTTGTTCACGGTAGAGGCCCCCAACCAATCAATTGGTTTAGTATGTTGATGGAGCCACTAATGGGGATTAAAGAAAGGGAGAAGTATCAAAAACTAGTGAATTATTAAAGAACTCACAGTTCTTGGCTTAGGTGGAGTAGAGTAACAATGCATAAGACACTATATATTTTTCAACAAGGGAAGGCTTCTATTTATAGGAAAAATTGAGCTCCTAACCAAACAAACTGATTCTAGAATTTTCCAAGTCAGTTTGGTTGAATTTGGACTAGATTTGGACCTAGTTTGGTTACTTTTTGATTTGATTTGGTTCCATTTTGATTTGGTTTGGTTCAAGAGAGATGAGAGATAAAAATATCACATTATTTTTGAGTTAAAAACTCATTCAAGCATGTAAAATATGCACCTCCTTTAAAGAACTCCCCTTCCTTACATATGTGTCAAAATTTTATTGCTCATAGTTTTTTTACTAATAAACCTTGTACATTTTCAACTCTTCATCTTATGTGAAATATGCACCTTTTTTAAAGAACTCCCCTTCCTTACATATGTGTCAAAATTTTATTGCTCATAGTTTTTTTACTAATAAACCTTGTACATTTTCAACTCTTCACCTTATGTGAGCATTTACTCATTTTTGGATACCCAAAATATCTCATATTTTTAATATTGCTCATAGTTTTTTACTAATAAACCTTGTACATTTTCAACTCTTCATCTTATGTGAGCATTTACTCATTTTTGGGTATCTTCTTTTACAAATAGGATTTATCTCCTCCCTACACATGGATTGATGCTATTGGCCCATAGGAACCTTAATTGGACCATAATCAAAAATTTCTGAAAATCTAGACCCTTAGACTAAGGTTCTTTATACCTATTTCCAATTAATTCCAATTGCACATTGAAAAATTCTTTCTGAATTTCTATTTCAGGGAAATTCATTTTAATAAGGTGAGATATTTTTCTATCCAAAAATATTCAAAATCTGAATATTCTCTCTCTAGAATATTTTCTCTCTCTAGGTTAAAACAGTTAGAAACAAGGTCTTTATATTTCTGAAGAGGGATTGATTACAGGGGAAGGTACTAGATATCAAAAGGGGGTTGGGGGAGGAATCTTACATTCTACCCCACTTAAAAAACGCGAGATGTCCTCATCTCGCAACTTGGGATAATTTCACGAATATGAGACTTAGAGAAAAATTTTAATCAAGATTAAAATTTTAATCAAGATTAACCACCAAGAAAAGTCTGAAAGAGAGGAAGATTCAAAATAAGAACAAGATTTAAACTTTATTCATTCTCGGAACTTATAGAGTGAAGATAGAAGAACTCTTTACACTTCCATAAGCCCGTCCATCATATGGTCACAAAAGCAGCACTCACAAGCTACATAAGTATAGGGTAACTCATCTATGGGAATGATTCTGCTGGTTATTGCCGCACCTATCTCAGTGGTATGAGGTGATCTAACAAAAGGACCTCTGAGAGGCAAGCCAAAAACAGGGTAAAGGCATATCTTCTCATGAGGAAGAAAACACGCCAGTAAGAAGACCCGCTCAGAAAACCCAAGATGCCTTGATCTCATGATGCAGTAGTATCGGGGACCCAAACCTAATAACCATGGCCAAGCGGACATTGTTACGAAAGTGCAGCTAACCCCAGGGTGTTACCCTAGTTATGTCTTGATAGGTCCGCCATTTGGTCTGCGCTACAGAAGTTCCCAAGTGAGGGAAAAGTGAGTGCTCATACTGTTCTATAAAATCTTTCTTCACAGACTCTCTTGCATCTTGAAGGTAAGAAATCATCATGGATAAAACTAATTCCTGCTACCAAGCCATGAAGGAGATTAAGAAGAAGGGAGATCGATGGAAGTAAGATTACTGTGAGCGACAGTTAAAGGTTACGATTTATATAAAGGAAGGAGCTAGCGTAACTTAGAAGCCAACGGTATCTTGCCACTAAAGTTTTACCGTCTTTTCTTGATTTGGATTTGGCACATATTTCTATGAAATACATTAAGAACTTTGAGATGAGGAGGTAAAAGAAGCTTGTAGGTTAAGTCACCTACTTTCATTGAACTTCTTTTGGGCCGTACTCGAATGAAAACCAAAACCTTGGTATCCAAAACACCGATTCTCACTTCTGAACTCATTGTTCTAAATCCTTAAAACAGGTGGGACTCCTGAGAAGTATTCTAGGGAAAGGGTCTTCCTTTTTTTAAACAGAAACTTTCTTTTATTTTAGAGAGGGAATAATTATAAGATCAGAAAGGGAGATTCTTACTCCTATATACCTCGAAGGGTGGGGAGGAATCTTACATTCTACCCCACTTAAAAAAGTACGAGATGTCCTCATCTCGCAAGGTAGAGGACAGCTCTTTTTCTTAAGATCCAATTTTATTCTGGGGTTTCTTATATTCTGGTCAACCCAACAGAACACTGGGATAAATATCCCTTATATAGAACTCATCATTAAATAACAATTCATTCAGATCATATCATTCATATCTTTAACATGATAATGGTCCATTAGACCAAAAAGTTTCCTTCGGAACATTCCTCCACGGAAATTTCGGTCAAGCAAGTTCTCAATTTGACATCCCTTAACTTGATCTACCGGTCAAGTGTTAACAGTAGCAATCTGACAACACAACCCACTAATCTCATAGTGATTTGCTGAATTCATTATCATCATTCTAGTTATGAATATCATCACAGGGACTCGTCCCATTCCCCCTCATTGTGGTTTCATTATATTTCAACTAATTTTTAAAAATCATCATTTTTCAATCAGAATTTTCAATCAGAATCCAAATCAATTCATCAATTCTCAAACAGAATTAAAAATCATATCAATCACATTCGAAATCATCATCTGGATAGCATTAACGCTTATAATTTCAAGTCTTAGATTTACTCGTATATACTATCAATAAAGAGCTACAGTTATACTCTCGGTATATACGGTAGTCACAGCCCTTGGAATTATAAGGTAAATACCATCATGTCTAGGCCTCAAGCAAGTCAGGGATTCTATATAATTGCGGTACTTTCATTTGAAGACCCAATTACCAAATTATGAGTTTCAGTTTGAATATCAAATTGTATGAATTATATCACACAATTATAACCTTTTTGTCTTTCTTGATAAATTTTTGACATATTTGTCTTCTCAGTTGATATTTATTAACCAAAGGCTCTGATACCAACTGTAAGATTCATATTCCCACCGAGCAACAGATTCGGGATACTAGCAGCGGAAGTAGCACTTCTCGCGCGCGACAGGGGTCCCACATTCGGGGCCTCACCCACGGATATCCGGATAAGAGACTAATCCGTCGGTTGTTCCAAAACCGAACCCAGAAAAACTTCATTTATCGGAAAGCACGGGTGATTCCACCAGGATAACTTTTTACTCTAACGTAGTCAAGATCATTTCTGATCGAGCTGATCCAATTACATCTATAAGATACTTGGTCAGATCAAGGAAGAAACTTGCACTTGGATCATTGGGGTCAACGCTTTTTTCCCCATTCAAGAGGCACAGCCGTTGATTCCTATCCATAGAACAGTTACTGTCCACGGTTTATTTTATCTATCATAAAAATAAAAGTTTGAGTCTCGATTTACGGATCCATCAGTCCAGCCTAACCCCATCCAGTCCCATGGGTTAGCCAACCGCCCAACCACTGTAGTGATGGGATCCAATTAAGAATTTGGTTAGGTTTTGTCTCGGGTACCAAGGAAAAGAGTTCCAAGGCCCCCTAGCCGGATGTTCATGCAAAAATAAAACTAGTCACACCACTCACACACCCAATATGAAATTGCCTTTTCACAGATTCAACCAGTTTAAAACAATCCTTTAATAAAACCATAGTATCCTTCATTGACTCTCCGTCAGCAGTTGCAACTTTATCATCACGACCTTAATCACAAGACGGCCAAAATGCTTCCCCAACATTCTTGACATAAAACAATCATTTACAAACAGCATTTATAAATAGTTTACAAATACAGTTTCTATATTAACTCTCATTTTTTCACATTATCTCTCATCAACCCACATTACTTATTCCACATTCCATTTATATGTGTACTCATCCAATCACATCATTTTCCATCTCCTCACTTCAGATTATTCCACATTCCATTTATATGTGTACTCATCCAATCACATCATTTTCCATCTCCTCACTTCAGATTCCTTCACATCACATATCATATATTCACATCCATACTTATATCCACATCTATATCCACATTCACATCGATACATCCACCTCTATATGCATACATTCCTATCTACCATCTACATGCATACATCCACATCTCCATGTATACTTCCACATCCACATTCACATTCACATCCATACATCTACATCTACATGCATACATCCACCTCCACATTCACATCCACATCTATACATCTACATCTACATGCATACATACATCCACATCTCCATTCACATCCACATCTATACATCTACATCTACATGCATACATCCACATCTCCATTCACATCCCCATCTATACATCTACATCTACATGCATACATCCACACCTCCATTCACATCCACATTTATACATCTACATGCATACATCCACATCTCCATTCACATCCACATCTATACATCTATATGCATACATCCACATCTCCATTCACATCCACATCTATACATCTACATCTACATGCATACATCCACATATCCATTCACATCCACATCTATACATCTACATGCATACATCCACATCTCCATTCACATCCACATCTATACATCTACATCTACATGCATACATCTACATCTCCATTCACATCCACATCTATACATCTACATCTACATGCATACATCTACATCTCCATTCACATCCATATCTATACATCTACATCTACATGCATACATCCACATCTCCATTCACATCCACATCTATACATCTCCATGCATACATCCACATCTCCATGATTACAATAAAATTCTTTTAATTAATCTAGGATGATAATTCCTAGAATATGATAGGAAGTCCTCTTTTCATGTTTTGAATGAAATTATTTTATGTGTAAAGTTTTATAAAATTTTGCCATAGCTTCGCTACTATAACTGATAAATCTCAATTATTTTAAAGATAAGGCTTATCTTTAAGGGACTGATTAGAATGATCCCTAATTGGATCATTAACCCTTAATGGATTAAATCAAAATAGTCATAAACTAAAAGCATAGATAAAAAAAACTATTAATTTTTTCTCAAGCATAGATTAATCTTGGATTAAGAAAAAGCTTTATGAAAAGCTTCATTTGGATTGTGAATGGGTCATGAGTATGACCATTTCTTAAGTGAGAGAGAGAAAAACCATTAGAATTACTTATAAATAGAATTTTATGTAATTCTTTACTATCATTAATTAATTAACTTCAATAGCATTTCAAAAACCATACCAATTAAGCTTCTCAAGCTTGAGAGGGGTTGAGAAGAGAGAATCATTGAGAAATTATAGAAAAGATCAAAATTTACTATACTTATCTTATAATTTGCTTGATTCTTTGTTCACGGTAGAGGCCCCCAACCAATCAATTGGTTTAGTATGTTGATGGAGCCACCAATGGGGATTAAAGAAAGGGAGAAGTATCAAAAACTAGTGAATTATTAAAGAACTCACAGTTCTTGGCTTAGGTGTGGAGTAGAGTAACAATGCATAAGACACTATATATTTTTCAACAAGGGAAGGCTTCTATTTATAGGAAAAATTGAGCTTCTAACCAAACAAACTGATTCTAGAATTTTCCAAGTCAGTTTGGTTGAATTTGGACTAGATTTGGACCTAGTTTGGTTACTTTTTGATTTGATTTGGTTCCATTTTGATTTGGTTTGGGTCAAGAGAGATGAGAGATAAAAATATCACATTATTTTTGAGTTAAAAACTCATTCAAGCATGTGAAATATGCACCTCCTTTAAAGAACTCCCCTTCCTTACATATGTGTCAAAATTTTATTGCTCATAGTCTTTTTACTAATAAACCTTGTACATTTTCAACTCTTCATCTTATGTGAAATATGCACCTTTTTTAAAGAACTCCCCTTCCTTACATATGTGTCAAAATTTTATTGCTCATAGTTTTTTTACTAATAAACCTTGTACATTTTCAACTCTTCACCTTATGTGAGCATTTACTCATTTTTGGATACCCAAAATATCTCATATTTTTAATATTGCTCATAGTTTTTTTACTAATAAACCTTGTACATTTTCAACTCTTCATCTTATGTGAGCATTTACTCATTTTTGGGTATCTTCTTTTACAAATAGGATTTATCTCCTCCCTACACATGGATTGATGCTATTGGCCCATAGGAACCTTAATTGGACCATAATCAAAAATTTCTGAAAATCTAGACCCTTAGACTAAGGTTCTTTATACCTATTTCCAATTAATTCAATTGCACATTGGAAAATTCTTTTTGAATTTCTATTTCAGGGAAATTCATTTTAATAAGGTGAGATATTTTTCTATCCAAAAATATTCAAAATCTGAATATTCTCTCTCTAGAATATTTTCTCTCTCTAGGTTAAAACAGTTAGAAACAAGGTCTTTATATTTCTGAAGAGGGATTGATTACAGGGGAAGGTACTAGACAAAAGGGGGTTGGGGGAGGAATCTTACACCAAGAAACGTGCATCCTATTTCACATATGCAATTAGAATACATAAGCTTGAATTCCATCATTAGATTTTTTTCAGTCAATGCAGGACATGATTCCATCTTAGCCATGTGGTAGATCGCTTGCGAGGTTGCTCATTCGATTCTATTAAAAAAGACTTATATTGCTCTTGGTGTTTGCTAAAAGTCTTTCCAAAGGATATGTTCAGACTATACTTTACAAGGACAGTTAGTGATCGGGGTGCTGAATTCATGCCCTCGCTCTTGGAATAAATGCTTTGAAGCTGTAGCTCTCTAGATTCTGGTACTATCTAGAAACCGATGATTAGGCAGAGAGCGTAATCAAAGACATTCTTCGAGCATTCCATGGATGGGAACCCAAAACATGGATGAAGTCTCTACATTCAGTAGAATTTTTTTGCGATGCATCTCATAGTAGATTGTGCAACACAATTGATTTGGTTCGACCCACTGGTGAGAGTGGAAGTCTTGAAGCAAATAGATAAAGTGAATCGTTCAATGCAGACTATAAAAAAGGATATCAAAGCTACTCAAGATAGAAAAAAGTAGCGTGTTGATCTCAAGTAGACTACTAGAGAATTTGATGAAGGTGATATGGTCTTCCTTGGTATACGACCCAACCAGAGAAGTTCTCTCTCCTTGGGGGGAAAAGTACAAGAAGTTTTCACCCACATATTGTAAACCCTACACAAATACAAAGAAAGTTGGAGATTAAGTTTTAGACTGTACATGAAAACGAGGAAAGTTGGAGATTGAGCTTGTAAACTTTTATTCCCTCCTCCATACTTAAAAATCCACAACGTATTTTCATGCGACCTCATTTGAAGAAAGAAGAAGTATGTTCCAGATCCAAGTCATGTATTGAATGATGAGAAGGTAGGCCTAGATATATGAACACTCGTAATGCTTGATGCCATCATCCCTACCCCCTCGAGATCATGCCCACATGATCTAGGTCACACACATCGCTATCACACACATACATCAGCATCAGTGTCCATATCATCATGCGCAAATATATGTGTATGTATCATCATGTGCACGTGTGTGTGTCGGTACATCAATATCATGTTATGTGTGTGTGTAATAGATCATCATGTGTATGAGTTTATATAAGATACATCATCATCATCTAGATCCGTGCACCGATGTAGTCTACAGTATTAAGAAGAACATAGTCATGGCGGCTTAAGAGTGTCAGACACTCGTACAAGTCACCATAAGAAGACTCATCCCATGAATGCAAACAATGCCAAACCTTCTGTGTCAACGAAGTTGCTGTATGTGGACCATATATCCTCCTCATCAAAATACGATGGTGGTGGCTGAGGATTTTATGCATGTATTTCTGTCTAAGGTGACCGTGTAGTTTAAAAAAGCCCTTTTTGTCCCCTCCCAAAGAGAGCTCCATCTAATTCTAGTATGCCAAATTCAAAGAGATATAGGGGACAAGATCGGAGCCAAGTATGAAAACCAATGGGCACAGTGGACATGATTCTTTCGCTAGAATGCCTTTGGATTTGCAGTTTTAGCTCAGGAAGGAGTATGAAGTGTTTTAGATGCGAGCAGCTATACTGGTCACAGATATATTAGGCAGGAAGGCCTCCTTACTTGCATGTTGAGATTAAGGAAGAGATTGGATTAGATAAGTTCTTTATCCCTATTATCATATTGCTTAACCGCACAAAAGTAAGGCAACCCTAGAAGTAAAGAAAATTCATGGATTCACGTTAGAGGTGGATGCTTGTACTTCAATAATTGGTCATGTGTTTTTCAAGAGAGAGATCTTAATAAGAGGATTCTAAAGAAAGCTCGTGAGACACACCCCGGCTAAGTGAAGACCGTCATGGTGGCTACAGCCTTGCAAAGGTGAAATGACAAAAATGCCAACAAGAAACGTGCATCCTATTTTACATATACAATTAGAATACATAGGCATGGATTCCATCATTAGATTTTTCTTCAGTCGATGCAAGACATGATTCCATCTTAGCCGTGTGGTAGATCGCTTGCTCATTCAATTCTATTGAAAAAGACTTATACTGCTCTTGGTGTTTGCTAAAAGTCTTTCCAAAGGATATATTCAGACTTTACTTTACAAGGAAAGTTAGTGATCCGGGTGCTGATATCACGCCCTCGCTCTTGGAATAAATGCTTTGAAGCTGTAGCTCTCTAGATTCTGGTACTATCTATAGAAATCGCTGATTAGGCAGAGAGGGTAATCAAAGACATTCTTTGAGCATTCCATGGATGGGAACCCAAAACATGGATGAATTCTCTACATTCAGTAGAATTTTTTTATCTGCCTAATCATCGTTTCTAGATAGTATCAGAATCTAGAGAGATACAACTTCAAAGCATTTATTCCAAGAGTGAGGCGTGAATTCAGCACCCCGATCACTAACTATCCTTCTAAAGTAAAGTCTGAATATATCCTTTGGAAAGACTTTTAGCAAACACCAAGAGAAGTATAAGTCTTTTTCAATAAAATCAAATGAGCAACCTTCGTCAAGCAATCTACCACACGGCTAAGATGGCATCATGTCGTGTATCGATTGAAGAAAAATCTAATGATGGAATCCATGCTTATGTATTCTAATTGTATATGTGAAAAAAGGATGCACGTTTCTTGGCATTTTTGTCATTTCACCTTTGTAAGGCTAAAGGAAATGCTTTTTTGTAGTAGCCAACATGACGGTCTTTACTTAGCTGGGGGGCGTGTCACGAGCTTTCTTTGGAATCCTAAGATCTCTATCTTGAAAAATACATAACCGATTATTGAAGTACAAGCATCCACCTCTAACGTGAATGCATGAATTTTCTTTACTTCTAGGGTTGCCTTTACTTTTGCGGTTAAGCAATATGATAAAAGAGATAGAGAACTTATCTAATCCAATCTCTTCCTTAATCTCAACGTGCAAGTAAGGAGGCCTTCTTGCCTAATATATATGTGACCACATTCTCCTTATCTAACCTATACTTGATTTTAAAACCAAACTCTCGAAGTGTTTGCATTTATCTTCTTTGCGTGATGTTAACATCATTCTGGTTGAAAATCTGCTTTAAAATTTTATGATCTGTAACCCGAGAAGACAAGCAACTCTACGTCATCACCTGCAAGACATCACTGTTCCTCTCGTGGGATCTTAGCTATAGCACCAGCGGATCAAATTTACTTTGGCACATCGCGGACCATTAGAATGGAATGTTCTTCTTGAGAAGCGCCATCAAAGGACAAACTATCTTGGCAAATGAACATCGGATACCATCTTATCAATCCCAAGAATCATTTGACTTCATGTATCCTCTTTGGTTCTGGCCAATCGATAGCCGCTTTTGCACCTTGGCGGGATCAGCTAATATACTATCTCTTGACATTATGATCCCGGATATTCAATTTGATGGTATAAAGAAGGTACACGCACCCTTCTTAGAGAAAAGTCTATGCTTCTGGAGGCTTTCCAGGACTTTGAAGACACATACTTCACATGCGATCGGCTACATTCTTCGAGCAAACTAGAATTTCATCAATGAAGACCGAGATAAAATCATGCGGATGTTCTCTGAAGGTTTCTTTTCTTTTTCTTTTTGCATTCAACAATTATAGCTAGTAGGGGAATTATTTAATCCCAACAGCATTATCGTGAACTCGTAATGTGCATACCATGTATTAAAATCTATCTTAGGAATATTATGATATGATAACATCCTAAGTTTAAGTCAATCTTTATACATATCCAGCCTTTATGCAATCAATCTAATAGCACATTCTAGGAGTAAGATGCCGATTCTTAACAGTAAGCGGATTTAACCCTGAATAAACAATCTCATAGTCCCATCATTCTTCTTCTAAAAGAGAACGAGCACCACATAGCAAGGGGATACAAATGGGCCAAACAAAGCTCTTCTCAAACAGTTATCTCGATTATTCCTCGAGCTCGGTTGCTTTCGGAATGGCCTTCTTATAAGTTCACGAGTCAAGGGTATTGTAGTTAAATCTACATCACAATATATACTCACTTAACCAACATGGTTCCCTTGCAACTCTTTATGGTATGCACATTACGAGTTCATGATAATGCTGTTGTTGGGATTAAATAATTCCCCTACTAGCTATAATTGTTGAATGCAAAAAGAAAAAGAAAAGAAACCTTCAGAGAACATCCGCATGATTTTATCTCGGTCTTCATTGATGAAATTCTAGTTTGCTCGAAGAATGTAGCCGATCGCATGTGAAGTATATGTGTCTCTTCAAAGTCCTGGAAAGCCTCCAGAAGCAGAGACTTTTCTCTAAGAAGGGTGCATGTACCTATTGAATATCCGGGATCATAATGTCAAGAGATAGTATATTAGCTGATCCCGCCAAGGTGCAAAAGCGGCTATCGATTGGCCAGAACCAAAGACGATACAGGAAGTCAGATGATTCTTGGGATTGATAAGATGGTATCCGATGTTCATATGCCAAGATTGTTTCTCCTTTGGCGGCGCTTCTCAAGAAGGACATTCCATTCTAATGGTCCGCGACGTGCCAAAGTAACTTTGATAAGCTGAGGGGTTGCTTGACTAATCCGCTAGTGCTATAGCTAAGATCTCACGAGAGGAACAGTGATGTCTCGCGAGTGATGATGTAGAGTTGCTTGTCTTCTCGGGTTACAGATCATAAAACTTTAAAGCAAATTTTCAACCAGAATGTTAACATCACGCAAAGAAGATAAATACAAACACTTCGAGAGTTTGGTTTTAAAATCAAGTATAGGTTAGACAAGGAGAATGCGGTCACAGATATATTAGGCAGGAAGGCCTCCTTACTTGCACGTTGAGATTAAGGAAGAGATTCAATTAGATAAGTTCTTTATCTCTATTATCATATTGCTTAATCACAAAAGTAAAGGACACCCTAGAAGTAAAGAAAATTCAAGGATTCACGCTAGAGGTGGATGCTTGCACTTCACTAATCGGTCATGTGTTTTTCAAGATAGAGATCTTAATAAGAGGATTCTAAAGAGAGCTCGTGACATGCCCCGACTAAATGAAGACCGTCATGGTGGCTACTACAAAGAAGCATTTCTTTTAGCCTTGCAAAGGTGAAATGACAAAAATGCCAAGAAACATGCATCCTATTTCACATATACAATTACAATACAAAGGTGAAATGACAAAAATGCCAAGAAACATGCATCCTATTTCACATATACAATTAGAATACAAAGGTGAAATGACTTCCATCATTAGATTTTTCTTCAGTCGATACGGGACATGATTCCATCTTAGCCGTGTGGTAGATCGCTTGACCAAGGTCGCTCATTGGATTCAATTGAAAAAGACTTATATTGCTCTTGGTGTTTGCTAAATGTCTTTCCAAAGGATATATCCAAACTTCACTTCACAAGGATGGTTAGTGATCGGGGTGCTGAATTCATGCCCTCGCTCTTGGAATAAATGCTTTGAAGCTGTAGCTCTCTAGATTCTAGTACTATCTAGAAATCGATGATTAGGTAGAGAGGGTAATCAAAGACATTCTTCGAGCATTCCATGGATGGAAACCCAAAACATGGATGAATTCTCTACATTCGGTAGCATTTTTCTGCGATGCATCTCATAGTAGTTTGTGCAACACCATTGATTTGGTTCGACCCACTGGTGAGAGTGGAAGTCTTGAAGCAAATAGATCAATTGGATTGTTCAATGCGGACTATAAAAAAGGATATCCAAGCTACTCAAGATAGAAAAAAGTAGCGTGTTGATCTCAAGTAGACTACTAGAGAATTTGATGAAGGTGATATGGTCTTCCTTGGTATACGACCCAACCAGAGAAGTTCCCTCTCCTTGGGGAAAAGTACAAGAAGTTTTTGCCCAGATATTGTAAACCCTACACAAATATGAGGAAAGTTGGAGATTAAGTTATAGACTGTGCACGAATATGAGGAAAGTTGGAGATTGAGCTTGTGAACTTTTATTACCTCTTCCATACTTGAAGATCCACAATGTATTTTCATGCGAGCTCATTTGAAGAAAGAAGAAGTATGTTCCAGATCCAAGTCATGTATTGGATGATGAGAAGATAGGCCTAGATATATGAACACTCGTAATTCTTGGTGCATCATCCCTGCCCCCTCAATATCATGCCCACATGATCTAGCTCACACACATCGCTATCACACACATATGTCAACATCAGTGTCCATATCATCATGCGCAAATATATGTGTATGTATCATCATGTGCACGTGTGTGTGTCGGTACATCAATATCATCGTATGTGTGTGTGTAATAAATCATCATGTGTATGAGTTTATATAAGATACATCATCATCATCTAGATCCGTGCACTGATGTAGTCTACAGTATTAAGAAGAACATAGTCGTGGCGGCTTAAGAGTGTCAGACACTCGTACAAGTCACCAAAAGAAGACTCATCCCATGAATGCAAACAATGCCCAACCTTCTGTGTCAACGAAGTTGCTGTATGTGGACCATATATCCTCCTCATCAAAATACGATGGTGGTGGCTGAGGATTTTATGCATGTATTTCTGTCTAAGGAGACCATGTAGTTTAAAAAAGCCCTTTTTGCCCCCTCCCAAAGAGAGCTCCATCTAATTCTAGTATGCCAAATTCAAAGAGAAATAGGGGACAAGATCGGAGCCAAGTATGAAAAGCCAATGGGCACAGTGGACATGATTCTTTCGCTAGAATGCCTTTGGATTTGCAGTTTTAGCTCAGGAAGGAGTATGAAGTGTTTTAGATGCAAGCAGCTCTACTGGTCACAGATATATTAGGCAGGAAGGCCTCCTTACTTGCACGTTGAGATTAAGGAAGAGATTGGATTAGATAAGTTCTTTATCCCTATTATCATATTGCTTAATCGGGCAAAAATAAGGCAACCCTAGAAGTAAAGAAAATTCATGGATTCACGTTAGAGGTGGATGCTTGTACTTCAATAATTAGTCATGTGTTTTTCAAGATAGAGATTTTAATAAGAGGATTCTAAAGAAAGCTCGTGAGACATGCCCCGGCTAAGTGAAGACCGTCATGGTGGCTACAGCCTTGCAAAGGTGAAATGACAAAAATGCCAACAAGAAATGTGCATCCTATTTCACATATACAATTAGAATACATAAGCATGGATTCCATCATTATATTTTTCTTCAGTCGATGCAGGACATGATTCCATCTTAGCCGTGTGGTAGATCGCTTGATGAAGGTTGCTCATTCGATTCTATTAAAAAAGACTTATACTGCTCTTGGTGTTTGCACATACGTCAGCATCAGTGTCCATATCATCATGTGCAAATATATGTGTATGTGCCCATGTGTGTGTGATACATCAATATCATCGTATGTGTGTGTAATAGATCATCATGCGTATGGGTTTATATAAGATACATCATCATCAGATCCGTGCGTCGATGTAGTCTACAGTATTAAGAAGAACGTAATCATGGCGGCTTAAGAGTGTCAGACACTCGTACAAGTCACCAAAAGAAGACTCATCCCATGAATGCGAACAATGCCGAGCCTTCTGTGTCAACGCATTCGAGCACAGAGTGGGTCAACAAAGTTGCCGTATGTGGACCATATATCCTCCTCATCAAAATAACACCTCATATGACTAGGCAACAAACGTGCAAGCTCCAACGTCCAACAATGGCATGAGTATGCCATCTCTTCATAGCGTGGAGTCTGTAAATGAGGGTATAGAGGTCCTAAGCCTTGAAGTACTACTAAACGTACGTGTGAAATTGACAAAAGATATGTGAACCATGACACAAAATGGCAACTCATAATATCGATCGTAGAGCGACGATAATAGTGCATGAGCGGCTCTCCCATGATCCGATCGTAAACGGAAAAACAATCAAAACAATGTCGTCTTGCTCGCGCGATGATGATGCAAAGTCGTACCATGGTGCCCAACTGAAGGGTAAAAGTAATAAGAATCATAACCCATGGTCGTGTGTGAACACTACCCAAAGTGCACAAGCGTGTGAAAAAACGCCACAACCAATGCTCAACACAAGGCCCACATGTGACTCATACAGGGTGCAATCACGTGTGAACAAGACCCACAATAGATCCCTGAAAACACGCTCTCCCCTCACCCCCATGTAACATGCCTAACAATCACTAAAAATATGTGTGATCAATCCTCTAGACCTCAAATCCTCTCCAAATGTGCGTATGCAAAATTTGCACGAAAGCAGCCTCTTTCAATACCAGTGTAGTAAAGGTGTGTACATGTGTGCAAGAAAATAGGATAAGGTTAATGGTGTGAAGATAACGGGCTAGGCAAATGACCATAGAGTGTGGATTGAAAGAAGGCTTTAGTGCACAAAGTGTGGGAATCAAATCCTTGTCAAGAGCGCGAATGGATCCAAACCCTAGAATAGGTACCTCCTTTATTTTCCTCCCCTTTTTTCTTTTGCTCAAAACTTTCTTCTCATGCCACCAACCTCTAAGAGGCCCTAACGGTGCCTATTCTAGCCTAAAACCAAAACTTACAGTATCTTATCCAGTTTTGCTTTCAGATAAAGCAGCAAATCGGATGGTGACTGGAGTCCCTGAGCTATCTCTAGAGGATGACACGATAGCCTTTGCCTTCAATCACCTTCATTACGCAGATTAAGTCATTTCGGCTCGATAATTGGAGAGCCTCTACTTTTTGAGTACTACTGAATGATCGGCGGAGGTATGCATGTGCTTAGGATAGTCAGTAGATCATGGCACACCACCTATAGTTAGCGTGAGCGGTTGGCAGAGAACATTGCCTTTGCCATGATCCTTAGTGAACCGCCTATTACAAGAGGGATAGTTCTCTAAGCACCACCTCCATGAGACCTTAGTGTTCATAGATTGATGTGTACGACTCTGGGGCATTATATTCCTTGATACAGGATCTCGATTGCTAGCCGAGCCTACGACGGTCTTTTGTTTTAGAATAATCATGAGGGATGGATGATGTCATACCCAGAATTAAGGCATTGGATAAGGATGTCAAGGAAGCACTTCATATATGGGTCACAACCACCATAGCCATTTCGAGGCAAGGGTAAAAACCTTGGAGAGAGGGAGTGTTGAATTGGATAGATTCTATGGACGAGTAGTGTAACATATGCGGGGTATAGTAAGATGGATCTTGCCAAATTGAAAGTTAATGGTATAGTCTAAGATGGGAGGACATGAAAGCTTACCTCCATCAAAGGTTTTGTCCCCATGGAAGAGAAGATAAATGAGTTTATAGAGTTTTCTCAAGCAGGCAAACTTACGGAGGCATATTATCAATTGATCTTACGTAAGCCTAGTCCGATATGCTCTTCCGATGGAAGACGAGACCCTTCTCCATGGGTTTGTCAGAAGATTGGATCCTCCCTTGGATAGATTGGTTAAGAATGCGAAACTGTCTTTGTTAGTAGCGGCGGGGAAGCAATTAAGATCGTGGTGGCTGAGGATTTTATGCATGTATATCTTTCTAAGGAGACCGTGTAGTAAAAGGCCTTTTTGCCCCCTCCCAAAGAGAGCTCCATCTAATTCTAGTATGCCAAATTCAAAGAGAAATATGGGACAAGATTGGAGCCAAGTATGAAAAGCGAGTGGGCACAGTGGACATGATTCTTTCCCTAGAATGCCTTTGGATTTGCAGTTTTAGCTCAGGAAGGAGTATGAAGTGTTTTAGATGGGAGCAGCTACTGGGACATTTTATGAATGGTTGTGCCAACGCACCGATTGATGTTACCATTCTAACTCCACCATAGAACTTGCTTGACAAGTCAAAGGAGGCAAGTTCTAGCCCAGTCTCAGCAACAACTTCTAATGCCATTATAATAGTAGCTAACCCCAGAGAATGAAGGAAGAGGTAGACTTCATTCCATAGAGTGGAGCACCAGGATCGAAACCAACGATTCTCACTAAGTTACACCCCATCCGATTTTTGAGGTAAGAATTTTAAGCTTTTTGTTGATTCGAGAAACGCTCATTCATTCATTCATTTCACTTGGATGTTGCATAAATTAGTAATCGACCAGAAGCAAGGCAGACCAATGCGAGTGGAATTGGGTAGTGGAAGTTACTTGCCAAAAGACGAATGTAATTCAGTTTATCTTGGATGGAAACCTAGCCAAATATTATCACAAAGGCACCATTTCCTTCATGGATCTTCATGTGAACAAGATGAAAGGAACTGGAGAAGTTTGTTGAACTCCCACCCCGTAACCTGTAAAAGTAGTAAAGTTATTGAAGGGACTCCAGCAGAAGCAAGCCATCCTACAGATAAAGAGTTGCAAGGAAACCATGTTGGTTAAGTGAGTATATACTGTGACGTAGATTTAACTACAATACCCTCGACTCGTGAGGTGGATCATGAGAAAGAGTTCATTCTCGGAGCCCAACAATAGTGAATCTTGAGCTTATAAGAAGGCCATTCCGAAAGCAACCGAGCTCGGGGAATAATCGAGATAACTGTTTGAGGAGAGCTTTGTTTGGCCCATTTGTATCCCCTTGCTATGTGGTGCTCGTTCTCTTTCAGAAGAAGAATGATGGGACTATAAGATTGTATATTCAGGGTTAAATCGGCTTACTGTTAAGAATCAGCATCTTACTCCTGGAATGTGCTGTTAGATTGATCGCATAAAGGCGAGATATTTATAAAGATTGACTTAAACTTAGGATGTTATCCTCATCATTCAATACATGACTTGGATCTGGAACATACTTCTTCTTTCTTCAAATGAGCTCACATGAAAATACATTGTGGATCTTCAAGTATGGAGGAGGGAATAAAAGTTCACGAGCTCAATCTCCAACTTTCCTCGTATTCATGCACATTCTATAACTTAATCTCCAACTTTCCTCATATTTGTGTAGGGTTTATATTATATGGGCAAAAACTTCTTGTAATTTTCCCCAAGGAGAGGGATTTTCTGTGGTTGGGTCGTATACCAACAAGGAAGACCATATCACCTTCATCAAATTCTCTAGTAGTCTACTTGAGATCAACACGCTACTTTTTTCTATCTTGAGTAGCTTTGATATCCTTTTTTATAGTCCGCATTGAACAATCCACTTTATGTATTTGCTTCAAGACTTCCACTCTGACCACTGGGTTGAACAAAATCAATGGTGTTGCACAATCTACTATAAGATGCATTGCAATAAAATTATACCGAATGTAGAGAATTCATCCATTTTTTGGCTTCCCTTCCATGGAATGCTCAAAGAATGTCTTTGATTACCCTCTCTGCCTAATCATCAATTTCTAGATAGTACCAAAATCTATAGAGCTACAGCTTCAAAGCATTTATTCCAAGAGCAGGACACATGAATTCAGCACCCCGATCCCTAACTATCCTTCCAAAGTAAAGTCTAAATATATCCTTTGGAATGACTTTTAGCAAACACCAAGAGCAGTATAAGTCTTTTTCAAAAGAATCGAATGAGCAACCTTCGTCAAGCGATCTACCACACGGCTGAGATGGAATCATGTCTTGCATCGACTGAAGAAAAATCTAATGATGGAATCCATGCTTATGTATTCTAATTGTATATGTGAAATAGGATGCACGTTTCTTGGCGTTTTTGTCATTTCACCTTTGCAAGGCTAAAAGAAATGCTTCTTTGTAGTAGCCACCATGACGGTCTTCACTTAGCCGGGGCGTGTCACGAGCTTTCTTTAGAATCCTCTTATTAAGATCTCTATCTTGAAGAATATATTATTGAAGTACAAGCATCCACCTCTAACGTGAACCCATGAATTGTCTTTACTTCTAGGGTTGCCTTTACTTTTGCGGTAAGCAATATGATAATAGGGATAAAGAACTTATCTAATCCAATCTCTTCCTTAATCTCAACGTGCAAGTAAGGAGGCCTTCCTGCCTAATATATCTATGATCATGCGCATTCTCCTTGTCTAACCTATACTTGATTTTAAAACCAAACTCTCGAAGTGTTTGTATTTATCTTCTTTGCGTGATGTTAACATCATTCTGGTTGAAAATTTGCTTTAACATTTTATGATCTATAACCCGAGAAGACAAGCAACTCTATGTCATCATTGTTCCTCTCGTGAGATCTTAGCTATAGCACCAGCGGATTAGTCAAGCAACCCCTCAGCTTATCAAAGTTACTTTGGCACATCACAGACCATTAGAATGGAATGTCCTTCTTGAGAAGTGCCATCAAAGGAGAAACAATCTTGGCATATGAACATCGGATACCATCTTATCAATCCCAAGAACCATTTGACTTCCTCTATCGTCTTTGGTTCTGGCAAATCGATAGTCGCTTTTGCACCTTGGCGGGATCAGCTAATATACTATCTCTTGACATTATGATCCTGGATATTCAATTTGACGGTAAAGAAGGTACATGCACCCTTCTTAGAGAAAAGTCTGTGCTTCTAGAGGCTTTCGAGGACTTTGAAGAGACACATACTTCACATGCGATCAGCTACATTCTTCGAGCAAACTAGAATTACATCAATGAAGACCGAGATAAAATCATCCGGATGTTCTCTGAAGGTTTCTTTTCTTTTTCTTTTTGCATTCAACAATTATAGCTAGAAGGGAAATTATTTAATCCCAACAACATTATCGTGAACTCGTAATGTGCATACCATGTATTAAAATCTATCTTAGGAATATTATGATATGATAACATCCTAAGTTTAAGTCAATCTTTATAAATATCTGGCCTTTATGCGATCAATCTAACAGCACATTCCAGGAGTAAGATGTTGATTCTTAACAGTAAACCGATTTAACCCTGAATATACAATCTCATAGTCCCATCATTCTTCTTCTGAAAGAAAACGAGCACCACATAGCAAGGGGATACAAATGGGCCAAACAAAGCTCTCCTCAAACAGTTATCTCGATTATTCCCCGAGCTCGGTTGCTTTCGGAATGGCCTTCTTATAAGCTCAAGATTCACTATTGTTGGGCTCCAAGAATGAACTCTTTCTCATGATCCACCTCACGAGTCGAGGGTATTGTAGTTAAATCTACGTCACAGTATATACTCACTTAACCAACATGGTTTCCTTGCAACTCTTTATCTGCAGGATGGCTTGCTTCTGCTGGAGTCCCTTCAATAACTTTACTACTTTTACAGGTTACGGGGTGGGAGTTCAACAAACTACTCCAGTTCCTTTCATCTTGTTCACATGAAGATCCATGAAGGAAATGGTGCCTTTGTGATAATATTTGGCTAGGTTCCCATCCAAGAGAAACTGAATTACATCCGTCTTTTGGCAAGTAACTTCCACTACCCAATTCCACTCGCATTGGTCTGCCTTGCTTCTGGTCGATTACTAATTTATGCAACATCCAAGTGAAATGAATGAATGAATGAGCGTTTCTCGAATCAACAAAAAGCTTAAAATTCTTACCTCAAAAATCGGATGGGGTGTAACTTAGTGAGAATCGTTGGTTTCGATCCTAGTGCTCTACTCTATCGAAGGAAGTCTACCTCTTCCTTCTTTCTCTGGGGTTAGCTACTATTATAATGGCATTAGAAGTTGCTGAGACTAGGCTAGAACTTGCCTCCTTTGACTTGTCAAGCAAGTTCTATGGTGGAGTTAGAATGGTAACATCAATCGGTGCATTGGCACAACCATTCATAAAATGTCCCAGTAGCTGCTCGCATCTAAAACACTTCATACTCCTTCCTGAGCTAAAACTGCAAATCCAAAGGCATTCTAGTGAAAGAATCATGTCCACTGTGCCCACTCGCTTTTCATACTTGGCTCCAATCTTGTCCCCTATTTCTCTTTGAATTTGGCATACTAGAATTACATGGAGCTCTCTTTGGGAGGGGGCAAAAAGGCCTTTTACTACACGGTCTCCTTAGAAAGAAATACATGCATAAAATCCTCAGCCACCACCATCTTAATTGCTTCCCCGCCGCTAACAAAGATAGTTTCGCATTCTTAACCAATCTATTCAAGGGAGGATCCAATCTTCTAACAAACCCATGGAGAAGGGTCTCGTCTTCCATCGGAAGAGCATATCGGACTAGGCTTACGTAAGATCAATTGATAATATGCCTCCGTAAGTTTGCCTGCTTGAGAAAACTCTATAAACTCATTTATCTTCTCTTCCATGGGGACAAAACCTTTGATGGAGGTAAGCTCTCATGTCCTCTGATCTCAGACTATACCATTAACTTTCAATTTGGCAAGATTCATCTTACTGTACCCCGCACATGTTACACTACTCGTCCATAGAATCCGTCCAATTCAACACTCCCTCTCTGTAAGGTCCCTCCCAAGCCATGTATGTATGTGTCTATTTTAATATAGATTTCAATAAGGAAAGAGAGTGTACTTAGATAAGAGTGAGACAATACGGCTAGAAACATTAGGAAAGTGTTAGAATAAAAAGATTAACTCCAAAAATCCTAAAAGAAATAAGAACATAAGAATAGTTCTATTAAGAGATAAGTATCCCCAAAAATAGAATTTTGAGTTTAGGTGATAAGAGGTCATATTTAGAGTACTTTTACACATTTAGAGTCCATGCATACTAAAAATGTAGAAAAACAATGCGTTTCTAAAGATGGTGCATTTGTGGCTATATACAGATGTTTTTTCCTATTCTGCCCACGATGGCTTGTAGATCAGATGCCTTCCCGTTCTTTTGACTGGTTATATGACTACATTCTGAGTTTTTATCAGAGAGTTATGGTCAAAACAGTTTGCTATTTCTGTCAGGGTCTCTACACAGAGAAAACTGTGAGAAGGCAGCAAACTGTGAGAAGGCAGCAAGTAGCCTCAAGGTAATCCTAGAGTTTGAGATGTATATGTCCCTTCATTCTTATCTAATATCTTAGAAAAGAATCTTAGATTGCTATGGTCTTTCGAAGGAAGAGACCAAAACTCCATAGCTTTTCTTGTAGAGAAAGAATAGTAGGCCGTAGTTCTGTAAGAGAAGGCTATTTTGCCATAGACCTTAGAAAGAGAGAAGAGTCACAGTATGAGTAAGAGAAGATAAAGCTTAGAGATTATTGGATGATTTCAATCAAAAGACAAGGTATTCGAAGACTCTATTCTCATATGTCAAGTTCTAAAGCTCTTGTTAATACGAGCAAAGACAACGATAAACGATAAATTTCTATAAGGTATATACATATTTTGTTTTTCAATTATATATCATTCTTAGGAGTTGAGGTATGGCCCCGGCTTCTCTATTGATTGTTACAATGATCTATTTGATTGATTTACCATTTAAAGTTTGTATTCTTTCAAACAACAGCATATGCCTTAATAAAGAATGTCTTATCACAATCTCAAGTTAAAATACTAAAATCTGTGTGAGAAAAGGATTGTTTTCTTAAGAAGGTAACATGGTTCTAGTCCTATGGTTTAGTAAGTAAATGGATTGTTATCTTGGTTAAATTAAGGTACAGGTACAACTCTCCCTGCCTTGACGCTGCCCCGTTCTTGTGCTTGTATAGCGGGACGGCGGAGATGTTAGTAAGGCTCGGAGTTGGCCCATGGTATCCCTCATACCATTGGGAGAATGAGGTTCGCCGATTGAGGCGAGTGATTGTGATGCTGCCTAGTTCTTCTGAGGGCCCAGGCTAGTGCGGTGAATTAGTCCACCCTAGTGCGCAGACATCCCTCTGAGGGGCGAGAGGATCGAACGATGGAGCCTGAGAGGGCGACAGGCCGGCTTGAGTCCTTGCCAGCGGCCGACGATGAGGTGTATGGTCCCGTAGGGTTTTGCCCAGCATGTGGAGGCTGGAAGGCCGAATTCTAGATCATTAGCGGTATAAAGGAAAAGAATAAGAGAGCCAGTTTGGCTTGTATGAAATGGATTCATGTTTAACTTTGTTTTTATAAATCTTATCTTTGGTATGATTGTATTGTAGAAAAAGGCTGTTTTAACAAACCTTGTGAAAAGGGTCTTAATTAAGGAACATGTTTGTTTATGTCAAACAGTGTGGTAGGATTAATTAGAAAACAAATTGACGCGTGAGTAGGGTGAAAAGTGGGAGGATGGAATGCCCCGACGGCACCATCCTACGGACGGGTGGACCCGATTAGTCGGGTAGCTTTCCAACAGATTAAGTGAAAGCTCTACGCTAGATAAATAGGTTCTCGGGCAACTCTATTCTAGAAGACTAGGCCAGCGGTGGCTGTGCCTTGCATGGATGAGGAAAAAAGCGTTGTCTCTAGAAATCAAGTCTTGTAGTTGCCCAATTTATGTGATCAATTACCCTATGGGTGATTTGATTTTAGAAGACCACGCTCCCCCTGCGGGATAGAACTAGGTCTTACCTATGAATCGTATCCTTGAATCTCTGTATGGTCAAGGTGTCGACCTAGTAGTGTGGGGACACCACTTTGAAAGAGACAGGAGGATTTACTTAGATACTACCCTAGCTCGCGAGATGAGGACATCTCGAATCTTTTAAGTGGGGGAGATTGTAAGGTCCCTCCCAAGCCATGTATGTATGTGTCTATTTTAATATAGATTTCAATAAGGAAAGAGAGTGTACTTAGAGAAGAGTGAGACAATAAGGCTAGAAACATTAGGAAAGTGTTAGAATAAAAATATTAACTCCAAAAATCCTAAAAGAAATAAGAACATAAGAATAGTTCTATTAAGAGATAAGTATCCCCAAAAATAGAATTTCGAGTTTAGGTGATAAGAGGTCATATTTAGAGTACTTTTACACATTTAGAGTCCATGCATACTAAAAATGTAGAAAAACAACGCATTTCTAAAGATGGTACGTTTGTGGCTATATACAGACGTTTTTGCCTATTCTGCCCACGATGGCTTGTAGACCAAATGCCTTCCCGTTCTTTTGACTGGTTATATGACTATATTCTGGGTTTTTATCAGAGAGTTATGGTCAAAACAGTTTGCTGTTTCTGTCAGGGTCTCTACACAGAGAAAACTGTGAGAAGGCAGCAAGTAGCCTCAAGGTAATCCTAGAGTTTGAGATGTATATGTCCCTTCATTCTTATCTAATATCTTAGAAAAGAAGCTTAGATTGATATGGTCTTTTGAAGGAAGAGACCAAAACTCCATAGCTTTTCTTGTAGAGAAAGAATAGTAGACCGTAGTTTTGTAAGAGAAGGCTATTTTGCCATAGACCTTAGAACGAGAGAAGAGTCACAGTATGAGTAAGAGAAGATAAAGCTTAGAGATTATTGGATGATTTCAATCAAAAGACAAGGTATTCGAAGACTCTATTCTCATATGTTAAGTTCTAAAGCTCTTGTTAATACGAGCAAAGACAATGATAAACGACAAATTTCTATAAGGTATATACATATTTTGTTTTTCAATTATATATTATTCTTAGGGGTTGAGGTATAGCCCCAGCTTCTCTATTGATTGTTACAATGATCTATTTGATTGATTTACCATTTAAAGTTTGTATTCTTTCAAACAACAGCATATGTCTTAATAAAGAATGTCTTATCACAATCTCAAGTTAAAATGCTAAAATCTGTGTGAGAAAAGGATTGTTTTATTAAGAAGTGAGTAAATGGATTGTTTTCTTGGTTAAATTAAGGTACAGGTACAACTCTCCCTGCCTTGACGCTGCTCTGTTCTTGTGCTTGTATAGCGGGACGGCGGAGATGTTAGTAAGGCTCGGAGTTGGCCCATGGTATCCCTCATACCATTGGGAGAATGAGGTTCGCCGATTGAGGCGAGTGATTGTGATGCTGCCTAGTTCTGAGGGCCCAGGCTAGTGCGGTGAATTAGCCCACCCTAGTATGCAGACATCCCTCTGAGGGACGGGAGGATCGAACGATGGAGCCTGAGAGGGCGACAGGCTGGCTTGAGTCCTCGCTACCAGCGGCCGACGATGAGGTGTATGGTCCCGTAGGGTTTTGCCCAGCATGTGGAGGCTGGAAGGCCGAATTCTAGATCATCGGTGGTATAAAGGAAAAGAATAAGAGAGCCAGTTTGGCTTGTATGAAATTGATTCATTTTTAACTTTGTTTTTATAAATCTTGTCTTTGGTATGATTGTATTGTAGAAAAAGGCTGTTTTAACAAACCTTGTGAAAAGGGTCTTAATTAAGGAACATGTTTGTTTATGTCAAACAGTACGGTAGGATTAATTAGAAAACAAATTGACGCGTGAGTAGGGTGGAATGCCCCGACGGCACCATCCTACGGACGGGTGGACCCGATTAGTCGGGTAGCTTTCCAACAGATTAAGTGAAAGCTCTACGCTAGATAAATAGGTTCTCGGGCAACTCTATTCTAGAAGACTAGGCCAGCGGCTGTGCCTTGCATGGATGAGGAAAAAAGCATTGTCTCTAGAAATCAAGTCTTGTAGTTACCCAATTTATGTGATCAATTACCCTATGGGTGATTTGATTTTAGAAGACCACGCTCCCCCTGCGGGATAGAACTAGGTCTTACCTATGAATCGTATCCTTGAATCTCTGTATGGTCAAGGTGTCGATGAGTAGGAAATTTTCTCTAAGATAAGACTTAGCGGACTATCTTAAGTGTTTTTCCCATTTGTGGAAGGGGGGAACCTTACACTCTCTCCAAGGTTTTTACCCTTGCCTCGAAATGGCTATGGTGGTTGTGACCCATATATGAAGTGCTTCCTTGACATCCTTATCCAATGCCTTAATTCTAGGTATGACATCATCCATCCCTCATGATTATTCTTAAACAAAAGATCGCCGTAGGCTCGGCTAGCAATCGAGATCCTGTATCAAGGAATATAATGCCCCAGAGTCGTACACATCAATCTATGAACACTAAGGTCTCGTGGAGGTGGTACTTAGAGAACTATCCCTCTTGTAACAGGCAGGTCACTAAGGATCATGGCAAAGGCAATGTTCTCTGCCAACCGCTCATGCCGACTTATAGGTGGTGTGCCATAATCTACTGACTATCCTAAGCACATGCGTACCTCCGCCGATCATTCAGTAGTACTCAGAAAGTAGAGGCTCTCCAATTATCAAGCCGAGATGACTTAATCTGCGTAATGAAGGTGCTTGAAGGCAAAGGCTATCGTGTCATCCTCTAGAGACAGCTCAGGGACTCCAGATAGATAAGGTCTCACCATCCGATTTGCTGCTTTATCTGAAAGCAAAACTAGATAAGATACTGTAAGTTTTGGTTTTAGGCTAGAATAGGCACCGTTAGGGCCTCTTAGAGGTTGGTGGCACGAGAAGAAAGTTTTGAGCAAAAGAAAAAAGGGGAGGAAAATAAAGGAGGTACCTATTCTAGGGTTTGGATCCATTCGCGCTCTTGACAAGGATTTGATTCCCACGCTTTGTGCACTCAAGCCTTCTTTCACTCCACACTCTATGGTCATTTTCCTAGCCCGTTATCTTCACCGTTAACCTTATCCTATTTTCTTGCACACATGTACACACCTTCGCTACACTGGTATTGAAAGGGGCTGCTTTCGTGCAAATTTTGCATACACACATTTGGAGAGGATTTGAGGTCTAGAGGATTGATCACACATATTTTTAGTGATTGTTACATGGGGGTGAGGGGAGAGCGTATTTTCAGGGATCTATTTGTGGGTCTTGTTCACACGTGATTGCACCCTGTATGAGTCACGTGTGGGGCTTGTGTTGAGCATTGGTTGTGGCGTTTTTTCACACGCTTGTGCACTTTGGGTAGTGTTCACACACGACCATGGGTTATGATTCTTATTACTTTTACCCTTCAGTTGGGCACCATGGTACGACTTTGCATCATCATCGTGCAAGCAAGACGACATCGCTTTGATTGTTTTTCCGTTTACGATCGGATCATGGGAGAGCCGCTCATGCACTATTATCGTCTCTCTACGATCGATATTATGAGTTGCCATTTTGTGTCATGGTTCACATATCTTTTGTCAATTTCACACGTACGTTTAGTAGTACTTCAAGGCTTAGGACCTCTATACCCTCATTTATAGACTCCACGCTATGAAGAGATGGCATACTCATGCCATTGTTGGACGTTGGAGCTTGCACGTTTGTTGCCTAGTCATATGAGGTGTTATTTTGATGAGGAGGATTTATGGTTCACATACGGTAACTTTGTTGACCCACTCTGTGCTCGAATGCGTTAACACAGAAGGTTCGGCATTGTTCGCATTCATGGGATGAGTTGTAAGATCCCTGTTCCCACCGAGCAACGGATTCGGGGTACTGGCAGCGGAAGTAGCGCTTCTCGCGCGGGACAGGGGTCCCACACTCAGGGCCTCGCCCACGGATATCCGGATAAGAGACTAATCCGTCGGTTGTTCCAAAACCGAACCCGGAAAAACTTCCTTTACCGGAAAGCACGGGCGATTCCACCAGGATAACTTTTTACTCTAACGTAGTCAAGATCATTTCTGATCGAGATGATCCGATTACATCTATAAGATACTTAGTCAGTTCAAGGAAGAAACTTGCACTTGGATCATTGGGATCAACGCTTTTTTCCCCATTCAAGAGGCACAGCCGTTGATTCCTATCCATAGAACAGTTTCTGTCCGGGATTTATTATTATTTTTTTCTATCGTAAAAACAAAAGTTTGAGTCTCGATTTACGGATCCATCAGTCCAGCCTAACCCCATCCAATCCCATGGGTTAGCCAACCGCCCAACCACTGTAGTGATGGGATCCAATTAAAAATTTGGTTAGGTTTTGTCCCGGGTACCAAGGAAAAGAGTTCCAAGGCCCCCTAGCCGGATGTTCATGCAAAATAAAACTAGTCACACCACTCACACACCCAATATGAAATTGCCTTTTTCAACCAGATTCAACCAGTTTAAAACAATCCTTTAATAAAACCATAGTATCATTGATCACCATCTTCCAATTTATCCAATTGATTCTTAATTCCCATCATTCCTTCATCAGAGTATCTATGGCATCATTGGCAACTAGAACGCTCAGGAGCCGTTTCGATAGTTCCTAGCCCATAATACTTGGCAATATAATCACTTAACAAGATGGACTCTCATTGAAGATCAGCAAGATCAACCAACAGATCCATATAAGGAGCCATGGACTCATCCATTGAAGACCAGCAAGGTCAATCAACCAGATCCATGCTCGATTTCAGAAAACAACTCCAACTCTGTTCCAATATCTTCCTCGACGCACGCGTGGGTATCCTAGGCAACCCAGAGCCCGAGCACCGTATGGTCAGCACCCTCTAGGATCCTTCGCAGGTAACCTAGCGCTTCACGCATAGGCCGCTTCCTTGGCCCCTCATCCACCGTACCGGAAGCTCACCATTTTAATCGCACCGAGGCTGGTCAAGACCTCGGCCGACCTTGCTACGCGAGACGTCCTTCATTGACTCCCCGTCAGCAGTTGCAACTTTACCATCACGACTTTAATCACAAGACGGTCAAAATGCTCCCCCCAGCATTCTTGACATAAAACAATCATTTACAAACAGCATTTACAAACAGTTTACAATACAATTTCTATTTTAACTTTCATTTTTCCGCATTATCCCTCCTCAATCTACATTACTTATTCCATATTCCATTTATATGTATACTCATCCCATCACCTCATTTCCATCTCATCACTTCAGATTCCCTCACATCACAATCGTATATTCACATCCATACATCCACAACTATATGCGTGCATTCACATCTACATGCATACATCTACATCCCTATGCATACATCCACATCCACATTCTCATTCACCTCCATACATCTACATCTACATGCATACATCCACTCCACATTCACATCCACATCTATACATCTACATCTACATGCATACATCCACCTCTACATCCACATCTACGTCTATACACCTACATCTACATGCATACATCCACATCTCCATTCACATCTACATCTATACATCTACATCTACGTATACATCCACATCTCCATTCCCATCTACATCTATACATCTACATCTACATGTATACATCCATATCTCTATTCACATCTACATCTATACATCTATATCTACATATATACATCCACATCTCCATTCTCATCTACATCTATACATCTACATCTTCATGCATCCACCCACCTCCACATCCACATCTACATCTATACATCTACATCTACATGTATACATTCACATCTCTATTCACATCTACATCTATACATCTACATCTACATGTATACATCCACATCTCCATTCTCACCTACACCTATACATCTACATCTACATGCATCCACCCACCTCCACATCTACATCTACATCTATACATCTACATCTACATGCATACGTCCACCTCCACATTCACACTCACATCCATACCTCTACATCTACATGCAAACATCCATATCTCCATGCATAATAATATTCTTTTAATTAATCTAGGATGATAGTTCCTAGGATATGGTAGGAAGTCCTCTTTTTATGCTTTGAATGAATTTATTTTATGCGTGATTTCTATAAAAATTTTGCCATAGCTCCGCTACTATGACTGATAAATCTCAATTTTTTTTCTAAGGGATAAAGCTCATTATTAAAGAAATAATTAGAATGGTCTCTAATTGGATCATCAATCCATAATGGTCTCTAATTGGATCATTAAGAAAACAATTAGAATGGTCTCTAATTGGGTCATCAATCCATAATGGATTGAATCATCAATGGGCATAAACTAAAAGCATAGCAAAAAGCCATTAATTTGGCCTCAAGCATAGCTTAATCTTGGATTAAGGAAAAGCTTTATGAAAAGCTTCATTTGGATTGAGAATGGGTCATGAGTATGACCATTTCTTGAGTGAGAGAGAGAAATTATAAAAACCATTAGAATTTAAATATAAGTGAAAATTAACTTCTATAGCATTTATTAAATTATGTAACTCTTCACTACTATTCACCAATTAACTTCATTAGCATTTAAAAAAAAACCATACCAATTAAACTTCTCAAGCTTGAGAGGGGTTGAGAAGAGAGAATCATTGAGAAATCATAGAAAAGATCGAAATTCAATATACTTACCTTATGATTTGCTTGATTCTTTATTCACGGTAGAGGCCCCCAACCAATCAATTGGTTTAGTATGTTGATGGAGCCACCAATGGAGATTGAAGGAAGAGAGAGGTATCAAAAACTAGTGAATTATTAAAGAATTCACAGTTCTTGGCTTAGGTAGAGTAGAGTAACAAGGCATAAGACACTATATATTTTAGCTTAGGTGGAGTAGAGTAACAAAGCATAAGACACTATCTAATTTGGCTTAGGTGGAGTAGAGTAACAAAGCATAAGACTCTATCTAATTTGGCTTAGGTGGAGTAGAGTAACAAGCATAAGAGACTATATATTTTGGCTTAGGTGGAGTAGAGTAACAAAGCATAAGAGACTATATATTTTGGCTTAGGTGGAGTAGAGTAACAAAGCATAAGAGACTATATATTTTGGCTTAGGTGGAGTAGAGTAACAAAGCATAAGAGACTATATTTTTTTCAACAAGGGGAGGCTTCTATTTATAGGAAAATTTGAGCTCCTAACCAAACAAACTGATTCTAGAATTTTCCAAGTCAGTTTGGTCACTTTTTGACCATTTTTAGGTCAATTAAGCTAACTTTTTGGAACTAGACTTGAATGAGGAGAGAGGAGAGATGAAATATCTCAATTTTTATGAGTTTAAAACTCATTCAAGCATGTGAAATATGCACCTCCTTTAAAGAATTCCCCTTCCTTACATATGTGTCAAAATTGTATTGCTCATAGTTTTTTACTAATAAACCTTGTACATTTTCAACTCTTCATCTTATGTGAAATATGCACCTCCTTTAAAGAACTCCTCTTCCTTACATATGTGTCATAGTTTTTTTTACTAATAAGCCTTGTACATTTTCAACTCTTCATCTTATGTGAAATATGCACCTCCTTTAAAGAACTCCCCTTCCTTACATATGTGTTTATTTACTAATAAACCTTGTACATTTTCAACTCTTCATCTTATGTGAAATATGCACCTCCTTTAAAGAACTCCTCTTCCTTACATATGAGTTTATTTACTAATAAACCTTGTACATTTTCAACTCTTCATCTTATGTGAGCATTTACTCATTTTTGGGTATCTTCTTTTACAATTTGGATTTATCTCCTCCCTACACATGGATTGATGCTATTGGCCCATAGGAACCTTAATTGGACCATAGTCTAAAGATTTCTGAAAATCTAGACCCTTAGGCTAAGGTTCTTTATACCTATTTCCAATTAATTCCAATTGCACATTGGAAAATTCTTTTTTAAATTTCTGTTTCAGGGGAACTCATCTGAATTATAAGAGATATTTTTCTATCCAAAAATATTCAAAATCTGAATATTCTCTCTCTAGAATATTTTCTCTCTCTAGGTTAAAACAGCCACAAACAAGATCTCTTATATTTTAGAAAAGGAATTGATTACAGGGAAATATACTAAGGGGGTTGGGGGAGGAATCTTACATTCTACCCCACTTAAAAAATGCGAGATGTCCTCATCTCGCAACTTGGAATAATTTCGCAAGATGCACGAATATGAGACTTAGAGAAAAATTTTAATCACGATTAACCACCAAGAAAAGTCTTAAAGAGAGCAAGATTCAAAATAAGAACAAGATTTAAACTTTATTCATTCACGGGACTTATACAGTAAAGATAGAAGAACTCTTTACACTTCCATAAGTCCGTCCATCATATGGTCACAAAAGCAGTCCTCACAAGCTGCACAAGTATAGGGTAACTCATCTATGGGAATGATTCTGCTGGTTATTGCCGCACCTATCTCAGTGGTATGAGGTGATCTAACAAAAGGACCTCTGAGAGGCAAGCCAAAAACGGGATAAAGGCATATCTTCTCATGAGGAAGAAAACACGCCAGTAAGAAGACCCGCTCAGAAAACCCAAGATGCCTTGATCTCATGACGCAGTAGTATCGGGGACCCAAACCCAAAGCTTCAATAACCATGGCCAAGCGGACATTGTTACGAAAGTGCTGCTGACCCCAGGGTGTCACCCTAGTTATGTTTTGATAGGTCCGCCATTTGGTCTGCGCTACAGAAGTTCCTAGGTGAGGAAAAAGTGAGCGCTCATATTGTTCTATAAAGTCTTTCTTCACAGACTCTCTTGCGTCTTGAAGGTGAGAAATCATCATGGATAAAACTAGTTCTTGTTGCCAAGCCATGAAGGAGATTAAGAAAGAAAGGAGATTGATGGGAGTAAGATTACTGTGAGCGACAAGTAAAAGTTACGACTTATATAAAGGAAGGAGCTAGCGTAACCTAGAAGCCAACGGTAACTTGCCACTGAAGTTTTACCGTCTTTCCATGATTTGGGTTTGGCACATTTTTCTATAGAAGGCATTAAGAATTTTGAGATGAGGAGATAAAAGAAACTTGTAGGCTAAGTCACCTACTTTCATTGAATTCAGATATAAGGATCACAATATCTGGGGGATAACTTCTTATACTCCCAAGAGATAAAGAACTTCTTTTGGACCGTACTCGAATGAAAACCAAAACCTTGGTATCCAAAACACCGATTCTCACTTCTAAACTCATTGTTCTAAATCCTTAAAATAGGCGTGACTCCTGAGAAGTATTTTAGGAAAAGGGTATTCCTTTTTTAAACAGAAACTTTCTTTTATTTTAGAGAGGGAATAATTATAAGATCAGAAAGGGAGATTCTTACTCTTGTATACCTCGAAGGCTGGGGAAGAATCTTACATTCTACCCCACTTAAAAAGTGCGAGATGTCCTCATCTCGCAAGGTAGAGGACAGCTCTTTTTCTTAAGATCCAAATTTTATTCTGGGGTTCCTTATATTCTGGTCAACCCAACAGAACACTGGGATAATTATCCCTTATATAGAACTCATCATTAAATAACAATTCATTTAACATGATAATGGTCCATTAGACCGAAAAATTTCCTTCGGAACATTCCTCCACGGAAACTTCAGTCAAGCAAGTTCTCAATTTGACATCCCTTAACTTGATCTACCGGTCAAGTATTAATAGCAGCAATCTGACAGCACAACCCACTAATCTCATAGTGATTTGCTGAATTCATTATCATCATTCTAGTTATGAATATCATCACAGGGATTCGTCCCATTCCCCCTCATTGTGGTTTCATTATATTTCAACTAATTTTTAAAAATCAACATTTTTCAATCAGCATTTTCAATCAGCATTTTCAATCAGCATTTTCAATCAGAATCCAAATCAATTCATCAATTCTCAAACAGAATTAAAAATCATATCAATCACATTCGAAATCATCATCTAGATAGCATTAACGCTTATAATTTCAAGTCTTAGATTTACTCGTATATATTGTCAGTAAAGAGCTGCAGTATACTCTCGGTATATACGGGTAGTCACGGCCCTTGGAATTATAAGGTAAATACTATCATGTCTAGGCCTCAAGCAAGTCAGGGTTTCTATATAATTGCGGTACTTTCATCTGAAGACCCAATTACCAAAATTACGAATATCAAATTGTATGAATTATATCACACAATATTAACCTTTTTGTGTTTCTTGATAAATTTTTGACATATTTGTCTTCTCAGTTGATCTTTATTAACCAAATGCTCTGATACCAACTGTAAGATCCCTGTTCCCACCGAGCAACGGATTCGGGGTACTGGCAGCGGAAGTAGCGCTTCTCGCGCGGGACAGGGGTCCCACACTCAGGGCCTCGCCCACGGATATCCGGATAAGAGACTAATCCGTCGGTTGTTCCAAAACCGAACCCGGAAAAACTTCCTTTACCGGAAAGCACGGGCGATTCCACCAGGATAACTTTTTACTCTAACGTAGTCAAGATCATTTCTGATCGAGATGATCCGATTACATCTATAAGATACTTAGTCAGTTCAAGGAAGAAACTTGCACTTGGATCATTGGGATCAACGCTTTTTTCCCCATTCAAGAGGCACAGCCGTTGATTCCTATCCATAGAACAGTTTCTGTCCGGGATTTATTATTATTTTTTTCTATCGTAAAAACAAAAGTTTGAGTCTCGATTTACGGATCCATCAGTCCAGCCTAACCCCATCCAATCCCATGGGTTAGCCAACCGCCCAACCACTGTAGTGATGGGATCCAATTAAAAATTTGGTTAGGTTTTGTCCCGGGTACCAAGGAAAAGAGTTCCAAGGCCCCCTAGCCGGATGTTCATGCAAAATAAAACTAGTCACACCACTCACACACCCAATATGAAATTGCCTTTTTCAACCAGATTCAACCAGTTTAAAACAATCCTTTAATAAAACCATAGTATCATTGATCACCATCTTCCAATTTATCCAATTGATTCTTAATTCCCATCATTCCTTCATCAGAGTATCTATGGCATCATTGGCAACTAGAACGCTCAGGAGCCGTTTCGATAGTTCCTAGCCCATAATACTTGGCAATATAATCACTTAACAAGATGGACTCTCATTGAAGATCAGCAAGATCAACCAACAGATCCATATAAGGAGCCATGGACTCATCCATTGAAGACCAGCAAGGTCAATCAACCAGATCCATGCTCGATTTCAGAAAACAACTCCAACTCTGTTCCAATATCTTCCTCGACGCACGCGTGGGTATCCTAGGCAACCCAGAGCCCGAGCACCGTATGGTCAGCACCCTCTAGGATCCTTCGCAGGTAACCTAGCGCTTCACGCATAGGCCGCTTCCTTGGCCCCTCATCCACCGTACCGGAAGCTCACCATTTTAATCGCACCGAGGCTGGTCAAGACCTCGGCCGACCTTGCTACGCGAGACGTCCTTCATTGACTCCCCGTCAGCAGTTGCAACTTTACCATCACGACTTTAATCACAAGACGGTCAAAATGCTCCCCCCAGCATTCTTGACATAAAACAATCATTTACAAACAGCATTTACAAACAGTTTACAATACAATTTCTATTTTAACTTTCATTTTTCCGCATTATCCCTCCTCAATCTACATTACTTATTCCATATTCCATTTATATGTATACTCATCCCATCACCTCATTTCCATCTCATCACTTCAGATTCCCTCACATCACAATCGTATATTCACATCCATACATCCACAACTATATGCGTGCATTCACATCTACATGCATACATCTACATCCCTATGCATACATCCACATCCACATTCTCATTCACCTCCATACATCTACATCTACATGCATACATCCACTCCACATTCACATCCACATCTATACATCTACATCTACATGCATACATCCACCTCTACATCCACATCTACGTCTATACACCTACATCTACATGCATACATCCACATCTCCATTCACATCTACATCTATACATCTACATCTACGTATACATCCACATCTCCATTCCCATCTACATCTATACATCTACATCTACATGTATACATCCATATCTCTATTCACATCTACATCTATACATCTATATCTACATATATACATCCACATCTCCATTCTCATCTACATCTATACATCTACATCTTCATGCATCCACCCACCTCCACATCCACATCTACATCTATACATCTACATCTACATGTATACATTCACATCTCTATTCACATCTACATCTATACATCTACATCTACATGTATACATCCACATCTCCATTCTCACCTACACCTATACATCTACATCTACATGCATCCACCCACCTCCACATCTACATCTACATCTATACATCTACATCTACATGCATACATCCACCTCCACATTCACACTCACATCCATACCTCTACATCTACATGCAAACATCCATATCTCCATGCATAATAATATTCTTTTAATTAATCTAGGATGATAGTTCCTAGGATATGGTAGGAAGTCCTCTTTTTATGCTTTGAATGAATTTATTTTATGCGTGATTTCTATAAAAATTTTGCCATAGCTCCGCTACTATGACTGATAAATCTCAATTTTTTTTTCTAAGGGATAAAGCTCATTATTAAAGAAATAATTAGAATGGTCTCTAATTGGATCATCAATCCATAATGGTCTCTAATTGGATCATTAAGAAAACAATTAGAATGGTCTCTAATTGGGTCATCAATCCATAATGGATTGAATCATCAATGGGCATAAACTAAAAGCATAGCAAAAAGCCATTAATTTGGCCTCAAGCATAGCTTAATCTTGGATTAAGGAAAAGCTTTATGAAAAGCTTCATTTGGATTGAGAATGGGTCATGAGTATGACCATTTCTTGAGTGAGAGAGAGAAATTATAAAAACCATTAGAATTTAAATATAAGTGAAAATTAACTTCTATAGCATTTATTAAATTATGTAACTCTTCACTACTATTCACCAATTAACTTCATTAGCATTTAAAAAAAAACCATACCAATTAAACTTCTCAAGCTTGAGAGGGGTTGAGAAGAGAGAATCATTGAGAAATCATAGAAAAGATCGAAATTCAATATACTTACCTTATGATTTGCTTGATTCTTTATTCACGGTAGAGGCCCCCAACCAATCAATTGGTTTAGTATGTTGATGGAGCCACCAATGGAGATTGAAGGAAGAGAGAGGTATCAAAAACTAGTGAATTATTAAAGAATTCACAGTTCTTGGCTTAGGTAGAGTAGAGTAACAAGGCATAAGACACTATATATTTTAGCTTAGGTGGAGTAGAGTAACAAAGCATAAGACACTATCTAATTTGGCTTAGGTGGAGTAGAGTAACAAAGCATAAGACTCTATCTAATTTGGCTTAGGTGGAGTAGAGTAACAAGCATAAGAGACTATATATTTTGGCTTAGGTGGAGTAGAGTAACAAAGCATAAGAGACTATATATTTTGGCTTAGGTGGAGTAGAGTAACAAAGCATAAGAGACTATATATTTTGGCTTAGGTGGAGTAGAGTAACAAAGCATAAGAGACTATATATTTTGGCTTAGGTGGAGTAGAGTAACAAAGCATAAGAGACTATATTTTTTTCAACAAGGGGAGGCTTCTATTTATAGGAAAATTTGAGCTCCTAACCAAACAAACTCATTCTAGAATTTTCCAAGTCAGTTTGGTCACTTTTTGACCATTTTTAGGTCAATTAAGCTAACTTTTTGGAACTAGACTTGAATGAGGAGAGAGGAGAGATGAAATATCTCAATTTTTATGAGTTTAAAACTCATTCAAGCATGTGAAATATGCACCTCCTTTAAAGAATTCCCCTTCCTTACATATGTGTCAAAATTGTATTGCTCATAGTTTTTTACTAATAAACCTTGTACATTTTCAACTCTTCATCTTATGTGAAATATGCACCTCCTTTAAAGAACTCCTCTTCCTTACATATGTGTCATAGTTTTTTTTACTAATAAGCCTTGTACATTTTCAACTCTTCATCTTATGTGAAATATGCACCTCCTTTAAAGAACTCCCCTTCCTTACATATGTGTTTATTTACTAATAAACCTTGTACATTTTCAACTCTTCATCTTATGTGAAATATGCACCTCCTTTAAAGAACTCCTCTTCCTTACATATGAGTTTATTTACTAATAAACCTTGTACATTTTCAACTCTTCATCTTATGTGAGCATTTACTCATTTTTGGGTATCTTCTTTTACAATTTGGATTTATCTCCTCCCTACACATGGATTGATGCTATTGGCCCATAGGAACCTTAATTGGACCATAGTCTAAAGATTTCTGAAAATCTAGACCCTTAGGCTAAGGTTCTTTATACCTATTTCCAATTAATTCCAATTGCACATTGGAAAATTCTTTTTTAAATTTCTGTTTCAGGGGAACTCATCTGAATTATAAGAGATATTTTTCTATCCAAAAATATTCAAAATTTGAATATTCTCTCTCTAGAATATTTTCTCTCTCTAGGTTAAAACAGCCACAAACAAGATCTCTTATATTTTAGAAAAGGAATTGATTACAGGGAAATATACTAAGGGGGTTGGGGGAGGAATCTTACATGAGTCTTCTTTTGGTGACTTGTACGAGTGTCTAACACTCTTAAGCCGCCATGATTACGTTCTTCTCAATACTGTAGACTACATCGGCGCACAGATCTGATGATGATGAGGATGATGTATCTTATATAAACCGATACGCATGATGATCTATTACACACACATACGATGATATTGATGTATCACACACACATGTGCACATGATGATACATACACATATATTTGCACATGATGATATGGACATTGATGCTGACATATGTGATAGCGATGTGTGTGCGATGTGTGTGAGCTAGATCATGTGGGCATGATCTGGAGAGGGGGCAGGGATGATGGCATCGAGCATTATGAGTGTTCATATATCTAGGCCTACCTTCTCATCATCCAATACATGACTTGGATCTGGAACATACTTCTTCTTTCTTCAAATGAGCTCGCATGAAAATACATTGTGGATCTTCAAGTATGGAGGAGGGAATAAAAGTTCATGAGCTCAATCTCCAACTTTCCTCGTAATCATGCACAGTCTATAACTTAATCTCCAACTTTCCTCATATTTGTGTAGGGTTTATATTATATGGGCAAAAACTTCTTGTACTTTTTCCCAAGGAGAGGGATTTTCTGTGGTTGGGTTGTATACCAACAAGGAAGACCATATCACCTTCATCAAATTCTCTAGTAGTCTACTTGAGATCAACATGCTACTTTTTTCTATTTTGAGTAGCTTTGATATCCTTTTTTATAGTCCGCATTGAACAATCCACTTTATATATTTGCTTCAAGACTTCCACTCTCAGTGGGTTGAACTAAATCAATGGTGTTGCACAATCTACTATAAGATGCATCGCAATAAAATTATACCGAATGTAGAGAATTCATCCATTTTTTGGCTTCCCTTCCATGGAATGCTCAAAGAATGTCTTTGATTACCCTCTCTGCCTAATCATCAATTTCTAGATAGTACCAAAATCTATAGAGCTACAGCTTCAAAGCATTTATTCTAAGAGCAGGACACATGAATTCAGCACCCCGATCCCTAACTATCCTTCCAAAGTAAAGTCTAAATATATCCTTTGGAATGACTTTTAGCAAACACCAAGAGCAGTATAAGTCTTTTTCAAAAGAATCGAATGAGCAACCTTCGTCAAGCGATCTACCACACGGCTAAGATGGAATCATGTCCTGCATTGACTGAAGAAAAATCTAATGATGGAATCCATGCTTATGTATTCTAATTGTATATGTGAAATAGGATGCACGTTTCTTGGCGTTTTTGTCATTTCACCTTTGCAAGGCTAAAAGAAATGCTTCTTTGTAGTAGCCACCATGACGGTATTCACTTAGCCGGGGCGTGTCACGAGCTTTCTTTAGAATCCTCTTATTAAGATCTCTATCTTGAAAAATATATAACCGATTATTGAAGTACAAGCATCCACCTCTAACGCGAATCCATGAATTTTCTTTACTTCTAGGGTTGCCTTTACTTTTGCGGTAAGCAATATGATAATAGGGATAGAGAACTTATCTAATCCAATCTCTTTCTTAATCTCAACGTGCAAGAGTAAGGAGGCCTTCCTGCCTAATATATCTATGACCGCATTCTCCTTGTCTAACCTATACTTGATTTTAAAACCAAACTCTGGAAGTGTTTGTATTTATCTTCTTTGCGTGATGTTAACATCATTCTGGTTGAAAATTTGCTTTAAAATTTTATGATCTATAACCTGAGAAGACAAGCAACTCTACGTCATCACTGTTCCTCTCATGAGATCTTAGCTATAGCACCAGCGGATTAGTCAAGCAACCCCTCAGCTTATCAAAGTTATTTTGGCACATCGGGGACCATTAGAATGAAATGTCCTTTTTGAGAAGCGCCGTCAAAGGAGAAACAATCTTGGCATATGAACATCGGATACCATCTTATCAATCCCAAGAACCATTTGACTTCCTCTATCGTCTTTGGTTCTGGCAAATCGATAGCCGCTTTTGCACCTTGGCGGGATCAGCTAATATACTATCTCTTGACATTATGATCCTGGATATTCAATTTGACGGTAAAGAAGGTACATGCACCCTTCTTAGAGAAAAGTCTGTGCTTCTAGAGGCTTTCGAGGACTTTGAAGAGACACATACTTCACATGCGATCAGCTACATTCTTCGAGCAAACTAGAATTACATCAATGAAGACCGAGATAAAATCATCCGGATGTTCTCTGAAGGTTTCTTTTCTTTTTCTTTTTGCATTCAACAATTATAGCTAGAAGGGAAATTATTTAATCCCAACAGCATTATCGTGAACTCGTAATGTGCATACCATGTATTAAAATCTATCTTAGGAATATTATGATATGATAACATCCTAAATTTAAGTCAATCTTTATAAATATCTAGCCTTTATGCGATCAATCTAACAGCACATTCCAGGAGTAAGATGCTGATTCTTAACAGTAAGCCGATTTAACTCTGAATATACAATCTCATAGTCCCATCATTCTTCTTCTGAAAGAGAACAAGCACCACATAGCAAGGGGATACAAATGGGCCAAACAAAGCTCTCCTCAAACAGTTATCTCGATCATTCCCCGAGCTCGATTGCTTTCGGAATGGCCTTCTTATAAGCTCAAGATTCACTATTGTTGGGCTCCGAGAATGAACTCTTTCTCATGATCCACCTCACGAGTCGAGGGTATTGTAGTTAAATCTACGTCACAGTATATACTCACTTAACCAACATGGTTTCCTTGCAACTCTTTATCTGCAGGATGGCTTGCTTCTGCTGCTGGAGTCCCTTCAATAACTTTACTACTTTTACAGGTTACGCGGTGGGAGTTCAACAAACTACTCCAGTTCCTTTCATCTTGTGCACATGAAGATCCATGAAGGAAATGGTGCCTTTGTGATAATATTTGGCTAGGTTCCCATCCAAGAGAAACTGAATTACATCTGTCTTTTGGCAAGTAACTTCCACTACCCAATTCCACTCGCATTGGTCTGCCTTGCTTCTGGTCGATTACTAATTTATGCAACATCCAAGTGAAATGAATGAATGAATGAGCGTTTCTCGAATCAACAAAAAGCTTAAAATTCTTACCTCAAAAATCGGATGGGGTGTAACTTAGTGAGAATCGTTGGTTTCGATCCTGGTGCTCCAATCTATCGAACGAAGTCTACCTCTTCCTTCTTTCTCTGGGGTTAGCTACTATTATAATGGCATTAGAAGTTGCTGAGACTAGGCTAGAACTTGCCTCCTTTGACTTGTCAAGCAAGTTCTATGGTGGAGTTAGAATGGTAACATCAATCGGTGCGTTGGCACAACCATTCATAAAATGTCCGAGTAGCTGCTCGCATCTAAAACACTTCATACTCCTTCCTGAGCTAAAACTGCAAATCCAAAGGCATTCTAGGGAAAGAATCATGTCCACTGTGCCCACTCGCTTTTCATACTTGGCTCCAATCTTGTCCGCTATTTCTCTTTGAATTTGGCATACTAGAATTAGATGGAGCTCTCTTTGGGAGGGGGCAAAAAGGCCTTTTACTACACGGTCTCCTTAGAAAGAAATACATGCATAAAATCCTCAGCCACCACCATCTTAATTGCTTCCCCGCTGCTAACAAAGACAGTTTCACATTCTTAACCAATCTATCCAAGGGAGGATCCAATCTTCTGACAAACCCATGGAGAAAGGTCTCGTCTTCCATTGGAAGAGCATATCGGACTAGGCTTACGTAAGATCAATTGATAATATGCCTCCGTAAGTTTGCCTGCTTGAGAAAACTCTATAAACTCATTTATCTTCTCTTCCATGGAAACAAAACCTTTGATGGAGGTAAGGCTTACGTAAGATCAATTGATAATATGCCTCCGTAAGTTTGCCTGCTTGAGAAAACTCTATAAACTCATTTATCTTCTTTTCCATGGAAACAAAACCTTTGATGGAGGTAAGCTTTCATGTCCTCCCATCTCAGACTTTCAATTTGGCAAGATCCATCTTACTGTACCCCGCACATGTTACACTACTCAGCCATAGAATCTGTCCAATTCAACACTCCCTCTCTCCAAGGTTTTTACCCTTGCCTCGAAATGGCTATGGTGGTTGTGACCCATATATGAAGTGCTTCCTTGACATCCTTATCCAATGCCTTAATTCTAGGTATGACATCATCCATCCCTCATGATTATTCTAAAACAAAAGACCGTCATAGGCTCGGCTAGCAATCGAGATCCTGTATCAAGGAATATAATGCCCCAGAGTCGTACACATCAATCTATGAACACTAAGGTCTCGTGGAGGTGGTGCTTAGAGAACTATCCCTCTTGTAACAGGCAGTTCACTAAGGATCATGGCAAAGGTAATGTTCTCTGCCAACCGCTCATGCCAACTATAGGTGGTGTGCCATGATCTACTGACTATCCTAAGCACATGCATACCTCCGCCGATCATTCAGTAGTACTCAGAAAGTAGAGGCTCTCCAATTATCGAGCCGAGATGACTTAATCTGCGTAATGAAGGTGCTTGAAGGCAAAGGCTATCGTGTCATCCTCTAGAGACAGCTCAGGGACTCCAGATAGATAGGGTCTCACCATCCGATTTGCTACTTTATCTGAAAGCGAAACTCGATAAGATACTGTAAGTTTTGGTTTTAGGCTAGAATAGGCACCGTTAGGGCCTCTTAGAGGTTGGTGGCACGAGAAGAAAGTTTTGAGAAAAAGAAAAAGGGGGAGGAAAATAAAGGCGGTACCTATTCTAGGGTTTGGATCCATTCGCGCTCTTGACAAGGATTTGATTCCCACACTTTGTGTACTCAAGCCTTCTTTCACTCCACACTCTATGGTCATTTGCCTAGCCCGTTATCTTCACCATTAACCTTATCCTATTTTCTTGCACACATGTACACACCTTCGCTACACTGGTATTGAAAGAGGCTGCTTTCGTGCAAATTTTGCATACGCACATTTGGAGAGGATTTGAGGTCTAGAGGATTGATCACACATATTTTTAGTGATTGTTAGGCATGTTACATGGGGGTGAGGGGAGAGCGTGTTTTCAGGGATCTATTGTGGGTCTTGTTCACACGTGATTGCACCCTGTATGAGTCACGTGTGGGGCTTGTGTTGAGCATTGGTTGTGGCATTTTTTCACACGCTTGTGCACTTTGGGTAGTGTTCACACACGACCATGGGTTATGATTCTTATTACTTTTACCCTTTAGTTGGGCACCATGGTACGACTTTGCATCATCATCGTGCGAGCAAGACGACATTGTCTTGATTGTTTTTCCGTTTACGATCGGATCATGGGAGAGCCGCTCATGCACTATTATCGTCGCTCTACGATCGATATTATGAGTTGCCATTTTGTGTCATGGTTCACATATCTTTTGTCAATTTCACACGTATGTTTAGTAGTACTTCAAGGCTTAGGACCTTTATACCCTCATTTACAGACTCCACGCTATGAAGAGATGGCATACTCATGCCATTGTTGGACGTTGGAGCTTGCACTTTTGTTGCCTAGTCATATGAGGTGTTATTTTGATGAGGAGGATATATGGTCCACATACGGCAACTTTGTTGACCCACTCTGTGCTCGAATGCGTTGACACAGAAGGCTCGGCATTGTTCACATTCATGGGATGAGTCTTCTTTTGGTGACTTGTACGAGTGTCTGACACTCTTAAGCCGCCATGATTACGTTCTTCTTAATACTGTAGACTACATCGACGCATGGATCTGATGATGATGATGATGATGTATCTTATATAAACCCATACGCATGATGATCTATTACACACACATACGATGATATTGATGTATCACACACACATGTGCACATGATGATACATACACATATATTTACACATGATGATATGGACACTGATGCTGACGTATGTGATAGTGATGTGTGTGAGCTAGATCATGTGGGCATGATCTGGAGAGGGGGCAGGGATGATGGCATCGAGCATTATGAGTGTTCATATATCTAGGCCTACCTTCTCATCATTCAATACATGACTTGGATCTGGAACATACTTCTTCTTTCTTCAAATGAGCTCGCATGAAAATACATTGTGGATCTTCAAGTATGGAGGAGGGAATAAAAGTTCACGAGCTCAATCTCCAACTTTCCTCGTATTCATGCAGTCTATAACTTAATCTCCAACTTTCCTCATATTTGTGTAGGGTTTATATTATATGGGCAAAAACTTCTTGTACTTTTCCCCAAGGAGAGGGATTTTCTGTGGTTGGGTCGTATACCGACAAGGAAGACCATATCACCTTCATCAAATTCTCTAGTAGTCTACTTGAGATCAACACGCTACTTTTTTCTATCTTGAGTAGCTTTGATATCCTTTTTTATAGTCCGCATTGAACAATCCACTTTATCTATTTTCTTCAAGACTTCCACTCTGACCAGTGGGTTGAACTAAATCAATGGTGTTGCACAATCTACTATAAGATGCATCGCAATAAAATTATACCGAATGTAGAGAATTCATCCATTTTTTGGGTTCCCTTCCATGGAATGCTCGAAGAATGTCTTTGATTACCCTCTCTGCCTAATTATCAATTTCTAGATAGTACCAAAATCTATAGAGCTACAGCTTCAAAGCATTTATTCCAAGAGCAGGACACATGAATTCAGCACCCCGATCCCTAACTATCCTTCCAAAGTAAAGTCTAAATATATCCTTTGGAATGACTTTTAGCAAACACCAAGAGCAGGATAAGTCTTTTTCGAAAGAATCGAATGAGCAACCTTCGTCAAGCGATCTACCACACGGTTAAGATGGAATCATGTCTTGCATCGACTGAAGAAAAATCTAATGATGGAATCCATGCTTATGTATTCTAATTGTATATGTGAAATAGGATGCACATTTCTTGGCGTTTTTGTCATTTCACCTTTGCAAGGCTAAAAGAAATGCTTCTTTGTAGTAGCCACCATGACGGTATTCACTTAGCCGGGGCGTGTCACGAGCTTTCTTTAGAATCCTCTTATTAAGATCTCTATCTTGAAAAATATATAACCGATTATTGAAGTACAAGCATCCACCTCTAACGCGAATCCATGAATTTTCTTTACTTCTAGGGTTGCCTTTACTTTTGCGGTAAGCAATATGATAATAGGGATAAAGAACTTATCTAATCCAATCTCTTCCTTAATCTCAACGTGCAAGTAAGGAGGCCTTCCTGCCTAATATATCTATGACCGCATTCTCCTTGTCTAACCTATACTTGATTTTAAAACCAAACTCTCGAAGTGTTTGTATTTATCTTCTTTGCGTGATGTTAACATCATTCTGGTTGAAAATTTAGTTTAAAATTTTATGATCTATAACCCGAGAAGACAAGAAACTCTACGTCATCACTGTTCCTCTCGTGAGATCTTAGCTATAGCACCAGCGGATTAGTCAAGCAACCCCTCAGCTTATCAAAGTTACTTTGGCACATCGCGGACCATTAGAATGGAATGTCCTTCTTGAGAAGCACCGTCAAAGGAGAAACAATCTTGGCATATGAACATCGGACCCAAGAACCATTTGACTTCCTCTATCGTCTTTGGTTCTAGCAAATCGATAGCCGCTTTTGCACCTTGGCGGGATCAGCTAATATACTATCTCTTGACATTATGATCCCGGATATTCAATTTGATGGTAAAGAAGGTACATGCACCCTTCTTAGAGAAAAGTCTGTGCTTCTGGAGGCTTTCGAGGACTTTGAAGAGACACATAAATCACATGTGATCAGCTACATTCTTCAAGCAAACTAGAATTGCATCAATGAAGACCGAGATAAAATCATCCGGATGTTCTCTGAAGGTTTTTTTTCTTTTTGTTTTTGCATTCAACAATTATAGCTAGAAGGGGAATTATTTAATCCCAACAGCATTATCGTGAACTCGTAATGTGTATACCATGTATTAAAATCTATCTTAGGAATATTATGATATGATAACATCCTAAGTTTAAGTTAATCTTTATAAATATCTGGCCTTTATGCGATCAATCTAACAGCACATTCCAGGAGTAAGATGCTGATTCTTAACAGTAAGCTCATTTAACCCTGAATATACAATCTCATAGTCCCACATTCTTCTTCTGAAAGAGAACGAGCACCACATAGCAAGGGGATACAAATGGGCCAAACAAAGCTCTCCTGAAGCAGTTATCTTGATTATTCCCCAAGCTTGGTTGCTTTCGGAATGGCCTTCTTATAAGCTCTCCTAAAGCAGTTATCTTGATTATTCCCCGAGCTCGGTTGCTTTTGGAATGGCCTTCTTATAAGCTCAAGATTCACTATTGTTGGGCTCCGAGAATGAACTCTTTCTCATAATCCACCTCTCACGAGTCGAGGGTATTGTAGTTAAATCTACGTCACAGTATATACTCACTTAACCAACATGGTTTCCTTGTTGCAACTCTTTATCTGCAGGATGGCTTGCTTCTACTGGAGTCCCTTCAATAACTTTACTACTTTTATAGGTTACGGGGTGGGAGTTCAACAAACTACTCCAGTTCCTTTCATCTTGTTCACATGAAGATCCATGAAGGAAATGGTGCCTTTGTGATAATATTTGGCTAGGTTCCCATCCAAGAGAAACTGAATTACATCCGTCTTTTGGCAAGTAACTTCCACTACCTAATTCCACTCGCATTGGTCTGCCTTGCTTCTGGTCGATTACTAATTTATGCAACATCCAAGTGAAATGAATGAATGAATGAGCGTTTCTCGAATCAACAAAAAGCTTAAAATTCTTATCTCAAAAATCGGATGGGGTGTAACTTAGTGAGAATCGTTGGTTTCGATCCTGGTGCTCCACTCTATCGAACGAAGTCTACCTCTTCCTTCTTTCTCTAGGGATTAGCTACTATTATAATGGCATTAGAAGTTGCTGAGACTGGGCTAGAACTTGCCTCCTTTGACTTGTCAAGCAAGTTCTATGGTGGAGTTAGAATGGTAACATCAATCGGTGCATTGGCACAACCATTCATAAAATGTCCCAGTAGCTGCTCGCATCGAAAACACTTCATACTCCTTCCTGAGCTAAAACTACAAATCCAAAGGCATTCTAGAGAAAGAATCATGTCCACTGTGCCCACTCGCTTTTCATACTTGGCTCCAATCTTGTCCCCTATTTCTCTTTGAATTTGGCATACTAGAATTAGATGGAGCTCTCTTTGGGAGGGGGCAAAAGGCCTTTTACTACACGGTCTCCTTAGAAAGAAATACATGCATAAAATCCTCAGCCACCACCATCTTAATTGCTTCCCCGCCGCTACTAACAAACACAGTTTTGCATTCTTAACCAATCTATCCAAGGGAGGATCCAATCTTCTGACAAACCCATGGAGAAGGGTCTCATCGGAAGAGCTATCTAGGCCGACGTAAGATCAATTGATAATATGCCTCCGTAAGTTTGCCTGCTTGAGAAAACTCTATAAACTCATTTATCTTCTCTTCCATGGGGACAAAACCTTTGATGGAGGTAAGCTTTCATGTCCTCCCATCTCAGACTATACCATTAACTTTCAATTTGGCAAGATCCATCTTACTGTACCCCGCACATGTTACACTACTCAGCCATAGAATCTGTCCAATTCAACACTCCCTCTCTCCAAGGTTTTTACCCTTGCCTCGAAATGGCTATGGTGGTTGTGACCCATATATGAAGTGCTTCCTTGACATCCTTATCCAATGCCTTAATTCTAGGTATGACATCATCCATCCCTCATGATTATTCTAAAACAAAAGACCGTCATAGGCTCGGCTAGCAATCGAGATCCTGTATCAAGGAATATAATGCCCCAGAGTCATACACATCAATCTATGAACACTAAGGTCTCGTGGAGGTGGTGCTTAGAGAACTATCCCTCTTGTAACAGGCAGTTCAATAAGGATCATGGCAAAGGCAATGTTCTCTACCACCGCTCATGCCGACTATAGGTGGTGTGCCATGATCTACTGACTATCCTAAGCACATGCGTACCTCTGCCGATCATTCACTAGTACTCCGAAAGTAGAGGCTCTCCAATTATCGAGCCGAGATGACTTAATCTGCGTAATGAAGGTGCTTGAAGGCAAAGGCTATCATGTCATCCTCTAGAGACTGCTCAGGGACTCTAGATAGATAGGGTCTCACCATCCGATTTGCTGCTTTATCTGAAAGCGAAACTGGATAAGATACTGTAAGTTTTGGTTTTAGGCTAGAATAGGCACCGTTAGGGCCTCTTAGAGGTTGGTGGCACGAGAAGAAAGTTTTGAGCAAAAGAAAAAAGGGGAGGAAAATAAAGGAGGTACCTATTCTAGGGTTTTGTCATGAACCATAGAGCTTGATTTCCACATGTACATAGGGGCCCATGGGCAAAAGGAGATAGTGACTATAAATAGGGCTTGGGGTATTTTGGTAGGACTTTTTGACACTTTTACTAACTTTGGTCATCTTGTACCTTTGGGCTCCATCTATGGAGATATGGCCTTCCATGGCCATCCTCTTGGTGAGAGGTTAAACACACTTAGGCTATTTGTGCATCTTCTCTTGCTACATGCACTTACAGATTTTCTCTCTCTTTTGTATATTCATGTGATGAGCCATTTGATCACTAATCTCATGATTAATGGATGCTAGATTCTTGCTTTGATGTGTTTGATTCCATATTTTGCTCTAGATCCATTTCATTTGGTATCAAAGCCTTGATTTTGATCCATTTTCAAGGTTTTGGGCATGAGATTAGCCATTTTTCTTGATAGTTTTTTGAATTTTCTCTTGATTTCTTAGAGTTTTGGCTTAATCTTACTTAATTTCTGCTTAATCTTTGGAGATTAGTGGAGGGGAGGCATCATTTCATGTGATTTCATGTGATTTCATGGAGATTGAGCTCATTTGGACCTTTTGACACTTTTACTAATTTTGGTCATCTTGTACCTTTGGGCTTCATCTATGGAGATATGGCCTTCCATGGTCATCCTCTTGGTGAGAGGTTAAACACACTTAGGCTATTTGTGCATCTTCTCTTTCTACATGCACTTATAGATTTTCTCTCTCTTTTGTATATTCATGTGGTAAGCCATTGGATCACTAGTTTACAACATTTTAACATTCCTACATAACTCATTATCCATTGGAAAGTGATTACATGCTCTTATTGCTCACATCCTTCTTTAATCACACCCATTGGGATGTCATGTGGCCATTTGGGAGACAAATGCAAGATTCTTTGATGAATCCATGCATAAATGGATCACTAATCTCATGATTAATGGATGCTAGATTCTTGCTTTGATGTGTTTGATTCAATATTTTGCTCTAGATCCATTTCATTTGGTATCAGAGCCTTGATTTTGATCCATTTTCAAGGTTTTGGGCATGAGATTAGTCGTTTTCTTGATAATTTTCTAAATTTTCTCTTGATTTCTTGGAGTTTTGGCTTAATCTTGCTTAATTTCTACTTAATGTTTGGAGATTAGTGGAGGGGAGGCATCATTTCATGTGATTTCATGTGATTTCATGGAGATTTAGCTCATTTGGACCTAATTTGGGCACTCTAGACCAAAATTTTGGGGCGGGGTACAAAAATTGGGGAAAATTTGAATTAATCATCTTTTAATCTCTCTGTTAATCACATTTATCTTTTGTGCTTCTTTTCCAAGCTTTCCATAGCCATTACTTCTCCTCTTTGCCCCGTTTTGCTTCCATTTGCTAGGGCTTTTGTTGAGCTTGAGGAGAGGAACACATAGAGTACCAATTTACATGCAAATTTCTGAAATTTTTTTTCCCTCTTCCTTTCCTTTGCTCCAAACCCTAATATCTCTCACATAGCTCACCATTATCCATCCCCACTCACTCTAAATGGCTGCAAGTGTATGCTATGGCTATTGAGAGCTAACATTGGAGTTGATTTTTGTGCTTTTCTACTCATGAGGATGGGCGTAGCTGCGTTTTTTTCCCACGCTTCCTCACGGCCAATATTCACAAGAAATGGCTCCATTCCATGCCATTCCATACCTTTTAGTTGTTAGCTAAGATGTTTGGCCTCTTTTTGGTGGATTTTGGAGAGTTTTTCATGGCTATTGGAGAGGGAGAAGAGGAGGTATGAGCAGCCCATAGAAATTGCAAAAATCTTCAAGATTTGGTTCCATTGGAAGCTCTATCAAGCAACAATCCAACCATTGAAGCTTTCGGAATACCATTGGTGAGTTGCTATGGCTATTTTCTCAAGCATTGGTGATTAATCTTCATGCTATGGACAAATTGGGGTTATTCATGAAAGGGAAACCCTAATTTATAGCATTTTAACATTCCTACATAACTCATTATCCATTGGAAAGTGATTACATGCTCTTATTACTCACATCCTTCTTTAATCACACCCATTGGGATGTCATGTGGCCATTTGGGAGACAAATGCAAGATTCTTTGATGAATCCATGCATAAATGGATGAAGGAATGCATATGCTTGGATGCATTGATTGAGCCACATGCATGGGGTGGATGTTGGTGTAATAATGAGAAGGGTTTTGCTATGGACATGATGATTTTATGCATTGGTATGATGCTATTGAGCATTGGAAGAGCTTGATGTGTGATTGGAATCAATTGGTAATGCTACATTCAAATGCAAGTTGATGCCCTTGAATGCCATTTGATGCCAATTACTCATAAGCAATGCTTATGGAAGTGATACAAATTGGATGTTGATATCATTGGTATATGGTATTACCTCACTTGTTGATTGATGTTGGATCTTTGGATGAATGGTGGACATTTGGAGCTATGTGGATAAGCATGAGTTCATGTAATGGATGGGAATTGATCAGAGGATTATGGATTTTTGCATTGCTACTTGAGAAAGATTGAGATTTAGCTCCTAAAACAAAGGAGACTGTCAAAATTTTCTCAAATTTCTAGTCATACATGGACAATTGAAGCTTGTGGAGCATAATTTTCAGACCTTGGGATGCCAATGAGGTGCGGAAGGTATTGACATTGGTTTGGGAGCAAACAAGGATCAATTGGGCACAAAAAGGGTCACTTTGGCAAGAATCTACAGGTTTCCAAAAACCATAATTCAGTCCCAACCCTTTTGGAGTGACTTAAAAGGGACCATATGAGCTCTTAGTGCTTCCTTAGAGCTACCCAATGAGCCCTTAATCTCCGCGTTTCGATATCTCTTTAGGGTAGAATTTAGGGTTTTTACAGAAACAGTAAACCCTAATTCAGTCATCACAGGGGTTTGAAGGTCTTCTAAATCTAATTACATAGGCTTGTAGTACTCATCGAGGGCTTTGATTTGAGCTAAAAAGTTTTGCATTTGGATATTCCTAGCTCAAGTTATACCCAAAATACCATTTCAGCCTATAACCCTGTAAACCCTAAAACAGAGAATAGTAGCACACCTCATCTCTTACAAGTCTTTGCATAGTGGTCTAGTACATTCATTAGCTCTCCAAAAAGCTTTAGATCACTTCAATTGGACATCCCTACCTCAATTTAGAGCCAAATTTTTAAAACCGAAGGTTTCCATGGGGCCGAAGCCAAAAGGGCGACCGAGGCGCAACACTTTGGCTTCCGAAGAGGTAGAAGATGAAGAGGCAATGATGGAACAAGGAATTTTGGATGCTCCGGAGGATACTCTTGGGCACACTTCAAGAGAAGGGGATACTTTTGGGCATACTTCAAGAGAAAGGAATGAGGAGTTGAATGTCGGAAGTGCCCATAAGCACACCCCACAATCTTCGCATACCATTCCCATCGATTCGATCATGCAAATGCTGATGGAAATGAATGCTAAGATAGACACGATGGCTACAAGGGTGGAAGTCAATGGTAGGCTTGACACTATGGCTACAAGGATAGAAGTTTTGGAAGAGAGGGTCGCTCGGCCAATGAGCCAACCTTCCTATGATAGTGGTCATGGTGCTTTACATGAAGGCAAGCAATTTGGGACAGCTTTTGAAGGCCATAGGGAAGGCAAGCTACCCATGGTACAAGAGGTGTCTCCCAAGGTAACACATGAGCATTCCACCAAGAATGTCACTTTTGGATTCATGGTGGCGGATGCTAGGAGGCCTTCTATGCGGGAGATGAAGCCTACTACATTCCAAGCGGGTTTTTCTCAATTGGATGGAAAGCAACATGCACCTACATTCAGACATGAGGAGTCAAATTTTGGGGATCCAAGGAGAGTACCTTTGAAACCCAAAGCAAATTAGTTCTCCATGCTTGAAGAGGAGGTGTATGATATGGATGATGTGGTTGAGCTTGATTGGGAACATATGTCATTCATTGAGAGACAAAGAGAAGCTCATGATAAGTGGATGGAAATGCCAAATTTCCTCAAGAGGGAGTATAAGGATTTTGCTCAATTCCTTGGATCTTTTGTGCAAATGCAAAAGCACAAGCCCTCACACCATCATGAGAATGCATCGTCAACCGTGTCAAAGGATGTAAAGGACAAGATTTCACTCTCTAAGTTCAAGGGTGATGGTTCAGCCCCGCATGAGTTGGAAGAATGGATAAATAAGTTGGATACATTCTTTCAGCTCTATCCGAAGAGTGAAAGGGACAAAGTGCATTTTGCATCCTTGCATTTGGAAGACTATGCACATCAATGGTGGAGACATATGCTCAAGGAAGGAGTTATGCCACATACTTGGGAAGAGCTCAAGCGTGAAATGAATTTGACATTTGTGTCGCCTTTGGTTCTTGACCGGTACCATGAAGAATGGTATGAACTCACACAAAAGGGCATGTTGGTTAGGGAGTACATCAAGAGGTTCATGAAGCTCTCTATGTTTGTGGATGGACTCAATGAAGGCATGTGATTGAAGAAGTTTGTGCATGGTCTAGATTCATACATCAAAGCAGATGTCTCGGCACAAAGACCAAGCACTATCAAAGAGGCTATGAGGTTGGCAGAGTTATATGAGCCAAAGTATAAGAGGGTTCAGCCCAATGTACCTTTTCATAAGCCATTTCACACTTCTTCAAATGTGGGAAAAAGTCTACCTTCTTCTACATCCACTTACACTTCCAAATTCCATACATCTTTTGGAAGTGGACAGTCCACAAGTGGAGTTCATAATGATGCTAAGAAGAGCAATGGGTTTGTCAAGAAGCTTCCTCAACCATTCAAGGAGATGCAATGGATGGATGATCCTAAGATTGAGGAATTGAGGAGCAAAGGCCTATGTTTTAAAGGCAAAGAGAAGTGGTCACCCGGGCACATTTGCAAATCAAAGAAAGTGGTGGCTACTATGATCATTATGGATGAGGATGACGATTCCAAGTCATCTCATGAGGTAGAAGAGTTTGAAGATTGCAGTGAGGAGACACATGAAGAAAACTTGGAGGGTCATTCTTTTGTCAAAGAAGAGGATGAGTTTCCTTTCGACCCCAGTGGAAGGGATCATGCATGCATTTTGAGGGACAATATGCTAAAAGATGCAGGAAATGCAGAAAATGCAGCCCATGTATCATTAGGAACTCAATGGAGTCTTCTTGGGCCCTTTAATTTGCCATGAGGTTATGGAAACGTTTAACTTTTTGACAAATAGGAGCCCGCCATGTAAGCAAAAACCATTGGTTTGTAAGAGAGGTGTAAGAGTGGTCAAAGGGTGTACTTTTTCCCCCAAAAAGGGGGGGGGGGCAATTTTACAATTTTCGGACCTCCATAACTTCTACATACAAGCTCCGATCTGAGCGGAGATTACAGATCCGTGATCTACGCATCAAGAGCTTTCCATAGATATGTTACATGATATGGTTTTATCCGCTAGATTTTAAATTCCATTTTCCCTCCCAAATTCAAATTCGAATAAAGTAGCTGTTTTGAAGCTTCAAATTAGAAAACGTTTCTTCTTAAGAGAAAAGGTTTGACCCCCTTAAACTGCCAAATAAAAGGGCCCAAGAAGACTCCATTGAGTTCCTAATGGTTCCATTTCACAAGAGCTTTTGGCAGGTTGCAAGAGTCCGAGAACACCTTGAGGTTGGTGGGCGCCATTAATGGGAGAGTTGCACACATCTTGGTGGATTCAAGGAGTACTCATAGTTTTGTTAACTCCAAATCCCTCAACTCTCTCAAACTATCTCCGACGGAGCTACCCATAACCTTCCAAGTACAACTGGCAAATGGAGAGAATGAAAAAGCCAATTTGTTTTGCCCTTCAACAAGAGTGAGTTTATCCTCTTCATATGCTTGGGAAGGTGACTTGGTAGTATTGGACATGGGGCCCATTGATGTGATTATGGGATGTGATTGGTTGGCTTCTCTTGGTGATTTTCACATGAACCTTCAACAAGGTGTTATGAGCTTTTCACATGATGGACGGCTTGTGGTATTGGCTGGAAATACACCAAAAGAGCTTTCTTTGATCACTCCAAAGAGACTCAAGAAGGAACTCAAAACTCTTGGTACAATCTATGTGTTGCATGTCACTCAAGAAGGGATGGATAGCAATGGACAGCACATAGACAAGGATATGGCAGCTCTTCTCAAGGATTATGAGGACATTTTCCAAGTGCCAAAGAGTTTGCCACCAAAGAGGGAAATTGACCATGCCATTGTACTTGAGCCGAATGCAAAGGTTGTCAACAAACCTCCTTACCGGTTGTCAAAGGTGGAAAGGGAAGAAGTGGCAAAGCAAGTACAAGAATTGCTTTCCATGGGTCTCATTCAACCCTCACAATCGCCGTTTGCATCTCCCGTTCTATTGGTGAAGAAGAAGGATGGTTCCTTTCGTATGTGCATCAAGAATAAGGTAACCATCAAGAATAGAATTCCCATACCTCGCATCAATGATCTTCTTGATGAGCTAAAAGGGGCAAAGTTATTCACCAAGATTGACTTGAGATCGAGATACCATCAAATAAGGATGAAGGAGGGTGATGAAGAGAAGACGGCATTTAGGACCGAAAGAGGATTGTTTCATTTCATGGTTATGCCTTTTGGTCTCACAAATGCCCCGGCCACCTTCCAAGCACTCATGAATAGAGTGTTGGCTCCTTTCTTGTCCAAATTTGTACTTGTGTTCTTTGATGACATATTGATCTATAGCAAGAGCAAAGAAGAGCATTTGGTACATGTGAAGCAAGTTTTTGAAGTCATGAGGAAGCATAGATTGTTTGCAAAGGAGACAAAGTGCACTTTCATGGTGAATGAGGTTAAATACCTTGGACACTTGGTGGGAGAAAATGGCATTAGGGCTGATCCAAAGAAGGTGGCATGTGTCAAAGATTGGCCAATCCCTACTAATACAACTCAATTGAGAGGATTTTTGGGTCTATCTTCTTTCTATAGAAGATTTATGGAGCACTATGCATCAATTGCGGCACCTCTTACCGATCTACTTAAGAGGGAAGCTTTCTCTTAGGATGCCATTGCTGACAAGAGTTTCAATGAGCTCAAGGCTTTACTTACATCAGCTCCTATTCTTGTTTATCCGGATTTCTCAAAGACATTCTATGTGAGAGCGGATGCAAGTGGAAGAGGTCTTGGGGCAGTTTTGTATCAAGAGCATGGTGTCATTGTATTTGAGAGTAGGAAGCTTTCCGAGAAGGAGATGGAATTGCATGTGTATGAACAAGAGATGTTGGCTATACTTCATGCAATCAAGAAATGGCATCACTATCTTTATGGTGCTCATTTCAAGGTGAGAAGTGATCATAGGGTGCTGAAATTTTTCCTCTCTCAACCCAATCTTTCTCCCAAGCAAAAGAGATGGTTGGCTACGCTTCGAGGATATGACTTTGAGATATCCTATACTCCGGGAAAGGACAATGTAGTAGCGGACGCATTGTCTAGAATGTGGGCTTGCACCTTGACATCAATTATGGAAGTGTATAGTGGATGGATAAAAGGGATACAAGAGGAGTATCTTGTCAATGAGAGTGCTGCCCATATTTACAGAAAATTATAGCAAGGAGATGGAGAAGAATTTCCTCATTATAAGCTTTGGAATGGTCTACTATGGCACAAGGATAAGGTGTATTTGGTTCCAACTTCATCCTACATTCCCAAGGTGCTTCATGAGATGCATTCTTCACCGCTTTCGGGTCATCTTGGTATTCTCAAGACATTTGACAAAGTGAGCAAAAGCTTCTATTGGAAAGGCATGTGGAGGGATGTCAAGAAGTTTGTTTTGGAATGTGTGTCATGCCAAAGGAATAAGGATAGTCACCAATTGCCAAGTGGTTTACTTCATCCTTTGCCTATTCCGGATGGAAAATGGACTCACATTTCCATGGACTTCATCACGGGCTTGCCAAAGACGAAGCATGGATGGGATCAAGTATTTGTGGTGGTGGATAGACTCACCAAATCAGCTCATTTTATTGCTTCCAAGACTACTTATGGGGCCTCTCACATTGCCAAGACTACTTATGGGGCCTCTCACATTGCCAAGCAATTTATGGAGCATGTATTCAAGATACATGGTTTGCCACTCAACATAGTTTGTGATAGAGATACCAAGTTCATGGGCACTTTTTGGAGGACATTGTATGAGAACTTGGGGACTCAAATCATTCCTTCTACAGCCTATCACCCTCAAACGGATGGGCAAACGGAGTGCACAAACAAATGGCTCGAAGTGTACTTGAGACATTATTGTCATGACATGCAAGCATCATGGGATGAATGGCTTTGCCTTGCTGAATTTTGTCATAATTCAAGCAAGCATTTGAGTATTGGGATGTCACCTTTCGAGGCTCTTTATGGGTATCAAGTGCATGTGCCATCTATTGCCTTCCATGAGAATAAAATGGTTAATCCTTTAGCCAAGGAAGAGTTGGAAAGGATGAGACAGCTTCTTCAATTATGCAAGGATAATATGAAGAAGGCACAAGAAGTCATGAAGGCAAATGCGGATGAGCATAGATGTAAAATGGAGTTCAAGGAAGGTGATTATGTGTTGCTCAAGCTTCCTAAGAGCCGTCACAATGTTCTCAAAGGGTCTTCTAATTCCAAGTTGGCACATAGATACTATGGACCATATTTGGTAGTCAAGAAAGTAGGTGACTTGGCTTATAAGCTTGACCTACCTCCTTCTACAAGGATTCATAATGTGTTTCATGTATCCAACCTTAAGAGGTTTCATGTATCCAACCTTAAGAGGTTTGTGGGCTCTCTTCCTCAAGAGATTGAAGAGTTACCACCGATGGATGAAGAAGGGGAGATTATCTATGAGCCGGAGAGGATTGTGGACAAGAGGACAGGGTTTTGAGAACCGGAACATTGATGAATTCCTTGTGAAATGGAAGCGCTTGCCCATAGATGAGGCTACTTGGCAATCAATGGAGTATTTTCAACAACATGGTTTACTTGATGGAAGTATTCCTTGATCAAGTGGCATGATTATTATGTGAGGAATGGGCATATCACGAGGTTTTATGTGTGCTGTAATTTCTGGACAGCTTTGGTTGGATCTATTGTTGGGGTTACCAATCTACTCCAACACACTTGGAAGATCATTTGGCTTAATGACAAATATGTGGGACCCTTTTGAGTGTGACTATGCATCATTTGTAGCTCATTTTTATGGAGGTTTCATGAAGAATTTCAGGGAAGCTTCATCGACAACATGGCTGCCATAACAGTCCTACATGTTATTTTTGGAGAAGGAGTTTGTCGGCTTCACTACATTTGGTTTTCCTATTCCAAATGTATCGAGGCGCATTTTTGAAGACCTCTCTACTTCCCATGGGTTTACATTGAGATTGCGATTCAATTGGAAATATCTTGTATGATTTTGAGGACAAAATCTTTGGGAAGGGATGGTTTGTCTCATGAACCATAGAGCTTGATTTCCACATGTACATAGGGGCCCATGGGCAAAAGGAGATAGTGACTATAAGTAGGGCTTGGGGTACTTTGGTAGGACTTTTTGACACTTTTACTAACTTTGGTCATCTTGTACCTTTGGGCTCCATCTATGGAGATATGGCCTTCCATGGTCATCCTCTTGGTGAGAGGTTAAACACACTTAGGCTATTTGTGCATCTTCTCTTGCTACATGCACTTATAGATTTTCTCTCTCTTTTGTATATTCATGTGATGAGCCATTTAATCACTAATCTCATGATTAATGGATGCTAGATTCTTGCTTTGATGTGTTTGATTCCATATTTTGCTCTAGATCCATTTCAGGTTTGGATCCATTCACGCTCTTGACAAGGATTTGATTCTCGCACTTTGTGCACTCAAGCCTTCTTTCACTCCACACTCTATGGTCATTTGCCTAGCCCGTTATCTTCACCATTAACCTTATCCTATTTTCTTGCACACATGTACACACCTTCGCTACACTGGTATTGAAAGAGGCTGCTTTCGTGCAAATTTTGCATACGCACATTTGGAGAGGATTTGAGGTCTATCACACATATTTTTAGTGATTGTTAGGCATGTTACATGGGGGTGAGGAGAGAGCGTGTTTTCAGGGATCTATTGTGGGTCTTGTTCACACGTGATTGCACCCTGTATGAGTCACGTGTGGGGCTTGTGTTGAGCATTGGTTGTGGCATCTTTTCACACACTTGTGCACTTTGGGTAGTGTTCACACACGACCATGGGTTATGATTCTTATTACTTTTACCCTTCAGTTGGGCACCATGGTACGACTTTGCATCATCATCGTGCGAGCAAGACGACATCATTTTGATTGTTTTTTCGTTTACGATCATGGGAGAGCCGCTCATGCACTATTATCGTCCCTCTACGATCGATATTATGAGTTGCCATTTTGTGTCATGGTTCACATATCTTTTGTCAATTTCACACATACGTTTAGTAGTACTTCAAGGCTTAGGACCTCTATACCCTCATTTACAGACTCCACGCTATGAAGAGATGGCATACTCATGCCATTGTTGGACGTTGGAGCTTACACGTTTGTTGCCTAGTCATATGAGGTGTTATTTTGATGAGGAGGATATATGGTCCACATACGGCAACTTTGTTGACCCACTCTGTGCTCGAATGCGTTGACACAGAAGGTTCGGCATTGTTCGCATTCATGGGATGAGTCTTCTTTTGGTGACTTGTACGAGTGTCTGACACTCTTAAGCCGCCATGATTACGTTCTTCTTAATACTGTAGACTACATCGGCGCACGGATCTGATGATGATGATGATGTATCTTATATAAACCCATACGCATGATGATCTATTACACACACATACGATGATATTGATGTATCCACACATACGATGATATTGATGTATCACACACACATGTGCACATGATGATCTATTACACACACATACGATGATATTGATGTATCACACACACATACGATGATATTGATGTATCACACACACATGTGCACATGATGATACATACACATATATATTGCACATGATGATATGGACACTGATGCTGACGTATGTGATAGCGATGTGTGTGCGATGTGTGTGAGCTAGATCATGTGGGCATGATTTGGAGAGGGGGCAGGGATGATGGCATCGAGCATTATGAGTGTTCATATATCTAGGCCTACCTTCTCATCATCCAATACATGACTTGGATCTGGAACATACTTCTTCTTTCTTCAAATGAGCTTGCATGAAAATACATTGTGGATCTTCAAGTATGGAGGAGGGAATAAAAATTCACGAGCTCAATCTCCAACTTTCCTCGTATTCATGCACAGTCTATAACTTAATCTCCAACTTTCCTCATATTTGTGTAGGGTTTATATTATATGGGCAAAAACTTCTTGTACTTTTTCCCAAGGAGAGGGATTTTCTGTGGTTGGGTCGTATACCAACAAGGAAGACCATATCACCTTCATCAAATTCTCTAGTACTCTACTTGAGATCAACACGCTACTTTTTTCTATTTTGAGTAGCTTTGATATCCTTTTTTATAGTCCGCATTGAACAATCCACTTTATCTATTTGCTTCAAGACTTCCACTCTGACCAGTGGGTTGAACTAAATCAATGGTGTTGCACAATCTACTATAAGATGCATCGCAATAAAATTATACCGAATGTAGAGAATTCATCCATTTTTTGGGTTCCCTTCCATGGAATGCTCGAAGAATGTCTTTGATTACCCTCTCTGCCTAATCATCAATTTCTAGATAGTACCAAAATCTATAGAGCTACAGCTTCAAAGCATTTATTCTAAGAGCAGGACACATGAATTCAGCACCCCGATCCCTAACTATCCTTCCAAAGTAAAGTCTAAATATATCCTTTGGAATGACTTTTAGCAAACACCAAGAGCAGTATAAGTCTTTTTCAAAAGAATCGAATGAGCAACCTTCGTCAAGCGATCTACCACACGGCTAAGATGGAATCATGTCCTGCATCGACTGAAGAAAAATCTAATGATGGAATCCATGCTTATGTATTCTAATTGTATATGTGAAATAGGATGCACGTTTCTTGGCGTTTTTGTCATTTCACCTTTGCAAGGCTAAAAGAAATGCTTCTTTGTAGTAGCCACCATGACGGTCTTCACTTAGCCGGGGCGTGTCATGAGCTTTCTTTAGAATCCTCTTATTAAGATCTCTATCTTGAAAAATATATAACCGATTGTTACAAGCATCCACCTCTAACGTGAATCCATGAATTTTCTTTACTTCTAGGGTTCCCTTTACTTTTGCGGTAAGCAATATGATAATAGGGATAGAGAACTTATCTAATCCGATCTCTTCCTTAATCTCAACGTGCAAGTAAGGAGGCCTTCCTGCCTAATATATCTATGACCGCATTCTCCTTGTCTAACCTATACTTGATTTTAAAACCAAACTCTGGAAGTGTTTGTATTTATCTTCTTTGCGTGATGTTAACATCATTCTGGTTGAAAATTTGCTTTAAAATTTTATGATCTATAACCCGAGAAGACAAGCAACTCTACGTCAAGAGCTCAAGCTCTCTTCCCCCGTGCATCTTTTCATGGTATCAGAGCCTGGTTCGTGCTAAGGGCTGAGCTGCAAGCAAGAGAACCACAGGAAGCGGTACGAGGGTAAGAACTTCAACTACTCTTCCCTATTGTGTTGGTGACTACACCCTTGTCGGGAGCTCTACGGGAGGCACCGGCAAACGATCTCCGATTGAGGAGCTTTCTTCGCGGGAGTGAAGCTACAAGGCAACTATACAGTCCTACGGACTAAAATTTTCGGGCCGAAAACGCGTTTCGGGCGCGTCTGGACCTCCGTTTTTCAGAAAGCAGGCGATTTTCGAGCACTGCGGGTAAGTCATCGATTCTCTGCAGAACTCTGTTTTAAGAACTGCAGGAAGACAGATTGACTGTGCAGACACTGTGGGTGCTGCAAAGAGGTCTACAGTTGCCATTGGGTGTATGTATGTGCATTGAAGTCACTGGTTGTGACATTTAAGAGTACTGCAGTACCGCTGTGCAGAAAATACAGCATTTGTGCAGGAAAAACCAGAGTGCAGTTTCTGGTAAAATTGTGTGTTTGGCAAGATGTCTAATGATGGCATAACACAGATTGTGGCTGAGAAGCTGGACAAGAATAACTTCCATGCTTGGAGGTTCAGGTTGACGAATTTCCTGATGGGAAAAGGCTATTGGGACTACATAGAAGGTGAGCATGAAGAGGCATCGGAGATACCGGATATAAATCCGACTGCTGCAGATGTGAAAGAGTTCAAAGACTGGAACCAAGGAGCCAGGAAGGTTATGTATTGGCTTTCCATTAGTATACAGGACACCATGATTGGGCACATTCAGGATGCCAAGTCCCCCAAGGAGGCGTGGGACACCTTGGTAAAGCTTTATGAAACAAATACCAAGGCACGTAAGATACAGTTGAAGAATGAACTTCATACTGTGGAGAAAAAGAGCATGTCTGTGAATGACTATGCGTTGAAGATAAAGGGTATTGTGGAGTCCCTTGCATCTATTGGTGTGTCAGTAGATGATGATGACAAGGTGGAAGTCTGTCTACGTGGTCTCGGGCCACAATACAAGGCGTTTAAGACGTCTATTCAGACTCGGGAAAATATTCCCAACTTTACAGATTTGGTGTCTATGCTGATTATCGAAGAGAAGAACTTGGGTGAAGACCAACAGTCTTCACAAAGTAAAAACAGTTCAGAGCAACAGGCCTTCTACACGAGTTCAGGAAGAGGACGAGGTAGAGGAGGCCGTGGACGCGGTCAAGGAGGTGGCCGAACAGGTAATCACAATTATGGTCAGCAGCAGCAACAACAACAACAGTCCCAAAATCAACAACAACAACAACACGCAGGTGGAAGAGGCAAATTCAGAGGCAGGGGGAGTCAAAGAGGCCGTGGAAATTGGCAAAGGCAATATAATGATGCACGTGAATGCTACTATTGTGGTAAGCCAGGACATGTGCAGTCAGAATGTTATAAGAAGCAGGCTGACATGCAAAATGGGAAAGTGCAGCAAAACAACTATGCATCCTCAAGCAGAAATAATGAGGACAATGAAAGGTTGTTTGTTATGCAGCATGTTGTAAATGCCATGTCTGAAAATGTTGATGCAGCACAAAAAGATAATGTATGGTATGTGGATTCAGGCGCTTCGAACCACATGACGAGTCATGGGGAGTGGTTCAAGGAGATGAAGAACCCGGAAAGACCAGGTTTTGTGGAAACAGGGGATGACACTGCTCATCCAATTGCCCACGTTGGAGATGTGCCATTATCTATGCAGGATGGCAAAGTGAAGTACCTTGCAGATGTACTTCATGTACCGAACATAACAAAGAATCTGGTTTCAGTTGGCCAGATGATTGAGCAGGGTTTGCAGGTTCGGTTTAACCTTGATGGGTGTTATGTTGAAGATTTCAAAGACAAGTGCAGGTTGGTTGCAAAAGGCAACAGAGTGGGCAGAATGTTTACGTTGGATGTAGACATGCCTGAAATGAGTGCTGCAATGTTTGCAAATGGTTCAGGAGTTGTTGCAGACACAGACATTTGGCATAAAAGGATTGGTCATGTGAATGTGCAGAGATTGAAGTCTATGCAGACAAAAGGAATTGTGACAGGGCTGCCAAAATTTAAAGTGGAAGGTATGCAGAAAATATGTGAAGCATGCCAATTTGGGAAGCAAACAAAGCATGTGTTTCCACGCAACAGATATGTGAGCAGAAATGCACTTGATGTTGTGCATTCAGATGTATGGGGTCCTACGAAGACTGTGTCTATGGGAGGCTGCAGGTACTATGTCACTTTCATTGATGACCACACAAGGAAAGTGTGGGTATATTTCATGAAGGAGAAGAGTGAGGTGTTCACTCACTTTCAGAATTTCAGATTTTTGGTTGAAAAGCAAACAGGAAAATATGTAAAGTGCCTAAGGTCAGATGGAGGGGGAGAGTACTTCTCCAATGAGTTCTCTGAATTCTTGAAGAAGAATGGTATTCGGAGACAGTTTACATGCAGATACACTCCGCAGCAAAATGGAGTTGCTGAGCGGAAAAACAGGCACATTGATGAGATTGCGCGAGCATTGATGGAAGAGAAGAATATGCCGCATTGCTATTGGGCTGAGGCTGTTTCTACAGCAGTATACATCATGAACAGGACTCCAACTGCAGCCATACATGATGTAACTCCAGAGGAGAGGTTTACTAGCAGAAAACCAGATTTATCTCATCTGAAAGTCTTTGGATGCATTGCATATGTGCATGTGCCAGATGAGCTGAGAACTAAGCTGGATCCAAAAGCTAAAAAATGTGTGTTTATTGGATATTCCCTTGAGCAAAAGGGATACAGGTGTTATAACCCTGCTACACGTGAGTTGAGGGTAAGCAGGGATGTTGTATTTGATGAGATGAGCAGCTGGTATGCTGCTGAAAAAGAAGCTGTTGGGGCTGATTTGAGTGGAAGTGTGGTTGCACAGAATGCAGGTCAGCAATCACAGTCTTTGAGTGGACCAGGAGAGTCCTCATCTAGTGGGTCTGTTGATAGACCATGGAGTGGCAGGCTGCGTCATAATACCAGCCTTGCAAATGTGATTAGTATATCACGTAAAGGAAAAGAGAAAGTGGTTGAGCCCCTTGGTATGCCTGACATTTCTGCAGGGCATTCTCATGTTGATGGAGAGTCCAGTGGCTCAGATATGAGCCTTGATGAGGAGCTTGGGATCCCAGCTATGAGAACACCTGGTGTAAAGAAGGCTATGGAAGCCATGAATGAGAAGCTGCGAAGATCAGGGAGAGTGAAGAACCCTGTGCAGAGATTTACATATGATGGTTATGTGGCACATCACTATGCATATATGGCAAAGGTTGTGCAGGTTGTTGAGCCCACATGCATTGATGAGGCTGTTGGAAATGTGTGTTGGGAGAAAGCTATGGATGAGGAGATGGATGCACTATATGGAAATGAAACTTGGGATTTAGTGCAATTGCCTGAAGGCAAGAAAGCCATTGGATGCAAGTGGGTGTACAAAGTTAAACATAACAGTGATGGAAGCATAAACAGGTACAAGGCTAGATTGGTAGCCAAAGGATATGCGCAGACATATGGGATTGATTATGAGGAAACTTTCAGCCCAGTTGCCAAGATGGCAACGGTGAGAGTTGTGATAGCAGTGGCTGCATCAAAGAAATGGTCTTTACATTAGATGGATGTAAAGAATGCATTCTTGCATGGGGATTTGCAAGAAGAGGTGTATATGTTGCAGCCACCTGGATATGAGGATGTGGGTCACCCCGAGTATGTTTGCAGGTTGAAGAAAGCCTTGTATGGCTTAAAGCAAGCACCAAGAGCATGGTCTGACAAGATTTCTGAATATCTTGTCACTATTGGCTTTCATGTAGCCAATGCAGATTTCTCATTGTATGTGAGACATGGTGATAGAGGGGTTGTGCTTGTTGTCATCTATGTAGATGACTTGATCATTACGGGGGACCATGATGCAGAGATCTTTGATGTAAAGATCTTGCTTAGACAGAAGTTCGAGATGAAGGATCTGGGGGAGCTCAGATATTTCTTGGGCATTGAGGTGATTAGGTCACCACATGGTATTGGATTACTGCAGAGACAGTATGGCTTGGACATGTTGTCCAAGTATGGTATGACAGGCTGTAAGCCTATTTCTGTGCCATTGGATCAGAATGGCAAGTTGAGTGCAGATTCAGGAGAGATCTTGGAGGATCCTACTATGTACAGGAGCATAGTAGGAAGTTTGATCTACATGACGATCACCAGACCAGATTTGAGCTATGCTGTTGGGTTGGTGAGTCAGTTTATGCAGGTTCCACGGAAATCGCATTTGGATGCTGTGAGACGCATACTGAGGTATGTGAGGTCTACTTTGCATTGTGGACTATTCTATGAGACTGGGACAGAGATATGTGTACATGGGTACACAGATGCTGATTGGGCTGGTAGTATCTCAGATAGAAGATCTACCAGTGGATTCATGTTTTCTTTGGGGAGTGCTGCTGTTACTTGGAGCAGCAAGAAGCAGCCTACGGTTGCTTTATCGAGTACAGAGGCAGAGTACAGAGGAGCTGCTATGGCAGCATGTGAGGTAGCTTGGTTGAGAAAGCTACTTGAAGATTTGGGTCTATCAGCAGTGGATAGACAAGTTGTCATTTTCTGTGACAACATTAGCAGTATACAGTTGGCCAGGAACCCAGTCTTTCATGCTCGTACGAAGCACATAGAGATCCACTACCACTTCGTCAGAGAGAAGGTCTTGGCAGGAGACCTTGACCTTGTTTATGTCAGCACAGAGGATCAGGTAGCTGACATCTTCACCAAAGCATTGGGTACAGAGAAGCTCCGCAGATTCAGGGCTTCGCTTGGTGTGCATGAGATGGAGTTGAGCTCGAGGGGGAGTGTTGAGATATCGAGCTCTGGTGAGGCAGTGGACACTGATGACCCGCCTGGGGGATAGGCCCCGCACTTACACCACTGGCATGGTTGGTGAGATCTTGGGTGATATGCGGCCAGTGGGATGACATGCTGTGTGACAGCCACTCTAGAGACTGGCATAGTTATAGCGCCAGCTCATTTAGTTGGGTTCACACTATAGAGAACCCGTGTATGTATTGGTTGAGTACCTTTCATATTGTGAGTACTCTTATCTTGTATATGGTGTGTTGAGTGTTGAGTAGAGAAGAAGAAGATTTTCAGCCTCTCACCTTGTGTGTTCTCTATTAGGGTTTTGTGAGTGTGTGTGTGTGTGTGCTTGCAAGAGCTCAAGCTCTCTTCCCCCCTGCATCTTTTCATTGAAGGCAAAGGCTATCGTGTCATCCTCTAGAGATAGCTCAGGGACTCCAGATAGATAGGGTCTCACCATCCGATTTGCTGCTTTATCTGAAAGCAAAACTAGATAAGATACTCTAAGTTTTGGTTTTAGGCTAGAATAGGCACCGTTAGGGCCTCTTAGAGGTTGGTGGCACGAGAAGAAAGTTTTGAGCAAAAGAAAAAAGGGGAGGAAAATAAAGGAGGTACCTATTCTAGGGTTTGGATCCATTCGCGCTCTTGACAAGGATTTGATTCCCGCACTTTGTGCACTCAAGCCTTCTTTCACTCCACACTCTATGGTCATTTGCCTAGCCCGTTATCTTCACCATTAACCTTATCCTATTTTCTTGCACACATGTACACACCTTTGCTACACTGCTATTGAAAGAGGCTGCTTTCGTGCAAATTTTGCATACGCACATTTGGAGAGGATTTGAGGTCTAGAGGATTGATCACACATATTTTTAGTGATTGTTAGGCATGTTACATGGGGGTGAGGGGAGAGCATGTTTTCAGGGATCTATTGTGGGTCTTGTTCACACGTGATTGCACCCTGTATGAGTCACGTGTGGGGCTTGTGTTGAGCATTGGTTGTGGCGTTTTTTCACACACTTGTGCACTTTGGGTAGTGTTCACACACGACCATGGATTATGATTCTTATTACTTTTACCCTTCAGTTGGGCACCATTATACGACTTTGCATCATCATCGCGTGAGCAAGACGACATCGTTTTGATTGTTTTTTCGTTTACGATCGGATCATGGGAGAGCCGCTCATGCACTATTATTGTCGCTCTACGATCGATATTATGAGTTGCCATTTTGTGTCATGGTTCACATATCTTTTGTCAATTTCACACGTATGTTTAGTAGTACTTCAAGGCTTAGGACCTCTATACCCTCATTTACAGACTCCACGCTATGAAGAGATGGCATACTCATGCCATTTGTTGGACGTTGCTTGCACGTTTGTTGCCTAGTCATATGAGGTGTTATTTTGATGAGGAGGATATATGGTCCACATATGGCAACTTTGTTGACCCACTCTGTGCTCGAATGCGTTGACACAGAAGGTTCGGCATTGTTCGCATTCATGGGATGAGTCTTCTTTTGGTGACTTGTACGAGTGTCTGACAGTCTTAAGCCGCCATTATTACGTTGTTCTTAATACTGTAGACTACATCGGCGCACGAATCTGATGATGATGATGATGATGTATCTTATATAAACCCATACGCATGATGATCTATTACACACACATACGATGATATTGATGTATCACACACACATGTGCACATGATGATACATACACATATATTTGCACATGATGATATATATGGACACTGATGTTGACGTATGTGATAGCGATGTGTGCGATGTGTGAGCTAGATCATGTGGGCATGATCTGGAGAGGGGGCAGGGATGATGGCATCGAGCATTATGAGTGTTCATATATCTAGCCCTACCTTCTCATCATCCAATACATGACTTGGATCTGGAACATACTTCTTCTTTCTTCAAATGAGCTCGCATGAAAATACATTGTGGATCTTCAAGTATGGAGGAGGGAATAAAAGTTCACGAGCTCAATCTCCAACTTTCCTCGTATTCATGCACAGTCTATAACTTAATCTCCAACTTTCCTCATATTTGTGTAGGGTTTATATTATATGGGCAAAAACTTCTTGTGCTTTTTCCCAAGGAGAGGGATTTTCTGTGGTTGGGTCGTATACCAACAAGGAAGACCATATCACCTTCATCAAATTCTCTAGTAGTCTACTTGAGATCAACACGCTACTTTTTTCTATTTTGAGTAGCTTTGATATCCTTTTTTATAGTCCGCATTGAACAATCCACTTTATCTATTTGCTTCAAGACTTCCACTCTGACCAGTGGGTTGAACTAAATCAATGGTGTTGCACAATCTACTATAAGATGCATCGTAATAAAATTAACCGAATGTAGAGAATTCATCCATTTTTTGGGTTCCCTTCCATGGAATGCTCGAAGAATGTCTTTGATTACCCTCTCTGCCTAATCATCAATTTCTAGATAGTACCAAAATCTATAGAGCTACAGCTTCAAAGCATTTATTCCCAGAGCAGGACACATGAATTCAGTACCCCGATCCCTAACTATCCTTCCAAAGTAAAGTCTAAATATATCCTTTGGAATGACTTTTAGCAAACACCAAGAGCAATATAAGTCTTTTTCAAAAGAATCGAATGAGCAACTTTCGTCAAGCGATCTACCACACGGCTAAGATGGAATCATGTCCTGCATCGACTGAAGAAAAATCTAATGATGGAATCCATGCTTATGTATTCTAATTGCATATGTGAAATAGGATGCACGTTTCTTGGCATTTTTGTCATTTCACCTTTGCAAGGCTAAAAGAAATGCTTCTTTGTAGTAGCCACCATGACGGTCTTCACTTAGCTGGGGCGTGTCACGAGCTTTCTTTAGAATCCTCTTATTAAGATCTCTATCTTGAAAAATATATAACCGATTATTGAAGTACAAGCATCCACCTCTAACGTGAATCCATGAATTTTCTTTACTTCTAGGGTTGCCTTTACTTTTGCGGTCAACAATATGATAATAGGGATAGAGAACTTATCTAATCTAATCTCTTCCTTAATCTCAACGTGCAAGTAAGGAGTCCTTCCTGCCTAATATATCTATGACCGCATTCTCCTTGTCTAACCTATACTTGATTTTAAAACCAAACTCTAGAAGTGTTTGTATTTATCTTCTTTCGTGATGTTAACATCATTCTGGTTGAAAATTTGCTTTAAAATTTTATGATCTATAACCCGAGAAGACAAGCAACTCTACGTCATCACTGTTCCTCTCGTGAGATCTTAGATATAGCACCAGCGGATTAGTCAAGCAACCCCTCAGCTTATCAAAGTTACTTTGGCACATCGTGGACCATTAGAATGGAATGTCCTTCTTGAGAAGCGCCGTCAAAGGAGAAACAATCTTGGCATATGAACATCGGATACCATCTTATCAATCCCAAGAACCATTTGACTTCCTCTATCGTCTTTGGTTCTGGCAAATCGATAGCCGCTTTTGCACCTTGGCGGGATCAGCTAATATACTATCTCTTGACATTATGATCCCGGATATTGCAAGATCCCTGTTCCCACCGTGCAACGGATTCGGGGTACTAGCAGTGAAAGTAGCACTTCTAGCGCGAGGCAGGGTCCCACACTCAGGGCCTCGACCCCGGATATCCGGACAAAAGACTAATCCGTTGGTTTTTCCAAAACCGAACCCGGAAAAACTTCCCTTATCCAGAAAGCACGGGCGATTCCTCCAGGATAACTTTTTACACTAACGTAGTCAAGACCATTAGTGATCAAACTGATCCGACTGCACCTATAAAGATACTCGGTCAGATCAGGGAAGAAACTTGCACTTGGATCATTGGGATCAATGCTTTTTTTCCCATCAAGAGGCACAGCCATATCCATAGAACAATTACTATCCGGGACTTACTTCATCTATCGTAATAACAGAAATTGAGTCTCGATTTACGGATCCATCAGTCCAGCCTAACCCCATCTAGTCCCATGGGTTAGCCAATCGCCCAACCACTGTAGTGATGGGATCCAATTAAGAATTTGATTAGGTTTTGTCCCGGGTACCAAGGAAAAGAGTTCCAAGGCCCCCTAGCCGGAAGTTCATGCAAACATAAAACTAGTCACACCACTTACACACCCAATATGAAATTTCCTTTTTCTTAGCATCAGCTAACTTTAAAACAATCCTTTAATGAAACCATTATGTCACTGTTGACCATCCTCATAGTGATTGGTTGAATCCTTATTTCCAGTCATTCACTCATCGGTATACTTATGGCATCATTGGCAACCAGAACGCTCACCACCTGTTCACTCAGGGGCCTTTTCCATAGTTCCTAGCTCATAGTAACCGGCAATATATTCATATAGCAGAATAGAATCTCCGTGGAAGATCAGCAAGATCAACCCACAGATCCATATAAAAGAGCCATGGACTCATCCGTTGAGGACCAACAAGGTCAATCAACCAGATCCATGCGCGGTTCCAGAAAACAACTCTTATTCCTTGTTCCAATATCTTCCACGATGCACGTGTGGGTATCTTCGGCGACCCAGAGCCCGAGCACCGTATGGTCAGCACCCTCTAGGATCCTTCGCAAGTGACCTAGCGCTTCACTCATAGGCCGCTTCCTTGGTCCCTCATCCACCGTACCGGAAACTCACCATTTAAATCAAACCGAGGCTGGTCAAGACCTCGGTCGACCTTGCTACGCGAGACGTCCTCCATTGACTCTCCGTCAGCAGTTGCAACTTTATCAGTTAGGTCTTCATGACCTTAATCCACAAGACGGTCAAAATGCTTTCCAGCATTCTTGACATAAAACAGTCATTTATGTAAGATCCCTGTTCCCACCGAGCAACGGATTCGGGGTACTGGCAGCGGAAGTAGTGCTTCTCGCGCAGGACAGGGGTCCCACACTCGGGGCCTCGCCCACGGATATCCGGATAAGAGACTAATCCGTCGGTTGTTCCAAAACCGAACCCGGAAAAACTTTCTTAACCGGAAGCACGGGCGATTCCACCAGGATAACTTTTTACTCTAACGTAGTCAAGATCATTTCTGATCGAGATGATCCAATTACATCTATAAGATACTTAGTCAGTTCAAGGAAGAAACTTGCACTTGGATCATTGGGATCAGCGCTTTTTTCCCCATTGAAGAGGCACAGCCGTTGATTCCTATCCATAGAACAGTTACTGTCCGGGATTTTTTTTTTCTTTTTTTTTTCTATCGTAAAAACAAAAGTTTGAGTCTCGATTTACGGATCCATCAGTCCAGCCTAACCCCATCCAATCCCATGGATTAGCCAACCGCCCAACCACTGTAGTGACGGGATCCAATTAAAAATTTGGTTAGGTTTTGTCCCGGGTACCAAGGAAAAGAGTTCCAAGGCCCCCTAGCCGGATGTTCATGCAAAATAAAACTAGTCACACCACTCACACACCCAATATGAAATTGCCCTTTTTCAACCAGATTCAACCAGTTTAAAACAATCCTTTAATAAAACCATAGTATCATTGATCACCATCTTCCAATTTATCCAATTGATTCTTAATTTCCCATCATTCCTTCATCAGAGTATCTATGGCATCATTGGCAACTAGAACGCTCAGGAGCCGTTTCGATAGTTCCTAGCCCATAATACTTGGCAATATAATCACTTAACAAGATGGACTCTCGTTGAAGATCAGCAAGATCAACCAACAGATCCATATAAGGAGCCATGGACTCATCCATTGAAGACCAGCAAGGTCAATCAACCAGATCCATGCTCGATTTCCGAAAACAACTCCAACTCTGTTCCAATATCTTCCTCGACGCACGCGTGGGTATCCTAGGCAACCCAGAGCCCGAGCACCGTATGGTCAGCACCCTCTAGGATCCTTCGCAGGTAACCTAGCGCTTCACGCATAGGCCGCTTCCTTGGCCCCTCATCCACTGTACCGGAAGCTCACCATTTTAATCGCACCAAGGCTGGTCAAGACCTCGGCCGACCTTGCTACGCGAGACGTCCTTCATTGACTCCCCGTCAGCAGTTGCAACTTCCTCATCACGACCTTAATCACAAGACGGTCAAAATGCTCCCCCCAGCATTCTTGACATAAAACAATCATTTACAGACAGCATTTACAAACAGCATTTACAAACAGTTTACGATACAATTTCTATTTTAACTATCATTTTTCCACATTATCCCTCCTCAATCTACATTACTTATTCCATATTCCATTTATATGTATACTCATCCCATCACATCATTTCCATCTCATCACTTCAGATTCCCCCACATCACAATCGTATATTCACATCCATACATCCACAACTATATGCGTACATTCACATCTACATGCGTACATCTACATCCCTATGCATACATCCACATCCACATTCACATTCACCTCCATACATCTACATCTACATGCATACATCCACTCCACATTCACATCCACATCTATACATCTACATCTACATGCATACATCCACCTCTACATCCACATCTATGTCTATACACCTACATCTACATGCATACATCTCCATCCACATCCACATCTACATCTATACATCTACATCTACATGTATACATATACATCTCCATTCACAACTACATCTACATGCATACATCCATATCTCCATTCCCATTTACATCTATACATCTACATCTACATGCATCCATCCACCTCCACATCCACATCTACATCTATACATCTACATCTACATGTATACATCCACATCTCCATTCACATCTACATCTATACCTCTACATCTACATGCATCCATCCACATCTCCATTTACATCCTCATCTACACATCTATTTCTACATGCATACATCCACGTCCCATGCATACATCGACCTCCACATTCACACTCACATTCATACATCTACATCTACATGCAACATCCACATCTCCATGCATAATAAAATTCTTTTAATTAATCTAGGATGATAGTTCCTAGAATATGGTAGGAATTCCTCTTTTTATACTTTGAATGGATTTATTTTATGCGTAATTTCTATAAAAATTTTGCCATAGTTCCGCTACTATAACTGATAAATCTCAATTTTTTTTCTAAGGGATAAAGCTCATTATTAAAGAAATAATTAGAATGGTCTCTAATTGGATCATCAATCCATAATGGTTTCTAATTGGATCATTAAGAAAACAATTAGAATGGTCTCTACTTGGATCATCAATCCATAATGGTCTCTAATTGGATCATTAAGAAAACAATTAGAATGGTCTCTAATTGGATCATCAATCCATAATGGATTGAATCATCAATGTGCATAAACTAAAAGCATAGCAAAAAGTCATTAATTTGGCCTCAAGCATAGCTTAATCTTGGATTAAGGAAAGGCTTTATGAAAAGCTTCATTTGGATTGAGAATGGTTCATGAGTATGACCATTTCTTGAGTGAGAGAGAGAAATTACATAAAAACCATTAGAATTTAAACATAAATGGAAATTAACTTCTATAGCATTTATTAAATTATGTAACTCTTCACTACTATTCACCAATTAACTTCAATAGCATTTAAAAAACCATACCAATTAAACTTCTCAAGCTTGAGAGGGGTTGAGAAGAGAGAATCATTGAGAAATTATAGAAAGATCAAAATTCAATATACTTACCTTATAATTTGCTTGATTCTTTATTCACGGTAGAGGCCCCCAACCAATCAATTGGTTTAGTATGTTGATGGAGCCACCAATGGGGATTGAAGAAAGAGAGAAGTATCAAAAACTAGTGAATTATTAAAGAATTCACAACTCTTGGCTTAGGTAGAGTAGAGTAACAATGCATAAGAACTCTATATTTTGGCTTAGGTGGAGTAGAGTAACAAGCATAAGACTCTATCTAATTTGGCTTAGGTGGAGTAGAGTAACAAAGCATAAGACATTATATTTTTTTCAACAAGGGGAGGCTTCTATTTATAGGAAAATTTGAGCTCCTAACCAAACAAACTGATTCTAGAATTTTCCAAGTCAGTTTGGTTGAATTTGGACTAGATTTGGACCTAGTTTGGTTACTTTTTGATTCGGTTTGGTTCCATTTTGATTTGGTTTGGTTCAAGAGAGATGAGAGATAAAAATATCACATTATTTTTGAGTTTAAAACTCATTCAAGCATGTGAAATATGTACCTCCTTTAAAGAATTCCCCTTCCTTACATATGTGTCAAAATTTTATTGCTCATAGTTTTTTACTAATAAACCTTGTACATTTTCAACTCTTCATCTTATGTGAAATATGCACCTCCTTTAAAGAACTCCTCTTCCTTACATATGTGTCATAGTTTTTTTACTAATAAACCTTGTACATTTTCAACTCTTCATCTTATGTGAAATATGCACCTCCTTTAAAGAACTCCCCTTCCTTACATATGTGTTTATTTACTAATAAACCTTGTACATTTTCAACTCTTCATCTTATGTGAAATATGCACCTCCTTTAAAGAACTCCCCCTTCCTTACATAGGTGTCATAATGGAATCATTTTAATATTGCTTATAGTTTTTTACTAATAAACCTTGTACATTTTCAACTCTTCATCTTATGTGAGCATTTAAGGGACTCCCCTTCCTTTCATATGTGTCATAATAAAATCATTATACCCAAAATATCTCATATTTTTAATATTGCTCATAGTTTTTTACTAATAAACCTTGTACATTTTCAACTCTTCACTCATGTGAGCATTTACTCATTTTTGGGTATTTTCTTTTTACAATTTGAATTTATCTCCTCCCTACACATGGATTGATACTATTGGCCCATAGGAACCTTAATTGGACCATAGTCTAAAGATTTATGAAAATCTAGACCCTTAGGCTAAGGTTCTTTATACCTATTTCCAATTAATTCCAATCGCACATTGGAAAATTCTTTTTAAATTTTTGTTTTAGGGGAACTCATATGAATTATAAGAGATATTTTTCTATCCAGAAATATTCAAAATCTGAATATTCTCTCTCTAGAATATTTTCTCTCTCTAGGTTAAAACAGTCACAAACAAGATCTCTTATATTTTAGAAAAGGAATTGATTACAGGAGAATATACTAGACATCAAAAAGGGGGTTGGGAGAGGAATCTTACAATTTACAAACAGTCACACAAAATACAGTTTCTATATCGAACTCTCATCTTACCACATTATCCCTCCTCAGTCCATATTACTTATTCCACATTCCATTCAATGTGTACTCATTCTCATCCATTTACCCATATCGAGACGACACATTATTTCACACACATTCACATTCATTATTCTACATACATATCCGTGTTCGTACATCCACATCATACATCCAATCCCATATCCACATTCATACATACACATCCATACATCCACATCCATCTCCACATTCACATCCATACATTCACATCTACATGTATATATCCATTTTCACATCTTCGCTCATACATCCACATTCACATACATACATCCACATCTGTATCTACATCCATACATCTACATCCACATCCACATTCACATCATACATCCACATCCGTATCTACATCCATACATCCACATCCACAATCACATTCATATCCATATATCCACATCTACATGCATACATCCATTATCACGTCCTCATTCATACATCCACATCCACATACATACATACATCCACATCCACATTCCCATTCACATCTATACATCCACATCTACACATCTACACATACATCCATTATCACGTCCTCATTCATATCCATATATCCACATCTACATGCATACATCCATTATCACGTCCTCATTCATACATCCACATCCACATACATACATACATCCACATCCACATTCCCATTCACATCTATACATCGACATCTACACATACATACATACATACATCCACATTCCCATTCACATCTATACATCCACATCTACACATACATACATACATCCACATCCACATTCCCATTCACAACTATACATCCATACACATACATACATCCACATCTACATCCACATTCACATCTATGCATATACATCTTCATGCATACATCCATTTTCACATTCATACATCCACACTCCCATCTCCACATTCCATTCATATAACCCCATATGCCTTCACATCTAATCTTTTACATCACATCCATTCTCGCCCTATCACAACCCATATACATCTTATCCTATCATATACACTTCTTACCTCATCCCATACACATCTTATCACATCTTAATTCATCTTATCACGTCCTAACTTATTTCATAAGCATCTTATCACCTCTTATCACATCTTATACACCTCTTATCACATCCTATCACATCTCATATCTATTTATAGAATACAAGAGAATTCTTATATTTGATATAAGATTTCTTTACACATTTATTTATGCATAAATTCCATTTAAGGAGATTAATACTTCCGAATAAAATCAATCTTTTATGCATCTTCCTATGCATAAATTCATTTTAAATGAAAATGACACTTTTAAATTAAAATTCAATCTTTTATGCATCTTCCTATGCATAAATTCAATTTAGATGAGAATGACACTTTTTGAATTAAAAATCAATCTTTTATGCATCTTCCTATGCATAAATTCAATTTAGATGAGAATGACACTTTTGAATTAAAAATCAATCTTTTATGCATCTTCCTATGCATAAATTCAATCTAGATGAGAATGACACTTTTGAATTAAAAATCAAATTTCTATGCATCTTCTTATGCATAAATTTCATTTAGATGAGAATGACACTTTTGAATTAAAAATCAATTTTTTATGCATCCTCTTATGCATAAATTCAATTTGGTAGGAATTATTACACTTTTAGAACAAAAGAATTTCTCTTATGCATCTAAGTTATGCATAAAATCCATTTATGATGAAAATCACACTTTTAGTATAAAAAGAATATCTTTTATGCATACCTCTATGCATGAAATCCAATTATGATAAAAGTAACACTTTTATAATAAAATAATCAACTTTTATACATACCTCTATGCATGAAATTCAATTGTGACAAAAGTAACACTTTATAATAAAATAATCATCTTTTATGCATACCTCTATGCATGAAATTCAAATATGATAAAAGTAACACTTTTATAATAAAATAATCATCTTTTATGCATACCTCTATGCATGAAATTCAAATATGATAAAAGTAACACTTTTATAATAAAATAATCATCTTTTATGCATACCTCTATGCATGAATTTCAATTGTGACAAAAGTAACACTTTTATAATAAAATAATCATCTTTTATGCATACCTCTATGCATGAAATTCAAATATGATAAAAGTAACACTTTTATAATAAAATAATCATCTTTTATGCATATCTCTATGCATGAAATTCAAATATGATAAAAGTAACAATTTTACATTTAAATAATAATCTTTTATGCATACCTCTATGCATGAAATCTAATATGATTAAAGTAACACTTTTATGTTAAAATAATAATCTTTTATGCATACCTCTATGCATGAAAATCAATTATGCATAATATAAAAATCAATTTCTCTATGATTACAATGAATATCTTTCAATTAATCTAGGATGATAATTCCTAGAATATGGTAGGAAGTCCTCTTTTCATGCTTTGAATGAAATTATTTTATACGTAATTTTTATAAAAATTTTGCCATAGCTCCACTGCTATGACTGATAAATCTCATTTTTTCTAAGGGATAAAGCTTATCATTAAGGAAATAATTAGAATGATCCCTAATTGGATCAATAATCCATAATGGATTGAATCATCAATATTCATGAAATACATAAACTAAAAGCATAGAAAAAAGCCATTAATTTGGCCTCAAGCATAGATTAATCTTGGATTAAGGAAAAGCTTTATGAAAAGCTTCATTTGGATTGAGAATGGGTCATGAGTATGACCATTTCTTGAGTGAGAGAGAGAAATTACATAAAAACCATTTGAATTAAATATAAATGGAAATTTATGTAACTCTTAACTATCATTAATCAATTAACTTCAATAGCATTTATCAAATTATGTAAATCTTCACTACCATTCATCAATTAACTTCAATAGCATTCAAAAACCATTCCAATTAAGCTTCTCAAGCTTGAGAGGGGTTGAGAAGAGAGAAACCTTGAGAATTTATAGAAAAGATCAAAATTCACCATTTACCTTACAAATTGCTTGATTCTTTGTTCACGGTAGAGGCCCCCAACCAATCAATTGGTTAAGTATGTTGATGGAGCCACTAATGGCGATTGAAGAAAGAGGGAAGCTCCAAAAACTAGTGAATTATTAATGAATTCACAGTTCTTGGCTTAGGTGGAGTAGAGTAACGATACATAAACACTATATATTTTTCAACAAGGGGGAGGCTTCTATTTATAGGAAAAATTGAGCTCCTAACCAAACAAACTGATTCTAGAATTTTCCAAATCAGTTTGGTCAATTTTTGACCATTTTTAGGTCAGTTAAGCTAACTTTTTGGAACTAGACCTGAATGAGGAGAGAGGAGAGATGAAATATCTCAATTTTTATGAGTAAAACTCATTCAAGCATATGAAATATGCACCTCCTTTAAAGAACTCCCCTTCCTTACATATGTGTCAAAATGGAATCATTATACCCAAATATCTCATATTTTTAATATTGCCATAGTTTTTTACTAATAAACCTTGTACATTTTCAACTCATCTTATGTGAAATATGGACCTCCTTTAAAGAACTCCCCTTCCTTACATATGTGTCAAAATGGAATCATTATACCCAAAATATCTCATATTTTTAATATTGCTCATAGTTTTTTACTAATAAACCTTGTACATTTTCAACTCTTCATCTTATGTGAGCATTTACTCATTTTTGGATACCCAAAATATCTCATATTTTTAATATTGCTCATAGTTTTTCACTAATAAACCTTGTACATTTTCAACTCTTCATCTTATGTGAGCATTTACTCATTTTTGGGTATCTTCTTTTACAAATTGGATTTATCTCCTCCCTACACATGGATTGATGCTATTGGCCCATAGGAACCTTAATTGGACCATAATTCAAAAATTTCTGAAAATCTAGACCCTTAGGGTAAGGTCCTTTATACCCATTTCCAATGAATTCCAATTGCACATTGGAAAGCTCTTTTTGAATTTCTATTTCAGGGGAATTTATTTTAATAAGATGAGATAATTTTCTATCCAAAAATATTAAAAATCTGAATATTTTCTCTCTCTAGGTTAAAACAGTTAGAAACAAGTCTTTTATATTTCTGAAGAGGGATTGATTACAGGGAAAGATGTTGGACATTTTGAGAGGCTGGGGAGGAATCTTACAGATATTCAATTTGATGGTAAAGAAGGTACATGCACCCTTCTTAGAGAAAAGTCTGGGCTTCTGGAGGCTTTCGAGGACTTTGAAGAGACACATACTTCACATGCGATCAGCTACATTCTTCGAGCAAACTAGAATTGCATCAATGAAGACCGAGATAAAATCATCCGGATGTTCTCTAAAGGTTTCTTTTCTTTTTCTTTTTGCATTCAACAATTATAGCTAGAAGGGAAATTATTTAATCCCAACAGCATTATCGTGAACTCGTAATGTGCATACCATGTATTAAAATCTATCTTAGGAATATTATGATATGATAACATCCTAAGTTTAAGTCAATCTTTATAAATATTTGGCCTTTATGCGATCAATCTAACAGCACATTCCAGGAGTAAGATGCTGATTCTTAACAGTAAGCCGATTTAACCCTGAATATACAATCTCATAGTCCCATCATTCTTCTTTTGAAAGAGAACGAGCACCACATAGCAAGGGGATACAAATGGGCCAAACAAAGCTCTCCTCAAACAGTTATCTCGATTATTCCCCGAGCTCGGTTGCTTTCGGAATGGCCTTCTTATAAGCTCAAGATTCACTATTGTTGGGCTCCGAGAATGAACTCTTTCTCATGATCCACCTCACGAGTCGAGGGTATTGTAGTTAAATCTACGTCACAGTATATACTCACTTAACCAACATGGTTTCCTTGCAACTCTTTATTTGCAGGATGGCTTGCTTCTGCTGGAGTCCCTTCAATAACTTTTACTACTTTTACTAGTTACGGGATGGGAGTTCAACAAACTACTCCAGTTCCTTTCATCTTGTTCACATGAAGATCCATGAAGGAAATGGTGCCTTTATGATAATATTTGGCTAGGTTCCCATCCAAGAGAAACTGAATTACATCCGTCTTTTGGCAAGTAACTTCCACTACCCAATTCCACTCGCATTGGGCTGCCTTGCTTCTGGTCGATTACTAATTTATGCAACATCCAAGTGAAATGAAGGAATGAATGAGCGTTTCTCGAATCAACAAAAAGCTTAAAATTCTTACCTCAAAAATTGGATGGGGTGTAACTTAGTGAGAATCGTTGGTTTCAATCCTGGTGCTCCACTCTATCGAACGAAGTCTACCTCTTCCTTCTTTCTCTGGGGTTAGCTACTATTATAATGGCATTAGAAGTTGCTGAGACTAGGCTAGAACTTGCCTCCTTTGACTTGTCAAGCAAGTTCTATGGTGGAGTTAGAATGGTAACATCAATCGGTGCGTTGGCACAACCATTCATAAAATGTCCCAATAGCTGCTCGCATCTAAAACACTTCATACTCCTTCCTGAGCTAAAACTGCAAATCCAAAGGCATTCTAGGGAAAGAATCATGTCCACTGTGCCCACTCGCTTTTCATAATTGGCTCCAATCTTGTCCCCTATTTCTCTTTGAATTTGGCATACTAGAATTAGATGGAGCTCTCTTTGGGAGGGGACAAAAAGGCCTTTTACTACACGGTCTCCTTAGAAAGAAATACATGCATAAAATCCTCAGCCACCACCATCTTAATTGCTTCCCTGCCGCTAACAAAGACAATTTCGCATTCTTAACCAATCTATCCAAGGGAGGATCCAATCTTCTGACAAACCCATGGAGAAGGGTCTCATCTTCCATCGGAAGAGCATATCGGACTAGGCTTACGTAAGATCAATTGAAAATATGCCTCCGTAAGTTTGCCTGCTTGAGAAAACTCTATAAACTCATTTATCTTCTCTTCCATGGGGACAAAACGTTTGATGGAGGTAAGCTTTCATGTCCTCCCATCTCAGACTATACCATTAACTTTACATTTGGCAAGATCCATCTTACTGTACCCCGCACATGTTACACTACTCGTCCATAGAATCTGTCCAATTCAACACTCCCTCTCTCCTAGGTTTTTACCCTTGCCTCGAAATGGCTATGGTGGTTGTGACCCATATATGAAGTGCTTCCTTGACATCCTTATCCAATGCCTTAATTCTAGGTATGACATCATCCATCCCTCATGATTATTCTAAACAAAAGGCCGTTGTAGGCTCGGCTAGCAATCGAGATCCTGTATCAAGGAATATAATGCCCCAGAGTCGTACACATCAATCTATGAACACTAAGGTCTCGTGGAGGTGGTGCTTAGAGAACTATCCCTCTTGTAAAACAGGCAGTTCAATAAGGATCATGGCAAAGGCAATGTTCTCTGCCAACCGCTCATGCCGACTATAGGTGTTGAAGGTTTGTTGCCTAGTCATATGAGGTGTTATTTTGATGAGGAGGATAAATGGTCCACATACGGCAACTTTGTTGACCCACTCTGTGCTCGAATGCGTTGACACAGAACGTTCGGCATTGTTCGCAGTCATGGGATCAGTCTTCTTTTGGTGACTTGTACGAGTGTCTGATACTCTTAAGTCACCATGATTACGTTCTTCTCAATACTGTAGACTACATCGGCGCACGGATCTGATGATGATAATGATGATGTATCTTATATAAACCCATACGCATGATCATCTATTACACACACATACGATGATATTGATGTATCACACACACATGTGCACATGATGATACATACACATATATTTGCACATGATGATATGGACACTGATGCTGACGTATGTGATAGCGATGTGTGTGAGCTAGATCATGTGGGCATGATCTGGAGAGGGGGCAGGGATGATGGCATCGAGCATTATGAGTGTTCATATATCTAGGCCTACCTTCTCATCATCCAATACATGACTTGGATCTAGAACATACTTCTTCTTTCTTCAAATGAGCTTGCATGAAAATACATTGTGGATCTTCAAGTATGGAGGAGGGAATAAAAGTTCACGAGCTCAATCTCCAACTTTCCTCGTATTCATGCACAGTCTATAACTTAATCTCCAACTTTCCTCATATTTGTGTAGGGTTTATATAATATGGGCAAAAACTTCTTGTAGTTTTCCCCAAGGAGAGGGATTTTCTGTGGTTGGGTCGTATACCAACAAGGAAGACCATATCACCTTCATCAAATTCTCTAGTAGTCTACTTGAGATCAACACGCTACTTTTTTCTATCTTGAGTAGCTTTGATATCCTTTTTTATAGTCCGCATTGAACAATCCACTTTATCTATTTGCTTCAAGACTTCCACTCTGACCAGTGGGTTGAACTAAATCAATGGTGTTGCACAATCTACTATAAGATGCATCGCAATAAAATTATACCGAATGTAGAGAATTCATCTATTTTTTGGGTTCCCTTCCATGGAATGCTCGAAGAATGTCTTTGATTACCCTCTCTGCCTAATCATTAATTTCTAGACAGTACCAAAATCTATAGAGCTACGGCCTCAAAGCATTTATTCCAAGAGTAGGACACATGAATTCAGCACCCCGATCCCTAACTATCCTTCCAAAGTAAAGTCTAAATATATCCTTTGGAATGACTTTTAGCAAATACCAAGAGCAGTATAAGTCTTTTTCAAAAGAATCGAATGAGCAACCTTCGTCAAGCGATCTACCACACGGCTAAGATTGAATCATGTCCTGCATCGACTGAAGAAAAATCTAATGATGGAATCCATGCTTATGTATTCTAATTGTATATGTGAAATAAGATGCACGTTTCTTGGCGTTTTTGTCATTTCACCTTTGCAAGGCTAAAAGAAATGCTTCTTTGTAGTAGCCACCATGACGGTCTTCACTTAGCTGGGGCGTGTCACGAGCTTTCTTTAGAATCCTCTTATTAAGATCTCTATCTTGAAGAATATATAATGGATTATTGAAGTACAAGCATCCACCTCTAACGTGAATCCATGAATTTGCTTTACTTCTAGGGTTGCCTTTACTTTTGCGGTAAGCAATATGATAATAGGCATAAAGAACTTATCTAATCCAATCTCTTCCTTAATCTCAACGTGCAAGTAAGGAGGCCTTCCTGCCTAATCCAATCTCTTCCTTAATCTCAAGGTGCAAGTAAGGAGGCCTTCCTACCTAATATATCTATAACCGCATTCTCCTTATCTAACCTATACTTGATTTTAAAACCAAACTCTGGAAGTGTTTGTATTTATCTTCTTTGCGTGATGTTAACATCATTTTGGTTGAAAATTTGCTTTAAAATTTTACGATCTATAACCCGAGAAGACAAGCAACTCTACGTCATCACTATTCCTCTCGTGAGATCTTAGCTATAGCACCAGCGGATTAGTCAAGTAACCCCTCAGCTTATCAAAGTTACTTTGGCACATTGCGGACCATTAGAATGGAATGTCCTTCTTGAGAAGCGCCGTCAAAGGAGAAACAATCTTGGCATATGAACATCGGATACCATCTTATCAATCCCAAGAACCATTTGACTTCCTCTATTGTCTTTGGTTCTGGCAAATTGATAGCCGCTTTTGCACCTTGTCGGGATAAGCTAATATACTATCTCTTGACATTATGATCCCGGATATTCAATTTGATGGTAAAGAAGGTACATGCACCCTTCTTAGAGAAAAGTCACGGTGCTTCTGGAGGCTTTCGAGGACTTTGAAGAGACACATACTTCACATGCGATCAGCTACATTCTTCGAGCAAACTAGAAGTGCATCAGTGAAGACCGAGATAAAATCATCCGGATGTTCTCTGAAGGTTTCTTTTCTTTTTCTTTTTGCATTCAACAATTATACCTAGTAGGGGAATTATTTAATCCCAACAGCATTATCGTGAACTCGTAATGTGCATACCATGTATTAAAATCTATCTTAGGAATATTATGATATGATAACATCCTAAGTTTAAGTCAATCTTTATAAATATCTGGCCTTTATGCGATCAATCTAACAGCATATTCTAGGAGTAAGATGCTAATTCTTAACAGTAAGCCGATTTAACCCTGAATATACAATCTCATAGTCCCATCATTCTTCTTCTGAAAGAGAACGAGCACCACATAGCAAGGGGATACAAATGGGCCAAACAAAGCTCTCCTCAAACAGTTATCTCGATTATTCCTCGAGCTCGGTTGCTTTCGGAATGGCCTTCTTATAAGCTCAAGATTCACTATTGTTGGGCTCCGAGAATGAACTCTTTCTCATGATCCACCTCACGAGTCGAGGGTATTGTAGTTAAATCTACGTCATAGTATATACTCACTTAACCAACATGGTTTCCTTGCAACTCTTTATCTGCAAGATGGCTTGCTTCTGCTGGAGTCCCTTCAATAACTTTACTACTTTTACAGGTTACGGGGTGGGAGTTCAACAAACTACTCCAGTTCCTTTCATCTTGTTCACATAAAGATCCATGAAGGAAATGGTGCCTTCATGATAATATTTGGCTAGGTTCCCATCCAAGAGAAACTGAATTACATCCATCTTTTGGCAAGTAACTTCCACTACCCAATTCCACTCGCATTGGTCTGCCTTGCTTCTGGTCGATTACTAATTTATGCAACATCCAAGTGAAATAAATGAATGAATGAGCGTTTCTCGAATCAACAAAAAGCTTAAAATTCTTACCTCAAAAAACGGATGGGGTGTAACTTAGTGAGAATCGTTGGTTTCGATCCTGGTGCTCCACTCTATCGAACGAAGTCTACCTCTTCCTTCTTTCTCTAGGGTTAGCTACTATTATGATCGCATTAGAAGTTGCTGAGACTGGGCTAGAACTTGCCTCCTTTGACTTGTCAAGCAAGTTCTATGGTGGAGTTAGAATGGTAACATCAATTGGTGCGTTGGCACAACCATTCATAAAATGTCCCAGTAGCTGCTCGCATCTAAAACACTTCATACTCCTTCCTGAGCTAAAACTGCAAATCCAAAGGCATTCTAGTGAAAGAATCATGTCCACTGTGCCCACTCGCTTTTCATACTTGGCTCCAATCTTGTCCCCTATTTCTCTTTGAATTTGGCATACTAGAATTAGATGGAGCTCTCTTTGGGAGGGGGCAAAAAGGCCTTTTACTACACGGTCTCCTTAGAAAGAAATACATGCATAAAATCCTCAGCCACCACCATCTTAATTGCTTCCCCGTCACTAACAAAGATAGTTTCGCATTCTTAACCAATCTATCCAAGGGAGGATCCAATCTTCTGATAAACCCATGGAGAAGGGTCTCGTCTTCCATCGGAAGAGCATATCGGACTAGGCTTACGTAAGATCAATTGATAATATGCCTTCGTAAGTTTGCCTGCTTGAGAAAACTCTATAAACTCATTTATCTTCTCTTCCATGGGGACAAAACCTTTGATGGAGGTAAGCTTTCATGTCCTCCCATCTCAGACTACATCATTAACTTACAATTTGGTAGGATCCATCTTACTGTACCCCGCACATGTTACACTACTCGTCCATAGAATCTCTCCAATTCAACACTCCCTCTGTCCAAGGTTTTTACCCTTGCCTCGAAATGGCTATGGTGGTTGTGACCCATATATGAAGTGCTTCCTTGACATCCTCATCCAATGCCTTAATTCTAGGTATGACATCATCCATCCGTCATGATTATTCTAAAACAAAAGGCCGTCGTAGGCTTGGCTAGCAATCGAGATCTTGTATCAAGGAATATAATGCCCCAGAGTCGTACACATCAATCTATGAACACTAAGGTCTCGTGGAGGTGGTGCTTAGAGAGCTATCCCTCTTGTAACAAGCAGTTCACTAAGGATCATGGCAAAGGCAATGTTCTCTTCCAACCCCTCATGCCGACTATAGGTGGTGTGCCATGATCTACTGACTATCCTAAGCACATGCGTACCTCCGCTGATCATTCAGTAGTACTCAGAAAGTAGAGGCTCTCCAATTATCGAGCCGAGATGACTTAATCTGCATAATGAAGGCGCTTGAAGGCAAAAGCTATCATGTCATCCTCTAGAGACAGCTCAGGGACTCCAGATAGATAGGGTCTCACCATCCGATTTGCTGCTTTATCTGAAAGCGAAATTGGATAAGATACTGTAAGTTTTGGTTTTAGGCTAGAATAGGGACTGTTAGGGCCTCTTAGAGGTTGGTGGCACGAGAAGAAAGTTTTGAGCAAAAGAAAAAATGGGAGGAAAATAAAGGAGGTACCTATTCTAGGGTTTGGATCCATTCGCGCTCTTGACAAGGATTTGATTCCCACACTTTGTGCACTCAAGCCTTCTTTCACTCCACACTCTATGGTCATTTGCCTAGCCCGTTATCTTCACCATTAACCTTATCCTAATTTCTTGCACACATGTACACACCTGCGCTACACTGGTATTGAAAGAGGCTGCTTTCGTGCAAATTTTGCATACACACATTTGGAGAGGATTTGAGGTCTAGAGGATTGATCACACATATTTTTAGTGATTGTTAGGCATGTTACATGGGGGTGAGGGGAGAGTGTGTTTTCAGGGATCTATTGTGGGTCTTGTTCACACGTGATTGCACCCTGTATGAGTCACGTGTGGGGCTTGTGTTGAGCATTGGTTGTGGCATTTTTTCACACGCTTGTGCACTTTGGGTAGTGTTTACACATGACCATGGGTTATGATTCTTATTACTTTTACCCTTCAATTGGGCACCATGGTACAACTTTGCATCATCATCGTGCGACCAAGACGACATCGTTTTGATTGTTTTTCCGTTTACGATCGGATCATGGGAGAGCCGCTCATGCACTATTATCGTCGCTCTATGATCGATATTATGAGTTGCCATTTTGTGTGATGGTTCACATATCTTTTGTCAATTTCACATGTACGTTTAGTAGTACTTCAAGGCTTAGGACCTCTATACCCTCATTTACAGACTCCACGCTATGAAGAGATGGCATACTCATGCCATTGTTGGACGTTGGAGCTTGCACGTTTGTTGCCTAGTCATATGAGGTGTTATTTTGATGAGAAGGATATATGGTCCACATAAGGCAACTTTGTTGACCCACTCTGAGCTCGAATGCGTTGACACAGAAGGTTCGGCATTGTTCGCATTCATGGGATGAGTCTTCTTTTGGTGACTTGTACGAGTGTCTGACAGTCTTAAGCCGCCATGATTACGTTCTTCTCAATACTGTAGACTACATCGGCGCACGGATCTGATGATGATGATGATGATGTATCTTTTATATACCCATATGCATGATGATCTATTACACACACATACGATGATATTGATGTATCACACACACATGTGCACATGATGATACATACACATATATTTGCACATGATGATATGGACACTGATGCTGACGTATATGATAGCGATGTGTGTGAGCTAGATCATGTGGGCATGATCTGGAGAGGGGGCAGGGATGATGGCATCGAGCATTATGAGTGTTCATATATCTAGGCCTACCTTCTCATCATCCAATACATGACTTGGATCTCGAACATACTTTTTCTTTCTTCAAATGAGTTCGTATGAAAATACATTGTGGATCTTCAAGTATGGAGGAGGGAATAAAAGTTCACGAGCTCAATCTCCAACTTTCCTTGTATTCATGCACAGTCTATAACTTAATCTCCAACTTTCCTCATATTTGTGTAGGGTTTATATTATATGGGCTAAAACTTCTTGTACCTTTCCCCAAGGAGAGGGATTTTCTGTGGTTGGGTCGTATACCAACAAGGAAGACCATATCACCTTCATCAAATTCTCTAGTAGTCTACTTGAGATCAACACGCTACTTTTTTCTATCGTGAGTAGCTTTGATATCATTTTTTATAGTCCCTATTGAACAATCCACTTTATCTATTTTCTTCAAGACTTCCACTCTGACCAGTGGGTTGAACTAAATCAATGGTGTTGCACAATCTACTATAAGATGCATCGCAATAAAATTATACCGAATGTAGAGAATTCATCCATTTTTTGGGTTCCCTTCCATGGAATGCTCAAAGAGTGTCTTTGATTACCCTCTCTGCCTAATCATCAATTTCTACATAGTACCAAAATCTATAGAGCTACAGCCTCAAAGCATTTATTCCAAGAGCAGGACACATGAATTCAGCACCGCGATCCCTAACTATCCTTCCGAAGTAAAGTCTAAATATATCCTTTGGAATGACTTTTAGCAAACACCAAGAGCAGTATAGGTCTTTTTCAAAAGAATCGAATGAGCAACCTTCGTCAAGCGATCTACCACACGGCTAAGATGGAATCATGTCCTGCATCGATTTTGAAGAGACACATACTTCACATGCGATCAGCTACATTCTTTGAGCAAACTAGAATTGCATCAATGAAGACCGACGTAAAATCATTCGGATGTTCTCTGAAGGTTTCTTTTCTTTTTCTTTTTGCATTCAACAATTATAGCTAGAAGGGAAATTATTTAATCCCAACAGCATTATCGTGAACTCATAATGTGCATACCATGTATTAAAATCTATCTTAGGAATATTATGATATGATAACATCCTAAGTTTAAGTCAATCTTTATAAATATCTGGCCTTTATGCGATCAATCTAACAGCACATTCCAAGAGTAAGATGCTGATTCTTAACAGTAAGCCGATTTAACCCTGAATATACAATGTCATAGTCCCATCATTCTTCTTCAGCACCACATAGCAAGGGGATACAAATGGGCCAAACAAAGCTCTCCTCAAACAGTTATCTCGATTATTCCCCGAGCTCGGTTGCTTTCGGAATGGCCTTCTTATAAGCTCAAGATTCACTATTGTTGGGCTCCGAGAATGAACTCTTTCTCATGATCCACCTCACAAGTCGAGGGTATTGTAGTTAAATCTACGTCACAGTATATACTCACTTAACCAACATGGTTTCCTTGCAACTCTTTATCTGCAGGATGGCTTGCTTCTGCTAGAGTCCCTTCAATAACTTTACTACTTTTACAGGTTACGGGGTGGGAGTTCAACAAACTACTCCAGTTCCTTTCATCTTGTTCACATGAAGATCCATGAAGGAAATGGTGCCTTTGTGATAATATTTGGCTAGGTTCCCATCCAAGAGAAACTGAATTACATCCGTCTTTTGGCAAGTAACTTCCACTACCCAATTCCACTCGCATTGGTCTGCCTTGCTTCTGGTCGATTACTAATTTATGCAACATCCAAGTGAAATGAATGAATGAATGAGCGTTTCTCGAATCAACAAAAAGATTACAATTCTTACCTCAAAAATTGGATGGGGTGTAACTTAGTGAGAATCGTTGGTTTCGATCCTGGTGCTCCACTCTATCGAACGAAGTCTACCTCTTCCTTCTTTCTCTTGGGCTAGCTACTATTATAATGGCATTAGAAGTTGCTGAGACTGGGCTAGAACTTGCCTCCTTTGACTTGTCAAGCAAGTTCTATGGTGGAGTTAGAATGGTAAAATCAATCGATGCGTTGGCACAATCATTCATAAAATGTCCCAGTAGCTGCTCACATCTAAAACACTTCATACTCCTTCCTGAGCTAAAACTGCAAATCCAAAGGCATTCTAGGGAAAGAATCATGTCCACTGTGCCCACTCGCTTTTCATACTTGGCTCCAATCTTGTCCCCTATTTCTCTTTAAATTTGGCATACTGGAATTAGATGGAGCTCTCTTTGGGAGGGGGCAAAAAGGCCTTTTACTACACGGTCTCCTTAGAAAGAAATACATGCATAAAATCCTCAACCACCACCATCTTAATTGCTTCCCCGCCGCTAACAAAGACAGTTTCACATTCTTAAGAAATCTATCCAAGGGAGGATCCAATCTTCTAACAAACCCATGGAGAAGGGTCTCGTCTTCCATCGAAAGAGCATATCGGACTAGGCTTACGTAAGATCAATTGATAATATGCCTCCGTAAGTTTGCCTGCTTGAGAAAACTCTATAAACTCATTTATCTTCTCTTCCATGGGGACAAAACCTTTGATGAAGGTAAGCTTTCATGTCCTCCCATCTCAGACTATACCATTAACTTTCAATTTGGCAAGATCCATCTTACTGTACCCCGCACATGTTACACTACTCATCCATAGAATCTGTCCAATTCAACACTCCCTCTCTCCAAGGTTTTTACCCTTGCCTCCAAAATGGCTATGGTAGTTGTGACCCATATATGAAGTGCTTCCTTGACATCCTTATCCAATGCCTTAATTCTAGGTATGACATCATCCATCCCTCATGATTATTCTAAAACAAAAGACCGCCGTAGGCTCGGCTAGCAATCGAGATCTTGTATCAAGGAATATAATGCCCCAGAGTCGTACACATCAATCTATGAACACTAAGGTCTCGTGGAGGTGGTGCTTAGAGAACTATCCCTCTTGTAACAGGCAGTTCACTAAGGATCATGGCAAAGGCAATGTTCTCTGCCAACCGCTCATGCCGACTATAGGTGGTGTGCCATGATCTACTGACTATCCTAAGCACATGCGTACCTCCGCCGATCATTTAGTAGTACTCAAAAAGTAGAGGCTCTCCAATTATCGAGTCGAGATGACTTAATCTGCGTAATGAAGGTGCTTGAAGGCAAAGGCTATCGTGTCATCCTCTAGAGACGACTCAGGGACTCCAAATAGATAGGGTCTCACCATCCGATTTGCTGCTTTATCTGAAAGCGAGACTGGACAAGATATTGTAGGTTTTGGTTTTAGGCTAGAATAGGCACCGTTAGGGCCTCTCAGAGGTTGGTGGCACGAGAAGAAGGTTTTGAGCAAAAGAAAAAAGGGGAGGAAAATAAAGGAGGTACCTATTCTAGGGTTTGGATCCATTCGCGCTCTTGACAAGGATTTGATTCCCGTACTTTGTGCACTCAAGCCTTCTTTCACTCCACACTCTATGGTCATTTGCCTAGCCCGTTATCTTCACCATTAACCTTATCCTATTTTCTTGCACACATGTACACACCTTTGCTACACTGGTATTGAAAGAGGTTGCTTTCGTGCAAATTTTGCATACACACATTTGGAGAGGATTTGAGGTCTAGAGGATTGATCACACATATTTTTAGTGATTGTTAGGCATGTTACATGGGGGTGAGGGGAGAGCGTGTTTTCAGGGATCGATTGTGGGTCTTGTTCACACGTGATTGCACCCTGTATGAGTCACGTGATTGCACCCTGTATGAGTCACGTGTGGGGGCTTGTGTTGAGCATTGGTTGTGGCATTTTTTCACACGCTTGTGCACTTTGGGTAGTGTTCACACACGACCATGGGTTATGATTCTTATTACTTTTACCCTTCAATTGGGCACCATGGTACAACTTTGCATCATCATCGCGCGAGCAAGACGACATCGTTTTGATTGCTTTTCCGTTTACGATCGGATCATGGGAGAGCCGCTCATGCACTATTATCGTCGCTCTACGATCGATATTATGAGTTGATATTTTGTGTCATGGTTCACATATCTTTTCTCAATTTCACACGTACGTTTAGTAGTACTTCAAGGCTTAGGACCTCCATACCCTCATTTACAGACTCCACGCTATGAAGAGATGGCATACTCATGCCATTGTTGGACGTTGGAGCTTGCACCTTTGTTGCCTAGTCATATGAGGTGTTATTTTGATGAGGAGGATATATGGTCCACATACGGCAACTTTGTTGACCCACTCTGTGCTCGAATGCGTTGACACAGAAGGTTCGGCATTGTTCGCATTCATGGGATGAGTCTTCTTTTGGTGACTTGTACGAGTGTCTGCTGACACTCTTAAGCCGCCATGATTACGTTCTTCTCAATACTGTAGACTACATCGGCGCACGGATCTGATGATGATGATGATGATGTATCTTATATAAACCCAAACACATGATGATCTATTACACACACATACGATGATATTGATGTATCACACACACATGTGCACATGATGATACATACACATATATTTGCACATGATGATATGGAGACTGATGCTGACGTATGTGATAGCGATGTGTGTGAGCTAGATCATGTGGGCATGATCTGGAGAGGGGGCAGGGATGATGGCATCAAGCATTATGAGTGTTCATATATCTAGGCCTACCTTCTCATCATCCAATACATGACTTGGATCTGGAACATACTTCTTCTTTCTTCAAATGAGCTCGCATGAAAATACATTGTGGATCTTCAAGTATGGAGGAGGGAATAAAAGTTCACGAGCTCAATCTCCAACTTTCCTCGTATTCATGCACAGTCTATAACTTGAATCTCCAACTTTCCTCATATTTGTGTAGGGTTTATAATATATGGGCAAAAACATCTTATACTTTTCCCCAAGGAAAGGGATTTTCTATGGTTGGGTCGTATACCAACAAGGAAGACCATATCACCTTCATCAAATTCTCTAGTAGTCTACTTGAGAACCACACGCTACTTTTTTCTATCTTGAGTAGCTTTGATATCCTTTTTTATAGTCCGCATTGAACAATCCACTTTATCTATTTGCTTCAAGACTTCCACTCTGACCAGTGGGTTGAACTAAATCAATGGTGTTGCACAATCTACTATAAGATGCATCGCAATAAAATTATACCGAATGTAGAGAATTCATCCATTTTTTGGGTTCCCTTCCATGGAATGCTCGAAGAATGTCTTTGATTACCCTCTCTGCCTAATCATACATAGTACCAAAATCTATAGAGCTACAGCGTCAAAGCATTTATTCCAAGAGCAAGACACATGAATTCAGCACCCCGATCCCTAACTATCCTTCCAAAATAAAGTCTAAATATATCCTTTGGAATGACTTTTAGCAAACACCAAGAGCAGTATAAGTCTTTTTCAAAAGAATCGAATGAGCAACTTTCGTCAAGCGATCTACCAGTGTATCTCATGGCATGAACCAATTACATCTCATGGCATGAACCACGTAGCCTTTAGGATCCAATCTTCTGACAAACCCATGGAGAAGGGTCTCGTCTTCCATCGGAAGAGCATATCGGACTAGGCTTACGTAAGATCAATTGATAATATGCCTCCGTAAGTTTGCCTGCTTGAGAAAACTCTATAAACTCATTTATCTTCTCTTCCATGGGGACAAAACCTTTGATGGAGGTAAGCTTTCATGTCCTCCCATCTCAGACTATACCATTAGCTTTCAATTTGGCAAGATCCACCTTACTTTACCTCGCACATGTTACACTACTCGTCCATAGAATCTGTCCAATTCAACACTCCCTCTCTCCAAGGTTCTTACCCTTGCCTCGAAATGGCTATGGTGGTTGTGACCCATATATGAAGTGCTTCCTTGACATCCTTATCCAATGCCTTAATTCTAGGTATGACATCATCCATCCCTCATGATTATTCTAAAACAAAAGACCGTCGTAGGCTCGGCTAGCAATCGAGATCCTCTATCAAGGAATATAATGCCCCAGAGTCGTACACATCAATCTATGAACACTAAGGTCTCGTGGAGGTGGTGCTTAGAGAACTATCCCTCTTGTAACAGGCAGTTCACTAAGGATCATGGCAAAGGCAATGTTCTCTGCCAACCGCTCATGCCGACTATAGGTGGTGTGCCATGATCTACTGACTATCCTAAGCACATGCGTACCTCCGTCGATCATTCAGTGGTACTCAGAAAGTAGAGGCTCTCCAATTATCAAGCCGAGATGACTTAATCTGCGTAATGAAGGTGCTTGAAGGCAAAGGCTATCGTGTCATCCTCTAGAGACAGCTCCAGGACTCCAGATAGATAGGGTCTCACCATCCGATTTGCTGCTTTATCTGAAAGCGAAACTGGACAAGATACTGTAAGTTTTGGTTTTAGGCTAGAATAGGCACCGTTAGGGCCTCTTAGAGGTTGGTGGCACGAGAAGAAAGTTTTGAGCAAAAGAAAAAAGGGGAGAAAAATAAAGGAGGTACCTATTCTAGGGTTTGGACCCATTCGCGCTCTTGTGACAAGGATTTGATTCTCGCACTTTGTGCACTCAAGCCTTCTTTCACTCCACACTCTATGGTCATTTGCCTAGCCCGTTATCTTCACCATTAACCTTATCCTATTTTCTTGCACACATGTACACACCTTCGCTACACTGGTATTGAAAGAGGCTACTTTCGTGCAAATTTTGCATACGCACATTTGGAGAGGATTTGAGGTCTAGAGGATTGATCACACATATTTTTAGTGATTGTTAGGCATGTTACATGGGGGTGAGGGGAGAGCGTGTTTCAAGGATCTATTGTGGGTCTTGTTCACACGTGATTGCACCCTGTATGAGTCACGTGTGGGGCTTGTGTTGAGCATTGGTTGTGGTGTTTTTTCACACGCTTGTGCACTTTGGGTAGTGTTCACACACGACCATGGGTTATGTTTCTTATTAAGGGTTATGATTCTTATTACTCTCACCCTTCAGTTGGGCACCATGGTACGACTTTGCGTCATCATCGCGCGAGCAAGACGACATCGTTTTGATTGTTTTTCCGTTTACGATAAGATCATGGGAGAGCCGCTCATGCACTATTATCGTCGCTCTACGACGATCGATATTATGAGTTGCCATTTTGTGTCATGGTTCACATATCTTTTGTTACTTTCACACGTACGTTTAGTAGTACTTCAAGGCTTAGAACCTCTATACCCTCATTTATAGACTCCACGCTATGAAGAGATGGCATACTCATGCCATTGTTGGATGTTGGAGCTTGCACGTTTGTTGCCTAGTCATATGAGGTGTTATTTTGATGAGGAGGATATATGGTCCACATATGGCAACTTTGCTGACCCACTCTGTGCTCGAATGCGTTGACACAGAAGGTTCGGCATTGTTCGCATTCATGGGATGAGTCTTCTTTTGGTGACTTGTACGAGTATCTGCTGACACTCTTAAGCCGCCATGATTACGTTCTTCTCAATACTGTAGACTACATCGGCGCACAGATCTGATGATGATGATGATGATGTATCTTATATAAACCCATACGCATGATCATCTATTACACACACATACGATGATATTGATGTATCACACACACATGTGAACATGATGATACATACACATATATTTGCACATGATGATATGGACACTGATGCTGACGTATGTGATAGCGATGTGTGTGAGCTAGATCATGTGGGCATGATCTGGAGAGGGGGCAGGGATGATGGCATCGAGCATTATGAGTGTTCATATATCTAGGCCTACCTTCTCATCATCCAATACATGACTTGGATCTGGAACATACTTCTTCTTTCTTCAAATGAGCTTGCATGAAAATACATTGTGGATCTTCAAGTATGGAGGAGGGAATAAAAATTCACGAGCTCAATCTCCAACTTTCCTCGTATTCATGCACAGTCTATAACTTAATCTCCAACTTTCCTCATATTTGTGTAGGGTTTATAATATATGGGCAAAAACTTCTTGTACTTTTCCCCAAGGAGAGGGATTTTCTGTGGTTGGGTCGTATACCAACAAGGAAGACCATATCACCTTCATCAAATTCTCTAGTAGTCTACTTGAGATCAACACGCTACTTTTTTCTATCTTGAGTAGCTTTGATATCCTTTTTTATAGTCCGTATTGAACAATCCACTTTATCTATTTGCTTCAAGACTTCCACTCTGACCAGTGGGTTGAACTAAATCAATGGTGTTGCACAATCTACTATAAGATGCATCGCAATAAAATTATACCGAATGTAGAGAATTCATCCATTTTTTGGGTTCCCTTCCATGGAATGCTCGAAGAATGTCTTTGATTACCCTCTCTGCCTAATCATCAATTTCTACATAGTACCAAAATCTATAGAGCTACAGCCTCAAAGCATTTATTCCAAGAGCAGGACACATGAATTCAGCACCCCGATCCTTAACTATCCTTCCAAAGTAAAGTCTAAATATATCCTTTGGAATGACTTTTAGCAAACACCAAGAGCAGTATAAGTCTTTTTCAAAAGAATCGAATGAGCAACCTTTGTCAAGCGATCTACCACACGGCTAAGATGGAATCATGTCCTGCATCGACTGAAGAAAAATCTAACGGTGGAATCCATGCTTATGTATTCTAATTGTATATGTGAAATAGGATGCACGTTTCTTTGCTTTTTTGTCATTTCACTTTTGCAAGGCTAAAAGAAATGCTTCTTTGTAGTAGCCACCATGAGACGGTCTTCACTTAGCCGGGGTGTGTCACGAGCTTTCTTTAGAATCCTCTTGTTAAGATCTCTATCTTGAAGAATATATAACCGATTATTGAAGTACAAGCATCCACCTCTAACGTGAATCCATGAATTTGCCTTTACTTTTGCGGTAAGCAATATGATAATAGGGATAAAGAACTTATCTAATCCAATCTCTTCCTTAATCTCAACGTGCAAGTAAGGAGGCCTTCCTGCCTAATATATCTATGACCGCATTCTCCTTGTCTAACCTATACTTGATTTTAAAACCAAACTCTGGAAGTGTTTGTATTTATCTTCTTTGCGTGATGTTAACATCATTCTGGTTGAAAATTTGCTTTAAAATTTTATGATCTATAACCTGAGAAGACAAGCAACTCTACGTCATCACTGTTCCTCTCGTGAGATCTTAGCTATAGCACCAGCGGATTAGTCAACCCCTCAGCTTATCAAAGCTACTTTGGCACATCGCGGACCATTAGAATGGAATGTCCTTCTTGAGAAGCGCCATCAAAGGAGAAACAATCTTGGCATATGAACATCGGATATCATCTTATCAATCCCAAGAACCATTTGACTTCCTCTATTGTCTTTGGTTCTGGCAAATCGATAGCCGCTTTTGCACCTTGGCAGGATCAGCTAATATACTATCTCTTGACATTATGATCCCGGATATTCAATTTGATGGTAAAGAAGGTACATGCACCGTTCTTAGAGAAAAGTCTGTGCTTTTGGAGGCTCTCGAGGACTTTGAAGAGACACATACTTCACATGCGATCAGCTACATTCTTCGAGCAAACTAGAATTGCATCAGTGAAGACCGAGATAAAATCATCCGGATGTTCTCTGAAGGTTTCTTTTCTTTTTCTTTTTGCATTCAACAATTATAGCTAGAAGGGGAATTATTTAATCCAAACAGCATTATCGTGAACTCGTAATGTGCATATATGAAGTGCTTCCTTGACATCCTTATCCAATGCCTTAATTCTAGGTATGACATCATCCATCCCTCATGATTATTCTAAAACAAAAGACCGTCGTAGGCTCGGCTAGCAATCGAGATCTTGTATCAAGGAATATAATGCCCTAGAGTTGTACACATCAATCTATAAACACTAAGGTCTCGTGGAGGTGGTGCTTAGAGAACTATCCCTCTTGTAACAGGCAGTTCACTAAGGATCATGGCAAAGGCAATGTTCTCTGCCAACCGCTCATGCCGACTATAGGTGGTGTGCCATGATCTACTGACTATCCTAAACACATGCGTACCTCCGCCGATCATTTAGTAGTACTCAAAAAGTAGAGGCTCTCCAATTATCAAGCCGAGATGACTTAATCTGCGTAATGAAGGTGCTTGAAGGCAAAGGCTATCGTGTCATCCTCTAGAGACAGATCAGAGACTCTAGATAGATAGGGTCTCACCATCCGATTTGTTGCTTTATCTGAAAGCGAAACTGGACAAGATACTGTAAGTTTTGGTTTTAGGCTAGAATAGGCACCGTTAGGGCCTCTTAGAGGTTGGTGGCACGAGAAGAAAGTTTTGAGCAAAAGAAAAAAGGGGAGGAAAATAAAGAAGGTACCTATTCTAGGGTTTGGATCCATTCGCGCTCTTGACAAGGATTTGATTCCTGCACTTTGTGCACTCAAGCCTTCTTTCACTCCACACTCTATGGTCATTTGCCTAGCCCGTTATCTTCACCATTAACCTTATCCTATTTTCTTGCACACATGTACACACCTTCGCTACACTGGTATTGAAAGAGGCTGCTTTCGTGCAAATTTTGCATACGCACATTTGGAGAGGATTTGAGGTCTAGAGGATTGATCACACATATTTTTAGTGATTGTTAGGCATGTTACATGGGGGTGAGGGGAGAGTGTGTTTCAGGGATCTATTGTGGGTCTTGTTCACACGTGATTGCACCCTGTATGAGTCACGTGTGGGGCTTGTGTTGAGCATTGGTTGTGGCGTTTTTTCACACACTTGTGCACTTTGGGTAGTGTTCACACACGACCATGCGTTATGATTCTTATAACTTTTACCCTTCATTTGGGCACCATGGTACGACTTTGCATCATCATCGCGCGAGCAAGACGACATCGTTTTGATTGTTTTTCCGTTTACGATCGCATCATGGGAGAGCCGCTCATGCACTATTATCATCACTCTACAATAGATATTATGAGTTGCCATTTTGTGTCATGGTTCACATATCTTTTGTCAATTTCACACGTACGTTTAGTAGTACTTCAAGGCTTAGGACCTCTATACCCTCATTTACAGACTCCACGCTATGAAGAGATGGCATACTCATGCCATTGTTGGACGTTGGAGCTTGCATGTTTGTTGCCTAGTCATATGAGGTGTTATTTTGATGAGGAGGATATATGGTCCACATACGGCAACTTTGTTGACCCACTCTGTGCTCGAATGCGTTGACACAGAAGGTTCGGCATTGTTCGTAGTCATGGGATGAGTATTCTTTTGGTGACTTGTACGAGTGTCTAACACTCTTAAGCCGCCATGATTACGTTCTTCTCAATACTGTAGACTACATCGGCGCACGGATCTGATGATGATGATGATGATGTATCTTATATAAACCCATACGCATGATGATCTATTACACACACATACAATGATATTGATGTATCACACACACATGTGCACATGATGATACATACACATATATTTGCACATGATGATATGGACACTGATGCTGATGTATGTGATAGCGATGTGTGTGAGCTAGATCATGTGGGCATGATCTCGAGAGGGGGCAGGGATGATGGCATCGAGCATTATGAGTGTTCACATATCTAGGCCTACCTTCTCATCATCCAATACATGACTTGGATCTGGAACATACTTCTGTTGAGATATCGAGCTCTAGTGAGGCGGTGGACACTGATGACCCGCCTGGGGGATAGGCCCCGCACTTACACCACTGGCATGGTTGGTGAGATCTTGGGTGATATGCGGCCAGTGGGATGACAGGCTGTGTGACAGCCATTCTAGAGACTGGCATAGTTATAGCGCCAGCTCATTTAGTCGGGTTCACACTATAGAGAACCCGTGTATGTATTGGTTGAGTACCTTTCATATTGTGTGTACTCTTATTCTTGTATATGGTGTGTTGAGTGTTGAGTAGAGAAGAAGAAGATTTTCAGCCTCTCACCTTGTGTGTTCTCTATTAGGGTTTTGTGAGTGTGTGTGTGTGCTTGCAAGAGCTCAAGCTCTCTTCCCCCCTGCATCTTTTCATGGTATCAGAGCCTGGTTCGTGCTAAGGGCTGAGCTGCAAGCAAGAGAACCACAAGAAGCGGTACGAGGGTAAGAGCTACAACTACTCTTCCCTATTGTGTTGGTGACTACACCCTTGTCGGGAGCTCTACGGGAGGCACCGGCAAACGATCTCCGATTGAGGAGCTTTCTTCGCGGGAGTGAAGCTACAGGGCAACTATACAGTCCTTCGGACTGCTGGACTGAAATTTTCGGGCCGAAAACGCGTTTCGGGCGCGTCTGGACCTCCGTTTTTCAGAAAGCAGGCGATTTCGAGCACTGCGGGTAAGTCACCGATTCTCTGCAGAACTCTGTTTTAAGAACTGCAGGAAGACAGATTGACTGTGCAGACACTGTGGGTGCTGCAAAGAGGTCTACAGTTGCCATTGGGTGTATGTATGTGCATTGAAGTCACTGGTTGTGACATTTGAGAGTACTACAGTACCGCTGTGCAGAAAATACAGCATTTGTGCAAAAAAACCAGAGTGCAGTTTCTGGTAAAATTGTGTGTTTGGCAAGATGTCTAATGATGGCATAACACAGATTGTGGCTGAGAAGCTGGACAAGAATAACTTCCATGCTTGGAGGTTCAGGCTGACTAATTTCCTGATGGGAAAAGGCTATTGGGACTACATTGAAGGTGAGCATGAAGAGGCACCGAAGATACCGGATATAAATCCGACTGCTGCAGATGTGAAAGAGTTTAAAGACTGGAACCAAGGAGCCAGGAAAGTAATGTATTGGCTTTCCATTAGTATACAGGACACCATGATTGGGCACATTCAGGATGCCAAGTCCCCCAAGGAGGCGTGGGACACCTTGGTAAAGCTTTATGAAACAAATACCAAGGCACGTAAGATACAGTTGAAGAATGAACTTCATACTGTCGAGAAAAAGAGCATGTCTGTGAATGACTATGCGTTGAAGATAAAGGGCATTGTGGAATCCCTTGTATCTATTGGTGTATCAGTAGATGATGATGACAAGGTGGAAGTCTGTCTACGTGGTCTCGGGCCACAATACAAGGCGTTTAAGACGTCTATCCAGACTCGGGAAAACATTCCCAACTTTACAGATTTGGTGTCTATGCTGATTATCGAAGAGAAGAACTTGGGTGAAGACCAACAGTCTTCACAAAGCAAAAACAGTACAGAGCAACAGGCCTTCTACACGAGTTCAGGAAGAGGACGAGGTAGAGGAGGCCGTGGACGCGGTCAAGGAGGTGGCCGAACAGGTAATCAGAATTATGGCCAGCAGCAGCAACAACAACAACAACAACAGTCCCAGAATCAACAACAACAACAACACGCAGGTGGAAGAGGCAGATTCAGAGGCAGGGGGAGTCAAAGAGGCCGTGGAAATTGGCAAAGACAATATAATGATGCACGTGAATGCTATTATTGTGGTAAGCCTGGACATGTGCAGTCAGAATGTTATAAGAAGCAGGCTGACATGCAAAATGGGAAAGTGCAGCAAAACAACTATGCATCCTCAAGCAGAAATAATGAGGATAATGAAAGGTTGTTTGTTATGCAGCATGTTGTGAATGCCATGTCTGAAAATGTTGATGCAGCACAAAAAGATAATGTATGGTATGTGGATTCAGGCGCTTCGAACCACATGACGAGTCATGGGGAGTGGTTCAAGGAGATGAAGAACCCGGAAAGACCAGGTTTTGTGGAAACAGGGGATGACACTGCTCATCCAATTGCCCACGTTGGAGATGTGCCATTATCTATGCAGGATGGCAAAGTGAAGTACCTTGCAGATGTACTTCATGTACCGAACATAACAAAGAATCTGGTTTCAATTGGCCAGATGATTGAGCAGGGGTTGCAGGTTCGGTTTAACCCTGATGGGTGTTATGTTGAAGATTTCAAAGACAAGTGCAGGTTGGTTGCAAAAGGCAACAGAGTGGGCAGAATGTTTACGTTGGATGTAGACATGCCTGAAATGAGTGCTGCGATGTTTGCAAATGGTCCAGGAGTTGTTGCAGACACAGACATATGGCATAAAAGAATTGGACATGTAAATGTGCAGAGATTGAAGTCTATGCAGACAAAAGGAATTGTGACAGGGCTGCCAAAATTTAAAGTGGAAGGTATGCAGAAAATATGTGAAGCATGCCAATTTGGGAAGCAAACAAAGCATGTGTTTCCACGTAACAGATATGTGAGCAGAAATGCACTAGATGTTGTGCATTCAGATGTATGGGGTCCTACGAAGACCGTGTCTATGGGAGGCTGCAGGTACTATGTCACTTTCATTGATGACCACACAAGGAAAGTGTGGGTATATTTCATGAAGGAGAAGAGTGAGGTTTTCACTCACTTTCAGAATTTCAGAGTTTTGGTTGAAAAGCAAACAGGAAAATATGTCAAGTGCCTAAGGTCAGATGGAGGGGGAGAATACTTCTCCAATGAGTTCTCTGAATTTTTGAAGAAGAATGGTATTCGGAGACAGTTCACATGCAGATATACTCCGCAGCAAAATGGAGTTGCTGAGCGAAAAAACAGGCACATTGCTGAGATTGCGCGAGCATTGATGGAAGAGAAGAATATGCCGCATTGCTATTGGGCTGAGGCTGTTTCTACAGCAGTATACATCATGAACAGGACTCCAACTGTAGCCATACATGATGTAACTCCAGAGGAGAAGTTTACTGGCAGAAAACCAGATTTGTCTCATCTGAAAGTTTTTGGATGCATTGCATATGTGCATGTGCCAGATGAGCTGAGAACTAAGCTGGATCCGAAAGCTGAAAAATGTGTGTTTATTGGATATTCCCTTGAGCAAAAGGGATACAGGTGTTATAACCCTGCTACACGTGAGTTGAGGGTAAGCAGGGATGTTGTCTTTGATGAGATGAGCAGTTGGTATGCTGCTGAAAAAGAAGCTATTGGGGCTGATGTGAGTGGAAGTGTGGTTGCATAGAATGCAAGTCAGCAATCACAGTCTTTGAGTGGACCAGGAGAGTCCTCATCTAGTGGGTCTATTGATAGACCATGGAGTGGCAGGCTGCGTCATAATACCAGCCCTGCAAATGTGATTAGTACATCACGTAAAGGAAAAGAGAAAGTGGTTGAGCCCCTTGGTATGCCTGACATTTCTGCAGGGCATTCTCATGTTGATGGAGAGTCTAGTGGCTCAGATATGAGTCTTGATGAGGAGCTTGGGATCCCAACTATGAGAACACCTGGTGTAAAGAAGGCTATGGAAGCCATGAATGAGAAGCTGCGAAGATCAGGGAGAGTGAAGAACCCTATGCAGAGATTTACATATGATGGTTATGTGGCACATCATTATGCATATATGGCAAAAGTTGTGCAGGTTGTAGAGCCCACATGCATTGATGAGGCTGTTGGAAATGTGTGTTGGGAGAAAGCTATGGATGAGGAGATGGATGCACTATATGGAAATGAAACTTGGGATTTAGTGCAATTGCCTGAAGGCAAGAAAGCCATTGGATGCAAGTGGGTGTACAAAGTTAAACATAACAGTGATGGAAGCATAAACAGGTACAAGGCTAGATTGGTAGCCAAAGGATATGCGCAGACATATGGGATTGATTATGAGGAAACTTTCAGCCCAGTTGCCAAGATGGCAACGGTGAGAGTTGTGATAGCAGTGGCTACGTCAAAGCAATGGTCTTTACATCAGATGGATGTAAAGAATGCATTCTTGCATGGGGATTTACAAGAAGAGGTGTATATGTTGCAGCCACCTAGTTATGAGGATGTGGGTCACCCCGAGCATGTTTGCAGGTTGAAGAAAGCCTTGTATGGCTTAAAGCAAGCACCAAGAGCATGGTCTGACAAGATTTCTGAATATCTTGTCACTATTGGCTTTCATGTAGCCAATGCAGATTTCTCATTGTACGTGAGACATGGTGATAGAGGGGTTGTGCTTGTTGTCATCTATGTAGATGACTTGATCATTACGGGGGACCATGATGCAGAGATCTTTGATGTAAAGATCTTGCTTAGACAGAAGTTCGAGATGAAGGATCTGGGGGAGCTCAGATATTTCTTGGGCATTGAGGTGATTAGGTCACCACATGGTATTGGATTACTGCAGAGACAGTATGGCTTGGACATGTTGTCCAAGTATGGTATGACAGGCTGTAAGCCTATTTCTGTGCCATTGGATTAGAATGGCAAGTTGAGTGCAGATTCAAGAGAGATCTTGGAGGATCCTACTATGTACAGGAGCATAGTAGGAAGTTTGATCTACATGACGATCACCAGACCAGATTTGAGCTATGCTGTTGGGTTGGTGAGTCAGTTTATGCAGGTTCCACGGAAACCGCATTTGGATGCAGTCAGACGCATACTGAGGTATGTGAGGTCTACTTTGCATTGTGGACTATTCTATGAGACTGGGACAGAGATATGTGTACATGGGTACACAGATGCTGATTGGGCTGGTAGTATCTCAGACAGAAGATCTACCAGTGGATTCATGTTTTCTTTGGGGAGTGCTGCTGTGACTTGGAGCAGCAAGAAGCAGCCTACGGTTGCTCTATCGAGTACAGAGGCCGAGTACAGAGGAGCTGCTATGGCAGCATGTGAGGTAGCTTGGTTGAGAAAGCTACTTGCAGATTTGGGTCTATCAGTGGATAGACAAGTTGTCATTTTCTGTGACAACATTAGCAGTATACAGTTGGCCAAGAACCCAGTCTTTCATGCTCGTACGAAGCACATAGAGGTCCACTACCACTTCGTCAGAGAGAAGGTCTTGGCAGGAGACCTTGACCTTGTTTATGTCAGCACAGAGGATCAGGTAGCTGACATCTTCACCAAAGCATTGGGTACAGAGAAGCTCCGCAGATTCAGGGCTTCGCTTGGTGTACATGAGATGGAGTTGAGCTCGAGGGGGAGTGTTGAGATATCGAGCTCTAGTGAGGCGGTGGACACTGATGACCCGCCTGGGGGATAGGCCCCGCACTTACACCACTGGCATGGTTGGTGAGATCTTGGGTGATATGCGGCCAGTGGGATGACAGGCTGTGTGACAGCCATTCTAGAGACTGGCATAGTTATAGCGCCAGCTCATTTAGTCGGGTTCACACTATAGAGAACCCGTGTATGTATTGGTTGAGTACCTTTCATATTGTGTGTACTCTTATTCTTGTATATGGTGTGTTGAGTGTTGAGTAGAGAAGAAGAAGATTTTCAGCCTCTCACCTTGTGTGTTCTCTATTAGGGTTTTGTGAGTGTGTGTGTGTGCTTTCAAGAGCTCAAGCTCTCTTCCCCCCTGCATCTTTTCAACTTCTTCTTTCTTCAAATGAGCTTGCATGAAAATACATTGTGGATCTTCAAGTATGGAGGAGGGAATAAAAGTTCACGAGCTCAATCTCCAACTTTCCTCGTATTCATGCACAGTCTATAACTTAATCTCTAACTTTTCTCATATTTGTGTAGGGTTTATAATATATGGGCAAAAACTTCTTGTACTTTTCCCCAAGGAGAGGGATTTTCTGTGGTTGGGTCGTATACCAACAACGAAGACCATATCACCTTCGTCAAATTCTCTAGTAGTCTACTTGAGATCAACACGCTACTTTTTTCTATCTTGAGTAGCTTTGATATCCTTTTTTATAGTCCGCATTGAACAATCCACTTTATCTATTTGCTTCAAGACTTCTACTTTGACCAGTGGGTTGAACTAAATCAATGGTGTTGCACAATCTACTATAAGATGCATCGCAATAAAATTATACCGAATGTAGAGAATTCATCCATTTTTTGGGTTCCCTTCCATGGAATGCTCGAAGAATGTCTTTGATTACCCTCTCTCCCTAATCATCAATTTCTACATAGTACCAAAATCTATAGAGCTACAGCTTCAAAGCATTTATTCCAAGAGCAGGACACATGAATTCAGCACCCCGATCCCTACCTATCCTTCCAAAGTAAAGTCTAAATATATCCTTTGGAATGACTTTTAGCAAACACTAAGAGCAGTATAAGTCTTTTTCAAAAGAATCGAATGAGCAACCTTCGTCAAGCGATCTACCACACGGCTAAGATGGAATCATGTCCTGCATCGACTGAAGAAAAATCTAATGATGGAATCCATGCTTATGTATTCTAATTGTATATGTGAAATAGGATGCACGTTTCTTGGCGTTTTTGTCATTTCACCTTTGCAAGGCTAAAAGAAAAGCTTCTTTGTGGTAGCCACCATGACGGTCTTCACTTAGCCGGGGCGTGTCACAAGCTTTCTTTAGAATCCTCTTATTAAGATCTCTATCTTGAAGAATATATAACCGATTATTGAAGTACAAGCATCCACCTCTAACGTGAATCCGTTAATTTTCTTTACTTCTAGGGTTGCCTTTACTTTTGCGGTAAGCAATATGATAATAGGGATAGAGAACTTATCTAATCCAATCTCTTCCTTAATCTCAACATGCAAGTAAGGAGGCCTTCCTGCCTAATATATCTATGACCGCATTCTCCTTGTCTAACCTATACTTGATCTTAAAACCAAACTCTCGAAGTGTTTGTATTTTATCTTCTTTGCGTGATGTTAACATCATTCTAGTTGAAAATTTGCTTTAAAATTTTATGATCTATAACCCGAGAAGACAAGCAACTCTACGTCATCACTGTTCCTCTCGTGAGATCTTAGCTATAGCACCAGCGGATTAGTCAAGCAACCCCTCAGCTTGTCATAGTTACTTTGGCACATTGCGGACCATTAGAATGGAATGTCCTTCTTGAGAAGCGCCGTCAAAGGAGAAACAATCTTGGCATATGAACATCGGATACCCTCTTATCAATCCCAAGAACCATTTGACTTCCTCTATCGTCTTTGGTTCTGGCAAATCGATAGCCGCTTTTGCACCTTGGCGGGATCAACTAATATACTATCTCTTGACATTATGATCCCGGATATTCAATTTGATGGTAAAGAAGGTACATGCACCCTTCTTAGAGAAAAGTCTATGCTTCTGGAGGCTTTCGAGGACTTTGAAGAGACACATACTTCACATGCGATCAGCTACATTCTTCGAGCAAACTAGAATTGCATCAATGAAGACTGAGATAAAATCATCCGGATGTTCTCTGAAGGTTTCTTTTCTTTTTCTTTTTTCATTCAACAATTATAGCTAGAAGGGGAATTATTTAATCCCAACAGCATTATCGTGAACTCGTAATGTGCATACCATGTATTAAAATCTATCTTAGGAATATTATGATATGATAACATCCTAAGTTTAAGTCAATCTTTATAAATATCTGGCCTTTATTTATGCGATCAATCTAACAGCACATTCCAGGAGTAAGATGCTGATTCTTAACAGTAAGCCGATTTAACCCTGAATATACAATCTCATAGTCCCATCATTCTTCTTCTGAAAGAGAACGAGCACCACATAGCAAGGGGATACAAATGGGCCAAACAAAGCTCTCCTCAAACAGTTATCTCGATTATTCCTCGAGCTCGGTTGCTTTCGGAATGGCCTTCTTATAAGTTCAAGATTCACTATTGTTGGGCTCCGAGAATGAACTCTTTCTCATGATCCACCTCACGAGTCGAGGGTATTGTAGTTAAATCTACGTCATAGTATATACTCACTTAACCAACATGGTTTCCTTGCAACTCTTCATCTGCAGGATGGCTTGCTTCTGCTAGAGTCCCTTCAATAACTTTACTACTTTTACAGGTTACGGGGCGGGAGTTCAACAAACTACTCCAGTTCCTTTCATCTTGTTCACATGAAGATCCATGAAGGAAATGGTGCCTTGGTGATAATATTTGGCTAGGTTCCCATCCAAGAGAAACTGAATTACATCCATCTTTTGGCAAGTAACTTCCACTATAAAGGAGGTACCTATTCTAGGGTTTGGATCCATTCGCGCTCTTGACAAGGATTTGATTCCCGCACTTTGTGCACTCAAGCCTTCTTTCACTCCACACTCTATGGTCATTTACCTAGCCCGTTATCTTCACCATTAACCTTATCCAGAAAAATCTAATGATGGAATCCATGCTTATGTTCTTCTCAATACTGTAGACTACATCGGTGCATGGATCTAATGATGATGATAATGATGTATCTTATATAAACCCATACGCATGATGATCTATTACACACATACGATGATATTGATGTATCACACACACATGTGCACATGATGATACATACACATATATTTGCACATGATGATATGGACACTGATGCTGACGTATGTGATAGCGATGTGTGTGAGCTAGATCATGTGGGCATGATCTGGAGAGGGGGCAGGGATGATGGCATTGAGCATTATGAGTGTTCATATATCTAGGCTTACCTTCTCATCATCCAATATACATGACTTGGATCTGGAAGATACTTCTTCTTTCTTCAAATGAGCTTGCATGAAAATACATTGTGGATCTTCAAGTATGGAGGAGGGAATAAAAGTTCACGAGCTCAATCTCCAACTTTCCTCGTATTCATGCACAGTCTATAACTTAATCTCCAACTTTCCTCATATTTGTGTAGGGTTTATAATATATGGGCAAAAACTTCTTGTACTTTTCCCCAAGGAGAGGGATTTTCTGTGGTTGGGTCGTATACCAACAAGGAAGACCATATCACCTTCATCAAATTCTCTAGTAGTCTACTTGAGATCAACACGCTACTTTTCTCTATCTTGACTAGCTTTGATATCCTTTTTTCTATCTTGACTAGATTTGATATCCTTTTTTATAGTCCGCATTGAACAATCCACTTTATCTATTTGCTTCAAGACTTCCACTCTGACCAGTGGGTTGAACTAAATCAATGGTGTTGCACAATCTACTATAAGATGCATCGCAATAAAATTATACTGAATGTAGAGAATTCATCCATTTTTTGGGTTCCCTTCCATGGAATGCTCGAAGAATGTCTTTGATTACCCTCTCTGCCTAATCATCAATTTCTACATAGTACCAAAATCTATAGAGCTACAGCTTCAAAGCATTTATTCCAAGAGCAGGACACATGAATTCAGCACCTCGATCCCTACCTATCCTTCCAAAGTAAAGTCTAAATATATCCTTTGGAATGACTTTTAGCAAACACCAAGAGCAGTATAAGTCTTTTTCAAAAGAATCGAATGAGCAACCTTCGTCAAGCGATCTACCACACGACTAAGATGGAATCATGTCCTGCATCGACTGAAGAAAAATCTAATGATGGAATCCATGCTTATGTATTCTAATTGTATATGTGAAATAGGATGCACGTTTCTTGGCATTTTTGTCATTTCACCTTTGGAAGGCTAAAAGAAATGCTTCTTTGTGGTAGCCACCATGACAGTCTTCACTTAGCCGGGGCGTGTCAGGAGCATTCTTTAGAATCCTCTTATTAAGATCTCTATCTTGAAGAATATATAACCGATTATTGAAGTACAAGCATCCACCTCTAACGTGAATCCATGAATTTTCTTTACTTCTAGGGTTGCCTTTACTTTTGCGGTAAGCAATATGATAATAGGGATAGAGAACTTATCTAATCCAATCTCTTCCTTAATCTCAACGTGCAAGTAAGGAGGCCTTCCTGCGTAATATATCTATGACCGCATTCTCCTTGTCTAACCTATACTTGATTTTAAAACCAAACTCTGGAAGTGTTTGTATTTTATTTTCTTCGCGTGCTGTTAACATCATTCTGGTTGAAAATTTGCTTTAAAATTTTATGATCTATAACCCGAGAAGACAAGAAACTCTACGTAATCACTGTTCCTCTCGGGAGATCTTAGCTATAGCATCAGCGGATTAGTCAAGCAACCCCTCAGCTTATCAAAGTTACTTTGGCACATCGCGGACCATTAGAATGGAATGTCCTTCTTGAGAAGCGCCGTCAAAGGAGAAACAATCTTGGCATATGAACATCGGATACCATCTTATCAATCCCAAGAACCATTTGACTTCCTCTATCGTCTTTGGTTCTGGCAAATCGATAGCCGCTTTTGCACCTTGGCGGGATCAGCTAATATACTATCTCTTGACATTATGATCCCGGATATTCAATTTGATGGTAAAGAAGGTACATGCACCCTTCTTATGTATTCTAATTGTATATGTGAAATAGGATGCACGTTTCTTGGCGTTTTTGTCATTTCACCTTTGCAAGGCCAAAAGAAATGCTTCTTTGTAGTAGCCACCATGACGGTCTTCACTTAGCCGGGGAGCTTTCTTTAGAATCCTCTTATTAAGATCTCTATCTTGAAGAATATATAACCGATTATTGAAGTACAAGCATCCACCTCTAACGTGAATCCATGAATTTTCTTTACTTCTAGGGTTGCCTTTACTTTTGCGGGCGGTAAGCAATATGATAATAGGGATAGAGAACTTATCTAATCCAATCTCTTCCTTAATCTCAACATGCAAGTAAGGAGGCCTTCCTGCCTAATATATCTATGACCGCATTCTCCTTGTCTAACCTATACTTGATTTTAAAACCAAACTCTCGAAGTGTTTGTATTTTATCTTCTTTGCGTGATGTTAACATCATTCTAGTTGAAAATTTGCTTTAAAATTTTATGATCTATAACCCGAGAAGACAAGCAACTCTACGTCATCACTGTTCCTCTCGTGAGATCTTAGCTATAGCACCAGCGGATTAGTCAAGCAACCCCTCAGCTTGTCATAGTTACTTTGGCACATTGCGGACCATTAGAATGGAATGTCCTTCTTGAGAAGCGCCGTCAAAGGAGAAACAATCTTGGCATATGAACATCGGATACCCTCTTATCAATCCCAAGAACCATTTGACTTCCTCTATCGTCTTTGGTTCTGGCAAATCGATAGCCGCTTTTGCACCGTGGGCGGGATCAGCTAATATACTATCTCTTGACATTATGATCTCGGATATTCAATTTGATGGTAAAGAAGGTACATGCACCCTTCTTAGAGAAAAGTATGTGCTTCTGGAGGCTTTCGAGGACTTTGAAGAGACACATACTTCACATGCGATCAGCTACATTCTTCGAGCAAACTAGAATTGCATCAATGAAGACCGAGATAAAATCATCCGGATGTTCTCTGAAGGTTTCTTTTCTTTTTCTTTTTGCATTCAACAATTATAGCTAGAAGGGGAATTATTTGATCCCAACAGCATTATCGTGAACTCGTAATGTGCATACCATGTATTAAAATCTATCTTAGGAATATTATGATATGATAACATCCTAAGTTTAAGTCAATCTTTATAAATATTTGGCCTTTATTTATGCGATCAATCTAACAGCACATTCCAGGAGTAAGATGTTGATTCTTAACAGTAAGCCGATTTAACCCTGAATATACAATCTCATAGTCCCATCATTCTTCTTCTGAAAGAGAACGAGCACCACATAGCAAGGGGATACAACTGGGCCAAACAAAGCTCTCCTCAAACAGTTATCTCGATTATTCCCCGAGCTCGGTTGCTTTCGGAATGGCCTTCTTATAAGCTCAAGATTCACTATTGTTGGGCTCCGAGAATGAACTCTTTCTCATGATCCACCTCACGAGTCGAGGGTATTGTAGTTAAATCCACCTCACAATATATACTCACTTAACCAACATGGTTTCCTTGCAACTCTTTATCTGCAGGATGGCTTGCTTCTGCTAGAGTCCCTTCAATAACTTTACTACTTTTACAGGTTACGGGGTGGGAGTTCAACAAACTACTCCAGTTCCTTTCATCTTGTCCACATGAAGATCCATGAAGGAAATGGTGCCTTTGTGATAATATTTGGCTAGGTTCCCATCCAAGAGAAACTGAATTACATCCGTCTTTTGGCAAGTAACTTCCACTACCCAATTCCACTCGCATTGGTCTACCTTGCTTCTGGTCGATTACTAATTTATGCAACATCCAAGTGAAATGAATGAATGAATGAGCGTTTCTCGAATCAACAAAAAGCTTAAAATTCTTACCTCAAAAATCGGATGGGGTGTAACTTAGTGAGAATCGTTGGTTTCGATCCTGGTGCTCCACTCTATCGAACGAAGTCTACCTCTTCCTTCTTTCTCTGGGGTTAGCTACTATTATAATGGCATTAGAAGTTGCTGAGACTAGGCTAGAACTTGCCTCCTTTTACTTGTCAAGTAAGTTCTATGGTGGAGTTAGAATGGTAACATCAATCGGTGCATTGGCACAACCATTCATAAAATGTCCCAGTAGCTGCTCGCATCTAAAACACTTCATACTCCTTCCTGAGCTAAAACTGCAAATCCAAATGCATTCTAGGGAAAGAATCATGTCCATTGTGCCCACTCGCTTTTCATACTTGGCTCCAATCTTGTCCCCTATTTCTCTTTGAATTTGGCATACTAGAATTAGATGGAGCTCTCTTTGGGAGGGGGCAAAAAGGCCTTTACTACACGGTCTCCTTAGAAAGAAATACATGCATAAGATCCTTAGCCACCACCATCTTAATTGCTTCCCCGCCGCTAACAAAGACAGTTTCGCATTCTTAACCAATCTATCCAAGGGAGGATCCAATCTTCTGACAAACCCATGGAGAAGGGTCTCGTCTTCCATCGGAAGAGCATATCGGACTAGGCTTACGTAAGATCAATTGATAATATGCCTCCGTAAGTTTGCCTGCTTGAGAAAACTCTATAAACTCATTTTTTATCTCTTCCATGGGGACAAAACCTTTGATGGAGGTAAGCTTTCATGTCCTCCCATCTCAGACTATACCATTAACTTTCAATTTGGCAAGATCCATCTTACTGTACCCCGCACATGTTACACTACTCGTCCATAGAATCTGTCCAATTCAACACTCCCTCTCTCCAAGGTTTTTACCCTTGCCTCGAAATGGCTATGGTGGTTGTGACCCATATATGAAGTGCTTCCTTGACATCCTTATCCAATGCCTTAATTCTAGGTATGACATCATCCATCCCTCATGATTATTCTAAAACAAAAGACCGTCGTAGGCTCGGCTAGCAATCGAGATCCTGTATCAAGGAATATAATGCCCCAGAGTCGTACACATCAATCTATGAACACTAAGGTCTCGTGGAGGTGGTGCTGAGAGAACTATCCCTCTTGTAACAGGCAGTTCACTAAGGATCATGGCAAAGGCAATGTTCTCTGCCAACCGCTCATGCCGACTATAGGTGGTGTGCCATGATCTACTAACTATCCTAAGCACATGCGTACCTCCGCCGATCATTCAGTAGTACTCAGAAAGTAGAGGCTCTCCAATTATCGAGCCGAGATGACTTAATCTGCGTAATGAAGGTGCTTGAAGGCAAAGGCTATCGTGTCATCCTCTAGAGACAGCTCAGGGACTCCAGCTAGATAGGGTCTTTGCTGCTTTATCTGAAAGCGAAACTGGATAAGATACTGTAAGTTTTGGTTTTAGGCTAGAATAGGCACCGTTAGGGCCTCTTAGAGGTTGGTGGCATGAGAAGAAAGTTTTGAGCAAAAGAAAAAAGGGGAGGAAAATAAAGGAGGTACCTATTCAAGGGTTTGGATCCATTCGCGCTCTTGACAAGGATTTGATTCCCGCACTTTGTGCACTCAAGCCTTCTTTCACTCCACACTCTATGGTCATTTGCCTAGCCCGTTATCTTCACCATTAACCTTATCCTATTTTCTTGCACACATGTACACACCTTCGCTACACTGGTATTGAAAGAGGTTGCTTTCGTGCAAATTTTGCATACGCACATTTGGAGAGAATTTGAGGTCTAGAGGATTGATCACACATATTTTTAGTGACTGTTAGGCATGTTACATGGGGGTGAGGGGAGAGCGTGTTTTCAGGGATCTATTGTGGGTCTTGTTCACACGTGATTGCACCCTGTATGAGTCATGTGTGGGGCTTGTGTTGAGCATTGGTTGTGGCGTTTTTTCACACGCTTGTGCACTTTGGGTAGTGTTCACACACGACCATGGGTTATGATTCTTATTACTTTTACCCTTCAGTTGGGCACCATGGTACGACTTTGCATCATCATCGCGCGAGCAAGACGACATCGTTTTGATTGTTTTTTCGTTTACGATCGGATCATGGGAGAGCCGCTCATGCACTATTATCGTCGCTCTACGATCGATATTATGAGTTGCCATTTTGTGTCATGGTTCACATATCTTTTGTCAATTTCACACGTACGTTTAGTAGTACTTCAAGGCTTAGGACCTCTATACCCTCATTTACAGACTCCACGCTATGAAGAGATGGCATACTCATGCCATTGTTGGACTTTGGAGCTTGCACGTTTGTTGCCTAGTCATATGAGGTGTTATTTTGATGAGGAGGATATGTAAGATCCCTGTCCCCACCATGCGACGGATTCGGGGTACTAGCAGCGGAAGTAGCACTTCATACGCGGGACAGGGACCCACACTCGGGGCCTCGTCCACGGATATCCGGACAAGAGACTAATCCGTCGGTTTTTCCAAAACCGAACCCGGAAGAACTTCCCTTACCCGGAAAGCACGGGCGATTCCACCAAGATAACTTTTTACTCTAACGTAGTCAAGATCATTACTGATCACACTAATCCGACTGCACCTATAAAGATACTCGGTCAGATCAAGAAAGAAACTTGCACTTGGATCATTGGGATCAACGCTTTTTTCCCCATCAAGAGGCACAGCCGTTGATTCCTATCCATAGAACAATTACTATCCGGGATTTACTTTATCTATTGTAATAATAGAAATTGAGTCTCGATTTACGGATCCATCAGTCCAGCGTAACCCCATCCGATCCCATGGGTTAGTAGCCAACCGCCCAACCACTGTAGTGATGGGATCCAATTTGGAATTTGGTTAGGTTTTGTCCCGGGTACCAAGGAAAAGAGTTCCAAGGCCCCCTAGCCGGAAGTTCATGCAAACATAAAACTAGCCACACCAGTTACACACCCAATATGAAATTGCCTTTTTCTTAGCTTCAGCTAACTTTAAAACAATCCTTTAATGAAACCATAGTACCACTGATCACAATCTTCCAATTTATCTGGTTGATTCATAATTTCCCATCATTCCTTCATCAGAGTATCTATGGCATCATTGGCAACTAGAACGCTCACCACCTGTCCACACAAGGGCCTTTTCAATAGTTCCTATCCCATAATACTCGGCAATATAATCACTTATAAAAATCAAGATGGACTCTCGTTGAAGATCAAGATGGACTCTCGTTGAAGATCAGCAAGATCAACCAACAGATCCATATAAAGAGCCATGGACTCATCCATTGAAGACTAGCAAGGTCAATCAACCAGATCCATGCCCGGTTTCACAAAACAACTCTTACTCCTTGTTCCAATATCTTCCTCGACGCACGTGTGGGTATCCTAGGCGACCCAGAGCCCGAGCACCGTATGGTCAGCACCCTCTAGGATCCTTCGCAGGTGACCTAGCGCTTCACTCATAGGCCGCTTCCTTGGTCCCTCATCCACCGTACCGGAAGCTCACCATTTTTAATCGAACCGAGGCTAGTCAAGACCTCAGCCGACCTTGCTACGCGAGACGTCCTCCATTGACTCTCCGTCAGCAGTTGCAACTTTAACAGTTAGGTCTCCACGACCTTAATCACAAGACGGTCAAAATGCTTCCCCAGCATTCTTGACATAAAACAGCCATTTACAAACAGCATTTACAACAGTTTACAAATACAGTGTCTATATTAACTCTCATTTTTCCACATTATCCCTCATTAATCCACATTACTTATTCCACATTCCATTTATATATGTACTCATCTAGTGTCTATATTAACTCTCATTTTTCCACATTATCCCTCATTAATCCACATTACTTATTCCACATTCCATTTATATATGTACTCATCCAATCACATCATTTTCCATCTCTTCACTTCAGATTCCTTCACATCACATATCATATATTCACATCCATATCCGCATCCACATATCATATATTCACATCCATATCCGCATCCATACATCCACATCCACATCCACATTCACATCCATACATCCACATCTACATGCTTACCTCCATTTTCACATCCTCATTTATACATCCACATCCCGTATCCACATTCATACATACACATCCATATCCACATCCATACATCCACACCCACATGCATACATCCACTATCACGTCCTCATTCATACATCCACATCCACATACATACATACATCCACATCCACATTCCCATTCACATCTATACATCCACATCTACATCCACATACATATATACATCCACATCCACATTCCACATTCACATCTATACATCCACATTCACATACATCCACATCCACATTCCCATTCACATCTATACATCCACATCTACATTCCACATTCACATCTATACATCCACATCTACATCCACATTTACACACATCCACATCCACATTCCCATTCACATCTATACATCCACATCTACATCCACATTCACATCTATGCATATACATCCTCATGCATACATCCACATTCACATTCACATCTATACATCCACATCTACATCCACATTCACATCTATGCATATACATCTTCATGCATACATCCATTTTCAAATTCATACATCCACACTCCCATCTCCACATCCACACATCCACATACATACATCCATTTCCACATTCATTTCCACATTCATTTCCACACATCCACATACATACATACATCCATTTCCACATTCCCATTCATATAACCCCATATGCCTTCACATCTAATCTTTTACATCACATCCATTCTCGCCCTATCACAACCCATATACATCTTATCCTATCACATACACTTCTTACCTCATCCCATACACATCTTAATTCATCTTATCACCTCCTAACTTATTTCATAAGCATCTTATCACCTCTTATCACATCTTATCACCTCTTATCACATCTTATACATCTCTTATCACATCCTATCACATCTCATTTCTATTTATAGAATACAAGAGAATTCTTATATTTGATATAAGATTTCTTTACACATTTATTTATGCATAAATTCCATTTAAGGAGATTAATACTTTCGAAGTAAAAATCAATCTTTTATGCATCTTCCTATGCATAAATTCATTTTAAATGAAAATGACATTTTTGAATTAAAATTCAATCTTTTATGCATCTTCCTATGCATGAATTCAATTTAGATGAGAATGACACTTTTGAATCAATCTTTTATGCATCTTCCTATGTATAAATTCAATTTGGTAGGAATTACACTTTTAGAATAAAAAAATTTTCTCTTATGCATCTAAGTTATGCATAAAATCCCTTTATGATGAAAATCACACTTTTAGTATAAAAAGAATATCTTTTATTTATACTTCTATGCATGAAATCCAAATATGATAAAAGTAACACTTTTATAATAAAATAATTAACTCTTATGCATACTTCTATGCATGAAATTCAATTGTGATATAAGTAACACTTTTATAATAAAATAATCAACTTTTATGCATAACTCTATGCATGAAATTCAATTGTGATAAAAGTAACACTTTTATGTTAAAATAATAATCTTTTATGCATACCTCTATGCATGAAAATAAAAATGATAAACGTAACACTTTTTATATAAAAATTTATCCATTATGCATACTTCTATGCATGAAAATAAAAATGATAAAAGTAATACTTTTGATATAAAAACTTATCCTTTATGCATAATATAAAAATTTAATTTCTCCATGATTACAATGAAATTCTTTCAATTAATCTAGGATGATAATTCCTAGAATATGGTAGGAAGTCCTCTTTTTATGCTTTGAATGAAATTATTTTATGCGTAATTTTTATAAAAATTTTGCCATAGCTTCGCTGCTATGACTGATAAATCTCAATTTTTCTAAGGAATAAAGCTTATCATTAAGGAAATAATTAGAATGGTCTCTAATTGGATCATCAATCCATAATGGATTGAATCATCAATATACATAAACTAAAAGCATAGAAAAAAAGCCATTAATTTGGCCTCAAGCATAGCTTAATCTTGGATTAAGGAAAAGCTTTATGAAAAAGCTTAATCTTGGATTAAGGAAAAGCTTCATTTGGATTGAGAATGGGTCATGAGTATGACCATTTCTTGAGTGAGAGAGAGAAATTACATAAAAACCATTAGAATTAAGCATAAATGAAAATTTATGTAATTCTTAACTATCATTAATCAATTAACTTCAATAGCATTCATCAAATTATGTAACTCTTCACTAACATTCATCAATTAACTTGAATAGCATTCAAAAACCATTCCAATTAAGCTTCTCAAGCTTGAGAGGGGTTGAGAAGAGAGAAACATTGAGAAATTATAGAAAATGATCAAAATTCACTAATTACCTTACAATTTGCTTGATTCTTTCTTCACGGTAGAGGCCCCCAACCAATCAATTGGTTAAGTATGTTGACGGAGCCACTAATGCGGATTGAAAAAAGAGGGAAGCTCCAAAAACTAGTGAATTATTAATGAATTCATTGGGGATTGAAGAAAGAGGGAAGCTCCAAAAACTAGTGAATTATTAATGAATTCACAGTTCTTGGCTTAGGTGGAGTAGAGTAACGATGCATAAACACTATATTTTTTTCAACAAGGGGAGGCTTCTATTTATAGGAAAAATTGAGCTCCTAACTACACAAACTGATTCTAGAATTTTCCAAGTCAGTTTGGTCACTTTGTGACCATTTTTAGGTGAGTTAAGCTAACTTTTTGGAACTAGACTTGAATGAGGAGAGAGGAGAGATAAAATATCTCAATTTTTATGAGTTTAAAACTCATTCAAGCATGTGAAATATGCACCTCCTTTAAAGAACTCCCCTTCCTTACATATGTGTCAAAATGGAATCATTATACCCAAAATATCTCATATTTTTAATATTGCTCATAGTACAAGGTTTTTTACTAATAAACCTTGTACATTTTCAACTCTTCATCTTATGTGAAATATGCACCTCCTTTAAAGAACTCCCCTTCCTTACATATGTGTCAAAATGAAATCATTATACCCAAAATATCTCATATTTTTAATATTGCTCATAGTTTTTTACTAATACACCTTGTACATTTTCAACTCTTCATCTTATGTGAGCATTTACTCATTTTTGGATACCCAAAATATCTCATATTTTTAATATTGCTCATAGTTCTTTACTAATAAACCTTGTACATTTTCAACTCTTCATCTTATGTGAGCATTTACTCATTTTTGGATACCCAAAATATCTCATATTTTTAATATTGCTCATAGTTTTTTACTAATAAACCTTGTACATTTTCAACTCTTCATCTTATGTGAGCATTTACTCATTTTTGGGTATCTTCTTTTACAAATTGGATTTATCTCCTCCCTACACATGGATTGATGCTATTGGCCCATAGGAACCTTAATTGGACCATAATCCAAAAATTTCTGAAAATCTAGACCCTTAGGCTAAGGTCCTTTATACCCATTTCCAATAAATTCTAATTGCACATTGGAAAGTTCTTTTTGAATTTCTGTTTCACGGAAACTTATTTTAATAAGATGAGATAATTTTCTATCTAAAAATATTAAAAATCTGAATATTCTCTCTCTAAAATATTTTCTCTTTCTAGGTTAAAATAGTTAGAAACAAGGTCTTTATATTTCTAAAGAGGGATTGATTACAGGGGAAGATACTAGACATCAACAAGGGGGTTGGGGGAGGAATCTTACATTCTACCCCACTTAAAAAACGCGAGATGACCTCATCTCGCAACTTGGGATAATTTTGCAAGATGCACGAATAAAGATTAACCACCAAGAAAAGTCTCAAAGAGAGTAAGATTCAAGACAAGAACAAGATTTAAACTTTATTCATTCTTGGAACATATACAGTAAAGATAGAAGAACTCTTTACACTTCCATAAGCCCGTCCATCATATGATCACAAAAGCAGCACTCACAAGCTGCGCATGTATAAGGTAACTCATCTATGGGAATAATTCTGTTGGTTATTGCCGCACCTATCTCAGTGGTATGAGGTGATCTAACAAAAGGATCTCTGAGAGGTAAGCCAAAAACGAGGTAAAGGCATATCTTCTCATGAGGAAGAAAACACGCCAGTAAGAAGACCCGCTCAGAAAACCCAAGATGTCTTGATCTCATGACGCAGTAGTATCGGGGACCCAAACCCAAAGTTCCAATAACCATGGCCAAGCGGACATTGTTACGAAAGTGCTGCTGACCCCAGGGTGTTACCCTAGTTATGTTTTGATAGGTCCGCCATTTGGTCTGAGCTACAGAAGTTCCCGAGGAAAAAGTGAGCGCTCATACTGTTCTATAAAATTTTTCTTCACAGACTCGCTTGCGTCTTGAAGGTGAGAAATCATCATGGATAAAACTAATTCCTGTTGCCAAGCCATGAAAGAGATTAAGAAGAAGGGAGATCGATGGAAGTAAGATTACTGTGAGCGACAAGTAAAAGTTACGACTTATATAAAGGAAGGAGCTAGCGTAACCTAGAAGCCAACGGTAACTTGCCACTGAAGTTTTACCGTCTTTCCATGATTTGGGTTTGGCACATTTTTCTATAGAAGGCATTAAGAACTTTGAGATGAGGAGATAAAAGAAGCTTGTAGGCTAAGTCACCTACTTTCATTGAATTCAGATAAGGTTCACAATATCTGGGGGATAACTTCTTATACTCCCCAAGAGATAAAGAACTTCTTTTTGGGCCGTACTCGAATGAAAACCAAAACCGTGGTATCCAAAACACCGATTTTCACTTCTGAACTCATTGTTCTGAATCCTTAACATCCACATCTACATGCTTACCTCCATTTTCACATCCTCATTTATACATCTACATCCCGTATCCACATTCATACATACACATCCATATCCACATCCATACATCCACACCCACATCCATACATCCACACCCACATGCATACATCCACTATCACGTCCTCATTCATACATCCACATCCACATACATACATACATCCACATCCACATTCCCATTCACATCTATACATCCACATACATACATACATCCACATCCACAATCCACATTCACATCTATACATCCACATCTACATCCACATTCACATACATCCACATCCACATTCCCATTCACATCTATACATCCACATCTACATCCACATCCACATTCCACATTCACATCTATACATCCACATCTACATCCACATTCACATACATCCACATCCACATTCCCATTCACATCTATACATCCACATCTACATCCAGATTCACATCTATGCATATACATCCTCATGCATACATCCACATTCACATTCACATTTATACATCCACATCTACATCCACATTCACATCTATGCATATACATCTTCATGCATACATCCATTTTCACATTCATACATCCACACTCCCATCTCCACATCCACACATCCACATACATACATCCATTTCCACATTCATTTCCACATTCATTTCCACACATCCACATACATACATACATCCATTTCCACATTCCCATTCATATAACCCCATATACCTTATTACAACTAATCTTTTACATCACATCCATTCTCGCCTTATCACAACCCATATACATCTTATCCTATCACATACACTTCTTACCTCATCCCATACACATCTTAATTAATCTTATCACCTCCTAACTTATTTCATAAGCATCTTATCACCTCTTATCACATCTTATACACCTCTTATCACATCCTATCACATCTCATTTCTATTTATAGAATACAAGAGAATTCTTATATTTGATATAAGATTTCTTTACACATTTATTTATGCATGAATTCCATTTAAGGAGATTAATACTTTCGAAGTAAAAATCAATCTTTCATGCATCTTCCTATGCATAAATTCATTTTAAATGAAAATGACATTTTTGAATTAAAATTCAATCTTTTATGCATCTTCCTATGCATGAATTCAATTTAGATGAGAATGACACTTTTCAATCAATCTTTTATGCATCTTCCTATGCATAAATTCAATTTGGTAGGAATTACACTTTTAGAATAAAAAAATTTCTCTTATGCATCTAAGTTATGTATAAAATCCCTTTATGATGAAAATCACACTTTTAGTATAAAAAGAATATCTTTTATTCATACTTCTATGCATGAAATCCAAATATGATAAAAGTAACACTTTTATAATAAAATAATCAACTCTTATGCATACTTCTATGCATGAAATTCAATTGTGATATAAGTAACACTTTTATAATAAAATAATCAACTTTTATGCATACCTCTATGCATGAAATTCAATTGTGATAAAAGTAACACTTTTATGTTAAAATAATAATCTTTTATGCATACCTCTATGCATGAAAATAAAAATGATAAACGTAACACTTTTTATATAAAAATTTATCCATTATGCATACTTCTATGCATGAAAATAAAAATGATAAAAGTAATACTTTTGATATAAAAACTTATCCTTTATGCATAATATAAAAATTTAATTTCTCCATGATTACAATGAAATTCTTTCAATTAATCTAGGATGATAATTCCTAGAATATGGTAGGAAGTCCTCTTTTTATGCTTTGAATGAAATTATTTTATGCGTAATTTTTATAAAAATTTTACCATAGCTTCGCTGCTATGACTGATAAATCTCAATTTTTCTAAGGAATAAAGCTTATCATTAAGGAAATAATTAGAATAGTCTCTAATTGGATCATCAATCCATAATGCATTGAATCATCAATATACATAAACTAAAAGCATAGAAAAAAAGCCATTAATTTGGCCTCAAGCATAGCTTAATCTTGGATTAAGGAAAAGCTTTATGAAAAAGCTTAATCTTGGATTAAGGAAAAGCTTCATTTGGATTGAGAATGGGTCATGAGTATGACCATTTCTTGAGTGAGAGAGAGAAATCACATAAAAACCATTAGAATTAAGCATAAATGAAAATTTATGTAATTCTTAACTATCATTAATCAATTAACTTCAATAGCATTCATCAAATTATGTAACTCTTCACTAACATTCATCTATTAACTTGAATAGCATTCAAAAACCATTCCAATTAAGCTTCTCAAGCTTGAGAGGGGTTGAGAAGAGAGAAACATTGAGAAATTATAGAAAATGATCAAAATTCACTAATTACCTTACAATTTGCTTGATTCTTTGTTCACGGTAGAGGCCCCCAACCAATCAATTGGTTAAGTATGTTGATGGAGCCACTAATGGGGATTGAAGAAAGAGAGAAGCTCCAAAAACTAGTGAATTATTAATGAATTCACAGTTCTTGGCTTAGGTGGAGTAGAGTAACGATGCATAAACACTATATTTTTTTCAACAAGGGGAGCCTTCTATTTATAGGAAAAATTGAGCTCCTAACTAAACAAACTGATTCTAGAATTTTCCAAGTCAGTTTGGTCACTTTTTGACCATTTTTAGGTGAGTTAAGCTAACTTTTTGGAACTAGACTTGAATGAGGAGAGAGGAGAGATAAAATATCTCAATTTTTATGAGTTTAAAACTCATTCAAGCATGTGAAATATGCACCTCCTTTAAAGAACTCCCCTTCCTTACATATGTGTCAAAATGGAATCATTATACCCAAAATATCTCATATTTTTAATATTGCTCATAGTACAAGGTTTTTTACTAATAAACCTTGTACATTTTCAACTCTTCATCTTATGTGAAATATGCACCTCCTTTAAAGAACTCCCCTTCCTTACATATGTGTCAAAATGAAATCATTATACCCAAAATATCTCATATTTTTAATATTGCTCATAGTTTTTTACTAATAAACCTTGTACATTTTCAACTCTTCATCTTATGTGAGCATTTACTCATTTTTGGATACCCAAAATATCTCATATTTTTAATATTGCTCATAGTTTTTTACTAATAAACCTTGTACATTTTCAACTCTTCATCTTATGTGAGCATTTAGTCATTTTTGGATACCCAAAATATCTCATATTTTTAATATTGCTCATAGTTTTTTACTAATAAACCTTGTACATTTTCAACTCTTCATCTTATGTGAGCATTTACTCATTTTTGGGTATCTTCTTTTACAAATTGGATTTATCTCCTCCCTACACATGGATTGATGCTATTGGCCCATAGGAACCTTAATTGGACCATAATCCAAAAATTTCTAAAAATCTAGACTCTTAGGCTAAGGTCCTTTATACCCATTTCCAATAAATTCTAATTGCACATTGGAAAGTTCTTTTTGAATTTCTGTTTCACGGAAACTTATTTTAATAAGATGAGATAATTTTCTATCTAAAAATATTAAAAATCTGAATATTCTCTCTCTAGAATATTTTCTCTCTCTAGGTTAAAACAGTTAGAAACAAGGTCTTTATATTTCTGAAGAGGGATTGATTACAGGGGAAGATACTAGACATCAAAAGGGGGTTGGGGGAGGAATCTTACATTCTACCCCACTTAAAAAATGCGAGATGACCTCATCTCGCAACTTGGGATAATTTTGCAAGATGCACGAATAAAGATTAACCACCAAGAAAAGTCTCAAAGAGAGTAAGATTCAAGACAAGAACAAGATTTAAAATTTATTCATTCTTGGAACATATACAGTAAAGATAGAAGAACTCTTTACACTTCCATAAGCCCGTCCATCATATGATCACAAAAGCAGCACTCACAAGCTGCGCATGTATAAGGTAACTCATCTAATGGAATAATTCTGTTGGTTATTGCCGCACCTATCTCAGTGGTATGAGGTGATCTAACAAAAGGACCTCTGAGAGGTAAGCCAAAAACGGGGTAAAGGCATATCTTCTCATGAGGAAGAAAACACGCCAGTAAGAAGACCCGCTCAGAAAACCCAAGATGTCTTGATCTCATGACGCAGTAGTATCGGGGACCCAAACCCAAAGTTCCAATAACCATGGCCAAGCGGACATTGTTACGAAAGTGCTGCTGACCCCAGGGTGTTACCCTAGTTATGTTTTGATAGGTCCGCCATTTGGTCTGAGCTACAGAAGTTCCCAAGTGAGGGAAAAGTGAGCGCTCATACTGTTCTATAAAATTTTTCTTCACAAACTCGCTTGCATCTTGAAGGTGAGAAATCATCATGGATAAAACTAATTCCTGTTGCCAAGCCATGAAAGAGATTAAGAAGAAGGGAGATCGATGGAAGTAAGATTACTGTGAGCGACAAGTAAAAGTTACGACTTATATAAAGGAAGGAGCTAGCGTAACCTAGAAGCCAACGGTAACTTGCCACTGAAGTTTTACCGTCTTTCCATGATTTGGGTTTGGCACATTTTTCTATAGAAGGCATTAAGAACTTTGAGATGAGGAGATAAAAGAAGCTTGTAGGCTAAGTCACCTACTTTCATTGAATTCAGATAAGGTTCATAATATCTGGGGGATAACTTCTTATACTCCTCAAGAGATAAAGAACTTCTTTTTGGGCCGTACTCGAATGGAAACCAAAACCGTGGTATCCAAAACACCGATTTTCACTTCTGAACTCATTGTTCTGAATCCTTAAAACAGGTGGGACTCCTGAGAAGTATTCTAGGGAAAGGATCTTCCTTTTTTTTTAAAAACAGAATCTTTCTTTTATTTTAGAGAGGGAATAATTATAAGATCAAAAGGGAGATTCTTACTCCTGTATACCTCGAAGGCTGGGGAGGAATCTTACATTCTACCCCACTTAAAAAGTGCGAGATGTCCTCATCTCGCAAGTAGAGGACAACTCTTTTCCTTAAGATCTAATTTTATTCTGGGGTTCCTTATATTCTGGTCAACCCAACGGAATACTGGGATAAATATCCCTTATATAGAACTCATAACAATTCATTCAGATCATATCATTCATATCTTTAACATGATAATGGTCCATTAAACCGAAAAATTTCCTTCTGAACATTCCTCCACGGAAATTTCAGTCAAGCAAGTTCTCAATTTGTCATCCCTTAACTTAATCTACCGTCTCAAGTGTTAATAGTAGCAATTTGACAGCACAATCCACTAATCTCATAGTGATTTGTTGAAATCATTATCATCATTCCAGTTATGAATATCATCACAGGGACTCGTCCCATTCATCCTCATTGTGGTTTCGCTCAGCTTATTACATTTCAACTAAATTTCAGAATTCATCATTTTCCAATCAGAATCCAAATCAATTTCATCAGTTCTCAAACAGAATTAAAAATCATATCAACCACATTCGAATTCATCATCTGGATAGCATTAACGCTTATAATTTCAAGTCTTAGATACTGTCAGTAAAGAGCTGCAGTATACTCTCGGTATATACGGGTAGTCATGGCCCTTGGAATTATAAGGTAAATACCATCATGTCTAGGCCTCAAGCAAGTCAGGGGTTCTATATAATTGCGGTACTTCCATCTGAAGACCCAATTACCAAATTACGAATTTTAGTTTGAATATCAAATTGTATGACTTATATCACACAATTACAACCTTTTTGTGTTTCTTGATAAATTTTTGATATATTTGTCTTCTCAGTTGATCTTTATTATCCAAGTGCTTTGATACCAACTGAAAGATCCCTGTCCCCACCATGCGACGGATTCAGGGTACTAGCAGCGGAAGTAGCACTTCATGCGCGGGGCAGGGACCCACACTCGGGGCCTCGTCCACGGATATCGGGACAAGAGACTAATCCATCGGTTTTTCCAAAACCGAACCCGGAAAAACTTCCCTTACCCGGAAAGCACGGGCGATTCCACCAAGATAACTTTTTACTCTAACGTAGTCAAGATCATTACTGATCACGCTAATCCGACTGCACCTATAAAGATACTCGGTCAGATCAAGGAAGAAACTTGCACTTGGATCATTGGGATCAACGCTTCCATAGAACAATTACTATCCGAGGTTTACTTTATCTATCGTAATAACAGAAATTGAGTCTCGATTTACGGATCCATCAGTCCAGCCTAACCCCATCCAATCAGTCCAGCCTAACCCCATCCGCGATCCCATGCGTTAGCCAACCGTAACACTTTTTACATAAAAATTTATCCATTATGCATACTTCTATGCATGAAAATAAAAATGATAAAAGTAATACTTTTGATATAAAAACTTATCCTTTATGCATAATATAAAAATTTAATTTCTCCATGATTTACAATGAAATTCTTTCAATTAATCTAGGATGATAATTCCTAGAATATGGTAGGAAGTCCTCTTTTTATGCTTTGAATGAAATTATTTTATGCGTAATTTTTATAAAATTTTGCCATAGCTTCGCTGCTATGACTGATAAATCTCAATTTTTCTAAGGAATAAAGCTTATCATTAAGGAAATAATTAGAATGGTCTCTAATTGGATCATCAATACATAATGGATTGAATCATCAATATACATAAACTAAAAGCATAGAAAAAAAGCCATTAATTTGGCCTCAAGCATAGTTTAATCTTGGATTAAGGAAAAGCTTTATGAAAAAGCTTAATCTCGGATTAAGGAAAAGCTTCATTTGGATTGAGAATGGGTCATGAGTATGACCATTTCTTGAGTGAGAGAGAGAAATTACATAAAAACCATTAGAATTAAGCATAAATGGAAATTTATGTAATTCTTAACTATCATTAATCAATTAACTTCAATAGCATTCATCAAATTATGTAACTCTTCACTAACATTCATCTATTAACTTGAATAGCATTAAAAAACCATTCCAATTAAGCTTCTCAAGCTTGAGAGGGGTTGAGAAGAGAGAAACATTGAGAAATTATAGAAAATGATCAAAATTCACTAATTACCTTACAATTTGCTTGATTCTTTGATCTTATGTGAGCATTTACTCATTTTTGGATACCCAAAATATCTCATATTTTTAATATTGCTCATAGTTTTTTACTAATAAACCTTGTACATTTTCAACTCTTCATCTTATGTGAGCATTTACTCATTTTTGGATACCCAAAATATCTCATATTTTTAATATTGCTCATAGTTTTTTACTAATAAACCTTGTACATTTTCAACTCTTCATCTTATGTGAGCATTTACTCATTTTTGGATATCTTCTTTTACAAATTGGATTTATCTCCTCCCTACACATGGATTGATGCTATTGGCCTATAGGAACCTTAATTGGACCATAATCCAAAAATTTCTGAAAATCTAGACCCTTAGGCTAAGGTCCTTTATACCCATTTTCAATAAATTCTAATTGCACATTGGAAAGTTCTTTTTGAATTTCTGTTTCACGGAAACTTATTTTAATAAGATGAGATAATTTTCTATCTAAAAATATTAAAAATCTGAATATTCTCTCTCTAGAATATTTTCTCTCTCTAGGTTAAAACAGTTAGAAACAAGGTCTTTATATTTCTGAAGAGGGATTGATTACAGGGGAAGATACTAGACATCAAAAGGGGATTAGGGGAGGAATCTTACATTCTACCCTACTTAAAAAACGCGAGATGTCCTCATCTCGCAACTTGGGATAATTTTGCAAGATGCACGAATAAAGATTAACCACCAAGAAAAGTCTCAAAGAGAGTAAGATTCAAGACAAGAACAAGATTTAAACTTTATTCATTCTTGGAACATATACAGTAAGATAGAAGAACTCTTTACACTTCCATAAGCCCGTCCATCATATGATCACAAAAGCCGCACTCACAAGCTGCGCATGTATAAGGTAACTCATCTATGGGAATAATTATGGTTGTTATTGCCGCACCTATCTCAGTGGTATGAGGTGATCTAACAAAAGGACCTCTGAGAGGTAAGCCGAAAACGGGGTAAAGGCATATCTTCTCATGAGGAAGAAAACACGCCAGTAAGAAGACCCGCTCAGAAAACCCAAGATGTCTTGATCTCATGACGCAGTAGTATCGGGGACCCAAACCCAAAGTTCCAATAACCATGGCCAAGCGGACATTGTTACGAAAGTGCTGCTGACCCCAGGGTGTTACCCTAGTTATGTTTTGATAGGTCCGCCATTTGGTCTGAGCTACAGAAGTTCCCAAGTGAGGGAAAAGTGAGCGCTCATACTATTCTATAAAATTTTTCTTCACAGACTCGCTTGCGTCTTGAAGGTGAGAAATCATCATGGATAAAACTAATTTCTGTTGCCAAGCCATGAAAGAGATTAAGAAGAAGGGAGGTCGATGGAAGTAAGATTACTGTGAGCGATAAGTAAAAGTTACGACTTATATAAAGGAAGGAGCTAGCGTAACCTAGAAGCCAACGGTAACTTGCCACTGAAGTTTTACCGTCTTTCCATGATTTGGGTTTGGCACATTTTTCTGAACTTTGAGATGAGGAGATAAAAGAAGCTTGTAGGCTAAGTCACCTACTTTCATTGAATTCAGATAAGGTTCACAATATCTGGGGGATAACTTCTTATACTCCCCAAGAGATAAAGAACTTCTTTTTGGGCCGTACTCGAATGAAAACCAAAACCGTGGTATCCAAAACACCGATTTTCACTTCTGAACTCATTGTTTTGAATCCTTAAAACAGGTGGGACTCCTGAGAAGTATTCTAGGGGAAGTATCTTCCTTTTTTTTTAAACAGAATCTTTCTTTTATTTTAGAGAGGGAATAATTATAAGATCAAAAGGGAGATTCTTACTCCTGTATACCTCGAAGGCTAGGGAGGAATCTTACATTCTACCCCACTTAAAAAGTGCGAGATGTCCTCATCTCGCAAGTAGAGGACAACTCTTTTTCTTAAGATCTAATTTTATTCTGGGGTTCCTTATATTCTGGTCAACCCAACGGAATACTGGGATAAATATCCCTTATATAGAACTCATAACAATTCATTCAGATCATATCATGCATATCTTTAACATGATAATGGTCCATTAAACCGAAAAATTTCCTTCTGAACATTCCTCCACGGAAATTTCAGTCAAGCAAGTTCTCAATTTGTCATCCCTAACTTAATCTACCGTCTCAAGTGTTAATAGTAGCAATTTGACAACACAATCCACTAATCTCATAGTGATTTACTGAAATCATTATCATCATTCCAGTTATGAATATCATCACAGGGACTCGTCCCATTCATCCTCATTGTGGTTTTGCTCAGCTTATTACATTTCAACTAAATTTCAGAATTCATCATTTTCTAATCAGAATCCAAATCAATTTCATCAGTTCTCAAACAGAATTAAAAATCATATCAACCACATTGGAATTCATCATCTGGATAGCATTAACGCTTATAATTTCAAGTCTTAGATACTGTCAGTAAAGAGCTGCAGTATACTCTCGGTATATACGGGTAGTCACGGCCCTTGGAATTATAAGGTAAATACCATCATGTCTAGGCCTCAAGCAAGTCAGGGATTCTATATAATTGCGGTACTTCCATCTGAAGACCCAATTACCAAATTACGAATTTTAGTTTGAATATCAAATTGTATGACTCATATCACACAATTACAACCTTTTTGTGTTTCTTGATAAATTTTTGACATATTTGTCTTCTCAGTTGATCTTTATTATCCAAGTGCTCTGATACCAACTGAAAGATCCCTGTCCCCACCATGCGATGGATTCGGGGTACTAGTAGCGGAAGTAGCACTTCATGCGCGGGCAGGGACCCACACTCGGGGCCTCGTCCACGGATATCCGAACAAGAGACTAATCCGTCGGTTTTTCCAAAACCGAACCCGGAAAAACTTCCCTTACCCGGAAAGCACGGGCGATTCCACCAAGATAACTTTTTACTCTAACGTAGTCAAGATCATTACTGATCACGCTGATCCGACTGCACCTATAAAGATACTCGGTCAGATCAAGGAAGAAACTTGCACTTGGATCATTGGGATCAACGCTTTTTTCCCCATCAAGAGGCACAGCCGTTGATTCCTATCCATAGAACAATTACTATCCGGGATTTACTTTATCTATCGTAATAACAGAAATTGAGTCTCGATTTACGGATCCATCAGTCCAGCCTAACCCTATCCGATCCCATGGGTTAGTAGCCAACCGCCCAACCACTGTAGTGACGGGATCCAATTTGGAATTTGGTTAGGTTTTGTCCCGGGTACCAAGGAAAAGAGTTCCAAAGCCCCCTAGCCAGAAGTTCATGCAAACATAAAACTAGCAACACCAGTTACACACCCAATATGAAATTGCCTTTTTCTTAGCTTCGGCTAACTTTAAAACAATCCTTTAATGAAACCATAGTACCACTGATCACAATCTTCCAATTTATCTGGTTGATTCATAATTTCCCATCATTCCTTCATCAGAGTATCTATGGCATCATTGGCAACTAGAACGCTCACCACCTGTCCACACAGGGGCCTTTTCAATAGTTCCTAGCCCATAATACTCGACAATAGAATCACTTATAAAAATCAAGATGGACTCTCGTTGAAGATCAGCAAGATCAACCAACAGATCCATATAAAGAGCCATGGACTCATCCATTGAAGACCAGCAAGATCAACCAACAGATCCATATAAAGAGCCATGGACTCATCCATTGAAGACCAGCAAGGTCAATCAACCATATCCATGCCCGGTTTCACAAAACAACTCTTACTCCTTATTCCAATATCTTCCTCGACGCACGTGTGGGTATCCTAGGCGACTCAGAGCCCGAGCACCGTGTGGTCAGCACCCTCTAGGATCCTTCGCAGGTGACCTAGCGCTTCACTCATAGGCCGCTTCCTTGGTCCCTCATCCACCGTACCTGAAGCTTACCATTTTTAATCGAACCGAGGCTGGTCAAGACCTCAGCCGACCTTGCTACGCGAGACGTCCTCCATTGACTCTCCGTCAGCAGTTGCAACTTTAACAGTTAGGTCTCCACGACCTTAATCACAAGACGGTCAAAATGCTTCCCCAGCATTCTTGACATAAAACAGCCATTTACAAACAGCATTTACAACAGTTTACAAATACAGTGTCTATATTAACTCTCATTTTTCCACATTATCCCTCATTAATCCACATTACTTATTCCACATTCCATTTATATATGTACTCATCCAATCACATCATTTTCCATCTCTTCACTTCAGATTCCTTCACATCACATATCATATATTCACATCCATATCCGCATCCATACATCCACATCAACATCCACATTCACATCCATACATCCACATCTACATGCTTACCTCCATTTTCACATCCTCATTTATACATCCACATCCCGTATCCACATTCATACATACACATCCATATCCACATCCATACATCCACACCTACATGCATACATCCACTATCACGTCCTCATTCATACATCCACATCCATATACATACATACATCCACATCCACATTCCCATTCACATCTATACATCCACATACATACATACATCCACATCCACATTCCACATTCACATCTATACATCCACATCTACATCCACATTCACATACATCCACATCCACATTCCCATTTACATCTATACATCCACATCTACATCCACATCTACATTCCACATTCACATCTATACATCCACATTCACATACATCCACATCCACATTCCCATTCACATCTATACATCCACATCTACATCCACATTCACATACATCCACATCCACATTCCCATTCACATCTATACATCCACATCTACATCCACATTCACATCTATGCATATACATCCTCATGCATACATCCACATTCACATTCACATCTATACATCCACATCTACATCCACATTCACATCTACGCATATGCATCTTCATGCATACATCTACATCCACATTCACATCTATGCATATACATCTTCATGCATACATCCATTTTCACATTCATACATCCACACTCCCATCTCCACATCCACACATCCACATACATATATCCATTTCCACATTCATTTCCACATTCATTTCCACACATCCACATACATACATACATACATTTCCACATTCCCATTCATATAACCCCATATGCCTTCACATCTAATCTTTTACATCACATCCATTCTCGCCCTATCATAACCCATATACATCTTATCCTATCACATACACTTCTTACCTCATCCCATACACATCTTAATTCATCTTATCACCTCCTAACTTATTTCATAAGCATCTTATCACCTTTTATCACATCTTATACACCTCTTATCACATCCTATCACATCTCATTTCTATTTATAGAATACAAGAGAATTCTTATATTTGATATAAGATTTCTTTACACATTTATTTATGCATAAATTCCATTTAAGGAGATTAATACTTTCGAAGTAAAAATCAATCTTTTATGCATCTTCCTATGCATAAATTCATTTTAAATAAAAATGACATTTTTGAATTAAAATTCAATCTTTTATGCATCTTCCTATGCATGAATTCAATTTAGATGAGAATGACACTTTTCAATCAATCTTTTATGCATCTTCCTATGCATAAATTCAATTTGGTAGGAATTACACTTTTAGAATAAAAAAGTTTCTCTTATGCATCTAAGTTATGTATAAAATCCCTTTATGATGAAAATCACACTTTTAGTATAAAAAGAATATCTTTTATTCATACTTCTATGCATGAAATCCAAATATGATAAAAGTAACACTTTTATAATAAAATAATCAACTCTTATGCATACTTCTATGCATGAAATTCAATTGTGATATAAGTAACACTTTTATAATAAAATATCAACTTTTATGCATACCTCTATGCATGAAATTTAATTGTGATAAAAGTAACACTTTTATGTTAAAATAATAATCTTTTATGCATACCTCTATGCATGAAAATAAAAATGATAAACGTAACACTTTTTATATTAAAATTTATCCATTATGCATACTTCTATGCATGAAAATAAAAATGATAAAAGTAATACTTTTGATATAAAAACTTATCCTTTATGCATAATATAAAAATTTAATTTCTCCATGATTACAATGAAATTCTTTCAATTAATCTAGGATGATAATTCCTAGAATATGGTAGGAAGTCCTCTTTTTATGCTTTGAATGAAATTATTTTATGCGTAATTTTTATAAAAATTTTGCCATAGCTTCGCTGCTATGACTGATAAATCTCAATTTTTCTAAGGAATAAAGCTTATCATTAAGAAAATAATTAGAATGGTCTCTAATTGGATCATCAATCCATAATGGATTGAATCATCAATATACATAAACTAAAAGCATAGAAAAAAAGCCATTAATTTGGCCTCAAGCATAGCTTAATCTTGGATTAAGGAAAAGCTTTATGAAAAGCTTCATTTGGATTGAGAATGGGTCATGAGTATGACCATTTCTTGAGTGAGAGAGAGAAATTACATAAAAACCATTAGAATTAAGCATAAATAGAAATTTATGTAATTCTTAACTATCATTAATCAATTAACTTCAATAGCATTCATCAAATTATGTAACTCTTCACTAACATTCATCAATTAACTTGAATAGCATTCAAAAACCATTCCAATTAAGCTTCTCAAGCTTGAGAGGGGTTGAAAAGAGAGAAACATTGAGAAATTATAGAAAATGATCAAAGTTCACTAATTACCTTACAATTTGCTTGATTCTTTATTCACGGTAGAGGCCCCCAACCAATCAATTGGTTAAGTATGTTGATGGAGCCACTAATGGGGATTGAAGAAAGAGAGAAGCTCCAAAAACTAGTGAATTATTAATGAATTCACAGTTCTTGGCTTAGGTGGAGTAGAGTAACGATGCATAAACACTATATTTTTTTCAACAAGGGGAGGCTTCTATTTATAGGAAAAATTGAGCTCCTACCAAACAAACTGATTCTAGAATTTTCCAAGTCAGTTTGGTCACTTTTTGACCATTTTTAGGTCAATTAAGCTAACTTTTTGGAACTAGACTTGAATGAGGAGAGAGGAGAGATGAAATATCTCAATTTTTATGAGTTTAAAACTCATTCAAGCATGTGAAATATGCACCTCCTTTAAAGAACTCCCCTTCCTTACATATGTGTCAAAATGGAATCATTATACCCAAAATATCTCATATTTTTAATATTGCTCATAGTTATTTACTAATAAACCTTGTACATTTTCAACTCTTCATCTTATGTGAAATATGCACCTCCTTTAAAAAACTCCCCTTCCTTACATATGTGTCAAAATGAAATCATTATACCCAAAATATCTCATATTTTTAATATTGCTCATAGTTTTTTACTAATAAACCTTGTACATTTTGAACTCTTCATCTTATGTGAGCATTTACTCATTTTTGGATACCCAAAATATTTCATATTTTTAATATTGCTCATAGTTTTTTACTAATAAACCTTGTACATTTTCAATTCTTCATCTTATGTGAGCATTTACTCATTTTTGGATACCCAAAATATCTCATATTTTTAATATTGCTCATAGTTTTTTACTAATAAACCTTGTACATTTTCAACTCTTCATCTTATGTGAGCATTTACTCATTTTTGGGTATCTTCTTTTACAAATTAGATTTATCTCCTCCCTACACATGGATTGATGCTATTGGCCCATAGGAACCTTATTTGGACCATAATCCAAAAATTTCTGAAAATCTAGACCCTTAGGCTAAGGTCCTTTATACCCATTTCCAATAAATTCTAATTGCACATTGGAAAGTTCTTTTTGAATTTCTGTTTTAGGGGAACTTATTTTAATAAGATGAGATAATTTTCTATCAAAAAATATTAAAAATCTGAATATTCTCTCTCTAGAATATTTTCTCTCTCTAGGTTAAAACAGTTAGAAACAAGGTCTTTATATTTCTGAAGAGGGATTGATTACAGGGGAAGATACTAGACATCAAGGTTGGGGGAGGAATCTTACAGGATATATGGTCCACATACGGCAACTTTGTTGACCCACTTTGTGCTCGAATGCGTTGACACAGAAGGTTCGGCATTGTTCGCAGTCATGGGATGAGTGTTCTTTTGGTGACTTGTACGAGTGTCTGACACTCTTAAGCCGCCATGATTACGTTCTTCTCAATACTGTAGACTACATCGGCGCACGGATCTGATGATGATGATGATGATGTATCTTATATAAACCCATACGCATGATGATCTATTACACACACATACGATCATATTGATGTATCACACACACGTGTGCACATGATGATACATACATATATATTTGCACATGATGATATGGACACTGATGCTGACGTATGTGATAGAGATGTGTGTGAGCTAGATCATGTGGGCATGATCTGGAGAGGGGGCAGGGATGATGGCATCGAGCATTATGAGTGTTCATATATCTAGGCCTACCTTCTCATCATCCAATACATGACTTGGATCTGGAACATACTTCTTGTTTCTTCAAATAAGCTCGCATGAAAATACATTGTGGATCTCCAAGTATGGAGGAGGGAATAAAAGTTCACGAGCTCAATCTCCAACTTTCCTCGTATTCATGCATAGTCTATAACTTAATCTCCAACTTTTCTTATATTTGTGTAGGGTTTATATTATATGGGCAAAAACTTCTTGTACTTTTCCCCAAGGAGAGGGATTTTCTGTGGTTGGGTCGTATACCAACAAGGAAGACCATATCACCTTCATCAAATTCTCTAGTAGTCTACTTGAGATCAACACGCTACTTTTTTCTATCTTGAGTAGCTTTGATATCCTTTTTTATAGTCCGCATTGAACAATCCACTTTATCTATTTGCTTCAAGACTTCCACTCTGACCAGTGGGTTGAACTAAATCAATGGTGTTGCACAATCTACTATAAGATGCATTGCAATAAAATTATACCAAATGTAGAGAATTCATCCATTTTTTGGGTTCCCTTCCATGGAATGCTCGAAGAATGTCTTTGATTACCCTCTCTGCCTAATCATCAATTTCTAGATAGTACCAAAATCTATAGAGCTTCAGCTTCAAAGCATTTATTCCAAGAGCAGGACACATGAATTCAGCACCCCGACCAAAGTAAAGTCTAAATATATCCTTTGGAATGACTTTTAGCAAACACCAAGAGCAGTATAAGTCTTTTTCAAAAGAATCGAATGAGCAACCTTCGTCAAGCGATCTACCACACGGCTAAGATGGAATCATGTCCTGCATCGACTGAAGAAAAATCTAATGATGGAATCCATGCTTATGTATTCTAATTGTATATGTGAAATAGGATGCACGTTTCTTGGCGTTTTTGTCATTTCACCTTTGCAAGGCTAAAAGAAATGCTTCTTTGTAGTAGCCACCATGACGGTCTTCTCTTAGCCGGGGCGTGTCACGAGCTTTCTTTAGAATCCTCTTATTAAGATCTCTATCTTGAAGAATATATAACCGATTATTGAAGTACAAGCATCCACCTCTAACGTGAATCCATGAATTTTCTTTACTTCTAGGGTTGCTTTACTTTTGCGGTAAGCAATATGATAATAGGGATAGAGAACTTATCTAATCCAATCTCTTCCTTAATCTCAACGTGCAAGTAAGGAGGCCTTCCTGCCTAATATATCTATGACCGCATTCTCCTTGTCTAACCTATACTTGATTTTAAAACCAAACTCTGAAAGTGTTTGTATTTTATCTTCTTTGCATGATGTTAACATCATTCTGGTTGAAAATTTGCTTTAAAATTTTATGATCTATAACCCGAGAAGACAAGCAACTCTACATCATCACTGTTCCTCTCGTGAAATCTTAGCTATAGCACCAACGGATTAGTCAAGCAACCCCTCAGCTTATCAAAGTTACTTTGGCACATCGCGGACCATTAGAATGGAATGTCCTTCTTGAGAAGCGCCGTCAAAGGAGAAACAATCTTGGCATATGAACATCGGATACAATCTTTTCAATCCCAAGAACCATTTGACTTCCTTTATCGTCTTTGGTTCTGGCAAATCGATAGCCGCTTTTGCACCTTGGCGGGATCAGCTAATATACTATCTCTTGACATTATGATCTCGGATATTCAATTTGATGGTAAAGAAGGTACATACACCCTTCTTAGAGAAAAGTCTGTGCTTCTGGAGGCTTTCGAGGACTTTGAAGAGACACATACTTCACATGCGATCAGCTACATTCTTCGAGCAAACTAGAATTGCATCAATGAAGACAGAGATAAAATCATCCGGATGTTCTCTGAAGGTTTCTTTTCTTTTTCTTTTTGCATTCAACAATTATAGCTAGAAGGGGAATTATTTAATCCCAAGAGCATTATCGTGAACTCGTAATGTGCATACCATGTATTAAAATCTATCTTAGGAATATTATGATATGATAACATCCTAAGTTTAAGTCAATCTTTATAAATATCTGGCCTTTATGCGATCAATCTAACAGCACATTCCAAGAGTAAGATGCTGATTCTTAACAGTAAGCCGATTTAACCCTTAATATACAATCTCATAGTCCCATCATTCTTCTTCTGAAAGAGAACGAGCACCACATAGCAAGGGGATACAAATGGGCCAAACAAAGCTCTCCTCAAACAGTTATCTCGATTATTCCCCGAGCTCGGTTGCTTTCGGAATGGCCTTCTTATAAGCTCAAGATTCACTATTGTTGGGCTCCGAGAATGAACTCTTTCTCATGATCCACCTCACGAGTCGAGGGTATTGTAGTTAAATCTACGTCACAGTATATACTCACTTAACCAACATGGTTTCCTTGCAACTCTTTATCTGCAGGATGGCTTGCTTCTGCTGGAGTCCCTTCAATAACTTTACTACTTTTACAGGTTACGGGGTGGGAGTTCAACAAACTACTCCAGTTCCTTTCATCTTGTTCACATGAAGATCCATGAAGGAAATTGTGCCTTTGTGATAATATTTGGCTAGGTTCCCATCCAAGAGAAACTGAATTACATCCGTCTTTTGGCAAGTAACTTCCACTACCCAATTCCACTCGCATTGGTCTGCCTTGCTTCTGGTCGATTACTAATTTATGCAACATCCAAGTGAAATGAATAAATGAATGAGCGTTTCTCGAATCAACAAAAAGCTTAAAATTCTCACCTCAAAAATCAGATGGGGTGTAACTTAGTGAGAATCGTTGGTTTCGATCCTGGTGCTCCACTCTATCGAACGAAGTCTACCTCTTCCTTCTTTCTATGGGGTTAGCTACTATTATAATGGCATTAGAAGTTGCTGAGACTCGGCTAGAACTTGCCTCCTTTGACTTGTCAAGCAAGTTCTATGGTGGAGTTAGAATGGTAACATCAATCGGTGCGTTGGCACAACCATTCATAAAATGTCCCAGTAGCTGCTCGCATCTAAAACACTTCATACTCCTTCCTGAGCTAAAACTGCAAATCCAAATGCATTCTAGGGAAAGAATCATGTCCACTATGCCCACTCGCTTTTCATACTTGGCTCCAATCTTGTCCCCTATTTCTCTTTGAATTTGGCATACTAGAATTAGATGGAGCTCTCTTTGGGAGGGGGCAAAAAGGCCTTTTACTACAAGGTCTCCTTAGAAAGAAATACATGCATAAAATCCTTAGCCACCACCATCTTAATTGCTTCCCCGTCGCTAACAAAGACAGTTTCGCATTCTTAACCAATCTATCCAAGGGAGGAACCAATCTTCTGACAAACCCATGGAGAAGGGTCTCATCTTCCATCGGAAGAGTATATCGGACTAGGCTTACATAAGATCAATTGATAATATGCCTCCCCGTAAGTTTGCCTGCTTGAGAAAACTCTATAAACTCATTTATCTTCTCTTCCATGGGGACAAAACTTTTGATGGAGGTAAGCTTTCATGTCCTCCCATCTCAGACTATACCATTAACTTTCAATTTGGCAAGATCCATCTTACTGTAACCCGCACATGTTACACTACTCATCCATAGAATCTGTCCATTTCAACACTCCCTCTCTCCAAGGTTTTTACCCTTGCCTCGAAATGGCTATGGTGGTTGTGACCCATATATGAAGTGCTTCCTTGACATCCTTATCCAATGCCTTAATTCTAGGTATGACATCATCCATCCCTCATGATTATTCTAAAACAAAAGACCGTCGTAGGCTCGGCTAGCAATCGAGATCTTGTATCAAAAATTATAATGCCCCAGAGTCGTACACATCAATCTATGAACACTAAGGTCTCGTGGAGGTGGTTCTTATAGAACTATCCCTCTTGTAACAGGCAGTTCACTAAGGATCATGGCAAAGGCAATGTTCTCTGCCATTCGCGCTCTTGACAAGGATTTGATTCCCGCACTTTGTGCACTCAAGCCTTCTTTCACTCCACACTCTATGGTCATTTGCCTAGCCCGTTATCTTCACCATTAACCTTATCCTATTTTCTTGCACACATGTACACACCTTCACTACACTGGTATTGAAAGAGGCTGCTTTCGTGCAAATTTTGCATACGCACATTTGGAGAGGATTTGAGGTCTAGAGGATTAATCACACATATTTTTAGTGACTGTTAGGCATGTTACATGGGGGTGAGGGGAGAGCGTGTTTTCAGGGATCTATTGTGGGTCTTGTTCACACGTCATTGCACCCTGTATGAGTCACGTGTGGGGCTTGTGTTGAGCATTGGTTGTGGCGTTGTTTCACACGCTTGTGCACTTTGGGTAGTGTTCACACACGACCATGGGTTATGATTCTTATTACTTTTACCCTTCAGTTGGGCACCATGGTACAACTTTGCATCATCATCGCACGAGCAAGACGACATCGTTTTGATTGTTTTTTCGTTTACGATCGGATCATGGGAGAGCCGCTCATGCACTATTATCGTCGCTCTACGATCGATATTATAATTTGCCATTTTGTGTCATGGTTCACATATCTTTTGTCAATTTCACACGTACGTTTAGTAGTACTTGAAGGCTTAGGACCTCTATACCCTCATTTACAGACTCCACGCTATGAAGAGATGGCATACTCATGCCATTTTGGGATGTTGGAGCTTGCACGTTTGTTGCCTAGTCATATGAGGTGTTATTTTGATGAGGAGGATATATGGTCCACATACGGCAACTTTGTTGACCCACTCTGTGCTCGAATGCGTTGACACAGAAGGCTCGGCATTGTTCGCAGTCATGGGATTAGTCTTCTTTTGGTGACTTGTACGAGTGTCTAACACTCTTAAGCCGCCATGACTACGTTCTTCTCAATACTGTAGACTACATCGGCGCACGGATTTGATGATGATGATGATGATGTATCTTATATAAACCCATATGCATGATGATCTATTACACACACATATGATGATATTGATGTATCACATACACATGTGCACATGATGATACATACACATATATTTGCACATGATGATATGGACACTGATGCTGACGTATGTGATAGCGATGTGTGTGAGCTAGATCATGTGGGCATGATCTGGAGAGGGGGCAGGGATAATGGCATCGAGCATTATGAGTGTTCATATATCTAGGCCTACCTTCTCATCATCCAATACATGACTTGGATCTGGAACATACTTCTTCTTTCTTCAAATGAGCTCGCATGAAAATACATTGTGGATCTTCAAGTATGGAGGAGGGAATAAAAGTTCACGAGCTCAATCTCCAACTTTCCTCGTATTCATGCACAGTCTATAACTTAATCTCCAACTTTCCTCATATTTGTGTAGGGTTTATATTATAGGGGCAAAAACTTTTTGTACTTTTCCCCAAGGAGAGGGATTTTCTGTGGTTGGGTCGTATACCAACAAGGAAGACCATATCACCTTCATCAAATTCTCTAGTAGTCTACTTGAGATCAACACGCTACTTTTTTCTATCTTGAGTAGGTTTGATATCCTTTTTTATAGTCCGCATTGAACAATCCACTTTATCTATTTGCTTCAAGACTTCCACTCTGACCAGTGGGTTGAACTAAATCAATGGTGTTGCACAATCTACTATAAGATGCATCGCAATAAAATTATACCGAATGTAGAGAATTCATCCATTTTTTGGGTTCCCTTCCATGGAATGCTCGAAGAATGTCTTTGATTACCCTCTCTGCCTAATCATCAATTTTTAGATAGTACCAAAATCTATAGAGCTACAGCTTCAAAGCATTTTCCAAGAGCAGGACACATAAATTCAGCACCCCGATCCCTAACTATCCTTCCAAAGTAAGGTCTAAATATATCCTTTGGAATGACTTTTAGCAAACACCAAGAGCAGTATAAGTCTTTTTCAAAAGAATCGAATGAGCAACCTTCGTCAAGCGATCTACCACACGGCTAAGATGGAATCATGTCCTGCATCGACTGAAGAAAAATCTAATGATGGAATCCATGCTTATGTATTCTAATTGTATATGTGAAATAGGATGCACGTTTCTTGGCGTTTTTGTCGTTTGACCTTTGCAAGGCTAAAAGACATGCTTCTTTGTAGTAGCCACCATGACGGTCTTCACTTAGCCGAGGCGTGTCACGAGCTTTCTTTAGAATCCTCTTATTAAGATCTCTATCTTGAAGAATATATAACCAATTATTGAAGTACAAGCATCCACCTCTAACGTGAATCCACGAATTTTCTTTACTTCTAGGGTTGCCTTTACTCCTGCGGTAAGCAATATGATAATAGGGATAGAGAACTTATCTGATCAAATCTCTTCCTTAATCTCAACGTGCAAGTAAGGAGGCCTTCCTGCCTAATATATCTATGACCGCATTCTCCTTGTCTAACCTATACTTGATTTTAAAACCAAACTCTGGAAGTGTTTGTATTTTATCTTCTTTGCGTGATCTTAACATCATTCTGGTTGAAAATTTGCTTTAAAATTTTATGATCTATAACCCGAGAAGACAAGCAACTCTACGTCATCACTGTTCCTCTCGTGAGATCTTAGCTATAGCACCGGTGGATTAGTCAAGCAACCGCTAAGCTTATCAAAGTTATTTTGGCACATCGCGGACCATTAGAATGGAATATCCTTCTTGTTGAGAAGCGCCGTCAAAGGAGAAACAATCTTGGCATATGAACATCGGATACCATCTTATCAATCCCAAGAACCTTTTGACTTCCTCTATCGTCTTTGGTTCTGGCAAATCGATAGCCGCTTTTGCACCTTGGCGGGATCAGCTAATATACTATCTCTTGACATTATGATCCCGGATATTCAATTTGATGGTAAAGAAGGTACATGCACCCTTCTTAGAGAAAAGTCTATGCTTCTGGAGGCTTTCGAGGACTTTGAAGAGACACATACTTCACATGCGATCAGCTACATTCTTCAAGCAAACTAGAATTGCATCAATGAAGACCGAGATAAAATCATCCGGATGTTCTCTGAAGGTTTCTTTTCTTTTTCTTTTTACATTCAACAATTATAGCTAGAAGGGGAATTATTTAATCCCAACAGCATTATCGTGAACTCGTAGTGTGCAAACCATGTATTAAAATCTATCTTAGGAATATTATGATATGATAACATCCTAAGTTTAAGTCAATCTTTATGAATATCTGGCCTTTATGCGATCAATCTAACAGCGCATTCCAGGAGTAAGATGCTGATTTTGAACAGTAAGCCGATTTAACCCTGAATATACAATCTCATAGTCCCATCATTCTTCTTCTGAAAGAGAACGAGCACCACATAGCAAGGGGATACAAATGGGCCAAACAAAGCTCTCCTCAAACAGTTATCTTGATTATTCCCCGAGCTCGGTTGCTTTCGGAATGGCCTTCTTATAAGCTCAAGATTCACTATTCTTGGGATCCGAGAATGAACTCTTTCTCATGATCCACCTCACGAGTCGAGGGTTTTGTAGTTAAATCCAGGTCACAGTATTATATACTCACTTAACCAACATGGTTTCCTTGCAACTCTTTATCTGTAGGATGGCTTGCTTCTGCTGGAGTCCCTTCAATAACTTTTATAGGTTACGGCGTAGGAGTTCAACAAACTACTCCAGTTCCTTTATAGGTTACGGGGTAGGAGTTCAACAAACTACTCCAGTTCCTTTCATCTTGTTCACATGAAGATCCATGAAGGAAATGGTGCCTTTGTGATTATATTTGGCTAGGTTCCCATCCAAGAGAAACTGAATTACATCCGTCTTTTGGCAAGTAACTTCCACTACCCAATTCCACTCGCATTGGTCTGCCTTGCTTCTACTCGATTACTAATTTATGCAACATCCAAGTGAAATGAATGAAAAAATGAGCGTTTCTCGAATCAACAAAAAGCTTAAAATTCTTACCTCAAAAATCGAATGGGGTGTAACTTAGTGAGAATCGTTGGTTTCGATCCTGGTGCTCCACTCTATCGAACGAAGTCTACCTCTTCCTTCTTTCTCTAGGGTTAGACTGGGCTAGAACTTGTTGCCTCCTTTGACTTGTCAAGCAAGTTCTATGGTGGAGTTAGAATGGTAACATCAATCGGTGCGTTGGCACAACCATTCATAAAATGTCCCAGTAGCTGCTCGCATCTAAAACACTTCATATTCCTTCCTGAGCTAAAACTGCAAATCCAAAGGCATTCTAGGGAAAGAATCATGTCCACTGTGCCCACTCGCTTTTCATACTTGGCTCCAATCTTGTCCCCTATTTCTCTTTGAATTTGGCATACTAGAATTAGATGGAGCTCTCTTTGGGAGGGGGCAAAAAGGCCTTTTACTACACGGTCTCCTTAGAAAGAAATACATGCATAAAATCCTCAGCCACCACCATCTTAATTGCTTCCCCGCCGCTAACAAAGATAGTTTCGCATTCTTAACCAATCTATCCAAGGAAGGATCCCATCTTCTGACAAACCCACGGAGAAGGGTCTCGTCTTCCATCGGCAGAGCATATCGGACTAGGCTTACGTAAGATCAATTGATAATATGCCTCCGTAAGTTTGCCTACTTGAGAAAACTCTATAAACTCATTTATCTTCTCTTCCATGGGGACAAAACCGCTGATGGAGGTAAGCTTTCATGTCCTCCTATCTCAGACTATACCATTAACTTTCAATTGGCAAGATCCATCTTACTTTACCCCGCACATGTTACACTACTCGTCCATAGAATCTGTCCAATTCAACACTCCCTCTCTCCAAGGTTTTTATCCTTGCCTCAAAATGGCTATGGTGGTTGTGACCCATATATGAAGTGCTTCCTTGACATCCTTATCCAATGCCTTAATTCTAGGTATGACATCATCCATCCCTCATGATTATTCTAAAAAAAAAGACCATCGTAGGCTCGGCTAGCAATCGAGATCTTGTATCAAGGAATATAATGCCCCAGAGTCGTACACATCAATCTATGAACACTAAGGTCTCGTGGAGGTGGTGCTTAGAGAACTATCCCTCTTGTAACAGGCAGTTCACTAAGGATCATGGCAAAGGCAATGTTCTCTGCCAACCGCTCATGCCAACTATAGGTGGTGTGCCATGATCTACTGACTATCCTAAGCACATGCGTACCTCCGCCGATCATTCAGTAGTACTCAGAAAGTAGAGGCTCTCCAATTATCGAGCCGAGATGACTTAATCTGCGTAATGAAGGTGCTTGAAGGCAAAGGCTATCGTGTCATCCTCTAGAGACAGCTCAGGGACTCTAGATAGATAGGGTCTCACCATCCGATTTGCTGCTTTATCTGAAAGCGAAACTGGATAAGATACTCTAAGTTTTGGTTTTAGGCTAGAATAGGCACCGTTAGGGCCTCTTAGAGGTTGGTGGCACGAGAAGAAAGTTTTGAGCAAAAGAAAAAAGGGGAGGAAAATAAAGGAGGTACCTATTCAAGTGTTTGGATCCATTCGCGCTCTTGACAAGGATTTGATTCCCGCACTTTGTGCACTCAAGTCTTCTTTCACTCCACACTCTATGGTCATTTGCCTAGCCCGTTATCCTCACCATTAACCTTATCCTATTTTCTTGCACACATGTACACACCTTCGCTACACTGGTATTGAAAGAGGCTGCTTTCGTGCAAATTTTGCATACGCACATTTGGAGAGGATTTGAGGTCTAGAGGATTGATCACACATATTTTTAGTGACTGTTAGGCATGTTACATGGGGGTGAGGGGAGAGCGTGTTTTCAGGGATCTATTGTGGGTCTTGTTCACACGTGATTGCACCCTGTATGAGTCATGTGTGGGGCTTGTGTTGAGCATTAGTTGTGGCGTTTTTTCACACGCTTGTGCACTTTGGGTAGTGTTCACACACGACCATGGGTTATGATTCTTATTACTTTTACCCTTCAGTTGGACACCATGGTATGACTTTGCATCATCATCGCGCGAGCAAGACGACATCGTTTTGATTGTTTTTCCGTTTACGATCGGATCATGGGAGAGCCGCTCATGCACTATTATCGTCGCTCTACGATTGATATTATGAGTTGCCATTTTGTGTCATTGTTCACATATCTTTTGTCAATTTCACACGTACGTTTAGTAGTACTTGAAGGCTTAGGACCTCTATACCCTCATTTACACACTCCACGCTATGAAGAGATGGCATACTCATGCCATTGTTGGATGTTGGAGCTTGCACGTTTGTTGCCTAGTCATATGAGGTGTTATTTTGATGAGGAGGATATATGGTCCACATACGGCAACTTTGTTGACCCACTCTGTGCTCGAATGTGTTGACACAGAAGGTTCGGCATTGTTCGCAGTCATGGGATGAGTCTTCTTTTGGTGACTTGTACGAGTGTCTGACACTCTTAAGCCGCCATGATTACGTTCTTCTCAATACTGTAGACTACATCGGCGCACAGATCTGATGATGATTATGATGATGTATCTTATAAAAACCCATACGCATGATGATCTATTACACACACATACGATGATATTGATGTATCACACACACATGTGCACATGATGATACATACACATATATTTGCACATGATGATATGGACACTGATGCTGACGTATGTGATAGCGATGTGTGTGAGCTAGATCATGTGGGCATGATCTGGAGAGGGGGCAGGAATGATGGCATCGAGCATTATGAGTGTTCATATATCTAGGCCTACCTTCTCATCATCCATTACATGACTTGGATCTAGAACATACTTCTTCTTTCTTCAAATGAGCTCGCATGAAAATACATTGTGGATCTTCAAGTATGGAGGAGGGAATAAAAGTTCACGAGCTCAATCTCCAACTTTCCTCGTATTCATGCACAGTCTATAACTTAATCTCCAACTTTCCTCATATTTGTGTAGGGTTTATATTATATGGGCAAAAACTTCTTGTACTTTTCCCCAAGGAGAGGGATTTTCTGTGGTTGGGTCGTATACCAACAAGGAAGACCATATCACCTTCATCAAATTCTTTAGTAGTCTACTTGAGATCAACACGCTACTTTTTTCTATCTTGAGTAGCTTTGATATCCTTTTTTATAGTCTGCATTGAACAATCCACTTTATCTATTTGCTTCAAGACTTCCACTCTGACCAGTGGGTTGAACTAAATCAATGGTGTTGCACAATCTACTATAAGTCGCATCGCAATAAAATTATACCGAATGTAGAGAATTCATCCATTTTTTGGGTTCCCTTCCATGGAATGCTCGAAGAATGTCTTTGATTACCCTCTCTGCCTAATCATCAATTTCTAGATAGTACCAAAATCTATAGAGCTACAGCTTCAAAGCATTTATTCCAAGAGCAGGACACATGAATTCAGCACCCCGATCCCTAACTATCCTTCCAAAGTAAACTTTAAATATATCCTTTGGAATGACTTTTAGCAAAAACCAAGAGCAGTATAAGTCTTTTTCAAAAGAATCGAATGAGCAACCTTCGTCAAGCGATCTACCACATGGCTAAGATGGAATCATGTGCTGCATCGACTGAAGAAAAATCTAATGATGGAATCCATGCTTATGTATTCTAATTGTATATGTGAAATAGGATGCACGTTTCTTGGCGTTTTTGTCATTTCACCTTTGCAAGGCTAAAAGAAATGCTTCTTTGTAGTAGTCACCATGACGGTCTTCACTTAGCCAGGGCGTGTCACGAGCTTTCTTTAGAATCCTCTTATTAAGATCTCTATCTTGAAGAATATATAACCGATTATTGAAGTACAAGCATCCACCTCTAACGTGAATCCATGAATTTTCTTTACTTCTAGGGTTGCCTTTACTTTTGCGGTAAGCAATATGATAATAGGGATAGAGAACTTATCTAATCCAATCTCTTCCTTAATCTCAACGTGCAAGTAAGGAGGCCTTCCTGCCTAATATATCTATGACCGCATTCTCCTTGTCTAACCTATACTTGATTTTAAAACCAAACTCTGGAAGTGTTTGTATTTTATCTTCTTTGCGTGATGTTAACATCATTCTGGTTGAAAATTTGCTTTAAAATTTTATGATCTATAACCCGAGAAGACAAGCAACTCTACGTCATCACTGTTCCTCTCGTGAGATCTTAGCTATAGCACTAGCGGATTAGTCAAGCAACCCCTCAGCTTATCAAAGTTACTTTGGCACATCGCAGACCATTAGAATGGAATGTCCTTCTTGAGAAGCGCCGTCAAAGGAGAAACAATCTTGGCATATGAACATCGGATACCATCTTATCAATCCCAAGAACCATTTGACTTCCTCTATCGTCGTTGGTTCTGGCAAATCGATAGCCGCTTTTGCACCTTGGCGGGATCAGCTAATATACTATCTCTTGACATTTTGATCCCGGATATTCAATTTGATGGTAAAGAAGGTACATGCACCCTTCTTAGAGAAAAGTCTGTGCTTCTGGAGGCTTTCGAGGACTTTGAAGAGACACATACTTCACATGCGATCAGCTACATTCTTCGAGCAAACTAGAATTGCATCAATGAAGACCGAGATAAAATCATCCGGATGTTCTCTGTAGGTTTCTTTTCTTTTTCTTTTTGCATTCAACAATTATAGCTAGAAGGGGAATTATTTCATCCCAACAGCATTATCGTGAACTCGTAATGTGCATACCATGTATTAAAATCTATCTTAGGAATATTATGATATGATAACATCCTAAGTTTAAGTCAATCTTTATAAATATCTAGCCTTTATGCGATCAATCTAATAGCGCATTCCAGGAGTGAGATGCTGATTCTTAACAGTAAGCCGATTTAACCCTGAATATACAATCTCATAGTCCCATCACTCTTTTTCTGAAAGAGAACGAGCACCACATAGCAAGGGGATACAAATGGGCCAAACAAAGCTCTCCTCAAACAGTTATCTCGATTATTCCCCGAGCTCGGTTGCTTTCGGAATGGCCTTGTTATAAGCTCAAGATTTACTATTGTTGGGCTCCGAGAATGAACTCTTTCTCATGATCCACCTCACGAGTCGAGGGTATTGTAGTTAAATCTACGTCACAGTATATACTCACTTAACCAACATGGTTTCCTTGCAACTCTCAGTGGCTGCTCGCATCTAAAACACTTCATATTCCTTCCTGAGCTAAAACTGCAAATCCAAAGGCATTCTAGGGAAAGAATCATGTCCACTGTGCCCACTCGCTTTTCAAACTTGGCTCCAATCTTGTCCCCTATTTCTCTTTGAATTTGGCATACTAGAATTAGATGGAGCTCTCTTTGGGAGGGGGCAAAAAGGCCTTTTACTACACGGTCTCCTTAGAAAGAAATACATGCATAAAATCCTCAGCCACCACCATCTTAATTGCTTCCCCGCTGCTAACAAAGACAGTTTTGCATTCTTAACCAATCTATCCAAGGGAGGATCTAATGTTCTGACAAAACCATGGAGAAGGGTCTCGTCTTCCTTCGGAAGAGCATATCGGACTAGGCTTACGTAAGATCAATTGATAATATGCCTCCGTAAGTTTGCCTGCTTGAGAAAACTCTATAAACTCATTTATCTTCTCTTCCATGGGGACAAAACCTTTGATGGAGGTAAGCTTTCATGTCCTCCCATCTCAGACTATACCATTAACTTTCAATTTGGCAAGATCCATCTTACTTTACCCCGCACATGTTACACTACTCGTCCATAGAATCTGTCCAATTCAACACTCCCTCTCTCCAAGGTTTTTACCCTTGCCTCGAAATGGCTATGGTGGTTGTGACCCATATATGAAGTGCTTCCTTGACATCCTTATCCAATGCCTTAATTCTAGGTATGACATCATCCATCCCTCATGATTATTCTAAAAAAAAAGACCATCGTATGCTCGGCTAGCAATCGAGATCTTGTATCAAGGAATATAATGCCCCAGAGTCGTACACATCAATGTATGAACACTAAGGTCTCGTGGAGGTGGTGCTTAGAGAACTATCCCTCTTGTAACAGGCAGTTCACTAAGGATCATGGCAAAGGCAATGTTCTCTGCCAACCGCTCATGCCAACTATAGGTGGTGTGCCATGATCTACTGACTATCCTAAGCACATGCATACCTCCGCCGATCTACTCAGAAAGTAGAGGCTCTCCAATTATCAAGCTGAGATGACTTAATCTGCGTAATGAAGGTGCTTGAAGGCAAAGGCTATCGTGTCATCCTCTAGAGACAGCTCAGGGACTCCAGATAGATAGGGTCTCACCATTTGTTGCTTTATCTGAAAGCGAAACTGGATAAGATACTCTAAGTTTTGGTTTTAGGCTAGAATAGGCACCGTTAGGGCCTCTTAGAGGTTGGTGGCACGATAAGAAAGTTTTGAGCAAAAGAAAAAAGGGGAGGAAAATAAAGGAGGTACCTATTCTAGGGTTTGAATCCATTCGCGCTCTTGACAAGGATTTGATTCCCGCACTCTGTGCACTCAAGCCTTCTTTCACTCCACACTCTATGGTCATTTGCCTAGCTCGTTATCTTCACCATGAACCTTATCCTATTTTCTTGCACACATGTACACACCTTCGCTACACTGGTATTGAAAGAGGCTGCTTTCGTGCAAATTTTGCATACGCACATTTGGAGAGGATTTGAGGTCTAGAGGATTGATCACACATATTTTTAGTGACTGTTAGGCATGTTACATGGGGGTGAGGGGAGAGCGTGTTTTCAGGGATCTATTGTGGGTCTTGTTCACACGTGATTGCACCCTGTATGAGTCACGTGTGGGGCTTGTGCTGAGCATTGGTTGTGGCATTTTTTCACACGCTTGTGCACTTTGGGTAGTGTTCACACACGACCATGGGTTATGATTCTTATTACTTTTACCCTTCAGTTGGGCACCATGGTATGACTTTGCATCATCATCGCACGAGCAAGACGACATTGTTTTGATTGTTTCTTCGTTTACGATCGGATCATGGGAGAGCCGCTCATGCACTATTATCGTCGCTCTACGATCGATATTATGACTTGCCATTTTGTGTCATGGTTCACATATCTTTTGTCAACTTCACACATACGTTTAGTAGTACTTCAAGGCTTAGGACCTCTATACCCTCATTTACAGACTCCACGCTATGAAGAGATGGCATACTCATGCCATTGTTGGACGTTGGAGCTTGCACATTTGTTGCCTAGTCATATGAGGTGTTATTTTGATGAGGAGGATAAATGGTCCACATACGGCAACTTTGTTGACCCACTCTGTGCTCGAATGCGTTGACACAGAACGTTCGGCATTGTTCGCAGTCATGGGATGAGTCTTCTTTTGGTGACTTGTACGAGTGTCTGACACTCTTAAGTCGCCATGATTACGTTCTTCTCAATACTGTAGACTACATCGGCGCACGGATCTGATGATGATGATGATGATGTATCTTATATAAACCCATACGCATGATGATCTATTACACACACATACGATGATATTGATGTATCACACACACATGTGTACATGATGATACATACACATATATTTGTACATGATGACATGGACACTCATGCTGACGTATGTGATAGCGATGTGTGTGAGCTAGATCATGTGGGCATGATCTGGAGAGGGGGCAGGGATGATGGCATCGAGCATTATGAGTGTTCATATATCTAGGCCTACCTTCTCATCATCCAATACATGACTTGGATCTGGAACATATTTCTTCTTTCTTCAAATCAGCTCGCATGAAAATACATTGTGGATCTCCAAGTATGGAGGAGCGAATAAAAGTTCACGAGCTCAATCTCCAACTTTCCTCGTATTCATGCACAGTCTATAACTTAATCTCCAACTTTCCTCATATTTGTGTAGGGTTTATATTATATGGGCAAAAACTTCTTGTACTTTTCCCCAAGGAGAGGGATTTTCTGTGGTTGGGTCGTATACCAACAAGGAAGACCATATCACCTTCATCAAATTCTCTAGTAGTCTACTTGAGATCAACACGCTACTCTTTTCTATCTTGAGTAGCTTTGATATCCTTTTTTATAGTCCGCATTGAACAATCCACTTTATCTATTTGCTTCAAGACTTCCACTCTGACCAGTGGGTTGAACTAAATCAATGGTGTTGAACAATCTACTATAAGATGCATCGCAATAAAATTATACCGAATGTAGAGAATTCATCCATTTTTTGGGTTCCCTTCCATGGAATGCTCGAAGAATGTCTTTGATTACCCTCTCTTCCTACTCATCAATTTCTTGATAGTACCAAAATCTATAGAGCTACAGCTTCAAAGTAAGAGCAGGACACATGAATTCAGCACCCCGATCCCTAACTATCCTTCCAAAGTAAAGTCTAAATATATCCTTTGGAATGACTTTTAGCAAACACCAAGAGCAGTATAAGTCTTTTTCAAAAGAATCGAATGAGCAACCTTCGTCAAGCGATCTACCCCACGGCTAAGATGGAATCATGTCCTGCATCGACTGAAGAAAAATCTAATGATGGAATCCATGCTTATGTATTCTAATTGTATATGTGAAATAGGATGCATGTTTCTTGGCGTTTTTGTCATTTCACCTTTGCAAGGCTAAAAGAAATGCTTCTTTGTAGTAGCCACCATGACGGTCTTCACTTAGCCGCCGGGGCGTGTCACGAGCTGTCTTTAGAATCCTCTTATTAAGATCTCTTTCTTGAAGAATATATAACCGATTATTGAAGTACAAGCATCCACCTCTAACGTGAATCCATGAATTTTCTTTACTTCTAGGGTTGCCTTTACTTTTGCGGCAAGCAATATGATAATAGGGATAGAGAACTTATCTAATCCAATCTCTTCCTTAATCTCAACGTGCAAGTAAGGAGGCCTTCCTGCCTAATATATCTATGACCGCATTCTCCTTCTCTAACCTATACTTGATTTTAAAACCAAACTCTGGAAGTGTTTGTATTTTATCTTCTTTGCGTGATGTTAACATCATTCTGGTTGAAAATTTGCTTTAAAATTTTATGATCTATAACCGGAGAAGACAAGCAACTCTACGTCATCACTGTTCCTCTTGTGAGATCTTAGCTATAGCACCAGCGGATTAGTCAAGCAACCCCTGAGCTTATCAAAGTTACTTTGGCACATCGCGGACCATTAGAATGGAATGTCCTTCTTGAGAAGCGTCGTCAAAGGAGAAACAATCTTGGCATATGAACATCGGATACCATCTTATCAATCCCAAGAACCATTTGACTTCCTCTATCATCTTTGATTCTGCAAATCGATAGCCGCTTTTGCACCTTGGTGGGATCAGCTAATATACTATCTCTTGACATTATGATCCGAGATATTCAATTTGATGGTAGAGAAGGTACATGCACCCTTCTTAGAGAAAAGTCTGTGCTTCTGGAGGCTTTCGAGGACTTTGAAGAGACACATACTTCACATGCGATCAGCTACATTCTTCGAGCAAACTAGAATTGCATCAATGAAGACCGAGATAAAATCATCCGGATGTTCTCTGAAGGTTTCTTTTCTTTTTCTTTTTGCATTCAACAATTATAGCTAGAAGGGGAATTATTTAATCCCAACAGCATTATCGTGAACTCGTAATGTGCATACCATGTATTAAAATCTATCTTAGGAATATTATGATATGATAACATCCTAAGTTTAAGTCAATCTTTATAAATATCTAGCCTTTATGCGATCAATCTAATAGCGCATTCCAGGAGTAAGATGCTGATTCTTAACAGTAAGCCGATTTAACCCTGAATATACAATCTCATAGTCCCATCACTCTTTTTTTGAAAGAGAACGAGCACCACATAGCAAGGGGATACAAATGGGCCAAACAAAGCTCTCCTCAAATAGTTATCTCGATTATTCCCCGAGCTCGGTTGCTTTCGGAATGGCCTTGTTATAAGCTCAAGATTTACTATTCTTGGGCTCCGAGAATGAACTCTTTCTCATGATCCACCTCACGAGTCGAGGGTATTGTAGTAAAATCTACGTCACAGTATATACTCACTTAACCAACATGGTTTCCTTGCAACTCTTTATTTGCAGGATGGCTTGCTTCTGCTGGAGTCCCTTCAATAACTTTACTACTTTTACAGGTTACAGGGTGGGAATTCAACAAACTACTCCAGTTCCTTTCATCTTGTTCACATGAAGATCCATGAAGGAAATGGTGCCTTTGTGATAATATTTGGCTAGGTTCCCATCCAAGAGAAACTGAATTACATCCGTCTTTTGGCAAGTAACTTCCACTAGCCAATTCCACTCGCATTGGTCTGCCTTGCTTCTGGTCGATTACTAATTTATGCAACATCCAAGTGAAATGAATCAATGAATGAGCGTTTCTCGAATCAACAAAAAGCTTAAATTTCTCACCTCAAAAATCGGATGTGGTGTAACTTAGTGAGAATCGTTGGTTTCGATCCTGGTGCTCCACTCTATCGAACGAAGTCTACGTCTTCCTTCTTTCTCTGGGGTTAGCTACTATTATAATGGCATTAGAAGTTGCTGAGACTGGGCTAGAACTTGTTGCCTCCTTTGACTTGTCAAGCAAGTTCTATGGTGGACTTAGAATGGTAACATCAATCGGTGCGTTGGCACAACCATTCATAAAATGTCCCAGTAGCTGCTCGAATCTAAAACGCTTCATACTCCTTCTTGAGCTAAAACTGCAAATCCAAAGGCATTCTAGGGAAAGAATCATGTCCACTGTGCCCACTCGCTTTTCATACTTGGCTCCAATCTTGTGCCTTATTTCTCTTTGAATTTCGCATACTAGAATTAGATGGAGCTCTCTTTGGGAGGGGGCAAAAAGGACTTTTACTACACGGTCTCCTTAGAAAGAAATACATGCATAAAATCCTTAGCCACCACCATCTTAATTGCTTCCCCACCGCTAACAAAGATAGTTTCGCATTCTTAACCAATCTATCCAAGGGAGGATCCAATCTTCTCACAAACCCATGGAGAAGGGTCTCGTCTTCCATCGGAAGAGCATATCGGACTAGGCTTACGTAAGATCAATTGATAATATTCCTCCGTAAGTTTGCCTGCTTGAGAAAACTCTATAAACTCATTTATCTTCTCTTCCATGGGGACAAAACCTTTGATGGAGGTAAGCTTTCATGTCCTCCCATCTCATACTATACCATTAACTTTTAATTTGGCAACATCCATCTTACTGTACCCCGCACATGTTACACTACTCGTCCATAGAATCTGTCCAATTCAACACTCCCTCTCTCCAAGGTTTTTACCCTTGCCTTGAAATGGCTATGGTGGTTGTTGTGACCCATATATGAAGTGCTTCCTTGACATCCTTATCCAATGCCTTAATTCTAGGTATGACATCATCCATCCCTCATGATTATTCTAAAAAAAAAGACCATCGTAGGCTCGGCTAGCAATCGAGATCCTGTATCAAGAAAAAAAATGCCCGAGAGCCGTACACATCAATCTATGAACACTAAGGTCTCGTGGAGGTGGTGCTTAGAGAACTATCCCTCTTGTAACAGGTAGTTCACTAAGGATCATGGCAAAGGCAATGCTCTCTGCCAACCGCTCATGCCGACTATAGGTGGTGTGCCATGATCTACTGACTATCCTAAGCACATGCGTACCTCCGCCGATCATTCAGTAGTACTCAAAAAGTAGAGGCTCTCCAATTATCAAGCCGAGATGACTTAATCTGCGTAATGAAGGTGCTTGAAGGCAAAGGCTATCGTGTCATCCTCTAGAGACAGCTCAGGGACTCCAGATAGATAGGGTCTCACCATCCGATTTGCTGCTTTATCTGAAAGCGAAACTGGATAAGATACTGAAAGTTTTGGTTTTAGGCTAGAATAGGCACCGTTAGGGCCTCTTAGAGGTTGGTGGCACGATAAGAAAGTTTTGAGCAAAAGAAAAAAGGGGAGGAAAATAAAGGAGGTACCTATTCTAGGGTTTGGATCCATTCGCGCTCTTGACAAGGATTTGATTCCCGCACTTTGTGCACTCAAGCCTTCTTTCACTCCACACTCTATGGTCATTTGCCTAGCCCGTTATCTTCACCATTAACCTTATCCTATTTTCTTGCACAAATGTACACACCTTCGCTACACTGGTATTGAAAGAGGCTGCTTTCGTGCAAATTTTGCATACGCACATTTGGAGAGGATTTGAGGTCTAGAGGATTGATCACACATATTTTTAGTGATTGTTAGGCATGTTACATGGGGGTGAGGGGAGAGCGTGTTTTCAGGGATCTATTGTGGGTCTTGTTCACACGTGATTGCACCCTGTATGAGTCACGTGTGGGGCTTGTGTTGAGCATTGGTTGTGGCGTTTTTTCACACGCTTGTGCACTTTGGGTAGTGTTCACACACGACCATGGGTTATGATTCTTATTACTTTTACCCTTCAGTTGGGCACCATGGTACGACTTTGCATCATCATCGCGCGAGCAAGAGGACATCACTTTGATTGTTTTTCCGTTTACGATCGGATCATGGGAGAGCCGCTCATGCACTATTATCGTCGCTCTACGATCGATATTATGAGTTGCCATTTTGTGTCATGGTTCACATATCTTTTGTCGATTTCACACGTACATTTAGTAGTACTTCAAGGCTTAGGACCTCTATACCCTCATTTACAGACTCCACGCTATGAAGAGATGGCATACTCATGCCATTGTTGGACGTTGGAGCTTGCACGTTTGTTGCCTAGTCATATGAGGTGTTATTTTGATGAGGAGGATATATGGTCCACATAGGCAACTTTGTTGACCCACTCTGTGCTCGAATGCGTTGACACAGAAGGTTCGGCATTGTTCGCAGTCATGGGATGAGTCTTCTTTTGGTGACTTGTATGAGTGTCTGACACTCTTAAGCCGCCATGATTACGTTCTTCTCAATACTGTAGACTACATCGGCGCACGGATCTGATGATGATGATGATGATGTATCTTATATAAACCCATACGCATGATGATCTATTACACACACATACGATGATATTGATGTATCACACACACATGTGCACATGATGATACATACACATATATTTGTACATGATGATATGGACACTCATGATGACGTATGTGATAGCGATGTGTGAGCTAGATCATGTGGGCATGATCTAGAGAGGGGGCAGGGATGATGGCATCGAGCATTATGAGTGTTCATATATCTAGGCCTACCTTCTCATCATCCAATACATGACTTGGATCTGGAACATACTTCTTGTTTCTTCAAATAAGCTCGCATGAAAATACATTGTGGATCTCCAAGTATGGAGGAGGGAATAAAAGTTCACGAGCTCAATCTCCAACTTTCCTCGTATTCATGCACAGTCTATAACTTAATCTCCAACTTTCCTCATATTTGTGTAGGGTTTATACTATATGGGCAAAAACTTCTTGTACTTTTCCCCAAGGAGAGGGATTTTCTGTGGTTGGGTCGTATACCAACAAGGAAGACCATATCACCTTCATCAAATTCTCTAGTAGTCTACTTGAGATCAACACGCTACTTTTTTCTATCTTGAGTAGCTTTGATATCCTTTTTTATAGTCCGCATTGAACAATCCACTTTATCTATTTGCTTCAAGACTTCCACTCTGACCAGTGGGTTGAACTAAATCAATGGTGTTGAACAATCTACTATAAGATGCATCGCAATAAAATTATACCGAATGTAGAGAATTCATCCATTTTTTGGGTTCCCTTCCATGGAATGCTCGAAGAATGTCTTTGATTACCCTCTCTGCCTACTCATCAATTTCTAGATAGTACCAAAATCTATAGAGCTACAGCTTCAAAGTAAGAGCAGGACACATGAATTCAGCACCCCGATCCCTAACTATCCTTCCAAAGTAAAGTCTAAATATATCCTTTGGAATGACTTTTAGCAAACACCAAGAGCAGTATAAGTCTTTTTCAAAAGAATGGAATGAGCAACCTTCGTCAAGCGATCTACGCCACGGCTAAGATGGAATCATGTCCTGCATCGACTGAAGAAAAATCTAATGATGGAATCCATGCTTATGTATTCTAATTGTATATGTGAAATAGGATGCATGTTTCTTGGCGTTTTTGTCATTTCACCTTTGCAAGGCTAAAAGAAATGCTTCTTTGTAGTAGCCACCATGACGGTCTTCACTTAGCCGGGGCGTGTCACGAGCTGTCTTTAGAATCCTCTTATTAAGATCTCTATCTTGAAGAATATATAACCGATTATTGAAGTACAAGCATCCACCTCTAACGTGAATCCATGAATTTTCTTTACTTCTAGGGTCGCCTTTACTTTTGCGGCAAGCAATATGATAATAGGGATAGAGAACTTATCGAATCCAATCTCTTCCTTAATCTCAACGTGCAAGTAAGGAGACCTTCCTGCCTAATATATCTATGACCACATTCTCCTTGTCTTAAAACCAAACTCTGGAAGTGTTTGTATTTTATCTTCTTTGCGTGATTTAACATCATTCTGGTTGAAAATTTGCTTTAAAATTTTATGATCTATAACCCGAGAAGACAAGCAACTCTACGTCATCATTGTTCCTCTTGTGAGATCTTAGCTATAGCACCAGCGGATTAGTCAAGCAACCCCTGAGCTTATCAAAGTTACTTTGGCACATCGCGGACCATTAGAATGGAATGTCCTTCTTGAGAAGCGTCGTCAAAGGAGAAACAATCTTGGCATATGAACATCGGATACCATCTTATCAATCCCAAGAACCATTTGACTTCCTCTATCATCTTTGGTTCTGGCAAATCGATAGCCGCTTTTGCACCTTGGCGGGATCAGCTAATATACTATCTCTTGACATTATGATCCCAGATATTCAATTTGATGGTAGAGAAGGTACATGCACCCTTCTTAGAGAAAAGTCTGTGCTTCTGGAGGCTTTCGAGGACTTTGAAGAGACACATACTTCACATGCAATCAGCTACATTCTTCGAGCAAACTAGAATTGCATCAATGAAGACCGAGATAAAATCATCCGGATGTTCTCTGAAGGTTTCTTTTCTTTTTCTTTTTGCATTCAACAATTATAGCTAGAAGGGGAATTATTTAATCCCAACAGCATTATCGTGAACTCATAATGTGCATACCATGTATTAAAATCTATCTTAGGAATATTATGATATGATAACATCCTAAGTTTAAGTCAATCTTTATAAATATCTAGCCTTTATGCGATCAATCTAATAGCGCATTCCAGGAGTAAGATGCTGATTCTTAACAGTAAGCCGATTTAACCCTGAATATACAATCTCATAGTCCCATCACTCTTTTTCTGAAAGAGAACGAGCACCACATAGCAAGGGGATACAAATGGGCCAAACAAAGCTCTCCTCAAACAGTTATCTCGATTATTCCCCGAGCTCGGTTGCTTTCGGAATGGCCTTCTTATAAGCTCAAGATTTACTATTCTTGGGCTCCGAGAATGAACTCTTTCTCATGATCCACCTCACGAGTCGAGGGTATTGTAGTAAAATCTACGTCACAGTATATACTCACTTAACCAACATGGTTTCCTTGCAACTCTTTATCTGCAGGATGGCTTGCTTCTGCTGGAGTCCCTTCAATAACTTTACTACTTTTACAGGTTACAGGGTGGGAATTCAACAAACTACTCCAGTTCCTTTCATCTTGTTTACATGAAGATCCATGAAGGAAATGGTGCCTTTGTGATAATATTTGGCTAGGTTCCCATCCAAGAGAAACTGAATTACATCCGTCTTTTGGCAAGTAACTTCCACTACCCAATTCCACTCGCATTGGTCTGCCTTGCTTCTGGTCGATTACTAATTTATGCAACATCCAAGTGAAAAGAATCAATGAATGAGCGTTTCTCGAATCAACAAAAAGCTTAAAATTCTCACCTCAAAAATCGGATGTGGTGTAACTTAGTGAGAATCGTTGGTTTCGATCCTGGTGCTCCACTCTATCGAACGAAATCTACGTCTTCCTTCTTTCTCTGGGGTTAGCTACTATTATAATGGCATTAGAAGTTGCTGAGACTGGGCTAGAACTTGCCTCCTTTGACTTGTCAAGCAAGTTCTATGGTGGAGTTAGAATGGTAACATCAATCGGTGCGTTGGCACAACCATTCATAAAATGTCCCAGTAGCTGCTCGCATCTAAAACGCTTCATACTCCTTCTTGAGGTAAAACTGCAAATCCAAAGGCATTCTAGGGAAAGAATCATGTCCACTGTGCCCACTCGCTTTTCATACTTGGCTCCAATCTTGTGCCTTATTTCTCTTTGAATTTGGCATACTAGAATTAGATGGAGCTCTCTTTGGGAGGGGGCAAAAAGGCCTTTTACTACACGGTCTCCTTAGAAAGAAATACATGCATAAAATCCTTAGCCACCACCATCTTAATTGCTTCCCCGCCGCTAACAAAGATAGTTTCACATTCTTAACCAATCTATCCAAGGGAGGATCCAATCTTCTCACAAACCCATGGAGAAGGGTCTCGTCTTCCATCGGAAGAGCATATCGGACTAGGCTTACGTAAGATCAATTGATAATATTACTCCGTAAGTTTGCCTGCTTGAGAAAACTCTATAAACTCATTTATCTTCTCTTCCATGGGGACAAAACCTTTGATGGAGGTAAGCTTTCATGTCCTCCCATCTCAGACTATACCATTAACTTTCAATTTGGCAAGATCCATCTTACTGTACCCCGCACATGTTACACTACTCGTCCATAGAATCTGTCCAATTCAACACTCCCTCTCTCCAAGGTTTTTACTCTTGCCTTGAAATGGCTATGGTGGTTGTTGTGACCCATATATGAAGTGCTTCCTTGACATCCTTATCCAATGCCTTAATTCTAGGTATGACATCATGCATCCCTCATGATTATTCTAAAACAAAAGACCGTCGTAGGCTCGGCTAGCAATCGAGATCTTGTATCAAGAAAAAAAACGCCCGAGAGTTGTACACATCAATCTATGAACACTAAGGTCTCGTGGAGGTGGTGCTTAGAGAACTATCCCTCTTGTAACAGGTAGTTCACTAAGGATCATGGCAAAGGCAATGTTCTCTGCCAACCGCTCATGCCGACTATAGGTGGTGTGCCATGATCTACTGACTATCCTAAGCACATGCGTACCTCCGCCGATCATTCAGTAGTACTCAAAAAGTAGAGGCTCTCCAATTATCGAGCCGAGATGACTTAATCTGCGTAATGAAGGTGCTTGAAGGCAAAGTCTATCGTGTCATCCTCTAGAGACAGCTCAGGGACTCCAGCTAGATAGGGTCTCACCATCCGATTTGCTGCTTTATCTGAAAGCGAAACTGGATAAGATACTGTAAGTTTTGGTTTTAGGCTAGAATAGGCACCGTTAGGGCCTCTTAGAGGTTGGTGGCACGATAAGAAAGTTTTGAGCAAAAGAAAAAAGGGGAGGAAAATAAAGGAGGTACCTATTCTAGGATTTGGATCCATTTGCGCTCTTGACAAGGATTTGATTCCCGCACTTTGTGCACTCAAGCCTTCTTTCACTCCACACTCTATGGTCATTTGCCTAGCCCGTTATCTTCACCATTAACCTTATCCTATTTTCTTGCACAGATGTACACACCTTCGCTACACTGGTATTGAAAGAGGCTGCTTTCGTGCAAATTTTGCATACGCACATTTGGAGAGGATTTGAGGTCTAGAGGATTGATCACACATATTTTTAGTGATTGTTAGGCATGTTACATGGGGGTGAGGGGAGAGCGTGTTTTCAGGGATCTATTGTGGGTCTTGTTCACACGTGATTGCACCCTGTATGAGTCATGTGTGGGGCTTGTGTTGAGCATTGGTTGTGGCGTTTTTTCACATGCTTGTGCACTTTGTTCACACACGACCATGGGTTATGATTCTTATTACTTTTACCCTTCAGTTGGGCACCATGGTACAACTTTGCATCATCATCGCGCGAGCAAGACGACATCGCTTTGATTGTTTTTCTGTTTACAATCGGATCATGGGAGAGCCGCTCATGCACTATTATCGTCGCTCTACAATCGATATTATGAGTTGCCATTTTGTGTCATGGTTCACATATCTTTTGTCAATTTCACACGTACGTTTAGTAGTACTTCAAGGCTTAGGACCTCTATACCCTCACTTACAGACTCCACGCTATGAAGAGATGGCATACTCATGCCATTGTTGGACATTGGAGCTTGCACGTTTGTTGCCTAGTCATATGAGGTGTTATTATGATGAGGAGGATATATGGTCCACATACGGCAACGGTGTTGCTATCGTGCAAATTTTGCATACGCACATTTGGAGAGGATTTGAGGTCTAGAGGATTGATCACACATATTTTTAGTGATTGTTAGGCATTTTACATGGGGGTGAGGGGAGAGCGTGTTTTCAGGGATCTATTGTGGGTCTTGTTCACACGTGATTGCACCCTGTATGAGTCATGTGTGGGGCTTGTGTTGAGCATTGGTTGTGGCGTTTTTTCACACGCTTGTGCACTTTGGGTAGTGTTCACACACGACCATGGGTTATGATTCTTATTACTTTTACCCTTCAGTTGGGCACCATGGTACAACTTTGCATCATCATCGCGCAAGCAAGACGACATCGCTTTGATTGTTTTTCCGTTTACGATCGGATCATGGGAGAGCCGCTCATGCACTATTATCGTCGCTCTACGATCGATATTATGAGTTGCCATTTTGTGTCATGGTTCACATATCTTTTGTCAATTTCACACGTACATTTAGTAGTACTTCAAGGCTTAGGACGTCTATACCGTCATTTACAGACTCCACGCTATGAAGAGATGGCATACTCATGCCATTGTTGGACGTTGGAGCTTGCACGTTTGTTGCCTAGTCATATGAGGTGTTATTTTGATGAGGAGGATATATGGTCCACATAGGAAACTTTGTTGACCCACTCTGTGCTCGAATGCGTTGACATAGAAGGTTCGGCATTGTTCGCAGTCATGGGATGAGTCTTCTTTTGGTGACTTGTATGAGTGTCTGACACTCTTAAGCCACCATGATTACGTTCTTCTCAATACTGTAGACTACATCGGTGCACGGATTTGATGATGATGATGATGATGTATCTTATATAAACCCATACGCATGATGATCTATTACACACACATACGATGATATTGATGTATCACACACACATGTGCACATGATGATACATACACATATATTTGTACATGATGATATGGACACTCATGCTGACGTATGTGATAGCGATGTGTGTGAGCTAGATCATGTGGGCATGATCTGGAGAGGGGGCAGGGATGATGGCATCGAGCATTATGAGTGTTCATATATCTAGGCCTACCTTCTCATCATCCAATACATGACTTGGATGTGGAACATACTTCTTCTTTCTTCAAATGAGCTCGCATGAAAATACATTGTGGATCTTCAAGTATGGAGGAGGGAATAAAAGTTCACGAGCTCAATCTCCAACTTTCCTCGTATTCATGCACAGTCTATAACTTAATCTCCAACTTTCCTCATATTTGTGTAGGGTTTATATTATATGGGCAAAAACTTCTTGTACTTTTACCCAAGGAGAGGGATTTTCTGTGGTTGGGTCGTATACCAACAAGGAAGACCATATCACCTTCATCAAATTCTCTAGTAGTCTACTTGAGATCAACACGCTACTTTTTTCTATCTTGAGTAGCTTTGATATCCTTTTTTATAGTCCGCATTGAACAATCCACTTTATCTATTTGCTTCAAGACTTCCACTCTGACCAGTGGGTTGAACTAAATCAATGGTGTTGCACAATCTACTATAAGATGCATCGCAATAAAATTATACCGAATGTAGAGAATTCATCCATTTTTTGGGTTCCCTTCCATGGAATGCTCGAAGAATGTCTTTGATTACCCTCTCTGCCTACTCATCAATTTCTAGATAGTACCAAAATCTATAGAGCTACAGCTTCAAAGTAAGAGCAGGACACATGAATTCAGCACCCCGATCCCTAACTATCCTTCCAAAGTAAAGTCTAAATATATCCTTTGGAATGACTTTTAGCAAACACCAAGAGCAGTATAAGTCTTCTTCAAAAGAATCGAATGAGCAACCTTCGTCAAGCGATCTACGCCACGGCTAAGATGGAATCATGTCCTGCATCGACTGAAGAAAAATCTAATGATGGAATCCATGCTTATGTATTCTAATTGTATATGTGAAATAGGATGCATGTTTCTTGGCATTTTTGCCATTTCACCTTTGCAAGGCTAAAAGAAATGCTTCTTTGTAGTAGCCACCATGACGGTCTTCACTTAGCCGGGGCGTGTCACGAGCTGTCTTTAGAATCCTCTTATTAAGATCTCTATCTTGAAGAATATATAACCGACTATTGAAGTACAAGCATCCACCTCTAACGTGAATCCATGAATTTTCTTTACTTCTAGGGTTGCCTTTACTTTTGCGGCAAGCAATATGATAATAGGGATAGAGAACTTATCTAATCCAATCTCTTCCTTAATCTCAACGTGCAAGTAAGGAGGCCTTCCTGCCTAATATATCTATGACCGCATTCTCCTTGTCTAACCTATACTTGATTTTAAAACCAAACTCTGGAAGTGTTTGTATTTTATCTTCTTTGCATGATGTTAACATCATTTTGGTTGAAAATTTGCTTTAAAATTTTATGATCTATAACCCAAGAAGACAAGCAACTCTACGTCATCACTGTTCCTCTTGTGAGATCTTAGCTATAGCACCAGCGGATTAGTCAAGCAACCCCTCAGCTTATCAAAGTTACTTTGGCACATCGCGGACCATTAGAATGGAATGTCCTTCTTGAGAAGCGTCGTCAAAGGAGAAACAATCTTGGCATATGAACATCGGATACCATCTTATCAATCCCAAGAACCATTTGACTTCCTCTATCATCTTTGGTTCTGGCAAATCGTTAGCCGTTTTTGCACCTTGGTGGCGGGATCAGCTAATATACTATCTCTTGACATTATGATCCCGGATATTCAATTTGATGGTAAAGAAGGTACATGCACCCTTCTTAGAGAAAAGTCTGTGCTTCTAGAGGCTTTCGAGGACTTTGAAGAGACACATACTTCACATGCGATCAGCTACATTCTTCGAGCAAACTAGAATTGCATCAATGAAGACCGAGATAAAGTCATCCGGATGTTCTCTGAAGGTTTCTTTTCTTTTTCTTTTTGCATTCAACAATTATAGCTAGAAGGGGAATTATTTAATCCCAACAGCATTATCGTGAACTTGTAATGTGCATACCATGTATTAAAATCTATCTTAGGAATATTATGATATGATAACATCCTAATTTTAAGTCAATCTTTATAAATATCTGGCCTTTATGCGATCAATCTAACAGCGCATTCCAGGAGTAAGATGCTGATTCTTAACAGTAAGCCGATTTAACCCTGAATATACAATCTCATAGTCCCATCATTCTTCTTCTGAAAGAGAACGAGCACCACATAGCAAGGGGATACAAATGGGCCAAACAAAGCTCTCCTCAAACAATTATCTCGATTATTCCCCGAGCTCGGTTGCTTTCGGAATGGTCTTCTTATAAGCGCAAGATTCACTATTCTTGGGCTCCGAGAATGAACTCTTTCCCATGATCCACCTCACGAGTCAAGGGTATTGTAGTTAAATCTACATCATAGTATATACTCACTTAACCAACATGGTTTCCTTGCAACTCTTTATCTGCAGGATGGCTTGCTTCTGCTGGAGTCCCCTCAATAACTTTACTACTTTTATAGGTTACGGGGTGGGAATTCAACAAACTACTCCAGTTCCTTTCATCTTGTTCACATGAAGATCCATGAAGGAAATGGTGCCTTTGTGATAATATTTGGCTAGGTTCCCATCCAAGAGAAACTGAATTACATCCGTCTTTTGGCAAGTAACTTTCACTACCCAATTCCACTCGCATTGGTCTGCCTTGCTTCTGGTCGATTACTAATTTATGCAACATCCAAGTGAAATGAATGAATGAATGAGCGTTTCTCGAATCAACAAAAAGCTTAAAATTCTCACCTCAAAAATCGGATGGGGTGTAACTTAGTGAGAATCGTTGGTTTCGATCCTGGTGCTCCACTCTATCGAACGAAGTCTACGTCTTCCTTCTTTCTCTGGGGTTAGCTACTATTATAATGGCATTAGAAGTTGCTGAGACTGGGCTAGAACTTACCTCCTTTGACTTGTCAAGCAATTTCTATGGTGGAGTTAGAATGGTAACATCAATCGGTGCGTTGGCACAACCATTCATAAAATGTCCCAGTAGCTGCTCGCATCTAAAACGCTTCATACTCCTTCTTGAGGTAAAACTGCAAATCCAAAGGCATTCTAGGGAAAGAATCATGTCCACTGTGCCCACTCGCTTTTCATACTTGGCTCCAATCTTGTGCCTTATTTCTCTTTGAATTTGGCATACTAGAATTAGATGGAGCTCTCTTTGGGAGGGGGCAAAAAGGCCTTTTACTACACGGTCTCCTTAGAAAGAAATACATGCATAAAATCCTCAGCCCCACCACCATCTTAATTGCTTCCCCGCCGCTAACAAAGATAGTTTCACATTCTTAACCAATCTATCCAAGGGAGGATCCAATCTTCTCACAAACCCATGGAGAAGGGTCTCGTCTTCCATAACGGAAGAGCATATCGGACTAGGCTTACGTAAGATCAATTGATAATATTCCTCCGTAAGTTTGCCTGCTTGAGAAAACTCTATAAACTCATTTATCTTCTCTTCCATGGGGACAAAACCTTTGATGGAGGTAAGCTTTCATGTCCTCCCATCTCAGACTATACCATTAACTTTCAATTTGGCAAGATCCATCTTACTGTACCCCGCACATGTTACACTACTCGTCCATAGAATCTGTCCAATTCAACACTCCCTCTCTCCAAGGTTTTTACCCTTGCCTCGAAATGGCTATGGTGGTTGTGACCCATATATGAAGTGCTTCCTTGACATCCTTATCCAATGCCTTAATTCTAGGTATGGCATCATGCATCCCTCATGATTATTCTAAAACAAAAGACCGTCGTAGGCTCGGCTAGCAATCGAGATCATGTATCAAGGAATATAATTCCCCAGAGTCGTACACATCAATCTATGAACACTAAGGTCTTGTGGAGGTGGTGCTTAGAGAACTATCCCTCTTGTAACAGGCAGTTCACTAAGGATCATGGCAAAGGCAATGTTCTCTGCCAACCGCTCATGCTGACTATAGGTGGTGTGCCATGATCTACTGACTATCCTAAGCACATGCGTACCTCCGCCGATCATTCAGTAGTACTCAGAAAGTAGTACTCAGAAAGTAGAGGCTCTCCAATTATCGAGCCGAGATGACTTAATCTGCGTAATGAAGGTGCTTCAAGGCAAAGGCTATCGTGTCATCCTCTCAGCTCAGGGACTCCAGATAGATAGGGTCTCACTATCTGATTTGCTGCTTTATCTGAAAGCGAAACTAGATAAGATACTGTAAGTTTTGGTTTTAGGCTAGAATAGGCACCGTTAGGGCCTCTTAGAGGTTGGTGGCACGAGAAGAAAGTTTTGAGCAAAAAAAAAAGGGGAGGAAAATAAAGGAGGTACCTATTCAAGGGTTTGGATCCATTCGCGCTCTTGACAAGGATTTGATTCCCGCACTTTGTGCACTCAAGCCTTTTTTCACTCCACACTCTATGGTCATTTGCCTAGCCCATTATCTTCACCATTAACCTTATCCTATTTTCTTGCACACATGTACACACCTTCGCTACACTGGTATTGAAAGAGGCTGCTTTCGTGCAAATTTTGCATACGCACATTTGGAGAGGATTTGAGGTCTAGAGGATTGATCACACATATTTTTAGTGATTGTTAGGCATGTTACATGGGGGTGAGGGGAGAGCGTGTTTTCAGGGATCTATTGTGGGTCTTGTTCACACGTGATTGCACCCTGTATGAGTCACGTGTGGGGCTTGTGTTGAGCATTGGTTGTGGCGTTTTTTCACATGCTTGTGCACTTTGTTCACACACACACGACCATGGGTTATGATTCTTATTACTTTTACCCTTCAGTTGGGCACCATGGTACGACTTTGCATCATCATCGCGCGAGCAAGACGACATCGCTTTGATTGTTTTTCTGTTTACAATCGGATCATGGGAGAGCCGTCAATGCATTTTTATCGTCGCTCTACAATCGATATTATGAGTTGCCATTTTGTGTCATGGTTCACATATCTTTTGTCAATTTCACACGTACGTTTAGTAGTACTTCAAGGCTTAGGACCTCTATACCCTCACTTACAGACTCCACGCTATGAAGAGATGGCATACTCATGCCATTGTTGGACATTGGAGCTTGCACGTTTGTTGCCTAGTCATATGAGGTGTTATTATGATGAGGAGGATATATGGTCCACATACGGCAACTCTGTTGACCCACTCTGTGCTCGAATGCGTTGACACAGAAGGTTCGGCATTGTTCGAAGTCATGGGATGAGTCTTCTTTTGGTGACTTGTACGAGTGTCTGACACTCTTAAGCCACCATGATTAAGTTCTTCTCAATACTGTAGACTACATCAGCGCATGGATCTGATAATGATGATGATGATGTATCTTATATAAACCCATACGCATGATGATCTATCACACACATACGATGATATTGATGTATCACACACACATGTGCACATGATGATACATACACACATATTTGCACATGATGATATGGACACTCATGCTGACGTATGTGATAGCGATGTGTGTGAGCTAGATCATGTGGGCATGATCTGGAGAGGGGGCAGGGATGATGGCATCGAGCATTATGAGTGTTCATATATCTAGGCCTACCTTCTCATCATCCAATACATGACTTGGATGTGGAACATACTTCTTCTTTCTTCAAATGAGCTCGCATGAAAATACATTGTGGATCTTCAAGTATGGAGGAGGAAATAAAAGTTCACGAGCTCAATCTCCAACTTTCCTCGTATTCATGCACAGTCTATAACTTAATCTCCAACTTTCCTCATATTTGTGTAGGGTTTATATTATATGGGTAAAAACTTCTTGTACTTTTCCCCAAGGAGAGGGATTTTCTGTGGTTGGGTCGTATACAAACAAGGAAGACCATATCACCTTCATCAAATTCTCTAGTAGTCTACTTGAGAACAACACGCTACTTTTTTCTATCTTGAGTAGCTTTGATATCCTTTTTTATAGTCCGCATTGAACAATCCACTTTATCTATTTGCTTCAAGACCTTCACTCTGACTAGTGGGTTGAACTAAATCAATGGTGTTGCACAATCTACTGTAAGATGCATCGCAATAAAGAATTCATCCATTTTTTGGGTTCCCTTCCATGGAATGCTCGAAGAATGTCTTTGAATACCCTCTCTGCCTAATCATCAATTTCTAGATAGTACCAAAATCTATAGAGCTATAGCTTCAAAGCATTTATTCCAAGAGCAGGACACATGAATTCAGCACCCCGATCCCTAACTATCCTTCCAAAGTAAAGTCTAAATATATCCTTTGGAATGACTTTTAGCAAACACCAAGAGCAGTATAAGTCTTTTTCAAAAGAATCCAATGAGCAACCTTCGTCAAGCAATCTACCACACGGCTAAGATGGAATCAATGAGTCCTGCATCGACTGAAGAAAAATCTAATGATGGAATCCATGCTTATGTATTCTAATTGTATATGTGAAATAGGATGCACGCTTCTTGGCATTTTTGTCATTTCACCTTTGCAAGGCTAAAAGAAATGCTTCTTTGTAGTAGCCACCATGACGGTCTTCACTTAGCCGGGGCGTGTCACGAGCTTTCTTTAGAATCCTCTTATTAAGATCTCTATCTTGAAGAATATATAACCGATTATTGAAGTACAAGCATCCACCTCTAACGTGAATCCATGAATTTTCTTTATTGCTAGGGTTGCCTTTACTTTTGCGGTAAGCAATATGATAATAGGGATAGAGAACTTATCTAATCCAATCTCTTCCTTAATCTCAACATGCAAGTAAGGAGGCCTTCCTGCCTAATATATCTATGACCGCATTCTCCTTGTCTAACCTATACTTGATTTTAAAACCAAACTCTGGAAGTGTTTGTATTTTATCTTCTTTGCATGATGTTAACATCATTCTGGTTGAAAATTTGCTTTAAAATTTTATGATCTATAACCCGAGAAGACAAGCAACTCTACGTCATCACTGTTCCTCTCGTGAGATCTTAGCTATAGCACCAGCGGATTAGTCAAGCAACCCCTCAGCTTATCAAAGTTACTTTGGCACATCGCAGACCATTAGAATGGAATGTCCTTCTTGAGAAGCGCCGTCAAAGGAGAAACAATCTTGGCATATGAACACCGGATACCATCTTATCAATCCCAAGAACCATTTGACTTCCTCTATCATCTTTGGTTCTGGCAAATCGATTGCCGCTTTTGCACCTTGGCGAGTTCAGCTAATATACTATCTCTTGACATTATGATCCCGGATATTCAATTTGATGGTAAAGAAGGTACATGCACCCTTCTTAGAGAAAAGTCTGTGCTTCTGGAGGCTTTCAAGGACTTTGAAGAGACACATACTTCACACGCGATCAGCTACATTCTTCGAGCAAACTAGAATTGCATCAATGAAGATCGAGATAAAATCATCCGAATGTTCTCTGAAGGTTTCTTTTCTTTTTCTTTTTGCATTCAACAATTATAGCTAGAAGGGGAATTATTTAATCCCAACAGCATTATCGTGAACTCATAATGTGCATACCATGTATTAAAATCTATCTTAGGAATATTATGATATGATAACATCCTAAGTTTAAGTCAATCTTTATAAATATCTAGCCTTTATGCGATCAATCTAACAGCACATTCCAGGAGTAAGATGTTGATTCTTAATAGTAAGCCGATTTAACCCTGAATATACAATCTCATAGTCCCATCATTCTTCTTCTGCAAGAGAACGAGCACCACATAGCAAGGGGATACAAATGGGCCAAACAAAGCTCTCCTCAAACAGTTATCTCGATTATTCCCCGAGCTCGGTTGCTTTCGGAATGGCCTTCTTATAAGCTCGAGATTCACTATTGTTGGGCTCCGAGAATGAATTCTTTCTCATGATCCACCTCACGAGCTGAGGTTATTGTAGTTAAATCTACGTCACAGTATATACTCACTTAACCAACATGGTTTCCTTGCAACTCTTTATTTGCAGGATGGCTTGCTTCTGCTGGAGTCCCTTCAATAACTTTACTACTTTTACAGGTTACGGGGTGGGAGTTCAACAAACTACACCAGTTCCTTTCATCTTGTTCACATGAAGATCCATGAAGGAAATGGTGCCTTTGTGATAATATTTGGCTAGGTTCCCATCCAAGAGAAACTGAATTACATCCGTCTTTTGGCAAGTAACTTCCACTACTCAATTCCACTCGCATTGGTCTGCCTTGCTTCTAGTCGATTACTAATTTATGCAACATCCAAGTGAAATGAATGAATGAATGAGCATTTCTCGAATCAACAAAAAGCTTAAAATTCTTACCTCAAAAATTGGAAAGGGTGTAACTTAGTTAGAACCGTTGGTTTCGATCCTAGTGCTCCACTCTATCGAACGAAGTCTACCTCTTCCTTCCTTCTCTGGGGTTAGCTACTATTATAATGGCATTAGAAGTTGCTGAGACTGGGCTAGAACTTGGCTCCTTTTAACTTGTCAAGTAAGTTCTATGGTGGAGTTAGAATGGTAACATCAATCGGTGCGTTGGCACAACCATTCATAAAATGTCCCAGTACCTGCTCTCATCTAAAACACTTCATACTCCTTCCTGAGCTAAAACTGCAAATCCAAAGGCATTCCAGGGAAAGAATCATGTCCACTATGCCCACTCGCTTTCCATACTTGGCTCCAATCTTGTCCCCTATTTCTCTTTGAATTTGGCATACTAGAATTAGATGGAGCTCTCTTTGGGAGGGGGCAAAAAGGCCTTTTACTACACGGTCTCCTTAGAAAGAAATACATGCATAAAATCCTCAGCCCCACCACCATCTTAATTGCTTCCCCGCCGCTAACAAAGACAGTCTTGCATTCTTAACCAATCTATCCAAGGGAGGATCCAATCTTCTCACAAACCCATGGAGAAGGGTCTCGTCTTCCATCGGAAGAGCATATTGGACTAGGCTTACGTAAGATCAATTGATAATATGCCTCCGTAAGTTTGCCTGCTTGAGAAAACTCTATAAACTCATTTATCTTCTCTTCTATGGGGACAAAACCTTTGATGGAGGTAAGCTTTCATGTCCTCCCATCTCAGACTATACCATTAACTTTCAATTTGGCAAGATCCATCTTACTGTACCCCACACATGTTACACTACTCGTCCATAGAATCTGTCCAATTCAACACTCCCTCTCTCCAAGGGTTTTACCCTTGCCTCGAAATGGCTATGGTGGTTGTGACCCATATATGAAGTGCTTCCTTGACATCCTTATCCAATGCCTTAATTCTAGGTATGACATCATTCATCCCTCATGATTATTCTAGAACAAAAGACCGCCGTAGGCTCGGCTAGCAATCGGGATCCTGTATCAAGGAATATAATGCCTCAGAATCGTACACATCAATCTATGAACACTAAGGTCTCGTGGAGGTGGTGCTTAGAGAACTATCCCTCTTGTATTAGACAGTTCACTAAGGATCATGGGAAAGGCAATGTTCTCTGCCAACCGCTCATGCCGGCTGTAGGTGGTGTGCCGTGATCTACTGACTATCCTAAGCACATGCGTACCTCCGCCGATCATTCAGTAGTACTCAGAAAGTAGAGGCTCTCCAATTATCGAGCCGAGTTGACTTAATCTGCATAATGAAGGTGCTTGAAGGCAAAGGCTATCGTGTCATCCTCTAGAGACAGCATAGGGACTCCAGATAGATAGGGTCTCACCATCCAATTTGCTGCTTTATCTGAAAGCGATCCTGGACAAGATACTGTAAGTTTTGGTTTTAGGCTAGAATAGGCACCGTTAGGGCCTCTTAGAGGTTGGTGGCACGAGAAGAAAGTTTTGAGCAAAAGAAAAAAGGGGAGGAAAATAAAGGAGGTACCTATTCTAGGGTTTGGATCCATTGGCGCTCTTGACAAGGATTTGATTCGCCCACTTTGTGCACTCAAGCCTTCTTTCACTACACACTCTATGGTCATTTGCCTAGCCTGTTATCTTCACCATTAACCTTATCCTATTTTCTTGCACACATGTACACACCGCTACACTGGTATTGAAAGAGGCTGCTTTCGTGCAAATTTTGCATACGCACATTTGGAGAGGATTTGAGGTCTAGAGGATTGATCACACATATTTTTAGTGATTGTTAGGCATGTTACATGGGGGTGAGGGGAGAGCGTGTTTTCAGGGATCTATTGTGGGTCTTGTTCACACGTGATTGCACCCTGTATGAGTCACGTGTGGGGCTTGTGTTGAGCATTGGTTGTGGCGTTTTTTCACACGCTTGTGCACTTTGGGTAGTGTTCACACACGACCATGGGTTATGATTCCCTTCAGTTGGGCACCATGGTACGACTTTGCATCATCATCCGCGAGCAAGACGACATCGCTTTGATTGTTTTTTCGTTTACGATCGGATCATGCGAGAGCTGCCTATGCACTATTATCGTTGCTCTACGATCGATATTATGAGTTGCCATTTTGTGTCATGGTTCACATATCTTTTGTCAATTTCACACGTACGTTTAGTAGTACTTCAAGGCTTAGGACCTCTATACCCTCATTTACAGACTCCACGCTATGAAGAGATGGCATACTCATGCCATTGTTAGACGTTGGAGCTTGCACGTTTGTTGCCTAGTCATATGAGGTGTTATTTTGATGAGGAGGATATATGGTCCACATACGGCAACTTTGTTGACCCACTCTGTGCTCGAATGCATTGACACAGAAGGTTCGGCATTGTTTGCATTCATGGGATGAGTCTTCTTTTGGTGACTTGTACGAGTGTCTGACACTCTTAAGCTGCCATGATTACGTTCTTCTCAATACTATAGACTACATCGGCGAACGGATTTGATGATGATGATTATGATGTATCTTATATAAACCCATACGCATGATGATCTATCACACACATACGATGATATTGATGTATCACACACACATGTGCACATGATGATACATACACATATATTTGCACATGATGATATGGACACTGATGCTGACGTATGTGATAGCGATGTGTGTGAGCTAGATCATGTGGGCATGATCTGGAGAGGGGGCAGGGATGATGGCATCGAGCATTATGAGTGTTCATATATCTAGGCCTACCTTCTCATCATCAAATACATGACTTGGATGTGGAACATACTTCTTCTTTCTTCAAATGAGCTCACATGAAAATACATTGTGGATCTTCAAGTATGGAGGAGGGAATAAAAGTTCACGAGCTCAATCTCCAACTTTCCTCGTATTCATGCACAGTCTATAACTTAATCTCCAACTTTCCTCATATTTGTGTAGGGTTTATATTATATGGGCAAAAACTTCTTGTACTTTTCCCCAAGGAGAGGGATTTTCTCTGGTTGGGTCGTATACCAACAAGGAAGACCATATCACCTTCATCAAATTCTCTAGTAGTCTACTTGAGATCAACACGCTACTTTTTTCTATCTTGAGTAGGTTTGATATCCTTTTTTATAGTCCGCATTGAACAATCCACTTTATCTATTTGCTTCAAGACTTCCACTCTGACCAGTGGGTTGAACTAAATCAATGGTGTTGCACAATCTACTATAAGATGCATCGCAATAAAATTATACCGAATGTAGAGAATTCATCCATTTTTTGGGTTCCCTTCCATGGAATGCTCGAAGAATGTCTTTGATTACCCTCTCTGCCTAATCATCAATTTCTAGATAGTACCAAAATCTATAGAGCTACAGCTTCAAAGCATTTATTCCAAGAGTAGGACACATGAATTCAGCACCCTGATCCCTGACTATCCTTCCAAAGTAAAGTCTAAATATATCCTTTGGAATGACTTTTAGCAAACACCAAGAGCAGTATAAGTCTTTTTCAAAAGAATTGAATGAGCAACCTTCGTCAAGCGATCTACCATACGGCTAAGATGGAATCATGTCTTGCATCCACTGAAGAAAAATCTAATGATGGAATCCATGCTTATGTATTCTAATTGTATATGTGAAATAGGATGCACGTTTCTTGGTGTTTTTGTCATTTCACCTTTGCAAGGCTAAAAGAAATGCTCCTTTGTAGTAGCCACCATGACGGTCTTCACTTAGCCGGGGCATGTCACGAGCTTTCATCACCTGGATTGTTTTTCCGTTTACGATCGGATCATGGGAGAGCCGCTCATGCACTATTATTGTCGCTCTACGATCGATATTATGAGTTGCCATTTTGTGTCATGGTTGACATATCTTTTGTCAATTTCACACGTACGTTTAGTATTACTTCAAGGCTTAGGACCTCTATACCCTCATTTACACACTCCACGCTATGAAGAGATGGCATACTCATGCCATTGTTGGACGTTGGAGCTTGCACGTTTGTTGCCTAGTCATATGAGGTGTTATTTTGATGAGGAGGATATATGGTCCACATACGGCAACTTTGTTGACACACTCTATGCTCGAATGCGTTGACACAGAATGTTCGGCATTGTTCGCATTCATGGGATGAGTCTTCTTTTGGTGACTTGTACGAGTGTCTGACACTCTTAAGCCACCATGATTACGTTCTTCTCAATACTGTAGACTACATCGGCGCACGGATCTGATGATGATGATGATGATGTATCTTATATAAACCCATACGCATGATGATCTATCACACACACATACGATGATATTCATGTATCACACACACATGTGCACATGATGATACATACACATATATTTTCACATGATGATATTGACACTGATGCTAACGTATGTGATAGCGATGTGTGTGAGCTAGATCATGTGGGCATGATCTGGAGAGGGGGCAGGGATGATGGCATCGAGCATTATGAGTGTTCATATATCTAGGCCTACCTTCTCATCATCCAATACATGACTTGGATCTGGAACATACTTCTTCTTTCTTCAAATGAGTTCGCATGAAAATACATTGTGGATCTTCAAGTATGGAGGAGTTTCCTCTATCGTCTTTGGTTCTAGCAAATCGATAGCCGCTTTTGCACCTTGGCGGGATTAGCTAATATACTATCTCTTGACATTATGATCCCGGATATTCAATTTGATGGTAAAGAAGGTACATGCACCCTTCTTAGAGAAAAGTCTGTGCTTCTAGAGGCTTTCGAGGACTTTGAAGAGACACATACTTCACATGCGATCAGCTACATTCTTCGAGCAAACTAGAATTGCATCAATGAAGACCGAGATAAAATCATCCGGATGTTCTCTGAAGGTCTCTTTTCTTTTTCTTTTTGCATTCAACAATTATAGCTAGAAGGGGAATTATTTAATCCCAACAGCATTATCGTGAACTCGTAATGTGCATACCATGTATTAAAATCTATCTTAGGAATATTATGATATGATAACATCCTAAGTTTAAGTCAGAATTTATGAATATCTGGCCTTTATGCGATCAATCTAATAGCACATTCCAGGAGTAAGATGCTGATTCTTAACAGTATGCCGATTTAACCCTGAATATACAATCTCATAGTCCCATCATTCTTCTTCTGAAAGAGAACGAGCACCACATAGCAAGGGGATACAAATGGGCCAAACAAAGCTCTCCTCAAACAGTTATCTCGATTATTCCCCGAGCTCGGTTGCTTTCGGAATGGCCTTCTTATAAGCTCAAGATTCACTATTGTTGGGCTCCGAGAATGAACTCTTTCTCATGATCCACCTCACGAGTCGAGGGTATTGTAGTTAAATCTACGTCACAGTATATACTCACTTAACCAACATGGTTTCCTTGCAACTCTTTATCTGCAGGATGGCTTGCTTCTGCTGGAGTCCCTTCAATAACTTTACTACTTTTACAGGTTACGGGGTGGGAGTTCAACAAACTACTCCAGTTCCTTTCATCTTGTTCACATGAAGATCCATGAGGGAAAGGGTGCCTTTGTGATAGTATTTAGCTAGGTTCCCATCCAAGAGAAACTGAATTACATCCGTCTTTTGGCAAGTAACTTCCACTACCCAATTCCACTCGCATTGGTCTGCCTTGCTTGTGGTCGATTACTAATTTATGCAACATCCAAGTGAAATGAATGAATGAATGAGCGTTTCTCGAATCAACAAAAAGCTTAAAATTCTTACCTCAAAAATCGGATGGGGTGTAACTTAGTGAGAATCGTTGGTTTTGATCCTGGTGCTCCACTCTATTGAACGAAGTCTACCTCTTCCTTCTTTCTCTGGGGTTAGCTACTATTATAATGGCATCAGAAGTTGCTGAGACTGGGCTAGAACTTGCCTCCTTGGACTTGTCAAGCAAGTTCTATGGTGGAGTAAGAATGGTAACATCAATCGGTGCATTGGCACAACCATTCATAAAATGTCCCAGTAGCTGCTCGCATCTAAAACACTTCATACTCCTTCCTGAGCTAAAACTACAAATCCAAACGCATTCTAGGGAAAGAATCATGTCCACTGTGCCCACTCGCTTTTCATACTTGGCTCCAATCTTGTCCCCTATTTCTCTTTGAATTTGGCATACTAGAATTACATGGAGCTCTCTTTGGGAGGGGGCAAAAAGGCCTTTTACTACACGGTCTCCTTAGAAAGAAATACATGCATAAAATCCTCAGCCACCACCATCTTAATTGCTTCCCCGTCGCGCTAACAATCGAGATCCTGTATCAAGGAATATAATGCCCCAGAGTCGTACACATCAATCTATGAACACTAAGGTCTCGTGGAGGTGGTGCTTAGAGAACTATCCCTCTTGTAACAGGCAGTTTACTAAGGATCATGGCAAAGGCAATGTTCTCTGCCAACCGCTTATGCCGATTATAGGTGGTGTGCCATGATCTACTGACTATCCTAAGCACATGCCGATTATAGGTGGTGTGCCATGATCTACTAACTATCCTAAGCACATGCGTACCTCCGTCGATCATTCAGTAGTACTTAGAAAGTAGAGGCTCTCCAATTATCGAGCTGAGATGACTTAATATGCGTAATGAAGGTGCTCTAAGGCAAAGGCTATCGTGTCATCCTCTAGAGACAGCTAAGGGACTCCAGATAGATAGGGCCTCACCATTCGATTTGCTGCTTTATCTGAAAGCGAAACTGGATAAGATACTGTAAGTTTTGGTTTTAGGCTAGAATAGGCACCGTTAGGGCCTCTTAGAGGTTGGTGGCACGAGAAGAAAGTTTTGAGCACAAGAAAAAAGGGGAGGAAAATAAAGGAGGTACCTATTCTAGGGTTTGGATCCATTCGCGCTCTTGACAAGGATTTGATTCCCACACTTTGTGCACTCAAGCTTTCTTTCACTCCACACTCTATGGTCATTTGCCTAGCCCGTTATCTTCACCATTAACCTTATCCTATTTTCTTGCACACATGTACACACCGCTACACTGGTATTGAAAGAGGCTGCTTTCGTGCAAATTTTGCATACGCACATTTGGAGAGGATTTGAGGTCTAGAGGATTGATCACAAATATTTTTAGTGATTGTTCGGCATGTTACATGGGGGTGAGGGGAGAGCGTGTTTTCAGGGATCTATTGTGGGTCTTGTTCACACGTGATTGCACCCTGTATGAGTCACGTGTGGGGCTTGTGTTGAGCATTGGTTGTGGCGTTTTTTCACACGCTTGTGCACTTTGGGTAGTGTTCACACACGACCATGGGTTATGATTCTTATTACTTTTACCCTTCAGTTGGGCACCATGGTACAACTTTGCATCATCATTGCGCAAGCAAGAGGACATCGTTTTGATTGTTTTTTCGTTTACGATCGGATCATGGGAGAGCTGCTCATGCACTATTATCGTCGCTCTACGATCGATATTATGAGTTGCCATTTTGTGTCATGGTTCACATATCTTTTGTCAATTTCACACGTACGTTTAGTAGTACTTCAAGGCTTAGGACCTCTATACCCTCATTTACAGACTCCACGCTATGAAGAGATGGCATACTCATGCCATTGTTAGACGTTGGAGCTTGCACGTTTGTTGCCTAGTCATATGAGGTGTTATTTTGATGAGGAGGATATATGGTCCACATACGGCAACTTTGTTGACACACTCTATGCTCGAATGCGTTGACACAGAATGTTCGGCATTGTTCGGATTCATGGGATGAGTCTTCTTTTGGTGACTTGTACGAGTGTCTGACACTCTTAAGCTGCCATGATTACGTTCTTCTCAATACTATAGACTACATCGGCGCACGGATTTGATGATGATGATGATGATGTATCTTATATAAACCCATACCCATGATGATCTATTACACACACATACGATGATATTGATGTATCACACACACATGTGCACATGATGATACATACACATATATTTGCACATGATGATATGGACACTGATGCTGACGTATGTGATAGCGATGTGTGTGAGCTAGATCATGTGGGCATGATCTGGAGAGGGGGCAGGGATGATGGCATCGAGCATTATGAGTGTTCATATATCTAGGCCTACCTTCTCATCATCCAATACATGACTTGGATGTGGAACATACTTCTTCTTTCTTCAAATGAGCTCGCATGAAAATACATTGTGGATCTTCAAGTATGGAGGAGGGAATAAAAGTTCACGAGCTCAATCTCCAACTTTCCTCGTATTCATGCACAGTCTATAACTTAATCTCCAACTTTCCTCATATTTGTGTAGGGTTTATATTATATGGGCAAAAACTTCTTGTACTTTTCCCCAAGGAGAGGGATTTTCGGTGGTTGGGTCGTATACCAACAAGGAAGACCATATCACCTTCATCAAATTCTCTAGTAGTCTACTTGAGATCAACACGCTACTTTTTTCTATTTTGAGTAGCTTTGATATCCTTTTTTATAGTCCGCATTGAACAATCCACTTTATCTATTTGCTTTAAGACTTCCACTCTGACCAGTGGGTTGAACTAAATCAATGGTGTTGCACAATCTACTATAAGATGCATCGCAATAAAATTATACCGAATGTAGAGAATTCATCCATTTTTTGGGTACCCTTCCATGGAATGCTCGAAGACTATCTTTGATTACACTCTCTGCCTAATCATCATTTTCTAGATAGTACCAAAATCTATAGAGCTATAGCTTCAAAGCATTTATTCCAAGAGCAGGACACATGAATTCAGCACCCCGATCCCTAACTATCCTTCCAAAGTAAAGTCTAAATAGATCCTTTGGAATGACTTTTAGCAAATGCCTAGAGCAGTATAAGTCTTTTTCAAAAGAATCGAATGAGCAATCTTCGTCAAGCGATCTACCACACGGCTAAGATGGAATCATGTCCTGCATTGACGACTGAAGAAAAATCTAATGATGGAATCCATGCTTATGTATTCTAATTGTATATGTGAAATAGGATGCACGTTTCTTGGCGTTTTTGTCATTTCACCTTTGCAAGGCGTTAGAAATTCTTCTTTAGAGTAGCCACCATGACGGTCTTCACTTAGCCGGGGCGTGTCACGAGCTTTCTTTAGAATCCTCTTATTAAGATATCTATCTTGAAAACTATATAACCGATTATTGAAGTACAAGCATCCACCTCTAACGTGAATCCATGAATTTTCTTTACTTCTAGGGTTGCCTTTACTTTTGCGGTAAGCAATATGATAATAGGGATAGAGAACTTATCTAATCCAATCTCTTCCTTAATCTCAACGTGCAAGTAAGGAGGCCTTCCTGCCTAATATATCTATGACCGCATTCTCCTTGTCTAACCTATACTTGATTTTAAAACCAAACTCTCGAAGTGTTTGTATTTATCTTCTTTGCGTGACGTTAACATCATTCTGGTTGAAAATTTGCTTTAAAATTTTATGATCTATAACCCGAGAAGACAAGCAACTCTACGTCATCACTGTTCCTCTCGTAAGATCTTATCTATAGCACCAGCGGATTAGTCAAGCAACCCCTCAGCTTATCAAAGTTACTTTGGCACATCGCGAACCAATAGAATGGAATGTCCTTCTTGAGAAGTGCCATCAAAGGAGAAACAATCTTGGCATATGAACATCGGATACCATCTTATCAATCCCAAGAACCATTTGACTTCCTCTATCGTCTTTGGTTCTGGCAAATCGATAGCCACTTTTGCACCTTGGCAGGATCAGCTAATATACTATCTCTTGACATTATGATCCCGAATATTCAATTTGATGGTAAAGAAGGTACATGCACCCTTCTTAGAGAAAAGTCTGTGCTTCTGAAGGCTTTCGATGACTTTGAAGAGACATATACTTCACATGCGATCAGCTACATTCTTCGAGCAAACTAGAATTGCATCAATGAAGACCGAGATAAAATCATCCGGATGTTCTCTAAAGGTCTCAATTATAGCTAGAAGGGGAATTATTTAATCCCAACAGCATTATCATGAACTCGTAATGTGCATACCATGTATTAAAATCTATCTTAGGAATATTATGATACGATAACATCCTCAGTTTAAGTCAATCTTTATAAATATCTGGCCTTTATGCAATCAATCTAACAGCACATTCCAGGAGTAAGATGCTGATTCTTAACAGTAAGCCGATTTAACCCTGAATATACAATCTCATAGTCCCATCATTCTTCTTCTGAAAGAGAACGCGCACCACATAGCAAGGGGATACAAATGGGCCAAACAAAGCTCTCCTCAAACAGTTATCTCGATTATTCCCCGAGCTCGGTTGCTTTCGGAATGGCCTTCTTATAAGCTCAAGATTCACTATTGTTGGGCTCCGAGAATGAACTCTTTCTCATGATCCACCTCATGAGTCGAGGGTATTGTAGTTAAATCTACGTCACAGTATATACTCACTTAACCAACATGGTTTCCTTGCAACTCTTTATCTGCAGGATGGCTTGCTTCTGTTGGAGTCCCTTCAATAACTTTACTACTTTTACAGGTTACGGGGTGGGAGTGCAACAAACTACTCCAGTTCCTTTCAACTTGTTCACATGAAGATCCATGAAGGAAATGGTGCTTTTAAGAGAATATTTGGCTAGGTTCCCATCCAAGAGAAACTGAATTACATCCGTCTTTTGGCAAGTAACTTCCACTACCCAATTCCACTCGCATTGGTTTGCCTTGCTTCTGGTCGATTACTAATTTATGCAACATCCAAGTGAAATGAATGAATGAATGAGCGTTTCTCGAATCAACAAAAAGCTTAAAATTATTACCTCAAAAATCGGATGGGGTGCAACTTAGTGAGAATCGTTGGTTTCGATCCTGGTGCTCCACTCTATTGTACGAAGTCTACCTCTTCCTTCTTTCTCTGGGGTTAGCTACTATTATAATGGCATTAGAAGTTGCTGAGACTGGGCTAGAACTTGCTTCCTTTGACTTGTCAAGCAAGTTCTATGGTGGAGTTAGAATGGTAACATCAATCGGTGCGTTGGCACAACCATTCATAAAATGTCCCAGTAGCTGCTCGCATCTAAAACACTTCATACTCCTTCCTGAGCTAAAACTGCAAATCCAAAGGCATTAATGCTAGAAAAAGAATCATGTCCACTGTGCCCACTCGCTTTTCATACTTGGCTCCAATCTTGTCCCCTATTTATCTTTGAATTTGGCATACTAGAATTAGATGGAGCTCTCTTTGGGAGGAGGAAAAAAGGCCTTTTACTACACGGTCTCCTTAGAAAGAAATACATGCATAAAATCCTCAGCCACCACCATCTTAATTGCTTCCCCGCCGCTAACAAAGACAGTTTCGAATTCTTAACCAATCTGTCCAAGGGAGGATCCAATCTTCTAACAAACCCATGGAGAAGGGTCAATTCTTCCATCGGAAGAGCATATCGGACTAGGCTTACGTAAGATTGATAATATGCCTCCGTAAGTTTGCCTGCTTGAGAAAACTCTATAAACTCATTTATCTTCTCTTCCATGGGGACAAAACCTTTGATGGAGGTAAGCTTTCATGTCCTCCCATCTCAGACTATACCATTAACTTTCAATTTGGCAAGATCCATCTTACTGTACCCCGCACATGTTACACTACTCGCCCATCTCAGACCGTCGTAGGCTCGGCTAGCAATCAAGAGCTTGTATCAAGGAATATAATGCCCCAGAGTCGTACACATCAATCTATGAACACTAAGGTCTCGTGGAGGTGGTGCTTAGAGAACTATCCCTCTTGTAACAGGCAGTTCACTAAGGATCATGGCAAAGGCAATGTTCTCTGCCAACCGCTCATGCCGACTATAGGTGGTGTGCCATGATCTACTGACTATCCTAAGCACATGCGTACCTCCGCCGATCATTCAGTAGTACTCAAAAAGTAGAGGCTCTCCAATTATTGAGCCGAGATGACTTAATCTGCGTAATGAAGGTGCTTGAAGGCAAAGGCTATCGTGTCATCCTGTAGAGACAACTCAGGGACTCCAGATAGATAGGGTCTCACCATCCGATTTGCTGCTTTATCTGAAAGCGAAAGTGGATAAGATACTGTAAGTTTTGCTTTTAGGCTAGAATAGGCACCAATAGGGCCAGCACATTCCAGGAGTAAGATGCTAATTCGTAACGGTAAGCCGATTTAACCCTGAATATACAATCTCATAGTCCCATCATTCTTCTTCTGAAAGAGAACGAGCACCACATAGCAAGGGGATACAAATGGGCCAAACAAAGCTCTCCTCAAATAGTTATCTCGATTATTCCCTGAGCTCGGTTGCTTTCGGAATGGCCTTCTTATAAGCTCAAGATTCACTATTGTTGGGCTCCGAGAATGAACTCTTTCTCATGATCCACCTCACGAGTCGAGGGTATTGTAGTTAAATATACGTCACAGTATATACTCACTTAACCAACATGGTTTCCTTGCAACTCTTTATCTGCAAGATGGCTTGCTTCTGCTGGAGTCCCTTCAATAACTTTACTACTTTTATAGGTTACGGGGTGGGATTTCAACAAACTACTCCAGTTCCTTTCATCTTGTTCACATGAAGATCCATGAAGGAAATGGTGCCTTTGTGATAACATTTGGCTAGGTTCCCATCCAAGAGAAACTGAATTACATCCGTCTTTTGGCAAGTAACTTCCACTACCCAATTCCACTCGCATTGGTCTGCCTTGCTTCTGGTCGATTACTAATTTATGCAACATCCAAGTGAAATGAATGAATGAATGAGCGTTTCTCGAATCAACAAAAAGCTTAAAATTCTTACCTCAAAAATCGGATGGGATGTAACTTAGTGAGAATCGTTGGTTTCGATCCTGGTGCTCCACTCTATTGTACGAAGTCTACCTCTTCCTTCTTTCTCTGGGGTTAGCTACTATTATAATGGCATTAGAAGTTGCTGAGACTGGGCTAGAGCTTGCCTCCTTTGACTTGTCAAGCAAGTTCTATGGTGGAGTTAGAATGGTAACATCAATCGGTGCGTTGGCACAACCATTCATAAAATGTCCCAGTAGCTGCTCGCATCTAAAACACTTCATACTCCTTCCTGAGCTAAAACTGCAAATCCAAAGGCATTAATGCTAGGGAAAGAATCATGTCCACTGTGCCCACTCGCTTTTCATACTTGGCTCCAATCTTGTCTCCTATTTCTCTTTGAATTTGGCATACTAGAATAAGATGGAGCTCTCTTTGGGAGGGGGCAAAAAGGCCTTTTACTACACGGTCTCCTTAGAAAGAAATACATGCATAAAATCCTCAGCCACCACCATCTTAATTGCTTCCCCGCCGCTAACAAAGACAGTTTCGCATTCTTAACCAATCTATCCAAGGGAGGATCCAATCTTCTAACAAACCCATGGAGAAGGGTCTCGTCTTCCATCGAAAGAGCATATCGGACTAGGCTTACGTAAGATCAATTGATAATATGCCTCCGTAAGTTTGCCTGCTTGAGAAAACTCTATAAACTCATTTATCTTCTCTTCCGTGGGGACAAAACCTTTGATGGAGGTAAGCTTTCATGTCCTCCCATCTCAGACTATACCATTAACTTTTAATTTGGCAAGATCCATCTTACTGTACCCCACACATGTTACACTACTCGTCCATAGATCTGTCCAATTCAACACTCCCTCTCTCCAAGGTTTTTACCCTTGCCTCAAAATGGCTATGGTGGTTGTGACACATATATGAAGTGCTTCCTTGACATCCTTATCCAATGCCTTAATTCTAGGTATGACATCATCCATCCCTCATGATTATTCTAAAACAAAAGACCGTCATAGGCTCGGCTCTAGCAATCGAGATCCTGTATCAAGGAATATAATGCCCCAGAGTCGTACACATCAATTTATGAACACTAAGGTCTCGTGGAGGTGGTGCTTAGAGAACTATCCCTCTTGTAACAGGCAGTTCACTAAGGATCATGGCAAAGGCAATGTTCTCTGCCAACCGCTCATGCCGACTATAGGTGGTGTGCCATGATCTAATGACTATCCTAAGCACATGCGTACCTCCGCCGATCATTCAGTAGTACTCAGAAAGTAGAGGCTCTTCAATTATGGAGCTGAGATGACTTAATCTACGTAATGAAGGTGCTTGAAGGCAAAGGCTATCGTGTCATCCTCTAGAGACAGCTTAGGGACTCCAGATAGATAGGGTCTCACCATCCGATTTGCTGCTTTATCTGAAAGCAAAACTGGATAAGATACTGTAATGAATTTACAATCTCATAGTCCCATCATTCTTCTTCTGAAAGAGAACGAGCACCACATAGCAAGGGGATACAAATAGGCTAAACAAAGCTCTCCTCAAATAGTTATCTTGATTATTCCCCGAGCTCGGTTGCTTTCGGAATGGCCTTCTTATAAGCTCAAGATTCACTATTGTTGGGCTCCGAGAATGAACTCTTTCTCATGATCCACCCACGAGTCGAGGGTATTGTAGTTAAATCTACGTCACAGTATATACTCACTTAACCAACATGGTTTCCTTGCAACTCTTTATCTGCAGGATGGCTTGCTTCTGCTGGAGTCCCTTCAATAACTTTACTACTTTTATAGGTTACGGGGTGGGAGTTCAACAAACTACTCCAGTTCCTTTCATCTTGTTCACATGAAGATCCATGAAGGAAATGGTGCCTTTGTGATAATATTTGGCTAGGTTCCCATCCAAGAGAAACCGAATTACATCTGTCTTTTGGCAAGTAACTTCCACTACCCAATTCCACTCGCATTGGTCTGCCTTGCTTCTGGTCGATTACTAATTTATGCAACATCCAAGTGAAATGAATGAATGAATGAGCGTTTCTCGAATCAACAAAAAGCTTAAAATTCTTACCTCAAAAATCGGATGGGATGTAACTTAGTGAGAATCGTTGGTTTCGATCCTGGTGCTTCACTCTATTGTACGAAGTCTACCTCTTCCTTCTTTCTCTGGGGTTAGCTACTATTATAATGGCATTAGAAGTTGCTGAGACTGGGCTAGAACTTGCCTCCTTTGACTTGTCAAGCAAGTTCTATGGTGGAGTTAGAATGGTAACATCAATCGGTGCGTTGGCACAACCATTCATAAAATGTCCCAGTAGCTGCTCGCATCTAAAACACTTCATACTCCTTCCTGAGCTAAAACTGCAAATCCAAAGGCATTAATGCTAGGGAAAGAATCATGTCCACTGTGCCCACTCGCTTTTCATACTTGGCTCCAATCTTGTCCCCTATTTCTCTTTGAATTTGGCATACTAGAATTAGATGGAGCTCTCTTTGGGAGGGGGCAAAAAGGTCATTTACTACACGGTCTCCTTAGAAAGAAATACATGCATAAAATCCTCTGCCACCACCATCTTAACTGTTTCCCCGCCGCTAACAAAGACAGTTTCGCATTCTTAACCAATCTATCCAGGGGAGGATCCAATCTTCTGAGAAACCCATGGAGAAGGGTCTCGTCTTCCATCGAAAAAGCATATCGGACTAGGCTTACGTAAGATCAATTGATAATATGCCTCCGTAAGTTTGCCTGCTTGAGAAAACTCTATAAACTCATTTATCTTCTCTTCCGTGGGGACAAAACCTTTGATGGAGGTAAGCTTTCATGTCCTCCCATCTCAGACTATACCATTAACTTTCAATTTGGCAAGATCCATCTTACTGTACCCCGCACATGTTACACTACTCGTCCATAGAATTTGTCCAATTCAACACTCCCTCTCTTCAAGGCTTTTACCCTTGCCTCGAAATGGCTATGGTGGTTGTGACCCATATATGAAGTGCTTCCATGACATCCTTATCCAATTCCTTAGTTCTAGGTATGACATCATCCATCCCTCATGATTATTCTAAAACAAAAGACCGTCGTCGGCTCGGCTAGCAATCGAGATCCTGTATCAAGGAATATAATGCCCCAGAGTCGTACACATCAATCTATGAACACTAAGGTGTCGTCGAGGCGGTGCTTAGAGAACTATCCCTCTTGTAACAGGTAGTTCACTAAGGATCATGGCAAAGGCAATGTTCTCTGCCAACCGCTCATGCCGACTATAGGTGGTGTGCCATGATCTACTGACTATCCTAAGCACACGTGTACCTCCGCCGATCATTCAGTAGTACTCAGAAAGTAGAGGCTCTCCAATTATCAAGCCGAGATGACTTAATCTGCGTAATGAAGGTGCTTGAAGGCAAAGGCTATCGTGTCATCCTCTAGAGATAGCTCACGGACTCCAGATAGATAGGCTCTCACTATCCGATTTGCTGCTTTATCTGAAAGCGAAACTGGATAAGATACTGTAAGTTTTGGTTTTAGGCTAGAATAGGCACCGTTAGGGCCTCTTAGAGGTTGGTGGCACGAGAAGAAATTTTTGAGTAAAAGAAAAAAGGGGAGGAAAATAAAGGAGGTACCTATTCTAGGGTTTGGATCCATTCGCGCTCTTGACAAGGATTTGATTCCCGCACTTTGTGCACTCAAGCCTTCTTTCACTCCACACTCTATGGTCATTTGCCTAGCCCGTTATCTTCACCATTAACCTTATCCTATTTTCTTGCACACATATACACACCTTCGCTACACTGGTATTGAAAGAGGCTGCTTTCGTGCAAATTTTGCATACGCACATTTGGAGAGGATTTGAGGTCTAGAGGATTGATCACACATATTTTTAGTGATTGTTAGGCATGTTACATGGGGGTGAGGGGAGAGCTTGTTTTCAGGGATCTATTGTGGGTCTTGTTCACACGTGATTGCACCCTGTATGAGTCACGTGTGGGGCTTGTGTTGAGCATTGGTTGTGGCGTTTTTCACATGCTTGTGCACTTTGGGTAGTGTTCACACACCACCATGGGTTATGATTCTTATTACTTTTACCCTTCAGTTGGGCACCAGGGTACGACTTTGCATCATCATCGCGCGAGCAAGACGACATCGTTTTGATTGTTTTTCCGTTTACGATCGGATCATGGGAGAGCCGCTCATGCACTATTATCGTCGCTCTACGATCGATATTATGAGTTGCCATTTTCTGTCATGGTTCACATATCTTTTGTCAATTTCACACGTACGTTTAGTAGTACTTCAAGGCTTAGGACCGCTATACCCTCATTTAAAGACTCCACGCTATGAAGAGATGGCATACTCATGCCATTGTTGGACGTTGGAGCTTGCACGTTTGTTGCCTAGTCATATGAGGTGTTATTTTGATGAGGAGGATATATGGTCCACATACGGCAACTTTGTTGACCCACTCTATGCTCGAATGCGTTGACACAGAAGGTTCGGCATTGTTCGCATTCATGGGATGAGTCTTCTTTTGGTGACTTGTACGAGTGTCTGACACTCTTAAGCCGCCATGATTACGTTCTTCTTAATACTGTAGACTACATCGGCGCACGGATCTGATGATGATGATGATGATGTATCTTATATGAACCCATACGCATGATGATCTATTACACACACATACGATGATATTGATGTATCACACACACATGTGCACATGATGATACATACACATATATTTGCACATGATGATATGAACACTGATGCTGACGTATGTGATAGCGATGTGTGTGAGCTAGATCATGTGGGCATGATCTGGAGAGGGGGTAGGGATGATGGCATCAAGAATTATGAGTGTTCATATATCTAGGCCTACCTTCTCATCATCCAATACATGACTTGGATCTGGAACATACTTCTTCTTTCTTCAAATGAGCTCGCATGAAAATACATTGTGGATCTTCAAGTATGGAGGAGGGAATAAAAGTTCATGAGCTCAATATCCAACTTTCCTCATATTCATGCACAGTCTATAACTTAATCTCCAACTTTCCTCATATTTGTGTAGGGTTTATATTATATGGGCAAAAACTTCTTGTACTTTTCCCCAAGGAGAGGGATTTTCTATGGTTGGGTCGTATACCAACAAGGAAGACCATATCACCTTCATCAAATTCTCTAGTAGTCTACTTGAGATCAACACGCTACTTTTTTCTATCTTGAGTAGCTTTGATATCCTTTTCTATAGTCCGCATTGAACAATCCACTTTATCTATTTGCTTCAAGACTTCCACTCTGACCAGTGGGTTGAACTAAATCAATGGTGTTGCACAATCTACTATAAGATGCATCGCAATAAATTTATACCGAATGTAGAGAATTCATCCATTTTTTGGGTACCCTTCCATGGAATGCTCAAAGAATGTCTTTGATTACCCTCTCTGCCTAATCATCAATTTCTAGATAGTACCAAAATCTATAGAGCTACACCTTCAAAGCATTTATTCCAAGAGCAGGACACATGAATTCAGCACCCCGATCCCTAACTATCCTTCCAAAGTAAAGTCTAAATATATCCTTTGGAATGACTTTTAGCAAACACCAAGAGCAGTATAAGTCTTTTTCAAAAGAATCGAATGAGCAACCTTCGTCAAGCGATCTACCACACGGCTAAGATGGAATCATGTCCTGCATCGACTGAAGAAAAATCTAATGATGGAATCCATGCTTATGTATTCTAATTGTATATGTGAAATAGGATGCACGTTTCTTGGCGTTTTTGTCATTTCACCTTTGCAAGGCTAAAAGAAATGCTTCTTTGTAGTAGCCACCATGACGGTCTTCACTTAGCCGGGGCGTGTCACGAGCTTTCTTTAGAATCCTCGTATTAAGATCTCTATCTTGAAGAATATATAACCGATTATTAAAGTACAAGCATCCACCTCTAACGTGAATCCATGAATTTTCTTTACTTCTAGGGTTGCCTTTACTTTTGCGGTAAGCAATATGATAATAGGGATAAAGAACTTATCTAATCCAATCTCTTCCTTAATCTCAACGTGCAAGTAAGGAGGCCTTCCTGCCTAATATATCTATGACCGCATTCTCCTTGTCTAACCTATACTTGATTTTAAAACCAAACTCTCGAAGTGTTTGTATTTATCTTCTTTGCGTGATGTTAACATCATTCTGGTTGAAAATTTGCTTTAAAATTTTATGATCTATAACCCGAGAAGACAAGCAACTCTACGTCATCACTGTTCCTCTCGTGAGATCTTCGCTATAGCACCAGCGGATTAGTCAAGCAGCTTATCAAAGTTACTTTGGCACATCGCAGACCATTAGAATGGAATGTCCTTCTTGAGAAGCGCCGTCAAAGGAGAAACAATCTTGGCATATGAACATCGGATACCATCTTATCAATCCCAAGAACCGTTTGACTTCCTCTATCGTCTTTGGTTCTGGCAAATCGATAGCTGCTTTTGCACCTTGGCGGGATGAGCTAATATACTATCTCTTGACATTATGATCCCGGATATTCAATTTGATGGTAAATAAGGTACATGCACCCTTCTTAGAGAAAAGTCTGTGCTTCTGGGAGGCTTTCGAGGACTTTGAAGAGACACATACTTCACATGCGATCAGCTACATTCTTCGAGCAAACTAGAATTGCATCAATGAAGACCGAGATAAAATCATCCGGATGTTCTCTGAAGGTCTCTTTTCTTTTTCTTTTTGCATTCAACAATTAAAGCTAGAAGGGGAATTATTTAATCCCAATAGCATTATCGTGAACTCGTAATGTGCATACCATGTATTAAAATCTATCTTAGGAATATTAGGATACGATAACATCCTCAGTTTAAGTCAATCTTTATAAATATGTGGCCTTTATGCGATCAATCTAACAGCACATTCCAGGAGTAAGATGTTGATTCTTAACAGTAAGCCGATTTAACCTTGAATATACAATCTGATAGTCCCATCATTCTTCTTCTGAAAGGGAACGAGCACCACATAGCAAGGGGATATATATGGGCCAAACAAAGCTCTCCTCAAACAGTTATCTCGATTATTCCCCGAGCTCGGTTGCTTTCGGAATGGCCTTCTTATAAGCTCAAGATTCACTATTGTTGGGCTCCGAGAATGAACTCTTTCTCATGATCCACCTCACGAGTTGAGGGTATTGTAGTTAAATCTACGTCACAGTATATACTCACTTAACCTACATGGTTTCCTTGCAACTCTTTATTTGCAGCATGGCTTGCTTCTGCTAGAGTCCCTTCAATAACTTTACTACTTTTACAGGTTATGGGGTGGGAGTTCAACAAACTACTCCAGTTCCTTTCATCTTGTTCACATGAAGATCCATGAAGGAAATGGTGCCTTTGTGATAATATTTGGCTAGGTTCCCATCCAAGAGAAACTGAATTACATCCGTCTTTTGGCAAGTAACTTCCACTACCCAATTCCACTCGCATTGGTCTGCCTTGCTTATGGTCGATTACTAATTTATGCAACATCCAAGTGAAATGAATGAATGAATGAGCGTTTCTCGAATCAACAAAAAGCTTAAAATTCTTACCTCAAAAATCGGATGGGGTGTAACGTAGTGAGAATCGTTGGTTTCGATCCTGGTGCTCCACTCTATTGAACGAAGTCTACCTCTTCCTTCTTTCTCTGGGGTTAGCTACTATTATAATGGCATTAGAAGTTGCTGAGACTGGGCTAGAACTTGCCTCCTTTGACTTGTCAAGCAAGTTCTATGGTGGAGTTAGAATGGTAACATCAATCGGTGCGTTGGCACAACCATTCATAAAATGTCCCAGTAGCTGCTCGCATCTAAAACACTTCATACTCCTTCCTGAGCTAAAAATGCAAATCCAAAGGCATTCTAGGGAAAGAATCATGTCCACTGTGCCCGCTCGCTTTTCATACTTGGCTCCAATCTTGTCCCCTATTTCTCTTTGAATTTGGCATACTAGAATAAGATGGAGCTCTCTTTGGGAGGGGGCAAAAAGGCCTTTTACTACACGGTCTCCTTAGAAAGAAATACATGCATAAAATCCTCTGCCACCACCATCTTAACTGTTTCCCCGCCGCTAACAAAGACAGTTTCGCATTCTTAACCAATCTATCCAAGGGAGGATCCAATCTTCTAACAAACCCATGGAGAAGGGTCTCGTCTTCCATCAGAAGAGCATATCGGACTAGGCTTACGTAAGATCAATTGATAATATGCCTCCGTAAGTTTGCCTGCTTGAGAAAACTCTATAAACTCATTTATCTTCTCTTCCATGGGGACAAAACCTTTGATGGAGGTAAGCTTTCATGTCCTCCCATCTCAGACTCGTCCATAGAATCTGGCAAGATCCATCTTACTGTACCCCGCACATGTTACAGTACTCGTCCATAGAATCTGTCCAATTCAACACTCCCTCTCTCCAAGGTTTTTACCCTTGCCTCGAAATGGCTATGGTGGTTGTGACCCATATATGAAGTGCTTCCTTGACATCCTTATCCAATGCCTTAATTCTAGGTATGACATCATCCATCCCTCATGATTATTCTAAAACAAAAGACCGTCGTAGGCTCGGCTAGCAATCGAGATCCTGTATCAAGGAATATAATGCCCCAGAGTCGTACACATCAATCTATGAACACTAAGGTCTCGTGGAGGTGGTGCTTAGAGAACTATCCCTCTTGTAACAGGCAGTTCACTAAGGATCATGGCAAAGGCAATGTTCTCTCCCAACCGCTCATGCCGACTATAGGTGGTGTGCCATGATCTATTGACTATCCTAAGCACATGCGTACCTCCACCGATCATTCAGTAGTACTCAGAAAGTAGAGGCTCTCCAATTATCGAGCCGAGATGACTTAATCTGCGTAATGAAGGTGCTTGAAGGAAAAGGCTATCATGTCATCCTCTAGAGACAGCTTAGGGACTCGAGACAGATAGGGTCTCACCATCCGATTTGCTGCTTTATCTGAAAGCAAAACTGGATAAGATACTGTAAGTTTTGGTTTTAGGCTAGAATAGGCACCGTTAGGGCCTCTTAGAGGTTGGTGGCACCAAAAGAAAGTTTTGAGCAAAAGAAAAAAGGGGAGGAAAATAGAGGAGGTACCTATTCTAGGGTTTGGATCCATTCGCGCTCTTGACAAGGATTTGATTCCCACACTTTGTGCACTCAAGCCTTCTTTCACTCCACACTCTATGGTCATTTGCCTAGCCCGTTATCTTCACCGTTAACCTTATCCTATTTTCTTGCACACATGTACACACCTTTGCTACACTGGTATTGAAAGAGGCTGCTTTCGTGCAAATTTTGCATACGCACATTTGGAGAGGATTTGAGGTCTAGAGGATTGATCACACATATTTTTAGTGATTGTTAGGCATGTTACATGGGGGTGAGGGGAGAGCGCGTTTTCAGGGATCTATTGTGGGTCTTGTTCACACGTGATTGCACCCTGTATGAGTCACGTGTGGGGTTGTGTTGAGCATTGGTTGTGGCGTTTTTTCACACGCTTGTGCACTTTGGGTAGTGTTCACACACGACCATGGGTTATGATTCTTATTACTTTTACCCTTCAGTTGGGCACCATGGTACGACTTTGCATCATCATCGCGCGAGCAAGACGACATCGTTTTGATTCTTTTTCCGTTTACGATCGGATCATGGGAGAGCCGCTCATGCACTATTATCGTCGCTCTACGATCGATATTATGAGTTGCCATTTTGTGTCATGGTTCACATATCTTTTGTCAATTTCACACGTACGTTTAGTAGTACTTCAAGGCTTAGGACCTCTATACCCTCATTTACAGACTCCACGCTATGAAGAGATGGCATACTCATGCCATTGTTGGACGTTGGAGCTTGCACGTTTGTTGCCTAGTCATATGAGGTGTTATTTTGATGAGGAGGATATATGGTCCACATACGGCAACTTTGTTGACCTACTCTGTGCTCGAATGCGTTGACACAGAAGGTTCGGCATTGTTCGCATTCATGGGATGAGTCTTCTTTTGGTGACTTGTACGAGTGTCTGACACTCTTAAGCGACCATGATTACGTTCTTCTTAATACTGTAGACTACATCGGCGCACGGATCTGATGATGATGATGATGATGTATCTTATATAAACCCATACCCATGATGATCTATTACACACACATACGATGATATTGATGTATCACACACACATGTGCACATGATGATACATACACATATATTTGCACATGATGATATGGACACTGATGCTGACGTATGTGATAGCGATGTGTGTGAGCTAGATCATGTGGGCATGATCTGGAGAGGGGGCAGGGATGATGGCATCGAGCATTATGAGTGTTCATATATCTAGGCCTACCTTCTCATCATCCAATACATGACTTGGATGTGGAACATACTTCTTCTTTCTTCAAATGAGCTCGCATGAAAATACATTGTGGATCTTCAAGTATGGAGGAGGGAATAAAAGTTCACGAGCTCAATCTCCAACTTTCCTCGTATTCATGCACAGTCTATAACTTAATCTCCAACTTTCCTCATATTTGTGTAGGGTTTATATTATATGGGCAAAAACTTCTTGTACTTTTCCCCAAGGAGAGGGATTTTCTGTGGTTGGGTCGTATACCAACAAGGAAGACCATATCACCTTCATCAAATTCTCTAGTAGTCTACTTGAGATCAACACGCTACTTTTTTCTATCTTGAGTAGCTTTGATATCCTTTTTTATAGTCCGCATTGAACAATCCACTTTATCTATTTGCTTCAAGACTTCCACTCTGACCAGTGGGTTGAACTAAATCAATGGTGTTGCACAATCTACTATAAGATGCATCGCAATAAAATTATACCGAATGTAGAGAATTCATCCATTTTTTGCGTACCCTTCTATGGAATGCTCGAAGAATGTCTTTGATTACCCTCTCTGCCTAATCATCAATTTCTAGATAGTACCAAAATCTATAGAGCTACACCTTCAAAGCATTTATTCCAAGAGCAGGACACATGAATTCAGCACCCCGATCCCTAACTATCCTTCCAAAGTAAAGTCTAAATATATCCTTTGGAATGACTTTTAGCAAACACCAAGAGCAGTATAAGTCTTTTTCAAAAGAATCGAATGAGCAACCTTCGTCAAGCGATCTACCACACGGCTAAGATGGAATCATGTCCTGCATCGACTGAAGAAAAATCTAATGATGGAATCCATGCTTATGTATTCTAATTGTATACGTGAAATAGGATGTACGTTTCTTGGCGTTTTTGTCATTTCACCTTTGCAAGGCTAAAAGAAATGCTTCTTTGTAGTAGCCACCATGACGATCTTCACTTAGCCGGGGCGTGTCACGAGCTTTCTTTAGAATCCTCGTATTAAGATCTCTATCTTGAAAAATATATAACCGATTATTGAAGTACAAGCATCCACCTCTAACGTGAATCCATGAATTTTCTTTACTTCTAGGGTTGCCTTTACTTTTGCGGTAAGCAATATGATAATAGGGATAAAGAACTTATCTAATCCAATCTCTTCCTTAATCTCAACGTGGAAGTAAGGAGGCCTTCCTGCCTAATATATCTATGACCGCATTCTCCTTGTCTATACTTGATTTTAAAACCAAACTCTCAAAGTGTTTGTATTTATCTTATTTGCGTGATGTTAACATCATTCTGGTTGAAAATTTGCTTTAAAATTTTATGATCTATAACCCGAGAAGACAAGCAACTCTACGTCATCACTGTTCCTCTCGTGAGATCTTAGCTATAGCACCAGCGGATTAGTCAAGCAGCTTATCAAAGTTACTTTGGCACATCGCAGACCATTAGAATGGAATGTCCTTCTTGAGAAGCGCCGTCAAAGGAGAAACAATCTTGGCATATGAACATCGGATACCATCTTATCAATCCCAAGAACCGTTTGACTTCCTCTATCGTCTTTGGTTCAGGCAAATCGATAGCCGCTTTTGCACCTTGGCGGGATCAGCTAATATACTATCTCTTGACATTATGATCCCGGATATTCAATTTGATGGTAAAGAAGGTACATGCACCCTTCTTAGAGAAAAGTCTGTGCTTCTGGAGGCTTTCGAGGACTTTGAAGAGACACATACTTCACATGCGATCAGCTACATTCTTCGAGCAAACTAGAATTGCATCAATGAAGACCGAGATAAAATCATCCGGATGTTCTCTGAAGGTCTCTTTTCTTTTTCTTTTTGCATTCAACAATTAAAGCTAGAAGGGGAATTATTTAATCCCAATAGCATTATCGTGAACTCGTAATGTGCATACCATGTATTAAAATCTATCTTAGGAATATTATGATACGATAACATCCTCAGTTTAAGTCAATCTTTATATATATCTGGCCTTTATGCGATCAATCTAACAGCACATTCCAGGAGTAAGGTGTTGATTCTGAACTCGTAATGTGCATACCATGTATTAAAATCTATCTTAGGAATATTATGATACGATAACATCTTCAGTTTAAGTCAATCTTTATAAATATCTGGCCTTTATGCGATCAATCTAACAGCACATTCCAGGAGTAAGATGTTGATTCTTAACAGTAAGCCGATTTAACCTTGAATATACAATCTGATAGTCCCATCATTCTTCTTCTGAAAGGGAACGAGCACCACATAGCAAGGGGATACAAATGGGCCAAACAAAGCTCTCCTCAAACAGTTATCTCGATTATTCCCCGAGCTCGGTTGCTTTCGGAATGGCCTTCTTATAAGCTCAAGATTCACTATTGTTGGGCTCCGAGAATGAACTCTTTCTCATGATCCACCTCACGAGTTGAGGGTATTGTAGTTAAATCTACGTCACAGTATATACTCACTTAACCTACATGGTTTCCTTGCAACTCTTTATTTGCAGCATGGCTTGCTTCTGCTAGAGTCCCTTCAATAACTTTACTACTTTTATAGGTTATGGGGTGGGAGTTCAACAAACTACTCCAGTTCCTTTCATCTTGTTCACATGAAGATCCATGAAGGAAATGGTGCCTTTGTGATAATATTTGGCTAGGTTCCCATCCAAGAGAAACTGAATTACATCCGTCTTTTGGCAAGTAACTTCCACTACCCAATTCCACTCGCATTGGTCTGACTTGCTTATGGTCGATTACTAATTTATGCAACATCCAAGTGAAATGAATGAATGAATGAGCGTTTCTTGAATCAACAAAAAGCTTAAAATTCTTACCTCAAAAATCGGATGGGGTGTAACTTAGTGAGAATCGTTGGTTTCGATCCTGGTGCTCCACTCTATTGAACGAAGTCTACCTCTTCCTTCTTTCTCTGGGGTTAGCTACTATTATAATGGCATTAGAAGTTGCTGAGACTGGGCTAGAACTTGCCTCCTTTGACTTGTCAAGCAAGTTCTATGGTGGAGTTAGAATGGTAACATCAATCGGTGCGTTGGCACAACCATTCATAAAATGTCCCAGTAGCTGCTCGCATCTAAAACACTTCATACTCCTTCCTGAGCTAAAAATGCAAATCCAAAGGCATTCTAGGGAAAGAATCATGTCCACTGTGCCCGCTCGCTTTTCATACTTGGCTCCAATCTTGTCCCCTATTTCTCTTTGAATTTGGCATACTAGAATAAGATGGAGCTCTCTTTGGGAGGGGGCAAAAAGGCCTTTTACTACACGGTCTCCTTAGAAAGAAATACATGCATAAAATCCTCAACCACCACCATCTTAATTGTTTCCCCACCGCTAACAAAGACAGTTTCGCATTCTTAACCAATCTATCCAAGGGAGGATCCAATCTTCTAACAAACCCATGGAGAAGGGTCTCGTCTTCCATCAGAAGAGCATATCGGACTAGGCTTACGTAAGATCAATTGATAATATGGCTCCGTAAGTTTGCCTGCTTGAGAAAACTCTATAAACTCATTTATCTTCTCTTCCATGGGGACAAAACCTTTGATGGAGGTAAGCTTTCATGTCCTCCCATCTCAGACTATACCATTAACTTTCAATTTGGCAAGATCCATCTTACTGTACCCCGCACATGTTACACTACTCGTCCATAGAATCTGTCCAATTCAACACTCCCTCTCTCCAAGGTTTTTACCCTTGCCTCGAAATGGCTATGGTGGTTGTGACCCATATATGAAGTGCTTCCTTGACATCCTTATCCAATGCCTTAATTCTAGGTATGACATCATCCATCCCTCATGATTATTCTAAAACAAAAGACCGTCGTAGGCTCGGCTAGCAATCGAGATCCTGTATCAAGGAATATAATGCCCCAGAGTCGTACACATCAATCTATGAACACTAAGGTCTTGTGGAGGTGGTGCTTAGAGAACTATCCCTCTTGTAACAGGCAGTTCACTAAGGATCATGGCAAAGGCAATGTTCTCTCCCAACCGCTCATGCCGACTATAGGTGGTGTGCCATGATCTATTGACTATCCTAAGCACATGCGTACCTCCACCGATCATTCAGTAGTACTCAGAAAGTAGAGGCTCTCCAATTATCGAGCCGAGATGACTTAATCTGCGTAATGAAGGTGCTTGAAGGCAAAGGCTATCATGTCATCCTCTAGAGACAGCTTAGGGACTCGAGATAGATAGGGTCTCACCATCCGATTTGCTGCTTTATCTGAAAGCGAAACTGGATAAGATACTGTAAGTTTTGGTTTTAGGCTAGAATAGGCACCGTTAGGGCCTCTTAGAGGTTGGTGGCACCAGAAAAAAGTTTTGAGCAAAAGAAAAAAGGGGAGGAAAATAAAGGAGGTACCTATTCTAGGGTTTGGATCCATTCGCGCTCTTGACAAGGATTTGATTCCCACACTTTGTGCACTCATCAAGCCTTCTTTCTCACTCCACACTCTATGGTCATTTGCCTAGCCCGTTATCTTCACCGTTAACCTTATCCTATTTTCTTGCACACATGTACACACCTTTGCTACACTGGTATTGAAAGAGGCTGCTTTCGTGCAAATTTTGCATACGCACATTTGGAGAGGATTTGAGGTCTAGAGGATTGATCACACATATTTTTAGTGATTGTTAGGCATGTTACATGGGGGTGAGCGGAGAGCGCGTTTTCAGGGATCTATTGTGGGTCTTGTTCACACGTGATTGCACCCTGTATGAGTCACGTGTGGGGCTTGTGTTGAGCATTGGTTGTGGCGTTTTTTCACACGCTTGTGCACTTTGGGTAGTGTTCACACACGACCATGGGTTATGATTCTTATTACTTTTACCCTTCAGTTGGGCACCATGGTACGACTTTGCATCATCATCGCGCGAGCAAGACGACATCGTTTTGATTGTTTTTCCGTTTACGATCGGATCATGGGAGAGCCGCTCATGCACTATTATCGTCGCTCTACGATCGATATTATGAGTTGCCATTTTGTGTCATGGTTCACATATCTTTTGTCAATTTCACACGTACGTTTAGTAGTACTTCAAGGCTTAGGACCTCTATACCCTCATTTACAGACTCCACGCTATGAAGAGATGGCATACTCATGCCATTGTTGGACGTTGGAGCTTGCACGCTTGTTGCCTAGTCATATGAGGTGTTATTTTGATGAGGAGGATATATGGTCCACATACGGCAACTTTGTTGACCTACTCTGTGCTCGAATGCGTTGACACAGAAGGTTCGGCATTGTTCGCATTCATGGGATGAGTCTTCTTTTGGTGACTTGTACGAGTGTCTGACACTCTTAAGCCACCATGATTACGTTCTTCTTAATACTGTAGACTACATCGGCGCACGGATCTGATGATGATGATGATGATGATGATGTATCTTATATAAACCCATACCCATGATGATCTATTACACACACATACGATGATATTGATGTATCACACACACATGTGCACATGATGATACATACACATATATTTGCACATGATGATATGGACACTGATGCTGACGTATGTGATAGCGATGTGTGTGAGCTAGATCATGTGGGCATGATCTGGAGAGGGGGCAGGGATGATGGCATCGAGCATTATGAGTGTTCATATATCTAGGCCTACCTTCTCATCATCCAATACATGACTTGGATGTGGAACATACTTCTTCTTTCTTCAAATGAGCTCGCATGAAAATACATTGTGGATCTTCAAGTATGGAGGAGGGAATAAAAGTTCACGAGCTCAATCTCCAACTTTCCTCGTATTCATGCACAGTCTATAACTTAATCTCCAACTTTCCTCATATTTGTGTAGGGTTTATATTATATGGGCAAAAACTTCTTGTACTTTTCCCCAAGGAGAGGGATTTTCTGTGGTTGGGTCGTATACCAACAAGGAAGACCATATCACCTTCATCAAATTCTCTAGTAGTCTACTTGAGATCAACACGCTACTTTTTTCTATCTTGAGTAGCTTTGATATCCTTTTTTATAGTCCGCATTGAACAATCCACTTTATCTATTTGCTTCAAGACTTCCACTCTGACCAGTGGGTTGAACTAAATCAATGGTGTTGCACAATCTACTATAAGATGCATCGCAATAAAATTATACCGAATGTAGAGAATTCATCCATTTTTTGCGTACCCTTCCATGGAATGCTCGAAGAATGTCTTTGATTACCCTCTCTGCCTAATCATCAATTTCTAGATAGTACCAAAATCTATAGAGCTACAGCTTCAAAGCATTTATTCCAAGAGTAGGACACATGAATTCAGCAGCCCGATATCTAACTATCCTTCCCCAAAGTAAAGTCTAAATATATCCTTTGGAATGACTTTTAGCAAACACCAAGAGCAGTATAAGTCTTTTTCAAAAGAATCGAATGAGCAATGTTCGTCAAGCGATCTACCACACGGCTAAGATGGAATCATGTCCTGCATCGACTGAAGAAAAATCTAATGATGGAATCCATGCTTATGTATTCTAATTGTATATGTGAAATAGGATGCAAGTTTCTTGGCGTTTTTGTCATTTCACCTTTGCAAGGCTAAAAGAAATGCTTCTTTGTTGTGAGATCCCTCCGCCCCCTCCGCGCGCCAGACTCTCGGTAGCCGAACAGCGGAAGCAGCCCCCACATGCGCGGGGCGGGTTTTCTCACTCGGGGTCTCGCTCTCGAATGTCCGGGCACGAGACTAGGCTGGTGGTCACTCCAAAAACCGAAACCGGGAAAAATTCCCATGCTCGGAAAGCGGGGGGCGATTCCGCCATTATGATTTTTTTTTTTAAACGAATTTTTCTAACGTGATCAATTCTAAGTTATCCTTTAACTGGATAAACCAGATAGAAGGAAACTATCACTGATATAATTTGATCATTTTAGAAAATTCAACGCTTTTTTCCTGATCCAGGTCAGGCACAGCCGTTGATCTACTTATTGAAAAATTTATCAGGAGATTATTTAACTACTCGAATCTTAGCGTAATCCTAAGATTTTGCAATTTGATTATTAAAACTCCACTGATTCCAGCCTAACCCCATCCGGCCCATGGGTTAGCCACCACCCTACCACTGGAATCGGTGGAACCAAATAAGTACTCACCCACCCATAATTGAATTGCCTTTCTTAACTTTAGCTTTAGAAAACAGATACGCACGCACTCCTCTTTATTAAAACTTTAATAAAAACAATCCTTGATAAACAATTTACGATTTATACATGTCATACTTCAAAATTTTCATTGAGTCCTTGTTTCTCAACAAAACAGTATCACTCTGGACTCTCCGTTGAGACCAGCAAGTCAACAACGAGATCCAGTGATAGATTATAAAAAAAAAACATAGGTCCATCATATAATATCTTCCTCGACATACGCATGGATGTCCTCGGCACCGCGAGCCCGTGCATCGCCTGGTCAGAACCCTCCAGGATCCTCCTTAGGTGTCCTGGCACTTCACTCAGGGACCGCTTCGTCGGCCCTCGTCCATCGTACCGGAAGCGCACCATTTTAACCATACCGAGGCTGGTCAAGACCTCGGCAAGCCTTGCCGCGTGAGCTGTCCCTCGAACACTCCCCGCCAGCTGTTGCAACCGAACTTCCCTTAGATAAACATATATGCCAAATGCTCCCTCCAGCATTCTGGCGTAAGACAGTCTTTTAAGAAGGCAGGGTTTCTATGCAAGTTTACAGTTTTGATTTTTGTTTGAATACCATGTGTATATCATAAATCCGATTTTCAATTTCAAACAGAATTCTTCAAATTCTGTTAACTTGATTCTTAGATCAAGTCACAAGTCTTAACTTAGTTTTTGATTCGATGGGTGATTGAATACATTTTCCCCGAACTGGGCACATCGTCATTGATTGAAACTCACGAAGGAATTAGGTCTTGATCAATAATCTGAGTCCGAGTTTAGGTCCGAAAGATTCTCTCTAAATTTATCTTCTCGAAAGGTACTATCTTAGTTTCTCTTTTTCTAAAATTTCCTACGATGAATATTTGTTTACAATTTCAAAACATGGATTTCTCGAGGAATATTCATTTACGTCGATCTCCGATTAAAATTTATCTTTTTTTTAAAAATACCTCTATACATTAAAATCAATTTTTATAAAAGTAACACTTTTATAATAAAAATATATCTTTATACATACTCTTATGTATGAAAATAAAAATGATAAAAGTAACACTTTTGATATAAAAATTTAATCATTATGCATACTTCTATGCATGAAATAAAAATGATAAAAGTAACACTTTTGATATAAAATTTTATCCTTTATGCATACTTCTATGCATGAAAATAAAAATGATAAAAATAACACTTTTGATATAAAAATTTATCCTTTATGCATACTTTTATGCATGAAAATAAAAATTGATAAAAATAACACTTTTGATATAAAAATTTATCCATTATGCATACTTCTATGCATGAAAATAAAAATTGATAAAAATAACACTTTTGATATAAAAATTTATCCATTATGCATACTTCTATGCATAAAATAAAAATGGTAAAAGTAACACTTTTGATATAAAAATTTAACCATTATGCATACTTCTATGCATAAAATAAAAATGGTAAAAGTAACACTTTTGATATAAAAATTTAACCATTATGCATACTTCTATGTATGAAATAAAAATGGTAAAAATAACACTTTTGATAAAAAAATTTATCCATTATGCATACTTCTATGCATGAAAATAAAAATGGTAAAAGTAACACTTTTGATATAAAAATTTAACCATTATGCATACTTCTATGCATAAAATAAAAATGGTAAAAGTAACACTTTTGATATAAAAATTTAACCATTATGCATACTTCTATGTATGAAATAAAAATGGTAAAAATAACACTTTTGATATAAAAATTTATCCATTATGCATACTTCTATGCATGAAAATAAAAATGGTAAAAGTAACACTTTTGATATAAAAATTTAACCATTATGCATACTTCTATGCATAAAATAAAAATGGTAAAAGTAACACTTTTGATATAAAAATTTAACCATTATGCATACTTCTATGTATGAAATAAAAATGGTAAAAATAACACTTTTGATATAAAAATTTATCCATTATGCATACTTATATGCATGAAAATAAAAATGGTAAAAGTAACACTTTTGATATAAAAATTTAACCATTATGCATACTTCTATGCATAAAATAAAAATGGTAAAAGTAACACTTTTGATATAAAAATTTAACCATTATGCATACTTCTATGTATGAAATAAAAATGGTAAAAATAACACTTTTGATATAAAAATTTATCCATTATGCATACTTCTATGCATGAAAATAAAAATGGTAAAAGTAACACTTTTGATATAAAAATTTAACCATTATGCATACTTCTATGCATAAAATAAAAATGGAAAAATAACACTTTTGATATAAAAACTTATCCTTTATGCATGATATTAAAATTCAATTTCTCCATGATTATAATGAAATTTTTTCAATTAATCTAGGATGATAATTCCTAGAATATGGTAGGAAGTCCTCTTTTTATGCTTTGAATGAAATTATTTTATGCATAATTTTTATAAAAATTTTGCCATAGCTCCACTGCTATGACTGATAAATCTCAATTTTTCTAAGGGATAAAGCTTATTATTAAGGAAATAATTAAAATGATCTCTAATTGGATCATTAATCCATAATGGATTGGATCATCAATATACATAAACTAAAAGCATAGAAAAAAGCCATTAATTTGGCCTCAAGCATAGCTTAATCTTGGGTTAAGGAAAAGCTTTATGAAAAGCTTGATTTGGATTGAGAATGGGTCATGAGTATGACCATTTCTTGAGTGAGAGAGAGAATTTACATAAAAATCATTAGAATTTAAACATAAATAAAAATTAACCTCAATAGCATTTATTAAATTATGTAACTCTTCACTACTATTCACCAATAAACTTCAATAGCATTTAAAAAAAAACATACCAATTAAGCTTCTCAAGCTTGAGAGGGGTTGAGAAGAGAGAAACATTGAGAAATTATAGAAAGATCAATATTCACTAATTACCTTACAACTTGCTTGATTCTTTGTTCACGGTAGAGGCCCCCAACCAATCAATTGGTTAAGTATGTTGATGGAGCCACTAATGGGGATTGAAGAAAGAGGGAAGCTCCAAAAACTAGTGAATTATTAAATGAATTCACAGTTCTTGGCTTAGATGGAGTAGAGTAACGATGCATAAGCACTATATATTTTTCAACAAGGGGGAGGCTTCTATTTATAGGAAAAATTGAGCTCCTAACCAAACAAACTGATTCTAGAATTTTCCAAATCAGTTTGGTCAATTTTTGACCATTTTTAGGTCAGTTAAGCCAACTTTTTGGAACTAGACTTGAATTAGGAGAGAGGAGAGATGAAATATCTCAATTTTTATGAGTTTAAAACTCATTCAAGCATGTGAAATATGCACCTCCTTTAAAGAACTCCCCTTCCTTACATATGTGTCATAATGGGATCATTTTAATATTGCTCATAGTTTTTTTACTAATAAACCTTGTACATTTTCAACTCTTCATCTTATGTGAAATATGCACCTCCTTTAAAGAACTCCCCTTCCTTACATATGTGTCATAATAGGATCATTTTAATATTGCTCATAGTTTTTTTACTAATAAACCTTGTACATTCTCAACTCTTCATCTTATGTGAGCATTTACTCATTTTTGGATACCCAAAATATCTCATATTTTTAATATTGCTCATAGTTTTTTACTAATAAATCTTGTACATTTTCAACTCTTCATCTTATGTGAGCATTTACTCATTTTTGGGTATCTTCTTTTTCAAATTGGATTTATCTCCTCCTTACACATGGATTGATGCTATTGGCCCATAGGAACCTTAATTGGACCATAATCTAAAAATTTCTGAAAATCTAGACCCTTAGACTAAGGTCCTTTATACCTATTTCCAATTAATTCCAATTGTACATTGAAAAATTCTTTTTGAATTTCTGTTTCAGGGGAACTTATTTTAATAGGATGAGTTATTTTTCTATCCAAAAATATTCATAATCTGAATATTCTCTCTCTAGAATAATTTTCTCTCTCTAGGCTAAAACACTTAGAAATAAGATCTTTTATATTTCTGAAGAGGGATTTGATTACACGGGAAGATGCTGGACATCTTGAGAGGCTGGGGAGGAATCTTACATTTGTAGTAGCCACCATGACGATCTTCACTTAGCCAGGGCGTGTCACGAGCTTTCTTTAGAATCCTCGTATTAAGATCTCTATCTTGAAAAATATATAACCGATTATTGAAGTACAAGCATCCACCTCTAACGTGAATCCATGAATTTTCTTTACTTCTAGGGTTGCCTTTACTTTTGCGGTAAGCAATATGATAATAGGGATAAAGAGCTTATCTAATCCAATCTCTTCCTTAATCTCAACGTGCAAGTAAGGAGGCCTTCCTGCCTAATATATCTATGACCGCATTCTCCTTGTCTAACCTATACTTGATTTTAAAACCAAACTCTCGAAGTGTTTGTATTTATCTTCTTTGCGTGATGTTAACATCATTCTGGTTGAAAATTTGCTTTAAAATTTTATGATCTATAACCCGAGAAGACAAGCAACTCTACGTCATCACTGTTCCTCTCGTGAGATCTTAGCTATAGCACCAGCGGATTAGTCAAGCAGCTTATCAAAGTTACTTTGGCACATCACAGACCATTAGAATGGAATGTCCTTCTTGAGAAGCGCCGTCAAAGGAGAAACAATCTTGGCATATGAACATCGGATACCATCTTATCAATCCCAAGAACCGTTTGACTTCCTCTATCTTCTTTGGTTCTGGCAAATCGATAGCCGCTTTTGCACCTTGGCGGGATCAGCTAATATACTATCTCTTGACATTATGATCCCGGATATTCAATTTGATGGTAAAGAAGGTACATGCACCCTTCTTAGAGAAAAGTCTGTGCTTCTGGAGGCTTTCGAGGACTTTGAAGAGACACATACTTCATATGCGATCAGCTACATTCTTCGAGCAAACTAGAATTGCATCAATGAAGGCCGAGATAAAATCATCCGGATGTTCTCTGAAGGTCTCTTTTCTTTTTCTTTTTGCATTCAACAATTAAAGCTAGAAGGGGAATTATTTAATCCCAATAGCATTATCGTGAACCCGTAATGTGCATACCATGTATTAAAATCTATCTTAGGAATATTATGATACGATAACATCCTCAGTTTAAGTCAATCTTTATAAATATGTGGCCTTTATGCAATCAATCTAAAAGCACATTCCAGGAGTAAGATGTTGATTCTTAACAGTAAGCCGATTTAACCTTGAATATACAATCTGATAGTCCCATCATTCTTCTTCTGAAAGGGAACGAGCACCACATAGCAAGGGGATACAAATGGGCCAAACAAAGCTCTCCTCAAACAGTTATCTCGATTATTCCCCGAGCTCGGTTGCTTTCGGAATGGCCTTCTTATAAGCTCAAGATTCACTATTGTTGGGCTCCGAGAATGAACTCTTTCTCATGATCCACCTCACGAGTTGAGGGTATTGTAGTTAAATCTACGTCACAGTATATACTCACTTAACCTACATGGTTTCCTTGCAACTCTTTATTTACAGCATGGCTTGCTTCTGCTAGAGTCCCTTCAATAACTTTACTACTTTTACAGGTTATGGGGTGGGAGTTCAACAAACTACTCCAGTTCCTTTCATCTTGTTCACATGAAGATCCATGAAGGAAATGGTGCCTTTGTGATAATATTTGGCTAGGTTCCCATCCAAGAGAAACTGAATTACATCCGTCTTTTGGCAAGTGACTTCCACTACCCAATTCCACTCGCATTGGTCTGCCTTGCTTATGGTCGATTACTAATTTATGCAACATCCAAGTGAAATGAATGAATGAATGAGCGTTTCTCGAATCAACAAAAAGCTTAAAATTCTTACCTCAGAAATCGGATGGGGTGTAACTTAGTGAGAATCGTTGGTTTCGATCCTGGTGCTCCACTCTATGGAACGAAGTCTACCTCTTCCTTCTTTCTCTGGGGTTAGCTACTATTATAATGGCATTAGAAGTTGCTGAGACTGGGCTAGAACTTGCCTCCTTTGACTTGTCAAGCAAGTTCTATGGTGGAGTTAGAATGGTAACATCAATCGGTGCGTTGGCACAACCATTCATAAAATGTCCCAGTAGCTGCTCGCATCTAAAACACTTCATACTCCTTCCTGAGCTAAAAATGCAAATCCAAAGGCATTCTAGGGAAAGAATCATGTCCACTGTGCCCGCTCGCTTTTCATACTTGGCTCCAATCTTGTCCCCTATTTCTCTTTGAATTTGGCATACTAGAATAAGATGGAGCTCTCTTTGGGAGGGGGCAAAAAGGCCTTTTACTACACGGTCTCCTTAGAAAGAAATACATGCATAAAATCCTCAGCCACCACCATCTTAACTGTTTCCCCGCCGCTAACAAAGACAGTTTCGCATTCTTAACCAATCTATCCAAGGGAGGATCCAATCTTCTAACAAACCCATGGAGAAGGGTCTCGTCTTCCATCGGAAGAGCATATCGGACTAGGCTTACGTAAGATCAATTGATAATATGCCTCCGTAAGTTTGCCTGCTTGAGAAAACTCTATAAACTCATTTATCTTCTCTTCCATGGGGACAAAACCTTTGATGGAGGTAAGCTTTCATGTCCTCCCATCTCAGACTATACCATTAACTTTCAATTTGGCAAGATCCATCTTACTGTACCCCGCACATGTTACACTACTCGTCCATAGAATCTGTCCAATTCAACACTCCCTCTCTCCAAGGTTTTTACCCTTGCCTTGAAATGGCTATGGTGGTTGTGACCCATATATGAAGTGCTTCCTTGACATCCTTATCCAATGCCTTAATTCTAAGTATGACATCATCCATCCCTCATGATTATTCTAAAACAAAAGACCGTCGTAGGCTCGGCTCGGCTAGCAATCGAGATCCTGTATCAAGGAATATAATGCCCCAGAGTCGTACACATCAATCTATGAACACTAAGGTCTCGTCGAGGTGGTGCTTAGAGAACTATCCCTCTTGTAACAGGCAGTTCACTAAGGATCATGGCAAAGGCAATGTTCTCTCCCAGCCGCTCATGCCGACTATAGGTGGTGTGCCATGATCTATTGACTATCCTAAGCACATGCGTACCTCCACCGATCATTCAGTAGTACTCAGAAAGTAGAGGCTCTCCAATTATCGAGCCGAGATGACTTAATCTGCGTAATGAAGGTGCTTGAAGGCAAAGGCTATCATGTCATCCTCTAGAGACAGCTTAGGGACTCGAGACAAATAGGGTCTCACCATCTGATTTGCTGCTTTATTTGAAAGCGAAACTTGATAAGATACTGTAAGTTTTGGTTTTAGGCTAGAATAGGCACCGTTAGGGCCTCTTAGAGGTTGGTGGCACCAGAAGAAAGTTTTGAGCAAAAGAAAAAAGGGGAGGAAAATAAAGGAGGTACCTATTCTAGGGTTTGGATCCATTCGCGCTCTTGACAAGGATTTGATTCCCACACTTTGTGCACTCAAGCCTTCTTTCACTCCACACTCTATGGTCATTTGCCTAGCCCGTTATCTTCACCGTTAACCTTATCCTTTTTTCTTGCACACATGTACACACCTTTGCTACACTGGTATTGAAAGAGGCTGCTTTCGTGCAAATTTTGCATACGCACATTTGGAGAGGATTTGAGGTCTAGAGGATTGATCACACATATTTTTAGTGATTGTTAGGCATGTTACATGGGGGTGAGGGGAGAGCGCGTTTTCAGGGATCTATTGTGGGTCTTGTTCACACGTGATTGCACCTTGTATGAGTCACGTGTGGGGCTTGTGTTGAGCATTGGTTGTGGCATTTTTTCACACGCTTGTGCACTTTGGGTAGTGTTCACACACGACCATGGGTTATGATTCTTATTACTTTTACCCTTCAGTTGGGCACCATGGTACGACTTTGCATCATCATCACGCGAGCAAGACGACATCGTTTTGATTGTTTTTCCGTTTACGATCGGATCATGGGAGAGCCGCTCATGCACTATTATCGTCGCTCTACGATCGATATTATGATTTGCCATTTTGTGTCATGGTTCACATATCTTTTGTCAATTTCACACGTACGTTTAGTAGTACTTCAAGGCTTAGGACCTATATACCCTTATTTACAGACTCCACGCTATGAAGAGATGGCATACTCATGCCATTGTTGGACGTTGGAGCTTGCACGTTTGTTGCCTAGTCATATGAGGTGTTATTTTGATGAGGAGGATATATGGTCCACATACGGCAACTTTGTTGACCTACTCTGTGCTCGAATGCGTTGACACAGAAGGTTCGGCATTGTTCGCATTCATGGGATGAGTCTTCTTTTGGTGACTTGTACGAGTGTCTGACACTCTTAAGCCACCATGATTACGTTCTTCTTAATACTGTAGACTACATCGGCGCACGGATCTGATGATGATGATGATGATGATGATGATGATGTATCTTATATAAACCCATACCCATGATGATCTATTACACACACATACGATGATATTGATGTATCACACACACATGTGCACATGATGATACATACACATATATTTGCACATGATGATATGGACACTGATGCTGACGTATGTGATAGCGATGTGTGTGAGCTAGATCATGTGGGCATGATCTGGAGAGGGTGCAGGGATGATGGCATCGAGCATTATGAGTGTTCATATATCTAGGCCTACCTTCTCATCATCCAATACATGACTTGGATGTGGAACATACTTCTTCTTTCTTCAAATGAGCTCGCATGAAAATACATTGTGGATCTTCAAGTATGGAGGAGGGAATAAAAGTTCGCGAGCTCAATCTCCAACTTTCCTCGCATTCATGCATAGTCTATAACTTAATCTCCAACTTTCCTCATATTTGTGTAGGGTTTATATTATATGGGCAAAAACTTCTTGTACTTTTCCCCAAGGAGAGGGATTTTCTGTGGTTGGGTCGTATACCAACAAGGAAGACCATATCACCTTCATCAAATTCTCTAGTAGTCTACTTGAGATCAACACGCTACTTTTTTCTATCTTGAGTAGCTTTGATATCCTTTTTTATAGTCCGCATTGAACAATCCACTTTATCTATTTGCTTCAAGACTTCCACTCTGACCAGTGGGTTGAACTAAATCAATGGTGTTGCACAATCTACTATAAGATGCATCGCAATAAATTTATACCGAATGTAGAGAATTCATCCATTTTTTGGGTACCCTTCCATGGAATGCTCGAAGAATGTCTTTGATTACGCTCTCTGCCTAATCATCAATTTCTAGATAGTACCAAAATCTATAGAGCTACAGCTTCAAAGCATTTATTCCAAGAGTAGGACACATGAATTCAGCACCCCGATATCTAACTATCCTTCCCCAAAGTAAAGTCTAAATATATCCTTTGGAATGACTTTTAGCAAACACCAAGAGCAGTATAAGTCTTTTTCAAAAGAATCGAATGAGCAACCTTCGTCAAGCAATCTACCACACGGCTAAGATGGAATCATGTCCTGCATCGACTGAAGAAAAATCTAATGATGGAATCCATGCTTATGTATTCTAATTGTATATGTGAAATAGTATGCACGTTTCTTGGTGTTTTTGTCATTTCACCTTTGCAAGGCTAAAAGAAATGCTTCTTTGTAGTAGCCACCATGACGGTCTTCACTTAGCCGGGGCATGTCACGAGCTTTCTTTAGAATCCTCGTATTAAGATCTCTATCTTGAAAAATATATAACCGATTATTGAAGTACAAACATCCACCTCTAACGTGAATCCATGAATTTTCTTTACTTCTAGGGTTGCCTTTACTTTTGCGGTAAGCAATATGATAATAGGGATAAAGAGTTTATCTAATCCAATCTCTTCCTTAATCTCAACGTGCAAGTAAGGAGGCCTTCCTGCCTAATATATCTATGACCGCATTCTCCTTGTCTAACCTATACTTGATTTTAAAACCAAACTCTCGAAGTGTTTGTATTTATCTTCTTTGCGTGATGTTAACATCATTCTGGTTGAAAATTTGCTTTAAAATTTTATGATCTATAACCCGAGAAGACAAGCAACTCTACGTCATCACTGTTCTAGCCCAGTCTCAGCAACTTCTAATGCCATTATAATAGTAGCTAACCCCAGAGAAAGAAGGAAGAGGTAGACTTCGTTCAATAGAGTGGAGCACCAGGATCGAAACCAACGATTCTCACTAAGTTACACCCCATCCGAATTTTGAGGTAAGAATTTTAAGCTTTTTGTTGATTCGAGAAACGCTCATTCATTCATTCATTTCACTTGGATGTTGCATAAATTAGTAATCGACCAGAAGCAAGGCAGACCAATGCGAGTGGAATTGGGTAGTGGAAGTTACTTGCCAAGAGACGGTGTAATTCAGTTTCTCTTGGATGGGAACCTAGCCAAATATTATCACAAAGGCACCATTTCCTTCATGGATCTTCATGTGAACAAGATGAAAGGAACTGGAGTAGTTTGTTGAACTCCCACCCCGTAACCTGTAAAAGTAGTAAAGTTATTGAAGGGACTCCAGCTGAAGCAAGCCATCCTACAGATAAAGAGTTGCAAGGAAACCATGTTGGTTAAGTGAGTATATACTATGACGTAGATTTAACTACAATACCCTCGACTCGTGAGGTAGATCATGAGAAAGAGTTCATTCTCGGAGCCCAACAATAGTGAATCTTGAGCTTATAAGAAGGCCATTCCGAAAGCAACCGAGCTCGGGAATAATCGAGATAACTATTTGAGGAGAGCTTTGTTTGGCCCATTTGTATCCCCTTGCTATGTGGTGCTCGTTCTCTTTCAGAAGAAGAATGATGGGACTATAAGATTGTATATTCAGGGTTAAATCGGCTTACTGTTAAGAATCAGCATCTTACTCTTGGAATGTACTGGCCCTAACGGTGCCTATTCTAGCCTAAAACCAAAACTTACAGTATCTTATCCAGTTTCGCTTTTAGATAAAGCAGCAAATCGGAAGGTGAGACCCTATCTATCTGGAGTCCCTGAGCTGTCTCTAGAGGATGACATGATAGCCTTTGCCTTCAAGCACCTTCATTACGCGGATTAAGTCATCTCGGCTTGATAATTGGAGAGCCTCTACTTTCTGAGTACTACTGAATGATCGGCGGAGGTACGCATGTGCTTAGGATAGTCAGTAGATCATGGCACACCACCTATAGTCGGCATGAGCGGTTGGTAGAGAACATTGCCTTTGCCATGATCCTTAGTGAACTGCCTGTTACAAGAGGGATAGTTCTCTAAGCACCACCTCGACGAGACCTTAGTGTTCATAAATTGATATGAAGGACTCTGGGGCATTATATTCCTTGATACAGGATCTCGATTGCTAGCCGAGCCTACGACGGTCTTTTGTTTTAGAATAATCATGAGGGATGGATGATGTCATACCTAGAATTAAGGCATTGGATAAGGATGTCAAGGAAGCACTTCATATATGGGTCACAACCACCATAGCCATTTCGAGGCAAGGGTAAAAACCTTGGAGAGAGGGAGTGTTGAATTGGACAGATTCTATGGACGAGTAGTGTAACATGTGCGAGGTACAGTAAGATGGATCTTGCCAAATTGAAAGTTAATGGTATAGTCTAAGATGGGAGGACATGAAAGCTTACCTCCATCAAAGGTTTTGTCCCCATGGAAGAGAAGATAAATGAGTTTATAGAGTTTTCTCAAGCAGGCAAACTTACGGAGGCATATTATCAATTGATCTTATGTAAGCCTAGTCCGATATGATTTTTCGATGGAAGATGAGACCCTTCTCCATGGGTTTGTCAGAAGATCCAGCACATTCCAGGAGAAAGATGCTGATTCTTAACAATAAGCCGATTTAACCCTGAATATACAATCTGATAGTCCCATCATTCTTCTTCTAAAAGAGAACGAGCACCACATAGCAAGGGGATACAAATGGGCCAAACAAAGCTCTCCTCAAACAGTTATCTCGATTATTCTCCGAGCTCGGTTGCTTTCGGAATGGCCTTCTTATAAGCTCAAGATTCACTATTGTTGGGCTCCGAGAATGAACTCTTTCTCATGATCCACCTCACGAGTTGAGGGTATTGTAGTTAAATCTATATCACAGTATATACTCACTTAACCTACATGGTTTCCTTGTAACTCTTTATTTACAGCATGGCTTGCTTCTGCTAGAGTCCCTTCAATAACTTTACTACTTTTACAGGTTATGGGGTGGGAGTTCAACAAACTACTCCAGTTCCTTTCATCTTGTTCACATGAAGATCCATGAAGGAAATGGTGCCTTTGTGATAATATTTGGCTAGGTTCCCATCCAAGAGAAACTGAATTACATCCGTCTTTTGGCAAGTAACTTCCACTACCCAATTCCACTCGCATTGGTCTGCCTTGCTTATGGTCGATTACTAATTTATGCAACATCCAAGTGAAATGAATGAATGAATGAGCGTTTCTCGAATCAACAAAAAGCTTAAAATTCTTACCTCAAAAATCGGATGGGGTGTAACTTAGTGAGAATCGTTGGTTTCGATCCTGGTGCTCCACTCTATTGAACGAAGTCTACCTCTTCCTTCTTTCTCTGGGGTTAGCTACTATTATAATGGCATTAGAAGTTGCTGAGACTGGGCTAGAACTTGCCTCCTTTGACTTGTCAAGCAAGTTCTATGGTGGAGTTAGAATGGTAACATCAATCGGTGCGTTGGCACAACCATTCATAAAATGTCCCAGTAGCTGCTCGCATCTAAAACACTTCATAATCCTTCCTGAGCTAAAACTGCAAATCCAAAGGCATTCTAGGGAAAGAATCATGTCCACTGTGCCCACTCGCTTTTCATACTTGGCTCCAATCTTGTCCCCTATTTCTCTTTGAATTTGGCATACTAGAATAAGATGGAGCTCTCTTTGGGAGGGGGCAAAAAGGCCTTTTACTACACGGTCTCCTTAGAAAGAAATACATGCATAAAATCCTCAGCCACCACCATCTTAATTGTTTCCCCGCCGCTAACAAAGACAGTTTCGCATTCTTAACCAATCTATCCAAGGGAGGATCCAATCTTCTAATGAACCCATGGAGAAGGGTCTCGTCTTCCATCGAAAGAGCATATCGGACTAGGCTTACATAAGATCAATTGATAATATGGCTCCGTAAGTTTGCCTGCTTGAGAAAACTCTATAAACTCATTTATCTTCTCTTCCATGGGGACAAAACCTTTGATGGAGGTAAGCTTTCATGTCCTCCCATCTCAGACTATACCATTAACTTTCAATTTGGCAAGATCCATCTTACTGTACCCCGCACATGTTACACTACTCGTCCATAGAATCTGTCCAATTCAACACTCCCTCTCTCCAAGGTTTTTACCCTTGCCTCGAAATGGCTATGGTGGTTGTGACCCATATATGAAGTGCTTCCTTGACATCCTTATCCAATGCCTTAATTCTAGGTATGACATCATCCATCCCTCATGATTATTCTAAAACAAAAGACCGTCGTAGGCTCGGCTAGCAATCGAGACCTTGTATCAAGGAATATAATGCCCCAGAGTCGTACACATCAATCTATGAACACTAAGGTCTCGTCGAGGTGGTGCTTAGAGAACTATCCCTCTTGTAACAGGCAGTTCACTAAGGATCATGGCAAAGGCAATGTTCTCTCCCAACCGCTCATGCCGACTATAGCTGGTGTGCCATGATCTATTGACTATCCTAAGCACATGCGTACCTCCACCGATCATTTAGTAGTACTCAGAAAGTAGAGGCTCTCCAATTATCGAGCTGAGATGACTTAATCAAAGTTACTTTGGCACATCGCAGACCATTAGAATGGAATGTCCTTCTTGAGAAGCGCCGTCAAAGGAGAAACAATCTTGGCATATGAACATCGGATACCATCTTATCAATCCCAAGAACCGTTTGACTTCCTCTATCGTCTTTGGTTCTGGCAAATCGATAGCCGCTTTTGCACCTTGGCGGGATCAGCTAATATACTATCTCTTGACATTATGATCCCGGATATTCAATTTGATGGTAAAGAAGGTACATGCACCCTTCTTAGAGAAAAGTCTGTGCTTCTGGAGGCTTTCGAGGACTTTGAAGAGACACATACTTCACATGCGATCAGCTACATTCTTCGAGCAAACTAGAATTGCATCAATGAAGACCGAGATAAAATCATCCGGATGTTCTCTGAAGGTCTCTTTTCTTTTTCTTTTTGCATTCAACAATTAAAGCTAGAAGGGGAATTATTTAATCCCAATAGCATTATCCTGAACTCGTAATGTGCATACAATGTATTAAAATCTATCTTAGGAATATTATGATATGATAACATCCTAAGTTTGTCAATCTTTATAAATATCTGGCCTTTATGCGATCAATCTAACAGCACATTCCAGGAGTAAGATGCTGATTCTTAACAGTAAGCCAATTTAACCTTGAATATACAATCTGATAGTCCCATCATTCTTCTTCTGAAAGGGAACGAGCACCACATAGCAAGGGGATACAAATGGGCCAAACAAAGCTCTCCTCAAATAGTTATCTCGATTATTCCCCGAGCTCGGTTGCTTTCGGAATGGCCTTCTTATAAGCTCAAGATTCACTATTGTTGGGCTCCGAGAATGAACTCTTTCTCATGATCCACCTCACGAGTTGAGGGTATTGTAGTTAAATCTATATCACAGCATATACTCACTTAACCTACATGGTTTCCTTGCAACTCTTTATTTGCAGCATGGCTTGCTTCTGCTAGAGTCCCTTCAATAACTTTACTACTTTTACAGGTTATGGGGTGGGAGTTCAACAAACTACTCCAGTTCCTTTCATCTTGTTCACATGAAGATCCATGAAGGAAATGGTGCCTTTGTGATAATATTTGGCTAGGTTCCCATCCAAGAGAAACTGAATTACATCCGTCTTTTGGCAAGTAACTTCCACTACCCAATTCCACTCGCATTGGTCTGCCTTGCTTATGGTCGATTACTAATTTATGCAACATCCAAGTGAAATGAATGAATGAATGAGCGTTTCTCGAATCAACAAAAAGCTTAAAATTCTTACCTCAAAAATCGGATGGGGTGTAATTTAGTGAGAATCGTTGGTTTCGATCCTGGTGCTCCACTCTATTGAACGAAGTCTACCTCTTCCTTCTTTCTCTGGGGTTAGCTACTATTATAATGGCATTAGAAGTTGCTGAGACTAGGCTAGAACTTGCCTCCTTTGACTTGTCAAGCAAGTTCTATGGTGGAGTTAGAATGGTAACATCAATCGGTGCGTTGGCACAACCATTCATAAAATGTCCCAGTAGAGCTGCTCGCATCTAAAACACTTCATAATTCTTCCTGAGCTAAAACTGCAAATCCAAAGGCATTCTAGGGAAAGAATCATGTCCACTGTGCCCACTCGCTTTTCATACTTGGCTCCACTTTTGCCCCTATTTCTCTTTGAATTTGGCATACTAGAATAAGATGGAGCTCTCTTTGGGAGGGGGCAAAAAGGCCTTTTACTACACGGTCTCCTTAGAAAGAAATACATGCATAAAATCCTCAGCCACCACCATCTTAATTGTTTCCCCGCCGCTAACAAAGACAGTTTTGCATTCTTAACCAATCTATCCAAGGGAGGATCCAATCTTCTGACAAACCCATGGAGAAGGGTCTCGTCTTCCATCGAAAGAGCATATCGGACTAGGCTTACGTAAGATCAATTGATAATATGCCTCCGTAAGTTTGCCTGCTTGAGAAAACTCTATAAACTCATTTATCTTCTCTTCCATGGGGACAAAACCTTTGATGGAGGTAAGCTTTCATGTCCTCCCATCTCAGACTATACCATTAACTTTCAATTTGGCAAGATCCATCTTACTGTACCCCGCACATGTTACACTACTCGTCCCATAGAATCTGTCCAATTCAACACTCCCTCTCTCCAAGGTTTTTACCCTTGCCTCAAAATGGCTATGGTGGTTGTGACCCATATATGAAGTGCTTCCTTGACATCCTTATCCAATGCCTTAATTCTTGGTATGACATCATCCATCCCTCATGATTATTCTAAAACAAAAGACCGTCAGAGGCTCGGCTAGCAATCGAGATCCTGTATTAAGGAATATAATGCCCCAGTGTCGTATACATCAATCTATGAACACTAAGGTCTCATCGAGGTGGTGCTTAGAGAACTATCCCTCTTGTAACAGGTAGTTCACTAAGGATCATGGCAAAAGGCAATGTTCTCTCCCAACCGCTCATGCCGACTATAGGTGGTGTGCCATGATCTATTGACTATCCTAAACACATGCGTACCTCCACCGATCATTCAGTAGTACTCAGAAAGTAGAGGCTCTCCAATTATCGAGCTGACATGACTTAATCTGCATAATGAAGGTGCTTGAAGGCAAAGGCTATCATGTCATCCTCTAGAGACAGCTCAGGGACTCCAGATAGATAGGGTCTCACCATTCGATATGCTGCTTTATCTGAAAGCAAAACTGGATAAGATAGTGTAAGTTTTGGTTTTAGGCTTGAATAGGCACCGTTAAGGCCTCTTAGAGGTTGGTGGCACAAGAAGAAAGTTTTGAGCAAAAGAAAAAAGGGAAGGAAATAAAGGAGGTACCTATTCTAGGATTTGGATCCATTCGCGCTCTTGACAAGGATTTGATTCCCACACTTTGTGCACTCAAGCCTTCTTTCACTCCACACTCTATGGTCATTTGCCTAGCCCGTTATCTTCACCATTAACCTTATCCTACTTTCTTGCACACATGTACACACCTTCGCTACACTGGTATTGAAAGAGGCTGCTTTCGTGCAAATTTTGCATACGCACATTTGGAGAGGATTTGAGGTCTAGAGGATTGATCACACATATTTTTAGTGATTGTTAGGCATGTTACATGGGGGTGAGGGGAGAGCGTGTTTTCAAGGATCTATTGTGGGTCTTGTTCACACATGATTGCACCCTTTATGAGTCACGTGTGGGGCTTGTGTTGAGCATTGGTTGTGGCGTTTTTTCACATGCTTGTGCACTTTGGGTAGTGTTCACACACGACCATGGGTTATGATTCTTATTACTTTTACCCTTCAGTTGGGCACCATGGTACAACTTTGCATCATCATCGCGCGAGCAAGACGACATCGTTTTGATTGTTTTTCCGTTTACGATCGGATCATGGGAGAGCCGCTCATGCACTATTATCGTCGCTCTACGATCGATATTATGAGTTGCCATTTTGTGTCATGGTTCACATATCTTTTGTCAATTTCACACATATGTTTAGTACTACTTCAAGGCTTAGGACCTCTATACCCTCATTTACAGACTCCACGCTATGAAGAGATGGCATACTCATGCCATTGTTGGACGTTGGAGCTTGCACGTTTGTTGCCTAGTCATATCACGTGTTATTTTGATGAGGAGGATATATGGTCCACATACGGCAACTTTGTTGACCTACTCTGTGCTCGAATGCGTTGACACAGAAGGTTCGGCATTGTTCGCATTCATGGGATGAGTCTTCTTTTGGTGACTTGTACGAGTGTCTGACACTCTTAAGCCGCCATGATTACGTTCTTCTTAATACTGTAGACTACATCGGCGCACAGATCTGATGATGATGATGATGATGATGATGTATCTTATATAAACCCATACGCATGATGATCTATTACACACACATACGATGATATTGATGTATCACACACACATGTGCACATGATGATACATACGCATATATTTGCACATGATGATATGGACACTGATGCTGACGTATGTGATAGCGATGTGTGTGAGCTAGATCATGTGGGCATGATCTGGAGAGGGGGCAGGGATGATGGCATCGAGCATTATGAGTGTTCATATATCTAGGCCTACCTTCTCATCATCCAATACATGACTTGGATGTGGAACATACTTCTTCTTTCTTCAAATGAGCTCGCATGAAAATACATTGTGGATCTTCAAGTATGGAGGAGGGAATAAAAGTTCACGAGCTCAATCTCCAACTTTCCTCGTATTCATGCACAGTCTATAACTTAATGTCCAACTTTCCTCATATTTGTGTAGGGTTTATATTATATGGGCAAAAACTTCTTGTACTTTTCCCCAAGGAGAGGGATTTTCTGTGGTTGGGTCGTATACCAACAAGGAAGACCATATCACCTTCATCAAATTCTCTAGTAGTCTACTTGAGATCAACACGCTACTTTTTTCTATCTTGAGTAGCTTTGATATCCTTTTTTATAGTCCGCATTGAACAATCCACTTTATCTATTTGCTTCAAGACTTCCACTCTGACCAGTGGGTTGAACTAAATCAATGGTGTTGCACAATCTACTATAAGATGCATCGCAATAAAATTATACCGAATGTAGAGAATTCATCCATTTTTTGGGTTCCCTTCCATGGAATGCTCGAAGAATGTCTTTGATTACCCTCTCTGCCTAATCATCAATTTCTAGATAGTACCAAAATCTATAGAGCTATAGCTTCAAAGCATTTATTCCAAGAGCAGGACACATGAATTGAGCACCCCGATCCCCAACATTCCTTCCAAAGTAAAGTCTAAATATATCCTTTGGAATGACTTTTAGCAAACACCAAGAGCAGTATAAGTCTTTTTCAAAAGAATCGAATGAGCAACCTTCGTCAAGCGATCTACCACACGGCTAAGATGGAATCATGTCCAACATTGTCTGAAGAAAAATCTAATGATGGAATCCATGCTTATGTATTCTAATTGTATATGTGAAATAGGATGCACGTTTCTTGGCGTTTTTGTCATTTCACCTTTGCAAGGCTAAAAGAAATGCTTCTTTGTAGTAGCCACCATGACGATCTTCACTTAGCCGGGGCGTGTCATGAGCTTTCTTTAGAATCCTCGTATTAAGATCTCTATCTTGAAAAATATATAACCAATTATTGAAGTACAAGCATCCACCTCTAACGTGAATCCATGAATTTTCTTTACTTCTAGGGTTGCCTTTACTTTTGCGGTAAGCAATATGATAATAGGGATAAAGAACTTATCTAATCCAATCTCTTCCTTAATCTCAACGTGCAAGTAAGGAGGCCTTCCTGCCTAATATATCTATGACCGCATTCTCCTTGTCTAACCTATACTTGATTTTAAAACCAAACTCTCAAAGTGTTTGTATTTATCTTCTTTGCCTGATGTTAACATCATTCTGGTTGAAAATTTGCTTTAAAATTTTATGATCTATAACCCGAGAAGACAAGCAACTCTACATCATCACTGTTCCTCTCGTGAGATCTTAGCTATAGCACCAGCGGATTAGTCAAGCAACCCCTTAGCTTATCAAAGTTACTTTGGCACATCGCAGACCATTAGAATGAAATGTCCTTCTTGCGCCGTCAAAGGAGAAACAATCTTGGCATATGAACATCGGATACCATCTTGTCAATCCCAAGAACCATTTGACTTCCTCTATCGTCTTTGGTTCTGGCAAATCGATAGCCGCTTTTGCACCTTGGCGGGATCAGCTAATATACTATCTCTTGACATTATGATCCCGGATATTCAATTTGATGGTAAAGAAGGTACATGCACTCTTCTTAGAGAAAAGTCTGTGCTTCTGGAGGCTTTCGAGGACTTTGAAGAGACACATACTTCACATGCGATCAGCTACATTCTTCGAGCAAACTAGAATTGCATCAATGAAGACCGAGATAAAATCATCCGGATGTTCTCTAAAGGTCTCTTTTCTTTTTCTTTTTGCATTCAACAGTTAAAGCTAGAAGGGGAATTATTTAATCCCAATAGCATTATCATGAACTCGTAATGTGCATACCACGTATTAAAATCTATCTTAGGAATATTATGATACGATAACATCCTCAGTTTAAGTCAATCTTTATAAATATCTAGCCTTTATGCGATCAATCTAACAGCACATTCCAGGAGTAAGATGTTGATTCTTAACAGTAAGCCGATTTAACCTTGAATATACAATCTGATAGTCCCATCATTCTTCTTCTGAAAGAGAACGAGCACCACATAGCAAGGGGATACAGATGGACCAAACAAAGCTCTCCTCAAACAGTTATCTCGATTATTCCCCGAGCTCGGTTGCTTTCGGAATGGCCTTCTTATAAGCTCAAGATTCACTATTGTTGGGCTTCGAGAATGAACTCTTTCTCATGATCCACATCACGAGTTGAGGGTATTGTAGTTAAATCTACGTCATAGTATATACTCACTTAACCTACATGGTTTCCTTGCAACTCTTTATTTGCAGCATGGCTTGCTTCTGCTAGAGTCCCTTCAATAACTTTACTACTTTTACAGGTTATGGGGTGGGAGTTCAACAAACTACTCCAGTTCCTTTCATCTTGTTCACATGAAGATCCATGAAGGAAATGGTGCCTTTGTGATAATATTTGGCTAGGTTCCCATCCAAGAGAAATTGAATTACATCCGTCTTTTGGCAAGTAACTTCCACTACCCAATTCCACTCGCATTGGTCTGCCTTGCTTATGGTCGATTACTAATTTATGCAACATCCAAGTGAAATGAATGAATGAATGAGCATTTCTCGAATCAACAAAAAGCTTAAAATTCTTACCTCAAAAATCGGATGGGGTGTAACTTAGTGAGAATCGTTGGTTTCGATCCTGGTGCTCCACTCTATTGAACGAAGTCTACCTCTTCCTTCTTTCTCTGGGGTTAGCTACTATTATAATGGCATTAGAAGTTGCTGAGACTGGGCTAGAACTTGCCTCCTTTGACTTGTCAAGCAAGTTCTATGGTGGAGTTAGAATGATAACATCAATCGGTGCATTGGCACAACCATTCATAAAATGTCCCAGTAGCTGCTCGCATCTAAAACACTTCATACTCCTTCCTGAGCTAAAAATGCAAATCCAAAGGCATTCTAGGGAAAGAATCATGTCCACTGTGCCCGCTCGCTTTTCATACTTGGCTCCAATCTTGTCCCCTATTTCTCTTTGAATTTGGCATACTAGAATCAGATGGAGCTCTCTTTGGGAGGGGGCAAAAAGGCCTTTTACTACACGGTCTCCTTAGAAAGAAATACATGCATAAAATCCTCAGCCACCACCATCTTAATTGTTTCCCCGCCGCTAACAAAGACAATTTCGCATTCTTAACCAATCTATCCAAGGGAGGATCCAATCTTTTGACAAACCCATGGAGAAGGGTCTCGTCTTCCATCGGAAGAGCATATCGGACTAGGCTTACATAATATCAATTGATAATATGCCTCCGTAAGTTTGCCTGCTTGAGAAAACTCTATAAACTCATTTATCTTCTCTTCCATGGGGACAAAATCTTTGATGGAGGTAAGCTTTCATGTCCTCCCATCTGAGACTATACCATTAACTTTTAATTTGGCAAGATCCATCTTACTGTACCCCGCACATGTTACACTACTCGTCCATAGAATCTGTCCAATTCAACACTCCCTCTCTCCAAGGTTTTTACCCTTGCCTCGAAATGGCTATGGTGGTTGTGACCCATATATGAAGTGCTTCCTTGACATCCTTATCCAATGCCTTAATTCTAGGTATGACATCATCCATCCCTCATGACTATTCTAAAACAAAAGACCGTCGTAGGCTCGGCTAGCAATCGAGATCCTGTATCAAGGAATATAATGCCCCAGAGTCGTACACATCAATCTATGAACACTAAGGTCTCGTTGAGGTGGTGCTTAGAGAACTATCCCTCTTGTAACAGGTAGTTCACTAAGGATCATGGCAAAGGCAATGTTCTCTCCCAACCGCTCATGCCGACTATAGGTGGTGTGCCATGATCTATTGACTATCCTAAGCACATGCGTACCTCCACCGATCATTCAGTAGTACTCAGAAAGTAGAGGCTCTCCAATTATCGAGCCGAGATAACTTAATCTGCGTAATGAAGGTGCTTGAAGGCAAAGGCTATCATGTCATCCTCTAGAGACAGCTTAGGGACTCGAGACAGATAGGGTCTCACCATCCGATTTGCTGCTTTATCTGAAAGCAAAACTGGATAAGATACTGTAAGTTTTGGTTTTAGGCTAGAATAGGCACCGTTAGGGCCTCTTAGAGGTTGGTGGCACCAGAAGAAAGTTTTGAGCAAAAGAAAAAAGGGGAGGAAAATAAAGGAGGTACCTATTCTAGGGTTTGGATCCATTCGCGCTCTTGACAAGGATTTGATTCCCACACTTTGTGCACTCACAAGCCTTCTTTCACTCCACACTCTATGGTCATTTGCCTAGCCCGTTATCTTCACCGTTAACCTTATCCTATTTTCTTGCACACATGTACACACCTTTGCTACACTGGTATTGAAAGAGGCTGCTTTCGTGCAAATTTTGCATACGCACATTTGGAGAGGATTTGAGGTTTAGAGGATTGATCACACATATTTGTAGTGATTGTTAGGCATGTTACATGGGGGTGAGGGGAGAGCGTGTTTTCAGGGATCTATTGTGGGTCTTGTTCACACGTGATTGCACCCTGTATGAGTCACGTGTGGGGCTTGTGTTGAGCATTGGTTGTGGCGTTTTTTCACACGCTTGTGCACTTTGGGTAGTGTTCACACACGACCATGGGTTATGATTCTTATTACTTTTACCCTTCAAGTGGCCACCATGGTACGACTTTGCATCATCATCGCGCGAGCAAGACGACATCGTTTTGATTGTTTTTCCGTTTACGATCGGATCATGGGAGAGCCGCTCATGCACTATTATCGTCGCTCTACGATCGATATTATGAGTTGCCATTTTGTGTCATGGTTCACATATCTTTTGTCAATTTCACACGTACGTTTAGTACTACTTCAAGGCTTAGGACCTCTATGCCCTCATTTACAGACTCCACGCTATGAAGAGATGGCATACTCATGCCATTGTTGGACGTTGGAGCTTGCACGTTTGTTGCCTAGTCATATCAGGTGTTATTTTGATGAGGAGGATATATGGTCCACATACGGCAACTTTGTTGACCTACTCTGTGCTCGAATGCGTTGACACAGAAGGTTCGACATTGTTCGCATTCATGGGATGAGTCTTCTTTTGGTGACTTGTACGAGTGTCTGACACTCTTAAGCTGCCATGATTACGTTCTTCTTAATACTGTAGACTACATCGGCGCACGGATCTGATGATGATGATGATGATGATGCGTGCACATGATGATACATACACATATATTTGCACATGATGATATGGACACTGATGCTGACATATGTGATAGCGATGTGTGTGAGCTAGATCATGTGGGCATGATCTGGAGAGGGGGCAGGGATGATGGCATCGAGCATTATGAGTGTTCATATATCTAGGCCTACCTTCTCATCATCCAATACATGACTTGGATGTGGAACATACTTCTTCTTTCTTCAAATGAGCTCGCATGAAAATACATTGTGGATCTTCAAGTATGGAGGAGGGAATAAAAGTTCACGAGCTCAATCTCCAACTTTCCTCGTATTCATGCACAGTCTATAACTTAATCTCCAACTTTCCTCATATTTGTGTAGGGTTTATATTATATGGGCAAAAACTTCTTGTACTTTTCCCCAAGGAGAGGGATGTTCTGTGGTTGGGTCGTATACCAACAAGGAAGACCATATCACCTTCATCAAATTCTCTAGTAGTCTACTTGAGATCAACACGCTACTTTTTTCTATCTTGAGTAGCTTTGATATCCTTTTTTATAGTCCGCATTGAATAATCCACTTTATCTATTTGCTTCAAGACTTCCACTCTTACCAGTGGGTTGAACTAAATCAATGGTGTTGCACAATCTACTATAAGATGCATCGCAATAAAATTATACCGAATGTAGAGAATTCATCCATTTTTTGGGTACCCTTCCATGGAATGCTCGAAGAATGTCTTTGATTACCCTCTCTGCCTAATCATCAATTTCTAGATAGTACCAAAATCTATAGAGCTACACCTTCAAAGCATTTATTCCAAGAGCAGGACACATGAATTCAGCACCCCGATCCCTAACTATCCTTCCAAAGTAAAGTCTAAATATATCCTTTGGAATGACTTTTAGCAAACACCAAGAGCAGTATAAGTCTTTTTCAAAAGAATCGAATGAGCAACCTTCGTCAAGCACCCTTCTTAGAGAAAAGTCTGTGCTTCTGGAGGCTGTCGAGGACTTTGAAGAGACACATACTTCATATGCGATCAGCTACATTCTTCGAGCAAACTAGAATTGCATCAATGAAGACCGAGATAAAATCATCCGGATGTTCTCTGAAGGTCTCTTTTCTTTTTCTTTTTGCATTCAACAATTAAAGCTAGAAGGGGAATTATTTAATCCCAATAGCATTATCGTGAACTCGTAATGTGCATACCATGTATTAAAATCTATCTTAGGAATATTATGATACGATAACATCCTCAGTTTAAGTCAATCTTTATAAATATCTGGCCTTTATGCGATCAATCTAACAGCACATTCCAGGAGTAAGATGTTGATTCTTAACAGTAAGCCGATTTAACCTTGAATATACAATCTCATAGTCCCATCATTCTTCTTCTGAAAGAGAACGAGCACCACATAGCAAGGGGATACAAATGGGCCAAACAAAGCTCTCCTCAAACAGTTATCTCGATTATTCCCCGAGCTCGGTCGCTTTCGGAATGGCCTTCTTATAAGCTCAAGATTCACTATTGTTGGGCTCCGAGAATGAACTCTTTCTCATGATCCACCTCACGAGTTGAGGGTATTGTAGTTAAATCTACGTCACAGTATATACTCACTTAACCTACATGGTTTCCTTGCAACTCTTTATTTGCAGCATGGCTTGCTTCTGCTAGAGTCCCTTCAATAACTTTACTACTTTTACAGGTTATGGGGTGGGAGTTCAACAAACTAGTCCAGTTCCTTTCATCTTGTTCACATGAAGATCCAAGAAGGATATGGTGCCTTTGTGATAATATTTGGCTAGGTTCCCATCCAAGAGAAACTGAATTACATCCGTCTTTTGGCAAGTAACTTCCACTACCCAATTCCACTCGCATTGGTCTGCCTTGCTTATGGTCGATTACTAATTTATGCAACATCCAAGTGAAATGAATGAATGAATGAGAGTTTCTCGAATCAACAAAAAGCTTAAAATTCTTACCTCAAAAATCGGATGGGGTGTAACTTAGTGAGAATCGTTGGTTTCGATCCTGGTGCTCCACTCTATGGAACGAAGTCTACCTCTTCCTTCTTTCTCTGGGGTTAGCTACTATTATAATGGCATTAGAAGTTGCTGAGACTGGGCTAGAACTTGCCTCCTTTGACTTGTCAAGCAAGTTCTATGGTGGAGTTAGAATGGTAACATCAATCGGTGCGTTGGCACAACCATTCATAAAATGTCCCAGTAGCTACTCGCATCTAAAACACTTCATACTCCTTCCTGAGCTAAAAATGCAAATCCAAAGGCATTCTAGGGAAAGAATCAGGTCCACTGTGCCCGCTCGCTTTTCATACTTGGCTCCAATCTTGTCCCCTATTTCTCTTTGAATTTGGCATACTAGAATCAGATGGAGCTCTCTTTGGGAGGGGGCAAAAAGGCCTTTTACTACACGGTCTCCTAAGAAAGAAATACATGCATAAAATCCTCAGCCACCACCATCTTAATTGTTTCCCCGCCGCTAACAAAGACAGTTTCGCATTCTTAACCAATCTATCCAAGGGAGGATCCAATCTTCTAACAAACCCATGGAGAAGGGTCTCGTCTTCCATCGGAAGAGCATATCGGACTAGGCTTACGTAAGATCAATTGATAATATGCCTCCGTAAGTTTGCCTGCTTGAGAAAACTCTATAAACTCATTTATCTTCTCTTCCATGGGGACAAAACCTTTGATGGAGGTAAGCTTTCATGTCCTCCCATCTCAGACTATACCATTAACTTTCAATTTGGCAAGATCCATCTTACTATACCCCGCACATGTTACACTACTCGTCCATAGAATCTGTCCAATTCAACACTCCCTCTCTCCAAGGTTTTTACCCTTGCCTCGAAATGGCTATGGTGGTTGTGACCCATATATAAAGTGCTTCCTTGACATCCTTATCCAATGCCTTAATTCTAGGTATGACATCATCCATCTCTCATGATTATTCTAAAACAAAAGACCGTCGTAGGCTCGGCTAGCAATCGAGATCCTGTATCAAGGAATATAATGCCCCAGAGTCGTACACATCAATCTATGAACACTAAGGTCTCGTCGAGGTGGTGCTTAGAGAACTATCCCTCTTGTAACAGGTAGTTCACTAAGGATCATGGCAAAGGCAATGTTCTCTCCCAACCGCTCATGCCGACTATAGGTGGTGTGCCATGATCTATTGACTATCCTAAGCACATGCGTACCTCCACCGATCATTCAGTAGTACTCAGAAAGTAGAGGCTCTCCAATTATCGAGCCGAGATGACTTAATCTGCGTAATGAAGGTGCTTGAAGGCAAAGGCTATCATGTCATCCTCTAGAGACAGCTTAGGGACTCGAGACAGATAGGGTCTCACCATCCGATTTGCTACTTTATCTGAAAGCGAAACTGGATAAGATACTGTAAGTTTTGGTTTTAGGCTAGAATAGGCACCGTTAGGGCCTCTTAGAGGTTGGTGGCACCAGAAGAAAGTTTTGAGCAAAAGAAAAAAGGGGAGGAAAATAAAGGAGGTATCTATTCTAGGGTTTGGATCCATTCGCGCTCTTGACAAGAATTTGATTCCCACACTTTGTGCACTCAAGCCTTCTTTCACTCCACACTCTATGGTCATTTGCCTAGCCCGTTATCTTCACCGTTAACCTTATCCTATTTTCTTGCACACATGTACACACCTTTGCTACACTGGTATTGAAAGAGGCTGCTTTCGTGCAAATTTTGCATACGAACATTTGAAGAGGATTTGAGGTCTAGAGGATTGATCACACATATTTGTAGTGATTGTTAGGCATGTTACATGGGGGTAAGGGGAGAGCGTGTTTTCAGGGATCTATTGTGGGTCTTGTTCACACGTGATTGCACCCTGTATGAGTCACATGTGGGGCTTGTGTTGAGCATTGGTTGTGGTGTTTTTTCACACACTTGTGCACTTTGGGTAGTGTTCACACACGACCATGGGTTATGATTCTTATTACTTTTACCCTTCAGTTGGGCACCATGGTACGACTTTGCATCATCATCGCGCGAGCAAGACGACGTCGTTTTGATTGTTTTTCCATTTACGATTGGATCATGGGAGAGCCGCTCATGCACTATTATCGTCGCTCTACGATTGATATTATGAGTTGCCATTTTGTGTCATGGTTCACATATCTTTTGTCAATTTCACACGTACGTTTAGTACTACTTCAAGGCTTAGGACCTCTATACCCTCATTTACAGACTCCACACTATGAAGAGATGGCATACTCATGCCATTGTTGGACGTTGGAGCTTGCACGTTTGTTGCCTAGTCATATCAGGTGTTATTTTGATGAGGAGGATATATGGTCCACATACGGCAACTTTGTTGACCTACTCTGTGCTCGAATGCATTGACACAGAAGGTTCGACATTGTTCGCATTCATGGGATGAGTCTTCTTTTGGTGACTTGTACAAGTGTCTGACACTCTTAAGCCACCATGATTACGTTCTTCTTAATACTGTAGACTACATCGACGCACGGATCTGATGATGATGATGATGATGATGTATCTTATATAAACCCATACGCATGATGATCTATTACACACACATACAATGATATTGATGTATCACACACACATGTGCACATGATGATACATACACATATATTTGCACATGATGATATGGACACTGATGCTGACGTATGTGATAGCGATGTGTGTGAGCTAGATCATGTGGGCATGATCTGGAGAGGGTGCAGGGATGATGGCATCGAGCATTATGAGTGTTCATATATCTAGGCCTACCTTCCCATCATCCAATACATGACTTGGATGTGGAACATACTTCTTCTTTCTTCAAATGAGCTCGCATGAAAATACATTGTGGATCTTCAAGTATGGAGGAGGGAATAAAAGTTCACGAGCTCAATCTCCAACTTTCCTCGTATTCATGCACAGTCTATAACTTAATCTCCAACTTTCCTGATATTTGTGTAGGGTTTATATTATATGGGCAAAAACTTCTTGTACTTTTCCCCAAGGAGAGGGATTTTCAGTGGTTGGGTCGTATACCAACAAGGAAGACCATATCACCTTCATCAAATTCTCTAGTAGTCTACTTGAGATCATCACGCTACTTTTTTCTATCTTGAGTAGCTTTGATATCCTTTTTTATAGTCCGCATTGAACAATCCACTTTATCTATTTGCTTCAAGACTTCCACTCTGACCAGTGGGTTGAACTAAATCAATGGTGTTGCACAATCTACTATAAGATGCATCGCAATAAAATTATACCGAATGTAGAGAATTCATCCATTTTTTGGGTACCCTTCCATGGAATGCTCGAAGAATGTCTTTGATTACCCTCTCTGTCTAATCATCAATTTCTAGATAGTACCAAAATCTATAGAGCTACACCTTCAAAGCATTTATTCCAAGAGCAGGACACATGAATTGAGCACCCCGATCCCTAACCAAAGTAAAGTCTAAATATATCCTTTGGAATGACTTTTAGCAAACACCAAGAGCAGTATAAGTCTTTTTCAAAAGAATCGAATGAGCAACCTTCGTCAAGCGATCTACCACACGGCTAAGATGGAATCATGTCCTGCATCGACTGAAGAAAAATCTAATGATGGAATCCATGCTTATGTATTCTAATTGTATATGTGAAATAGGATGCACGTTTCTTGGCGTTTTTGTCATTTCACCTTTGCAAGGCTAAAAGAAATGCTTCTTTGTAGTAGCCACCATGACAGTCTTCACTTAGCCGGGGTGTGTCACGAGCTTTCTTTAGAATCCTCGTATTAAGATCTCTATCTTGAAAAATATATAACCGATTATTGAAGTACAAGCATCCACCTCTAACGTGAATCCATGAATTTTCTTACTTCTAGGGTTGCCTTTACTTTTGCGGTAAGCAATATGATAATAGGGATAAAGAACTTATCTAATCCAATCTCTTCCTTAATCTCAACGTGCAAGTAAGGAGGCCTTCCTGCCTAATATATCTATAACCGATTCTCCTTGTCTAACCTATACTTGATTTTAAAACCAAACTCTCGAAGTGTTTGTATTTATCTTCTTTGCATGATGTTAACATCATTTTGGTTGAAAATTTGCTTTAAAATTTTATGATCTATAACCCGAGAAGACAAGCAACTCTACGTCATCACTGTTCCTCTCGTGAGATCTTAGCTATAGCACCAGCGGATTAGTCAAGCAACCCCTCAGCTTATCAAAGTTACTTTGGAACACAGCAGACCATTAGAATGGAATGTCCTTCGTGAGAAACGCCGTCAAAGGAGAAACAATCTTGGCATATGAACATCGGATACCATCTTATCAATCCCAAGAACCAGTTGACTTCCTCTATCGTCTTTGGTTCTAGCAAATCGATAGCCGCTTTTGCACCTTGGCGGGATCAGCTAATATACTATCTCTTGACATTATGATCCCGGATATTCAATTTGATGGTAAAGAAGGTACATGCACCCTTCTTAGAGAAAAGTCTGTGCTTCTGGAGGCTTTCGAGGACTTTGAAGAGACACATACTTCACATGCGATCAGCTACATTCTTCGAGCAAACTAGAATTGCATCAATGAAGACCGAGATAAAATCATCCGGATGTTCTCTGAAGTTCTCTTTTCTTTTTCTTTTTGCATTCAACAATTAAAGCTAGAAGGGGAATTATTTAATCCCAATAGCATTATCGTGAACTCGTAATGTGCATACCATGTATTAAAATCTATCTTAGGAATATTATGATACGATAACATCCTCAGTTTAAGTCAATCTTTATAAATATCTGGCCTTTATGCGATCAATCTAACAGCACATTCCAGGAGTAAGATGTTGATTCTTAACAGTAAGCCGATTTAACCTTGAATATACAATCTCATAGTCCCATCATTCTTCTTCTGAAAGAGAACGAGCACCACATAGCAAGGGGATACAAATGGGCCAAACAAAGCTCTCCTCAAACAGTTATCTCCATTATTCCCCGAGCTCGGTTGCTTTCGGAATGGCCTTCTTATAAGCTCAAGATTCACTATTGTTGGGCTTCGAGAATGAACTCTTTCTCATGATCCACCTCACGAGTTGAGGGTATTGTAGTTAAATCTACGTCAGAGTATATACTCACTTAACCTACATGGTTTCCTTGCAACTCTTTATTTGCAGCATGGCTTGCTTCTGCTAGAGTCCCTTCAATAACTTTACTACTTTTACAGGTTATGGGGTGGGAGTTCAACAAACTACTCCAGTTCCTTTCATCTTGTTCACATGAAGATCCATGAAGGAAATGGTGCCTTTGTGATAATATTTGGCTAGGTTCCCATCCAAGAGAAACTGAATTACATCCGTCTTTTGGCAAGTAACTTCCACTACCCAATTCCACTCGCATTGGTCTGCCTTGCTTATGGTCGATTACTAATTTATGCAACATCCAAGTGAAATGAATGAATGAATGAGCATTTCTCGAATTAACAAAAAGCTTAAAATTCTTACCTCAAAAATCGGATGGGGTGTAACTTAGTGAGAATCGTTGGTTTCGATCCTGGTGCTCCACTCTATTGAACAAAGTCTACGTCTTCCTTCTTTCTCTGGGGTTAGCTACTATTATAATGGCATTAGAAGTTGCTGAGACTGGGCTAGAACTTGCCTCCTTTGACTTGTCAAGCAAGTTCTATGGTGGAGTTAGAATGGTAACATCAATCGGTGCATTGGCACAACCATTCATAAAATGTCCCAGTAGCTGCTCGCATCTAAAACACTTCATACTCCTTCCTGAGCTAAAAATGCAAATCCAAAGGCATTCTAGGGAAAGAATCATGTCCACTGTGCCCGCTCGCTTTTCATACTTGGCTCCAATCTTGTCCCCTATTTCTCTTTGAATTTGGCATACTAGAATAAGATGGAGCTCTCTTTGGGAGGGGGCAAAAAGGCCTTTTACTACACGGTCTCCTTAGAAAGAAATACATGCATAAAATCCTCAGCCACCACCATCTTAACTGTTTCCCCGCCGCTAACAAAGACAGTTTCGCATTCTTAACCAATCTATCCAAGGGAGGATCCAATCTTCTAATGAACCCATGGAGAAGGGTCTCGTCTTCCATCGGAAGAGCATATCGGACTAGGCTTACGTAAGATCAATTGATAATATGCCTCCGTAAGTTTGCCTGCTTGAGAAAACTCTATAAACTCATTTATCTTCTCTTCCATGGGGACAAAACCTTTGATGGAGGTAAGCTTTCATGTCCTCCCATCTCAGACTATACCATTAACTTTCAATTTGGCAAGATCCATCTTACTGTACCCCGCACATGTTACACTACTCGTCCATAGAATCTGTCCAATTCAACACTCCCTCTCTCCAAGGTTTTTACCCTTGCCTCGAAATGGCTATGGTGGTTGTGACCCATATATGAAGTGCTTCCTTGACATCCTTATCCAATGCCTTAATTCTAGGTATGACATCATCCATCTCTCATGATTATTCTAAAACAAAAGACCGTCGTAGGCTCGGCTAGCAATCGAGATCCTGTATCAAGGAATATAATGCCCCAGAGTCGTACACATCAATCTATGAACACTAAGGTCTCGTCGAGGTGGTGCTTAGAGAACTATCCCTCTTGTAACACGTAGTTCACTAAGGATCATGGCAAAGGCAATGTTCTCTCCCAACCGCTCATGCCGACTATAGGTGGTGTGCCATGATCTATTGACTATCCTAAGCACATGCGTACCTCCACCGATCATTCAGTAGTACTCAGAAAGTAGAGGCTCTCCAATTATCGAGCCGAGATGACTTAATCTGCGTAATGAAGGTGCTTGAAGGCAAAGGCTATCATGTCATCCTCTAGAGACAGCTTAGGGACTCGAGACAGATAGGGTCTCACCATCCGATTTGCTGCTTTATCTGAAAGCGAAACTGGAAAAGATACTGTAAGTTTTGGTTTTAGGCTAGAATAGGCACCGTTAGGGCCTCTTAGAGGTTGGTGGCACCAGAAGAAAGTTTTGAGCAAAAGAAAAAAGGGGAGGAAAATAAAGGAGGTACCTATTCTAGGGTTTGGATCCATTCGCGCTCTTGACAAGGATTTGATTCCCACACTTTGTGCACTCAAGCCTTCTTTCACTCCACACTCTTTGGTCATTTGCCTAGCCCATTATCTTCACCGTTAACCTTATCCTATTTTCTTGCACACATGTACACACCTTTGCTACACTGGTATTGAATGAGGCTGCTTTCGTGCAAATTTTGCATACGCACATTTGGAGAGGATTTGAGGTCTAGATGTAGAGGATTGATCACACATATTTGTAGTGATTGTTAGGCATGTTACATGGGGGTGAGGGGAGAGCGTATTTTCAGGGATCTATTATGGGTCTTGTTCACACATGATTGCACCCTATATGAGTCACGTGTGGGGCTTGTGTTGAGCATTGGTTGTGGTGTTTTTTCACACGCTTGTGCACTTTGGGTAGTGTTCACACACGACCATGGGTTATGATTCTTATTACTTTTACCCTTCAGATGGGCACCATGGTACGACTTTGCATCATCATCGCGCGAGCAAGATGACATCGTTTTGATAGTTTTTCTGTTTACGATCGGATCATGGGAGAGCCGCTCATGCACTATTATCGTCGCTCTACGATCGATATTATGAGTTGTCGTTCTGTGTCATGGTTCACATATCTTTTGTCAATTTCACACGTACATTTAGTAGTACTTCAAGGCTTAGGACCTTTATACCCTCATTTACAGACTCCACGCTATGAAGAGGCATACTCATGCCATTGTTGGACGTTGGAGCTTGCACGTTTGTTGCCTAGTCATATGAGGTGTTATTTTGATGAGGAGGATATATGGTCCACATACGGCAACTTTGTTGACCTACTCTGTGCTTGAATGCGTTGACACAGAAGGTTTGGCATTGTTCGCATTCATGGGATGAGTCTTCTTTTGGTGACTTGTACGAGTGTCTGACACTCTTAAGCCGCCATGATTACGTTCTTCTTAATACTGTAGACTACATCGGCGCACGGATCTGATGATGACGATGATGATGATGTATCTTATATAAACCCATACGCATGATGATCTATTACACACACATACGATGATATTGATGTATCACACACACATGTGCACATGATGATACATACACATATATTTGCACATGATGATATGGACACTGATGCTGACGTATGTGATAGCGATGTGTGTGAGCTAGATCATGTGGGCATGATCTCGAGAGGGGGCAGGGATGATGGCATCGAGCATTATGAGTGTTCATATATCTAGGCCTACCTTCTCATCATCCAATACATGACTTGGATGTGGAACATATTTCTTCTTTCTTCAAATGAGCTCGCATGAAAATACATTGTGGATCTTCAAGTATGGAGGAGGGAATAAAAGTTCACGAGCTCAATCTCCAACTTTCCTCGTATTCATGCACAGTCTATAACTTAATCTCCAACTTTCCTCATATTTGTGTAGGGTTTATATTATATGGGCAAAAACTTCTTGTACTTTTTCCCAAGGAGAGGGATTTTCTGTGGTTGGGTCGTATACCAACAAGGAAGACCATATCACCTTCATCAAATTCTCTAGTAGTCTACTTGAGATCAACACGCTACTTTTTTCTATCTTGAGTAGCTTTGATATCCTTTTTTATAGTCCGCATTGAACAATCCACTTTATCTATTTGCTTCAAGACTTCCACTCTGACCAGTGGGTTGAACTAAATCAATGGTGTTGCACAATCTACTATAAGATGCATCGCAATAAAATTATACCGAATGTAGAGAATTCATCCATTTTTTGGGTACCCTTCTATGGAATGCTCGAAGAATGTCTTTGATTACCCTCTCTGCCTATTCATCAATTTCTAGATAGTACCAAAATCTATAGAGCTACAGCTTCAAAGCATTTATTCCAAGAGCAGGACACATGAATTCAGCACCCCGATCCCTAACTATCCTTCCAAAGTAAAGTCTAAATATATCCTTTGGAATGACTTTTAGCAAACACCAAGAGCAGTATAAGTCTTTTTCAAAAGAATCGAATGAGCAACCTTCGTCAAGCGATCTACCACACGGCTAAGATGGAATCATGTCCTGCATCGACTGAAGAAAAATCTAATGATGGAATCCATGCTTATGTATTCTAATTGTATATGTGAAATAGGATGCACGTTTCTTGGCGTTTTTGTCATTTCACCTTTGCAAGGCTAAAAGAAATGCTTCTTTGTAGTAGCCACCATGACGGTCTTCACTTAGCCAGGGCGTGTCACGAGCTTTCTTTAGAATCCTCGTATTAAGATCTCTATCTTGAAAAATATATAACCGATTATTGAAGTACAAGCATCCACCTCTAACGTGAATCCATGAATTTTCTTTACTTCTAGGGTTGCCTTTACTTTTGCGGTAAGCAATATGATAATAGGGATAAAGAACTTATCTAATCCAATCTCTTTCTTAATCTCAACGTGCAAGTAAGGAGGCCTTCCTGCCTAATATATCTATGACCTCATTCTCCTTGTCTAACCTATACTTGATTTTAAAACCAAACTCTCGAAGTGTTTGTATTTATCTTCTTTGCATGATGTTAACATCATTCTGGTTGAAAATTTGCTTTAAAATTTTATGATCTATAACCCGAGAAGACAAGCAACTCTACGTCATCACTGTTCCTCTCGTCAGATCTTAGCTATAGCACCAGCGGATTAGTCAAGCAACCCCTCAGCTTATCAAAGTTACTTTGGCACATCGCAGACAATTAGAATGGAATGTCCTTCTTGAGAAGCGCCGTCAAAGGAGAAACAATCTTGGCATATGAACATCGGATACCATCTTATCAATCCCAAGAACCATTTGACTTCGTCTATCATCTTTGGTTCTGGCAAATCGATAGCCGCTTTTGCACCTTGGCGGGATCAGCTAATATACTATCTCTTGACATTATGATCCCGGATATTCAATTTGATGGTAAAGAAGGTACATGCACCCTTCTTAGAGAAAATTCTGTGCTTCTGGAGGCTTTCGAGGACTTTGAAGAGACACATACTTCACATGCGATCAGCTACATTCTTCAAGCAAACTAGAATTGCATCAATGAAGACCGAGATAAAATCATCCGGATGTTCTCTGAAGGTCTCTTTTCTTTTTCTTTTTGCATTCAACAATTAAAGCTAGAAGGGGAATTATTTAATCCCAATAGCATTATCGTGAACTCGTAATGTGCATACAATGTGTAAGATTCCTCTCCCAACCCCTTTTTGATGTCTAGTATCTTCCCCTGTAATCAACCCCTCTTCAGAAATATAAAGACCTTGTTTCTAACTATTTTAGCCTAGAGAGAGAAAATATTCTAGAGAGAGAATATTCAGATTTTGAATATTTTTGGATAGAAAAATATCTCTTATAATTCAAATGAGTTCCCCTGAAACAGAAATTCAAAAAGAATTTTTCAATGTGCAATTGGAATTAATTGGAAATAGGTATAAAGAACCTTAGTCTAAGGGTCTAGATTTTCAGAAATCTTTAGACTATGGTCCAATTAAGGTTCCTATGGGCCAATAGCATCAATCCATGTGTAGGGAGTAGATAAATCCAATTTGTAAAAAAGAAGATACCCAAAAATGAGTAAATGCTCACATAAGGTGAAGAGTTGAAAATGTACAAGGTTTATTAGTAAAAAACTATGAGCAATATTAAAATGATTCCATTATGACACTTATGTAAGGAAAGAGAGTTCTTTAAAGGAGGTGCATATTTCACATGCTTGAATGAGTTTTAAACTCATAAAAATTGAGATATTTCATCTCTCCTCTCTCCTCATTCAAGTCTAGTTCCAAAAAGTTAGCTTAACTGACCTAAAAATGGTCAAAAATTGACCAAACTGATTTGGAAAATTCTAGAATCAGTTTGTTTGGTTAGGAGCTCAATTTTTCCTATAAATAGAAGCCTCCCCCTTGTTGAAAAATATATAGTGTTTATGCATCGTTACTCTACTCCACCTAAGCCAAGAACTGTGAATTCATTTAATAATTCACTAGTTTTTGGAGCTTCCCTCTTTCTTCAATCCCCATTAGTGGCTCCATCAACATACTTAACCAATTGATTGGTTGGGGGCCTCTACCGTGAACAAAGAATCAAGCAATTTGTAAGGTAATTAGTGAATATTGATCTTTCTATAATTTCTCAATGTTTCTCTCTTCTCAACCCCTCTCAAGCTTGAGAAGCTTAATTGGTATGATTTTTTAAATGCTATTAAAGTTAATTGGTGAATAGTAGTGAAGAGTTACATAATTTAATAAATGCTATTGAAGTTAATTTTTATTTATGTTTAAATTCTAATGGTTTTTATGTAATTTCTCTCTCTCACTCAAGAAATGGTCATACTCATGACCCATTCTCAATCCACATGAAGCTTTTCATAAAGCTTTTTCTTAATCCAAGATTAAGCTATGCTTGAGGCCAAATTAATGGCTTTTTCCTATGCTTTTAGTTTATGCATATTGATGATTCAATCTATTATAGATTAATGATCCAATTAGAGATCATTTTAATTATTTCCTTAATGATAAGCTTTATCCCTTAGAAAAAATTGAGATTTATCAGTCATAGCAGCGGAGCTATGGCAAAATTTTTATAAAAATTATGCATAAAATAATTTCATTTAAAGCATAAAAAGAGGACTTCCTACCATATTCTAGGAATTATCATCCTAGATTAATTGAAAGAATTTCATTATAATCATGGAGAAATTGAATTTTAATATCATGCATAAAGGATAATTTTTTTAATATCAAAAGTGTTACTTTTATCATTTTTAATTTTCATGCATAGAAGTATGCATAAAGGATAATTTTTTTTATATCAAAAGTGTTACTTTTATCATTTTTAATTTTCATGCATAGAAGTATGCATAAAGGATAAATTTTTTTTATATCAAAAGTGTTACTTTTATCATTTTTAATTTTCATGCATAGAAGTATGCATAAAGGATAATTTTTTTTATATCAAAAGTGTTACTTTTATCATTTTTAATTTTCATGCATAGAAGTATGCATAAAGGATAATTTTTTTATATCAAAAGTGTTACTTTTATCATATTGGATTTCATGCATAGAGGTATGCATAAAAGTTGAATATTTTATTATAAAAGTGTTACTTTTAGCATAATTGAAATTCATGCATAGAGGTATGCATAAAAGATATGGGAAGTGATAAGATATGATAAGATGCATGTGGATATGGATATGGATGTGTATGTATGAATGTGGATATGGGATGTGGATGTATAAATGAGGATGTGAAAATGGAGATAAGCATGTAGATGTGGATGTATGGATGTGAATGTGGATGTATGGATGTGAATGTGGATATGGATGTGGATGTATGAATGTGGATGTATGGATGTATGAATGTGGATGTATGGATGTGAATGAGGATGTAGATGTGGATGCATGGATGTAAATGTGGATGTGGATGTATGGATGTATGCATGTAGATGTGGATGCATGAATGTGGATGTATGGATGTGAATGAGCATATAGATGTGGATGTATGGATGTGAATGTGCATGTAGATATGGATGTATATATGTGAATGGGAATGTGGATGTGGATGTATGTATGCATGTGGATGTGGATATGGATGTGTATGTATGAATGCGGATATGGATGTGGATATGGATGTGTATGTATGAATGTGGATATGGGATGTGGATGTATAAATGAGGATGTGAAAATGGAGATAAGCATGTAGATGTGGATGCATGAATGTGGATGTATGGATGTGAATGAGGATATAGATGTGGATGTATGGATGTGAATGTGCATGTAGATATGGATGTATATATGTGAATGGAAATGTGGATGTGGATGTATGTATGCATGTGGATGTGGATATGGATGTGTATGTATGAATGTGGATATGGGATGTGGATGTATAAATGAGGATGTGAAAATGGAGATAAGCATGTAGATGTGGATGTATGGATGTGAATGTGGATGTGGATGTGGATGTATGAATGTGGATGTATGGATGTGAATGAGGATGTGGATGTGGATGCATGGATGTAAATGTGGATGTGTATGTATGGATGTATGCATGTAGATGTGGATACATGAATGTGGATGTATGGATGTGAATGAGGATATAGATGTGGATGTATGGATGTGAATGTGCATGTAGATATGGATGTATAGATGTGAATGAAAATGTGGATGTGGATGTATGTATGTATGTGGATGTGGATGTATGAATGAGGACATGATAATGAATGTATGCATGTGGATGTGGATATGGATGTGTATGTATGAATGCGGATATGGATGTGGATATGGATGTGTATGTATGAATGTGGATATGGGATGTGGATGTATAAATGAGGATGTGAAAATGGAGATAAGCATGTAGATGTGGATGTATGGATGTGAATGTGGATGTGGATGTGGATGTATGGATGTGGATATGGATGTGAATATATGATATGTGACGTGAAGGAATCTGAAGTGAAGAGATGGAAAATGATGTGATTGGATGAGTACACATATAAATGAAATGTGGAATAAGTAATGTGGATTGTATGAGGGATAATGTGGAAAAATGAGAGTTAACATAGAAATTGTATTTATAAACTGTTTGTAAATGCTGTTTGTAAATGGCTGTTTTATGTCAAGAATGCTGGGAAAGCATTTTGACCGTCTTGTGATTAAGGTCGTGGAGACCTAACTGATAAAGTTGCAACTGCTGACGGAGAGTCAATGGAGGACGTCTCACGTAGCAAGGTCGGCCGAGGTCTTGACCAGCCTCGGTTCGATTAAAATGGTGAGCTTCCGGTACGGTGGATGAGGGACCAAGGAAGCGGCCTATGAGTGAAGCGCTAGGTCACCTGCGAAGGATCCTAGAGGGTGCTGACCATACGGTGCTCGGGCTCTGGGTCGCCTAGGATACCCACGCGTGCGTCGAGGAAGATATTGGAACAAGGAGTAAGAGTTGTTTTGTGAAACCGGGCATGGATCTGGTTGATTGACCTTGCTGGTCTTCAATGGATGAGTCCATGGCTCTTTATATGGATCTGTTGGTTGATCTTGCTGATCTTCAACGAGAGTCCATCTTGATTTTTATAAGTGATTATATTGCCGAGTATTATGGGCTAGGAACTATTGAAAAGGCCCCTGTGTGGACAGGTGGTGAGCGTTCTAGTTGCCAATGATGCCATAGATACTCTGATGAAGGAATGATGGGAAATTATGAATCAACCGGATAAATTGGAAGATTGTGATCAGTGGTACTATGGTTTCATTAAAGGATTGTTTTAAAGCTAGCTGATGCTAAGAAAAAGGCAATTTCATATTGGGTGTGTAAGTGGTGTGGCTAGTTTTATGTTTGCATGAACTTCCGGCTAGGGGGCCTTGGAACTCTTTTCCTTGGTACCCGGGACAAAACCTAACCAAATTCCAAATTGGATCCCATCACTACAGTGGTTGGGCGGTTGGCTAACCCATGGGATCGGATGGGGTTAGGCTGGACTGATGGATCCGTAAATCGAGACTCAAACTTTTGTTTTTACGATAAAAAAAATAAATCCCGGACAGTAACTGTTCTATGGATAGGAATCAACGGCTGTGCCTCTTGAATGGGGAAAAAAGCGTTGATCCCAATGATCCAAGTGCAAGTTTCTTCCTTGATTTGACCAAGTACCATTAAAGGTGCAGTCAGATCAGTTGATCCGTAATGATCTTGACTACGTTAGAGTAAAGAGTTATCCTGGTGGAATCGCCCATGCTTTCCGGGTAAAGGAAGTTTTTCCGGTTTCGGTTTTGGACAAACCGACGGATTAGTCTCTTGTCCGGATATCCGTGGGCGAGGCCCCGAGTGTGGGACCCCTGTCCCGCGCGAGAAGTGCTACTTCCGCTGCTAGTACCCCGAATCCGTTGCTCGGTGGGAACAGGGATCTCACAGTTGGTATCAGAGCATTTTGGTTAAATGAGGATCAACCGAGAAGCCAAATATATCAAAAAAATTTCAAGAATCAAAAAGGTTGTAATTGTGTGATATAATTCATACAATTTGATATTCAAACTGAAATTCGTAATTTGGTAATTGGGTCTTCAGATGGAAGTACCGCAATTATATAGAATTCGTGACTTGCTTGAGGCCTAGACATGATGGTATTTACCTTATAATTCCAAGGGCCGTGACTACCCGTATATACCGAGAGTATACTGCAGCTCTTTACTGACAGTATATACGAGTAAATCTAAGACTTGAAATTATAAGCGTTAATGCTATCCAGATGATGAATTCGAATGTGGTTGATATGATTTTTAATTTTGTTTGAGAATTGATGAATTGAATTGGATTCTGATTGAAAATTCTGATTGAAAAATGATGATTTCTGAAATTAGTTGAAATATAAAAATCCGAACAAAACCACAATGAGGATGAATGGGACGAGTCCCAGTGATGATATTCATAACTGGAATGATGATAATGATTTCAGCAAATCACTATGAGATTAGTGGATTGTGCTGTCAGATTGCTACTGTTAACACTTGAGACGGTAGATTAAGTTAAGGGATGACAAATTGAGAACTTGCTTAACTAAAATTCCTGTGGAGGAATGTTCAGAAGGAAAATTTTCAGACTAATGGACCATTATCGTGTTAAAGATATGAATGATATGATCTGAATGAATTGTTATTTAATGATGAGTTCTATATAAGGGATAATTATCCCCGTATTCTGTTGGGTTGACCAGAATATAAGGAACCCCAGAATAAATTGGATCTTAAGAAAAAGAGTTGTCCTCTACCTTGCGAGATGAGGACATCTCGCACTTTTCAAGTGGGGTAGAATGTAAGATTCTCCCCCAGCCTTCGAGGTATACAGGAGTAAGTATCTCCCTTTCTGATCTTATAATTATTCTCTCTCTAAAATAAAAGAAAGATTCTGTTTAAAAAAGGAAGAACCTTTTCCCTGAATACTTCTCAAGAGTCCCACCTGTTTTAAGATTCAGAACAATGAGTTCAGAAGTGAGAATCGATGTTTTGGATATCAAGGTTTTGGTCTTCATTCGAGTACGGCCCAAAAGAAGTTCTTTATCTCTTGGGAAGTATAAGAAGTTATCTCCCAGATATTGTGGACCAAAGAAAGTAGGTGATTTAGCTTACGAACTTCCTTTATCTCCTCATCTCAAAGTTCTAAATGCCTTCTATAGAAAAATATGCCAAACCCAAATCATGAAAAGACGGTAAAACTTCAGTGGCAAGTTACCGTTGGCTTCTAAGTTACGCTAGCTCCTTCCTTTATATAAGTCGTAACTTTTACTTGTCACTCACAGTAATCTTACTTCCATCGATCTCCTTTCTTTCTTAATCTCCTTCATGGCTTGGCAACAAGAACTAGTTTTATCCATAATGATTCCTCACCTTCAAGACGCAAGTGAGTCTGTGAAGAAGGATTTTATAGAGCAGTATGAGCGCTCACTTTTCCCTCACTTGGGAACTTCTGTAGCGCAAACCAAATGGCGGACCTATCAAGACATAACTAGGGTAACACCCTGGGGTCAGCAACATTTTCGTAATAATGTCCGCTTGGCCATGGCTATTGAAGCTTTGGGATTGGGTCCCGGGTACTACTGCGTCATGAGATCAAGGCATCTTGGGTTTTCTGAGCGGGTCTTCTTACTGGCGTGTTTTCTTCCTCATGAGAAGATATGTCTTTATCCCGTTTTTGGCTTGCCTCTCAGAGGTCCTTTTGTTAGATCGCCTCATACCACTGAGATAGGTGCGGCAATAACTAGCAGAATCATTCCCATAGATGAGTTACCCTACACTTGTGCAGCTTGTGAGGACTGCTTTTGTGACCATATGATGGACGGACTTATGGAAGTGTAAAGAGTTCTTCTATCTTTACTGTATAAGTTCCGAGAATGAATAAAGTTTAAATCTTGTTCTTATCTTGAATCTTGCTCTCTTGAGACTTTTTTTTAATTGGTGGTTAATCTTAATTAAAAAAATTTTTCTCTCAGTCTCATACTTGTGCATCTTGCGAAATTACCCCCAGTTTGCGAGATGAGGGCATCTCGCGTTTTTTAAGTGGGGTAGAATGTAAGATTCCTCTCCCAACCCCTTTTTGATGTCTAGTATCTTCCCCTGTAATCAACCCCTCTTCAGAAATATAAAGACCTTGTTTCTAACTATTTTAGCCTAGAGAGAGAAAATATTCTAGAGAGAGAATATTCAGATTTTGAATATTTTTGGATAGAAAAATATCTCTTATAATTCAAATGAGTTCCCCTGAAACAGAAATTCAAAAAGAATTTTCCAATGTGCAATTGGAATTAATTGGAAATAGGTATAAAGAACCTTAGTCTAAGGGTCTAGATTTTCAGAAATCTTTAGACTATGGTCCAATTAAGGTTCCTATGGGCCAATAGCATCAATCCATGTGTAGGGAGTAGATAAATCCAATTTGTAAAAAAGAAGATACCCAAAAATGAGTAAATGCTCACATAAGGTGAAGAGTTGAAAATGTACAAGGTTTATTAGTAAAAAACTATGAGCAATATTAAAAATATGAGATATTTTGGGAATAATGATTTTATTATGACACATATGTAAGGAAGGAGAGTCCCTTAAATTCTCACATAAGATGAAGAGTTGAAAATGTACAAGGTTTATTAGTAAAAAACTATGAGCAATATTAAAATGATTCCATTATGACACATATGTAAGGAAGGGGAGTTCTTTAAAGGATGTGCATATTTCACATAAGATGAAGAGTTGAAAATGTACAAGGTTTATTAGTAAAAAACTATGAGCAATATTAAAATGATTCCATTATGACACTTATGTAAGGAAAGAGAGTTCTTTAAAGGAGGTGCATATTTCACATGCTTGAATGAGTTTTAAACTCATAAAAATTGAGATATTTCATCTCTCCTCTCTCCTCATTCAAGTCTAGTTCCAAAAAGTTAGCTTAACTGACCTAAAAATGGTCAAAAATTGACCAAACTGATTTGGAAAATTCTAGAATCAGTTTGTTTGGTTAGGAGCTCAATTTTTCCTATAAATAGAAGCCTCCCCCTTGTTGAAAAATATATAGTGTTTATGCATCGTTACTCTACTCCACCTAAGCCAAGAACTGTGAATTCATTTAATAATTCACTAGTTTTTGGAGCTTCCCTCTTTCTTCAATCCCCATTAGTGGCTCCATCAACATACTTAACCAATTGATTGGTTGGGGGCCTCTACCGTGAACAAAGAATCAAGCAATTTGTAAGGTAATTAGTGAATATTGATCTTTCTATAATTTCTCAATGTTTCTCTCTTCTCAACCCCTCTCAAGCTTGAGAAGCTTAATTGGTATGATTTTTTAAATGCTATTAAAGTTAATTGGTGAATAGTAGTGAAGAGTTACATAATTTAATAAATGCTATTGAAGTTAATTTTTATTTATGTTTAAATTCTAATGGTTTTTATGTAATTTCTCTCTCTCACTCAAGAAATGGTCATACTCATGACCCATTCTCAATCCACATGAAGCTTTTCATAAAGCTTTTTCTTAATCCAAGATTAAGCTATGCTTGAGGCCAAATTAATGGCTTTTTCCTATGCTTTTAGTTTATGCATATTGATGATTCAATCTATTATAGATTAATGATCCAATTAGAGATCATTTTAATTATTTCCTTAATGATAAGCTTTATCCCTTAGAAAAAATTGAGATTTATCAGTCATAGCAGCGGAGCTATGGCAAAATTTTTATAAAAATTATGCATAAAATAATTTCATTTAAAGCATAAAAAGAGGACTTCCTACCATATTCTAGGAATTATCATCCTAGATTAATTGAAAGAATTTCATTATAATCATGGAGAAATTGAATTTTAATATCATGCATAAAGGATAATTTTTTTAATATCAAAAGTGTTACTTTTATCATTTTTAATTTTCATGCATAGAAGTATGCATAAAGGATAATTTTTTTTATATCAAAAGTGTTACTTTTATCATTTTTAATTTTCATGCATAGAAGTATGCATAAAGGATAATTTTTTTTTATATCAAAAGTGTTACTTTTATCATTTTTAATTTTCATGCATAGAAGTATGCATAAAGGATAATTTTTTTTATATCAAAAGTGTTACTTTTATCATTTTTAATTTTCATGCATAGAAGTATGCATAAAGGATAATTTTTTTATATCAAAAGTGTTACTTTTATCATATTGGATTTCATGCATAGAGGTATGCATAAAAGTTGAATATTTTATTATAAAAGTGTTACTTTTAGCATAATTGAAATTCATGCATAGAGGTATGCATAAAAGATATGGGAAGTGATAAGATATGATAAGATGCATGTGGATATGGATATGGATGTGTATGTATGAATGTGGATATGGGATGTGGATGTATAAATGAGGATGTGAAAATGGAGATAAGCATGTAGATGTGGATGTATGGATGTGAATGTGGATGTATGGATGTGAATGTGGATATGGATGTGGATGTATGAATGTGGATGTATGGATGTATGAATGTGGATGTATGGATGTGAATGAGGATGTAGATGTGGATGCATGGATGTAAATGTGGATGTGGATGTATGGATGTATGCATGTAGATGTGGATGCATGAATGTGGATGTATGGATGTGAATGAGCATATAGATGTGGATGTATGGATGTGAATGTGCATGTAGATATGGATGTATATATGTGAATGGGAATGTGGATGTGGATGTATGTATGCATGTGGATGTGGATATGGATGTGTATGTATGAATGCGGATATGGATGTGGATATGGATGTGTATGTATGAATGTGGATATGGGATGTGGATGTATAAATGAGGATGTGAAAATGGAGATAAGCATGTAGATGTGGATGCATGAATGTGGATGTATGGATGTGAATGAGGATATAGATGTGGATGTATGGATGTGAATGTGCATGTAGATATGGATGTATATATGTGAATGGAAATGTGGATGTGGATGTATGTATGCATGTGGATGTGGATATGGATGTGTATGTATGAATGTGGATATGGGATGTGGATGTATAAATGAGGATGTGAAAATGGAGATAAGCATGTAGATGTGGATGTATGGATGTGAATGTGGATGTGGATGTGGATGTATGAATGTGGATGTATGGATGTGAATGAGGATGTGGATGTGGATGCATGGATGTAAATGTGGATGTGTATGTATGGATGTATGCATGTAGATGTGGATACATGAATGTGGATGTATGGATGTGAATGAGGATATAGATGTGGATGTATGGATGTGAATGTGCATGTAGATATGGATGTATAGATGTGAATGGAAATGTGGATGTGGATGTATGTATGTATGTGGATGTGGATGTATGAATGAGGACGTGATAATGAATGTATGCATGTGGATGTGGATATGGATGTGTATGTATGAATGCGGATATGGATGTGGATATGGATGTGTATGTATGAATGTGGATATGGGATGTGGATGTATAAATGAGGATGTGAAAATGGAGATAAGCATGTAGATGTGGATGTATGGATGTGAATGTGGATGTGGATGTGGATGTATGGATGTGGATATGGATGTGAATATATGATATGTGACGTGAAGGAATCTGAAGTGAAGAGATGGAAAATGATGTGATTGGATGAGTACACATATAAATGAAATGTGGAATAAGTAATGTGGATTGTATGAGGGATAATGTGGAAAAATGAGAGTTAACATAGAAATTGTATTTATAAACTGTTTGTAAATGCTGTTTGTAAATGGCTGTTTTATGTCAAGAATGCTGGGAAAGCATTTTGACCGTCTTGTGATTAAGGTCGTGGAGACCTAACTGATAAAGTTGCAACTGCTGACGGAGAGTCAATGGAGGACGTCTCACGTAGCAAGGTCGGCCGAGGTCTTGACCAGCCTCGGTTCGATTAAAATGGTGAGCTTCCGGTACGGTGGATGAGGGACCAAGGAAGCGGCCTATGAGTGAAGCGCTAGGTCACCTGCGAAGGATCCTAGAGGGTGCTGACCATACGGTGCTCGGGCTCTGGGTCGCCTAGGATACCCACGCGTGCGTCGAGGAAGATATTGGAACAAGGAGTAAGAGTTGTTTTGTGAAACCGGGCATGGATCTGGTTGATTGACCTTGCTGGTCTTCAATGGATGAGTCCATGGCTCTTTATATGGATCTGTTGGTTGATCTTGCTGATCTTCAACGAGAGTCCATCTTGATTTTTATAAGTGATTATATTGCCGAGTATTATGGGCTAGGAACTATTGAAAAGGCCCCTGTGTGGACAAGTGGTGAGCGTTCTAGTTGCCAATGATGCCATAGATACTCTGATGAAGGAATGATGGGAAATTATGAATCAACCGGATAAATTGGAAGATTGTGATCAGTGGTACTATGGTTTCATTAAAGGATTGTTTTAAAGTTAGCTGATGCTAAGAAAAAGGCAATTTCATATTGGGTGTGTAAGTGGTGTGGCTAGTTTTATGTTTGCATGAACTTCCGGCTAGGGGGCCTTGGAACTCTTTTCCTTGGTACCCGGGACAAAACCTAACCAAATTCCAAATTGGATCCCATCACTACAGTGGTTGGGCGGTTGGCTAACCCATGGGATCGGATGGGGTTAGGCTGGACTGATTGATCCGTAAATCGAGACTCAAACTTTTGTTTTTACGATAAAAAAAATAAATCCCGGACAGTAACTGTTCTATGGATAGGAATCAACGGCTGTGCCTCTTGAATGGGGAAAAAAGCGTTGATCCCAATGATCCAAGTGCAAGTTTCTTCCTTGATTTGACCAAGTACCATTAAAGGTGCAGTCAGATCAGTTGATCCGTAATGATCTTGACTACGTTAGAGTAAAGAGTTATCCTGGTGGAATCGCCCATGCTTTCCGGGTAAAGGAAGTTTTTCCGGTTTCGGTTTTGGACAAACCGACGGATTAGTCTCTTGTCCGGATATCCGTGGGCGAGGCCCCGAGTGTGGGACCCCTGTCCCGCGCGAGAAGTGCTACTTCCGCTGCTAGTACCCCGAATCCGTTGCTCGGTGGGAACAGGGATCTCACACAATGTATTAAAATCTATCTAACAGCACATTCCAGGAGTAAGATGCTGATTCTTAACCGTAAGCCGATTTAACCTTGAATATACAATCTGATAGTCCCATCATTCTTCTTCTTAAAGGGAACGAGCACCACATAGCAAGGGGATACAAATGGTCCAAACAAAGCTCTCCTCAAACAGTTATCTCGATTATTCCCCAAGCTCGGTTGCTTTCGGAATGGCCTTCTTATAAGCTCAAGATTCACTATTGTTGGGCTCCGAGAATGAACTCTTTCTCATGATCCACCTCACGATTATTCCCCAAGCTCGGTTGCTTTCGGAATGGCCTTCCTATAAGCTCAAGATTCACTATTGTTGGGCTCCGAGAATGAACTCTTTCTCATGATCCACCTCACGAGTTGAGGGTATTGTAGTTAAATCTACGTCACAGTATATACTCACTTAACCTACATGGTTTCCTTGCAACTCTTTATTTGCAGCATGGCTTGCTTCTGCTAGAGTCCCTTCAATAACTTTACTACTTTTACAGGTTATGGGGTGGGAGTTCAACAAACTACTCCAGTTCCTTTCATCTTGTTCACATGAAGATCCATGAAGGAAATGGTGCCTTTGTGATAATATTTGGCTAGGTTCCCATCCAAGAGAAACTGAATTACATCCGTCTTTTGGCAAGTAACTTCCACTACCCAATTCCACTCGCATTGGTCTGCCTTGCTTATGGTCGATTACTAATTTATGCAACATCCAAGTGAAATGAATGAATGAATGAGCGTTTCTCGAACCAACAAAAAGCTTAAAATTCTTACCTCAAAAATCGGACGGGGTGTAACTTAGTGAGAATCGTTGGTTTCGATCCTGGTGCTCCACTCTATTGAACGAAGTCTACCTCTTCGAATTCCTTCTTTCTCTGGGGTTAGCTACTATCATAATGGCATTAGAAGTTGCTGAGACTGGGCTAGAACTTGCCTCCTTTAACTTGTCAAGCAAGTTCTATGGTGGAGTTAGAATGGTAACATCAATCGGTGCGTTGGCACAACCATTCATAAAATGTCCCAGTAGCTGCTCGCATCTAAAACACTTTATACTCCTTCCTGAGCTAAAACTGCAAATCCAAAGGCATTCTAGGGAAAGAATCATGTCCACTGTGCCCACTCGCTTTTCATACTTGGCTCCAATCTTGTCCCCTATTTCTCTTTGAATTTGGCATACTAGAATAAGATGGAGCTCTCTTTGGGAGGGGGCAAAAAGGCCTTTTACTACACGGTCTCCTTAGAAAGAAATACATGCATAAAATCCTCAGCCACCACCATCTTAATTTATTCCCCGCCACTAACAAAGACAATTTCGCATTCTTAACCAATCTATCCAAGGGAGGATCCAATCTTCTGACAAACCCATGGAGAAGGGTCTCGTCTTCCATCGGAAGAGCATATCGGACTAGGCTTACGTAAGATCAATTGATAATATGCCTCCGTAAGTTTGCCTGCTTGAGAAAACTCTATAAACTCATTTATCTTCTCTTCCATGGGGACAAAACCTTTGATAGAGGTAAGCTTTCATGTCCTCCCATCTCAGACTATACCATTAACTTTCAATTTGGCAAGATCCATCTTACTGTACCCCGCACATGTTACACTACTCGTCCATAGAATCTGTCCAATTCAACACTCCCTCTCTCCAAGGTTTTTACCCTTGCCTCAAAATGGCTATGGTGGTTGTGACCCATATATGAAGTGCTTCCTTGACATCCTTATCCAATGCCTTAATTCTAGGTATGACGTCATCCATCCCTCATGATTATTCTAAAACAAAAGATCGTCGTAGGCTCGGCTAGCAATCGAGATCCTGTATCAAGGAATATAATGCCCCAGTGTCGTACACATCAATCTATGAACACTAAGGTCTCATCGAGGTGGTGCTTAGAGAACTATCCCTCTTGTAACAGGCAGTTCACTAAGGATCATGGCAAAGGCAATGTTCTCTCCCAACCGCTCATGCCGACTATAGGTGGTGTGCCATGATCTATTGACTATCCTAAGCACATGCGTACCTCCACCGATCATTCAGTAGTACTCAGAAAGTAGAGGCTCTCCAATTATCGAGCCGAGATGACTTAATCTGCGTAATGAAGGTGCTTGAAGGCAAAGGCTATCATGTCATCCTCTAGAGACAGCTTAGGGACTCGAGACAGATAGGGTCTCACCATCCGATTTGCTGCTTTATCTGAAAGCGAAACTAGAAAAGATACTGTAAGTTTTGGTTTTAGGCTAGAATAGGCACCGTTAGGGCCTCTTAGAGGTTGGTGGCACCAGAAGAAAGTTTTGAGCAAAAGAAAAAAGGGGAGGAAAATAAAGGAGGTACCTATTCTAGGGTTTGGATCCATTCGCGCTCTTGACAAGGATTTGATTCCCACACTTTGTGCACTCAAGCCTTCTTTCACTCCACACTCTTTGGTCATTTGCCTAGCCCGTTATCTTCACCGTTAACCTTATCCTATTTTCTTGCACACATGTACACACCTTTGCTACACTGGTATTGAAAGAGGCTGCTTTCGTGCAAATTTTGCATACGCACATTTGGAGAGGATTTGAGGTCTAGAGGATTGATCACACATATTTTTAGTGATTGTTAGGCATGTTACATGGGGGTGAGGGGAGAGCGTGTTTTCAGGGATCTATTGTGGGTCTTGTTCACACATGATTGCACCCTGTATGAGTCACGTGTGGGGCTTGTGTCGAGCATTGGTTGTGGCGTTTTTTCACACGCTTGTGCACTTTGGGTAGTGTTCACACACGACCATGGGTTATGATTCTTATTACTTTTACCCTTCAATTGGGCACCATGGTACGACTTTGCATCATCATTGCACGAGCAAGACGACATCGTTTTGATTGTTTTTTCGTTTACGATCGGATCATGGGAGAGCCGCTCATGCACTATTATCGTCGCTCTACGATCGATATTATGAGTTGCCATTTTGTGTCATGGTTCACATATCTTTTGTCAATTTCACGCGTACGTTTAGTACTACTTCAAGGTTAGGACCTCTATACCCTCATTTACAGACTCCACGCTATGAAGAGATGGCATACTCATGCCATTGTTGGACGTTGGAGCTTGCACGTTTGTTGCCTAGTCATATGAGGTGTTATTTTGATGAGGAGGATATATGGTCCACATACGGCAACTTTGTTGACCTACTCTGTGCTCGAATGCGTTGACACAGAAGGTTCGGCATTGTTCGCATTCATGGGATGAGTCTTCTTTTGGTGACTTGTACGAGTGTCTGACACTCTTAAGCCACCATGATTACGTTCTTCTTAATACTGTAGACTACATCGGCGCACGGATCTGATGATGATGATGTATCTTATATAAACCCATACCCATGATGATCTATTACACACACATACGATGATATTGATGTATCACACACACATGTGCACATGATGATACATACACATATATTTGCACATGATGATATGGACACTGATGCTGACGTATGTGATAGCGATGTGTGTGAGCTAGATCATGTGGGCATGATCTCGAGAGGGGGCAGGGATGATGGCATCGAGCATTATGAGTGTTCATATATCTAGGCCTACCTTCTCATCATCCAATACATGACTTGGATGTGGAACATACTTCTTCTTTCTTCAAATGAGCTCGCATGAAAATACATTGTGGATCTTCAAGTATGGAGGAGGGAATAAAAGTTCACGAGCTCAATCTCCAACTTTCCTCGTATTCATGCACAGTCTATAACTTAATCTCCAACTTTCCTCATATTTGTGTAGGGTTTATATTATATGGGCAAAAACTTCTTGTACTTTTTCCCAAGGAGAGGGATTTTCTGTGGTTGGGTCGTATACCAACAAGGAAGACCATATCACCTTCATCAAATTCTCTAGTAGTCTACTTGAGATCAACACGCTACTTTTTTCTATCTTGAGTAGCTTTGATATCCTTTTTTATAGTCCGCATTGAACAATCCACTTTATCTATTTGCTTCAAGACTTCCACTCTGACCAGTGGGTTGAACTAAATCAATGGTGTTGCACAATCTACTATAAGATGCATCGCAATAAAATTATACCGAATGTAGAGAATTCATCCATTTTTTGGGTACCCTTCTATGGAATGCTCGAAGAATGTCTTTGATTACCCTCTCTGCCTATTCATCAATTTCTAGATAGTACCAAAATCTATAGAGCTACAGCTTCAAAGCATTTATTCCAAGAGCAGGACACATGAATTCAGCACCCCGATCCCTAACTATCCTTCCAAAGTAAAGTCTAAATATATCCTTTGGAATGACTTTTAGCAAACACCAAGAGCAGTATAAGTCTTTTTCAAAAGAATCAAATGAGCAACCTTCGTCAAGCGATCTACCACACGGCTAAGATGGAATCATGTCCTGCATCGACTGAAGAAAAATCTAATGATGGAATCCATGCTTATGTATTCTAATTGTATATGTGAAATAGGATGCACGTTTCTTGGCGTTTTTGTCATTTCACCTTTGCAAGGCTAAAAGAAATGCTTCTTTGTAGTAGCCACCATGACGGTCTTCACTTAGCCGGGGCGTGTCACGAGCTTTCTTTAGAATCCTCGTATTAAGATCTCTATCTTGAAAAATATATAACCGATTATTGAAGTACAAGCATCCACCTCTAACGTGAATCCATGAATTTTCTTTACTTCTAGGGTTGCCTTTACTTTTGCGGTAAGCAATATGATAATAGGGATAAAGAACTTATCTAATCCAATCTCTTTCTTAATCTCAACGTGCAAGTAAGGAGGCCTTCCTGCCTAATATATCTATGACCGCATTCTCCTTGTCTAACCTATACTTGATTTTAAAACCAAACTCTCGAAGTGTTTGTATTTATCTTTTTTGCATGATGTTAACATCATTCTGGTTGAAAATTTGCTTTAAAATTTTATGATCTATAACCCGAGAAGACAAGCAACTCTACGTCATCACTGTTCCTCTCGTCAAATCTTAGCTATAGCACCAGCGGATTAGTCAAGCAACCCCTCAGCTTATCAAAGTTACTTTGGCACATCGCAGACAATTAGAATGGAATGTCCTTCTTGAGAAGCGCCGTCAAAGGAGAAACAATCTTGGCATATGAACATCGGATACCATCTTATCAATCCCAAGAACCATTTGACTTCGTCTATCATCTTTGGTTCTGGCAAATCGATAGCCGCTTTTGCACCTTGGCGGGATCAGCTAATATACTATCTCTTGACATTATGATCCCGGATATTCAATTTGATGGTAAAGAAGGTACATGCACCCTTCTTAGAGAAAAGTCTGTGCTTCTGGAGGCTTTCGAGGACTTTGAAGAGACACATACTTCACATGCGATCAGCTACATTCTTCAAGCAAACTAGAATTGCATCAATGAAGACCGAGATAAAATCATCCGGATGTTCTCTGAAGGTCTCTTTTCTTTTTCTTTTTGCATTCAACAATTAAAGCTAGAAGGGGAATTATTTAATCCCAATAGCATTATCGTGAACTCGTAATGTGCATACAATGTATTAAAATCTATCTAACAGCACATTCCAGGAGTAAGATGCTGATTCTTAACCGTAAGCCGATTTAACCTTGAATATACAATCTGATAGTCCCATCATTCTTCTTCTTAAAGGGAACGAGCACCACATAGCAAGGGGATACAAATGGTCCAAACAAAGCTCTCCTCAAACAGTTATCTCGATTATTCCCCAAGCTCGGTTGCTTTCAGAATGGCCTTCTTATAAGCTCAAGATTCACTATTGTTGGGCTCCGAGAATGAACTCTTTCTCATGATCCACCTCACGATTATTCCCCAAGCTCGGTTGCTTTCGGAATGGCCTTCCTATAAGCTCAAGATTCACTATTGTTGGGCTCTGAGAATGAACTCTTTCTCATGATCCACCTCACGAGTTGAGGGTATTGTAGTTAAATCTACGTCACAGTATATACTCACTTAACCTACATGGTTTCCTTGCAACTCTTTATTTGCAGCATGGCTTGCTTCTGCTAGAGTCCCTTCAATAAATTTACTACTTTTACAGGTTATGGGGTGGGAGTTCAACAAACTACTCCAGTTCCTTTCATCTTGTTCACATGAAGATCCATGAAGGAAATGGTGCCTTTGTGATAATATTTGGCTAGGTTCCCATCCAAGAGAAACTGAATTACATCCGTCTTTTGGCAAGTAACTTCCACTACCCAATTCCACTCGCATTGGTCTGCCTTGCTTATGGTCGATTACTAATTTATGCAACATCCAAGTGAAATGAATGAATGAATGAGCGTTTCTCGAACCAACAAAAAGCTTAAAATTCTTACCTCAAAAATCGGACGGGGTGTAACTTAGTGAGAATCGTTGGTTTCGATCCTGGTGCTCCACTCTATTGAACGAAGTCTACCTCTTCGAATTCCTTCTTTCTCTGGGGTTAGCTACTATCATAATGGCATTAGAAGTTGCTGAGACTGGGCTAGAACTTGCCTCCTTTAACTTGTCAAGCAAGTTCTATGGTGGAGTTAGAATGGTAACATCAATCGGTGCGTTGGCACAACAATTCATAAAATGTCCCAGTAGCTGCTCGCATCTAAAACACTTTATACTCCTTCCTGAGCTAAAACTGCAAATCCAAAGGCATTCTAGGGAAAGAATCATGTCCACTGTGCCCACTTGCTTTTCATACTTGGCTCCAATCTTGTCCCCTATTTCTCTTTGAATTTGGCATACTAGAATAAGATGGAGCTCTCTTTGGGAGGGGGCAAAAAGGCCTTTTACTACACGGTCTCCTTAGAAAGAAATACATGCATAAAATCCTCAGCCACCACCATCTTAATTTATTCCCCGCCACTAACAAAGACAATTTCGCATTCTTAACCAATCTATCCAAGGGAGGATCCAATCTTCTGACAAACCCATGGAGAAGGGTCTCGTCTTCCATCGGAAGAGCATATCGGACTAGGCTTACGTAAGATCAATTGATAATATGCCTCCGTAAGTTTGCCTGCTTGAGAAAACTCTATAAACTCATTTATCTTCTCTTCCATGGGGACAAAACCTTTGATAGAGGTAAGCTTTCATGTCCTCCCATCTCAGACTATACCATTAACTTTCAATTTGGCAAGATCCATCTTACTGTACCCCGCACATGTTACACTACTCGTCCATAGAATCTGTCCAATTCAACACTCCCTCTCTCCAAGGTTTTTACCCTTGCCTCAAAATGGCTATGGTGGTTGTGACCCATATATGAAGTGCTTCCTTGACATCCTTATCCAATGCCTTAATTCTAGGTATGACGTCATCCATCCCTCATGATTATTCTAAAACAAAAGATCGTCGTAGGCTCGGCTAGCAATCGAGATCCTGTATCAAGGAATATAATGCCCCAGTGTCGTACACATCAATCTATGAACACTAAGGTCTCATCGAGGTGGTGCTTAGAGAACTATCCCTCTTGTAACAGGTAGTTCACTAAGGATCATGGCAAAGGCAATGTTCTCTCCCAACCGCTCATGCCGACTATAGGTGGTGTGCCATGATCTATTGACTATCCTAAGCACATGCGTACCTCCACCGATCATTCAGTAGTACTCAGAAAGTAGAGGCTCTCCAATTATCGAGCCGAGATGACTTAATCTGCGTAATGAAGGTGCTTGAAGGCAAAGGCTATCATGTCATCCTCTAGAGACAGCTCAGGGACTCCAGATAGATAGGGTCTCACCATCCGATTTGTTGCTTTATCTGAAAGCAAAACTGGATAAGATAGTGTAAGTTTTGGTTTTAGGCTTGAATAGGCACCGTTAAGGCCTCTTAGAGGTTGGTTGCTCAAGAAGAAAGTTTTGAGCAAAAGAAAAAAGGGGAGGAAATAAAGGAGGTACCTATTCTAGGGTTTGGATCCATTCGCGCTCTTGACAAGGATTTGATTCCCACACTTTGTGCACTCAAGCCTTCTTTCACTCCACACTCTATGGTCATTTGCCTAGCCCGTTATCTTCACCATTAACCTTATCCTATTTTCTTGCACACATGTACACACCTTTGCTACACTGGTATTGAAAGAGGCTGCTTTCGTGCAAATTTTGCATACGCACATTTGGAGAGGATTTGAGGTCTAGAGGATTGATCACACATATTTTTAGTGATTGTTAGGCATGTTACATGGGGGTGAGGGGAGAGCGTGTTTTCAGGGATCTATTGTGGGTCTTGTTCACACATGATTGCACCCTGTATGAGTCACGTGTGGGGCTTGTGTCGAGCATTGGTTGTGGCGTTTTTTCACACGCTTGTGCACTTTGGGTAGTGTTCACACACGACCATGGGTTATGATTCTTATTACTTTTACCCTTCAATTGGGCACCATGGTACGACTTTGCATCATCATCGCATGAGCAAGACGACATCGTTTTGATTGTTTTTTCGTTTACGATCGGATCATGGGAGAGCCGCTCATGCACTATTATCGTCGCTCTACGATCGATATTATGAGTTGCCATTTTGTGTCATGGTTCACATATCTTTTGTCAATTTCACGCGTACGTTTAGTACTACTTCAAGGTTAGGACCTCTATACCCTCATTTACAGACTCCACGCTATGAAGAGATGGCATACTCATGCCATTGTTGGACGTTGGAGCTTGCACGTTTGTTGCCTAGTCATATGAGGTGTTATTTTGATGAGGAGGATATATGGTCCACATACGGCAACTTTGTTGACCTACTCTGTGCTCGAATGCGTTGACACAGAAGGTTCGGCATTGTTTGCATTCATGGGATGAGTCTTCTTTTGGTGACTTGTATGAGTGTCTGACACTCTTAAGCCGCCATGATTACGTTCTTCTTAATACTGTAGACTACATCGGCGCGCGCGGATCTGATGATGACGATGATGATGATGTATCTTATATAAACCCATACGCATGATGATCTATTACACACACATACGATGATATTGATGTATCACACACACATGTGCACATGATGATACATACACATATATTTGCACATGATGATATGGACACTGATGCTGACGTATGTGATAGCGATGTGTGTGAGCTAGATCATGTGGGCATGATCTGGAGAGGGGGCAGGGATGATGGCATCGAGCATTATAAGTGTTCATATATCTAGGCCTACCTTCTCATCATCCAATACATGACTTGGATGTGGAACATACTTCTTCTTTCTTCAAATGAGCTCGCATGAAAATACATTGTGGATCTTCAAGTATGGAGGAGGGAATAAAAGTTCACGAGCTCAATCTCCAACTTTCCTCGTATTCATACACAGTCTATAACTTAATCTCCAACTTTCCTCATATTTGTGTAGGGTTTATATTATATGGGCAAAAACTTCTTGTACTTTTCCCCAAGGAGAGGGATTTTTTGTGGTTGGTTCATATACCAACAAGGAAGACCATATCACCTTCATCAAATTCTCTAGTAGTCTACTTGAGATCAACAATCTGCTTTTTTCTATCTTCAGTAGCTTTGATATCCTTTTTTATAGTCCGCATTGAACAATCCACTTTATCTATTTGCTTCAAGACTTCCACTCTGACCAGTGGGTTGAACTAAATCAATGGTGTTGCACAATCTACTATAAGATGCATCGCAATAAAATTATACCGAATGTAGAGAATTCATCCATTTTTTGGGTACCCTTCCATCTATCGAGCTACAGCTTCAAAGCATTTATTCCAAGAGCAGGACACATGAATTCAGCACCCGGATCCCTAACTATCCTTCCAAAGTAAAGTCTAAATATATCCTTTGGAATGACTTTTAGCAAACACCAAGAGCAGTATAAGTCTTTTTCAAAAGAATCGAATGAGCAACCTTCGTCAAGCGATCTACCACACGGCTAAGATGGAATCATGTCCTGCATCGACTGAAGAAAAATCTAATGATGGAATCCATGCTTATGTATTCTAATTGTATATGTGAAATAGGATGCACGTTTCTTGGCGTTTTTGTCATTTCACCTTTGCAAGGCTAAAAGAAATGCTTCTTTGTAGTAGCCACCATGACGGTCTTCACTTAGTCGGGGCGTGTCATGAGCTTTCTTTAGAATCCTCATATTAAGATCTCTATCTTGAAAAATATATAACCGATTATTGAAGTACAAGCATCCACCTCTAACGTGAATCCATGAATTTTCTTTACTTCTAGGGTTGCCTTTACTTTTGCGGTAAGCAATATGATAATAGGGATAAAGAACTTATCTAATCCAATCTCTTCCTTAATCTCAACGTGCAAGTAAGGAGGCCTTCCTGCCTAATATATCTATGACCGCATTCTCCTTGTCTAACCTATACTTGATTTTAAAACCAAACTCTCGAAGTGTTTGTATTTATCTTCTTTGCGTGATGTTAACATGATTCTGGTTGAAAATTTGCTTTAAAATTTTATGATCTATAACCCGAGAAGACAAGCAACTCTACGTCATCACTGTTCCTCTCGTCAGATCTTAGCTATAGCACCAGCGGATTAGTCAAGCAACCCCTCAGCTTATCAAAGTTACTTTGGAACACAGCAGACCATTAGAATGGAATATCCTTGAGAAGCGCCGTCAAAGGAGAAACAATCTTGGCATATGAACATCGGATACCATCTTATCAATCCCAAGAACCATTTGACTTCCTCTATCGTCTTTGGTTCTAGCAAATCGATAGCCACTTTTGCACCTTGGCGGGATCAGCTAATATACTATCTCTTGACATTATGATCCCGGATATTCAATTTGATGGTAAAGAAGGTACATGCACCCTTCTTAGAGAAAAGTCTGTGCTTCTGGAGGCTTTCGAGGACTTTGAAGAGACACATACTTCACATGCGATCAGCTACATTCTTCGAGCAAACTAGAATTGCATCAATGAAGACCGAGATAAAATCATCCGGATGTTCTCTGAAGTTCTCTTTTCTTTTTCTTTTTGCATTCAACAATTAAAGCTAGAAGGGGAATTATTTAATCCCAATAGCATTATCGTGAACTCGTAATGTGCATACCATGTATTAAAATCTATCTTAGGAATATTATGATACGATAACATCCTAAGTTTAAGTCAATCTTTATAAATATCTGGCCTTTATGCGATCAATCTAACAGCACATTCCAGGAGTAAGATGTTGATTCTTAACAGTAAGCTGATTTAACCTTGAATATACAATCTCATAGTCCCATCATTCTTCTTCTGAAAGAGAACGAGCACCACATAGCAAGGGGATACAAATGGGCCAAACAAAGCTCTCCTCAAACAGTTATCTCGATTATTCCCCGAGCTCGGTTGCTTTCGGAATGGCCTTCTTATAAGCTCAAGATTCACTATTGTTGGGCTTCGAGAATGAACTCTTTCTCATGATCCACCTCACGAGTTGAGGGTATTGTAGTTAAATCTACGTCAGAGTATATACTCACTTAACCTACATGGTTTCCTTGCAACTCTTTATTTGCAGCATGGCTTGCTTCTGCTAGGGTCCCTTCAATAACTTTACTACTTTTACAGGTTATGGGGTGGGAGTTCAACAAACTACTCCAGTTCCTTTCATCTTGTTCACATGAAGATCCATGAAGGAAATGGTGCCTTTGTGATAATATTTGGCTAGGTTCCCATCCAAGAGAAACTGAATTACATTCGTCTTTTGGCAAGTAACTTCCACTACCCAATTCCACTCGCATTGGTCTGCCTTGCTTATGGTCGATTACTAATTTATGCAACATCCAAGTGAAATGAATGAATGAATGAATGAGCATTTCTCGAATCAACAAAAATCTTAAAATTCTTACCTTAAAAATCGGATGGGGTGTAACTTAGTAAGAATCGTGGGTTTTGATCCTGGTGCTCCACTCTATTGAACGAAGTCTACCTCTTCCTTCTTTCTTTGGGGTTAGCTACTATTATAATGCCATTAGAAGTTACTGAGACTGGGCTAGAACTTGCCTCCTTTGACTTGTCAAGCAAGTTCTATGGTGGAGTTAGAATGGTAACATCAATCGGTGCGTTGGCACAACCATTCATAAAATGTCCCAGTAGTTGCTCGCATCTAAAACACTTCATACTCCTTCCTGAGCTAAAAATGCAAATCCAAAGGCATTCTAGGGAAAGAATCATGTGCACTGTGCCCGCTCGCTTTTCATACTTGGCTGCAATCTTGTCCCCTATTTCTCTTTGAATTTGGCATACTAGAATAAGATGGACCTCTCTTTGGGAGGGGGCAAAAAGGCCTTTTACTACACGGTCTCCTTAGAAAGAAATACATGCATAAAATCCTCAGCCACCACCATCTTAATTGTTTCCCCACCGCTAACAAAGACAGTTTCGCATTCTTAACCAATCTATCCAAGGGAGGATCCAATCTTCTGACGAACCCATGGAGAAGGGTCTCGTCTTCCATCGGAAGAGCATATCGGACTAGGCTTACATAAGATCAATTGATAATATGCCTCCGTAAGTTTGCCTGCTTGAGAAAACTCTATAAACTCATTTATCTTCTCTTCCATGGGGACAAAACCTTTGATGGAGGTAAGCTTTCATGTCCTCCCATCTCAGACTATACCATTAACTTTCAATTTGGCAAGATCCATCTTACTGTACCCCGCACATGTTACACTACTCGTCCATAGAATCTGTCCAATTCAACACTCCCTCTCTCCAAGGTTTTTACCCTTGCCTCGAAATGGCTATGGTGGTTGTGACCCATATATGAAGTGCTTCCTTGACATCCTTATCCAATGCCTTAATTCTAGGTATGACATCATCCATCCCTCATGATTATTCTAAAACAAAAGACCGTCGTAGGCTCGGCTAGCAATCGAGATCCTGTATCAAGGAATATAATGCCCCAGAGTCGTACACATCAATCTATGAACACTAAGGTCTCGTCGAAGTGGTGCTTAGAGAACTATCCCTCTTGTAATAGGCAGTTCACTAAGGATCATGGCAAAGGCAATGTTCTCTCCCAACCGCTCATGCCGACTATAGGTGGTGTGCCATGATCTATTGACTATCCTAAGCACATGCGTACCTCCACCGATCATTCAGTAGTACTCAGAAAGTAGAGGCTCTCCAATTATCGAGCCAAGATGACTTAATCTACGTAATGAAGGTGCTTGAAGGCAAAGGCTATCATGTCATCCTCTAGAGACAGCTTAGGGACTCGAGACAGATAGGGTCTCACCATCCGATTTGCTGCTTTATCTGAAAGCGAAACTGGAAAAGATACTGTAAGTTTTGGTTTTAGGCTAGAATAGGCACCGTTAGGGCCTCTTAGAGGTTGGTGGCACCAGAAGAAAGTTTTGAGCAAAAGAAAAAAGGGGAGGAAAATAAAGGAGGTACCTATTCTAGGGTTTGGATCCATTCGCGCTCTTGACAAGGATTTGATTCCCACACTTTGTGCACTCAAGCCTTCTTTCACTCCACACTCTATGGTCATTTGCCTAGCCCGTTATCTTCACCGTTAACCTTATCCTTTTTTCTTGCACACATGTACACACCTTTGCTACACTGGTATTGAATGAGGCTGCTTTCGTGCAAATTTTGCATACGCACATTTGGAGAGGATTTGAGGTCTAGAGGATTGATCACACATATTTGTAGTGATTGTTAGGCATGTTACATGGGGGTGAGGGAAGAGCGTGTTTTCAGGGATCTATTGTGGGTCTTGTTCACACATGATTGCACCCTGTATGAGTCACGTGTGGGGCTTGTGTTGAGCATTGGTTGTGGTGTTTTTTCACACGCTTGTGCACTTTGGGTAGTGTTCACACACGACCATGGGTTATGATTCTTATTACTTTTACCCTTCAGATGGGCACCATGGTACGACTTTGCATCATCATCGCGCGAGCAAGATGACATCATTTTGATATTATTTCCGTTTACGATCAGATCATGGGAGAGCCGCTCATGCACTATTATTGTCGCTCTACGATCGATATTATGAGTTGCCATTCTGTGTCATGGTTCACATATCTTTTGTCAATTTCACACGTACGTTTTTTAGTACTTCAAGGCTTAGGACCTTTATACCCTCATTTACACACTCCACGCTATGAAGAGATGGCATACTCATGCCATTGTTGGACGTTGGAGCTTGCACGTTTGTTGCCTAGTCATATCAGGTGTTATTTTGATGAGGAGGATATATGGTCCACATACGGCAACTTTGTTGACCTACTCTGTGCTCGAATGCGTTGACACAGAAGGTTCGGCATTGTTCGCATTCATGGGATGAGTCTTCTTTTGGTGACTTGTACGAGTGTCTGACACTCTTAAGCCGCCATGATTACGTTCTTCTTAATACTGTAGACTACATCGGCGCACGGATCTGATGATGATGATGATGATGATGTATCTTATATAAACCCATACGCATGATGATCTATTACACACACATACGATGATATTGATGTATCACACACACATGTGCACATGATGATACATACGCATATATTTGCACATGATGATATGGACACTGATGCTGACGTATGTGATAGCGATGTGTGTGAGCTAGATCATGTGGGCATGATCTGGAGAGGGGGCAGGGATGATGGCATCGAGCATTATGAGTGTTCATATATCTAGGCCTACCTTCTCATCATCCAATACATGACTTGGATGTGGAACATACTTCTTCTTTCTTCAAATGAGCTCGCATGAAAATACATTGTGGATCTTCAAGTATGGAGGAGGGAATAAAAGTTCACGAGCTCAATCTCCAACTTTCCTCGTATTCATGCACAGTCTATAACTTAATCTCCAACTTTCCTCATATTTGTGTAGGGTTTATATTATATGGGCAAAAACTTCTTGTACTTTTCCCCAAGGAGAGGGATTTTCTGTGGTTGGGTCGTATACCAACAAGGAAGACCATATCACCTTCATCAAATTCTCTAGTAGTCTACTTGAGATCAACACGCTACTTTTTTCTATCTTGAGTAGCTTGGATATCCTTTTTCATAGTTCGCATTGAACAATCCACTTTATCTATTTGCTTCAAGACTTCCACTCTGACTAGTGGGTTGAACTAAATCAATGGTGTTGCACAATCTACTATAAGATGCATCGCAATAAAATTATACCGAATGTAGAGAATTCATCCATTTTTTGGGTTCCCTTCCATGGAATGCTCGAAGAATGTCTTTGATTACCCTCTCTGCCTAATCATCAATTTCTAGATAGTACCAAAATCTATAGAGCTACAGCTTCAAAGCATTTATTCGAAGAGCAAGACACATGAATTTAGCACCCCGATCCCTAACTATCCTTCCAAAGTAAAGTCTAAATATATCCTTTGGAATGACTTTTAGCAAACACCAAGAGCAGTATAAGTCTTTTTCAAAAGAATCGAATGAGCAACCTTCGTCAAGCGATCTACCACACGGCTAAGATGGAATCATGTCCTGCATCGACTGAAGAAAAATCTAATGATGGAATCCATGCTTATGTATTCTAATTGTATATGTGAAATAGGATGCATGTTTCTTGGTGTTTTTGTCATTTCAGCTTTGCAAGGCTAAAAGAAATGCTTCTACCATGACGGTCTTCACTTAGTCGGGGCGTGTCACGAGCTTTCTTTAGAATCCTCTTATTAAGATCTCTATCGTGAAAAATATATAACCGATTATTGAAGTACAAGCATCCACCTCTAACGTGAATTCATGAATTTTCTTTACTTCTAGGGTTGCCTTTACTTTTGCGGTAAGCAATATGATAATAGGGATAAAGAACTTATCTAATCCAATCTCTTCCTTAATCTCAACGTGCAAGTAAGGAGGCCTTCCTGCCTAATATATCTATGACCGCATTCTCCTTGTCTAACCTATACTTGATTTTAAAACCAAACTCTCGAAGTGTTTGTATTTATCTTCTTTGCGTGATGTTAACATCGTTCTGGTTGAAAATTTGCTTTTAAATTTTATGATCTATAACTCGAGAAGACAAGCAACTCTACGTAATCACTGTTCCTCTCGTGAGATCTTAGCTATAGCACCAGCGGATTAGTCAAGCAACCCCTCAGCTTATCAAAGTTACTTTGGCACATCGCAGACCATTAGAATGGAATGTCCTTCTTGAGAAGCGCCGTCAAAGGAGAAACAATCTTGGCATATGAACATCGGATACCATCTTATCAATCCCAAGAACCATTTGACTTCCTCTATCGTCTTTGGTTCTGGCAAATCGATAGCCGCTTTTGCACCTTGGCGGGATCAGCTAATATACTATCTCTTGACATTATGATCCCGAATATTCAATTTGATGGTAAAGAAGGTACATGCACCCTTCTTAGAGAAAAGTCTATGCTTCTGGAGGCTTTCGAGGACTTTGAAGAGACATACTTCACATGCGATCAGCTACATTGTTCGAGCAAACTAGAATTGCATCAATGAAGACCGAGATAAAATCATCCGGATGTTCTCTAAAGGTCTCTTTTCTTTTTCTTTTTGCATTCAACAATTAAAGCTAGAAGGGGAATTATTTAATCCCAATAGCATTATCGTGAACTCATAATGTGCATACAATGTATTAAAATCTATCTTAGGAATATTATGATATGATAACATCCTAAGTTTAAGTCAATCTTTATAAATATCTGGCCTTTATGCGATCAATCTAACAGCACATTCTAGGAGTAAGATGCTGATTCTTAACAGTAAGCCGATTTAACCTTGAATATACAATCTGATAGTCCCATCATTCTTCTTCTGAAAGGGAACGAGCACCACATAGCAAGGGGATACAAATGGGCCAAACAAAGCTCTCCTCAAACAGTTATCTCGATTATTCTCCGAGCTCGGTTGCTTTCGGAATGGCCTTCTTATAAGCTCAAGATTCACTATTGTTGGGCTCCGAGAATGAACTCTTTCTCATGATCCACCTCACGAGTTGAGGGTATTGTAGTTAGTTCTACGTCACAGTATATACTCACTTAACCTACATGGTTTCCTTGCAACTCTTTATTTGCAGCATGGCTTGCTTCTGCTAGAGTCCCTTCAATAACTTTACTACTTTTACAAGTTATGGGGTGGGAGTTCAACAAACTACTCCAGTTTCTTTCATCTTGTTCACATGAAGATCCATGAAGGAAATGGTGCCTTTGTGATAATATTTGGCTAGGTTCCCATCCAAGAGAAACTGAATTACATCCGTCTTTTGGCAAGTAACTTCCACTACCCAATTCCACTCGCATTGGTCTGCCTTCCTTATGGTCGATTACTAATTTATGCAACATCCAAGTGAAATGAATGAATGAATGAGCATTTCTCGAATCAACAAAAAGCTTAAAATTCTTACCTCAAAAATCAGATGGGGTGTAACTTAGTGAGAATCGTTGGTTTCGATCCTGGTGCTCCACTCTATTGAACGGAGTCTACCTCTTCCTTCTTTCTCTGGGGTTAGCTACTATTATAATGGCATTAGAAGTTGCTGAGACTGGGCTAGAACTTGCCTCCTTTGACTTGTCAAGCAAGTTCTATGGTGGAGTTAGAATGGTAACATCAATCGGTGCATTGGCACAACCATTCATAAAATGTCCCAGTATAGCTGCTCGCATCTAAAACACTTCATACTCCTTCCTGAGCTAAAACTGCAAATCCAAAGGCATTCTAGGGAAAGAATCATGTCCACTTTGCCCACTCGCTTTTCATACTTGGCTCCAATCTTGTCCCCTATTTCTCTTTGAATTTGGCATACTAGAATAAGATAGAGCTCTCTTTGGGAGGGGGCAAAAAGGCCTTTTACTACACGGTCTCCTTAGAAAGAAATACATGCATAAAATCCTCAGCCACCACCATCTTAATTGTTTCCCCGTCGCTAACAAAGACAGTTTCACATTCTTAACCAATCTATCCAAGGGAGGATCCAATCTTCTGACAAACCCATGGAGAAGGGTCTCATCTTCCATACATCGGAAGAGCATATGGGACTAGGCTTACGTAAGATCAATTGATAATATGCCTCCGTAAGTTTGCCTGCTTGAGAAAACTTTATAAACTCATTTATCTTCTCTTCCATGGGGACAAAACCTTTGATGGAGGTAAGATTTCATGTCCTCCCATCTCAGACTATACCATTAACTTTCAATTTGGCAAGATCCATCTTACTCTACCCCACACATGTTACACTACTCGTCCATAGAATCTGTCCAATTCAACACTCCCTCTCTCCAAGGTTTTTACCCTTGCCTCGAAATGGCTATGGTGGTTGTGACCCATATATGAAGTGCTTCCTTGACATCCTTATCCAATGCCTTAATTCTAGGTATGACATCATCCGTCCCTCATGATTATTCTAAAACAAAAGACCGTCGTAGGCTTGGCTAGCAATCGAGATCCTGTATCAAGGAATATAATGCCCCAGTGTCGTACACATCAATCTATGAACACTAAGGTCTCATCGAGGTGGTGCTTAGAGAACTATCCCTCTTGTAATAGGCAGTTCACTAAGGATCATGGCAAAAGGCAATGTTCTCTCCCAACCGCTCATGCCGACTATAGGTGGTGTGCCATGATCTATTGACTATCCTAAGCACATGCGTACCTCCACTGATCATTCAGTAGTACTCAGAAAGTAGAGGCTCTCCAATTATCGAGTCGAGATGACTTAATCTGTGTAATGAAGGTGCTTGAAGGCAAAGGCTATCATGTCATCCTCTAGAGACAGCTCAGGGACTCCAGATAGATAGGGTCTCACCATTTGATTTGCTGCTTTATCTGAAAGCAAAACTGGATAAGATACTGTAAGTTTTGGTTTTAGGCTAGAATAGGCACCGTTAAGGCCTCTTAGAGGTTGGTGGCACAAGAAGAAAGTTTTGAGCAAAAGAAAAAAGGGGAGGAAAGAAAGTAGGTACCTATTCTAGGGTTGGATCCATTTGCGCTCTTGACAAGGATTTGATTCCCACACTTTGTGCACTCAAGCCTTCTTTCACTCCACACTCTATGGTCATTTGCCTAGCCCGTTATCTTCACCATTAACCTTATCCTATTTTCTTGCACACATGTACACACCTTTGCTACACTGGTATTGAAAGAGGCTGCTTTCGTGCAAATTTTGCATACGCAGATTTGGAGAGAATTTAAGGTCTAGAGGATTGATCACACATATTTTTAGTTATTGTTAGGCATGTTACATGGGGGTGAGGGGAGAGTGTGTTTTCAGGGATCTATTGTAAGTCTTGTTCAGACGTGATTGCACCCTGTATGAGTCACGTGTGGGGCTTGTGTTGAGCATTGGTTGTGGCGTTTTTTCACACGCTTGTACACTTTGGGTAGTGTTTACACATGACCATGGGTTATGATTCTTATTAATTTTACCCTTCAGTTGGGCACCATGGTACGACTTTGCATCATCATCGTGCGAGCAAGACGACATCGTTTTGATTGTTTTTCCATTTACGATCGGATCATGGGAGAGCCGCTCATGCACTATTATCGTCGCTCTACGATCGATATTATGAGTTGCCATTTTGTGTCATGGTTCACATATCTTTTGTCAATTTCACACGTATGTTTAGTAGTACTTCAAGGCTTAGGACCTATATACCCTCATTTACAGACTCCACGCTATGAAGAGATGGCATACTCATGCCATTGTTGGACGTTGGAGCTTGCACGTTTGTTGCCTAGTCATATCAGGTGTTATTTTGATGAGGAGGATATATGGTCCACATACGGCAACTTTGTTGACCTACTCTGTGCTTGAATGCATTGACATAGAAGGTTCGGCATTGTTCGCATTCATGGGATGAGTCTTCTTTTGGTGACTTGTATGAGGGTCTGACACTCTTAAGCCGCCATGATTACATTCTTCTTAATACTGTAGACTGCATTGGTGCACAGATCTGATGATGATGATGATGATGTATCTTATATAAACCCATATGCATGATGATCTATTACACACACATACGATGATATTGATGTATCACACAAACGTGCACATGATGATACATACACATATATTTGCACATGATGATATGGACACTGATGCTGACGTATGTGATAGCGATGTGTGTGAGCTAGATCATGTGGGCATGATCTGGAGAGGGGGCAGGGATGATGGCATCGAGCATTATGAGTGTTCATATATCTAGGCCTACCTTCTCATCATCCAATACATGACTTGGATGTGGAACATACTTCTTCTTTCTTCAAATGAGCTCGCATGAAAATACATTGTGGATCTTCAAGTATGGAGGAGGGAATAAAAGTTCACGAGCTCAATCTCCAACTTTCCTCGTATTCATGCACAGTCTATAACTTAATCTCTAACTTTCCTCATATTTGTGTAGGGTTTATATTATATGGGCAAAAACTTCTTGTACTTTTCCCCAAGGAGAGGGATTTTTTGTGGTTGTTTCGTATACCAACAAGGAAGACCATATCACCTTCATCAAATTCTCTAGTAGTCTACTTGAGATCAACACGCTACTTTTTTCTATCTTGAGTAGCTTTGATATCCTTTTTTATAGTCCGCATTGAACAATCCACTTTATCTATTTGCTTCAAGACTTCCACTCTGACCAGTGGGTTGAACTAAATCAATGGTGTTGCACAATCTACTATAAGATGCATCGCAATAAAATTATACCGAATGTAGAGAATTCATCCATTTTTTGGGTTCCCTTCCATGGAATGCTCGAAGAATGTCTTTGATTACCCTCTCTGCCTAATCATCAATTTCTAGATAGTACCAAAATCTATAGAGCTACAGCTTCAAAGCATTTATTCCAAGAGCAAGACACATGAATTCAGCACCCCGATCCCTAACTATCCTTCCAAAGTAAAGTCTAAATATATCCTTTGGAATGACTTTTAGCAAACACCAAGAGCAGTATAAGTCTTTTTCAAAAGAATCAAATGAGCAACCTTCGTCAAGCGATCTACCACACGGCTAAGATGGAATCATGTCCTGCATCGACTGAAGAAAAATCTAATGATGGAATCCATGCTTATGTATTCTAATTGTATATGTGAAATAGGATGCACGTTTCTTGGCGTTTTTGTCATTTCACCTTTGCAAGGCTAAAAGAAATGCTTCTTTGTAGTAGCCACCATGACGGTCTTCACTTAGCCGGGGCGTGTCACGAGCTTTCTTTAGAATCCTCTTATTAAGATCTCTATCTTGAAAAATATCTAACCGATTATTGAAGTACAAGCATCCACCTCTAACGTCAATCTAACAGCACATTCCAGGAGTAAGATGCTGATTCTTAACAGTAAGCCGATTTAACCTTGAATATACAATCTCATAGTCCCATCATTCTTCTTCTGAAAGAGAACGAGCACCACATAGCAGGGGATACAAATGGGCCAAACAAAGCTCTCCTCAAACAGTTATCTCGATTATTCCCCGAGCTCGGTTGCTTTCGGAATGGCCTTCTTATAAGCTCAAGATTCACTATTGTTGGGCTCCGAGAATGAACTCTTTCTCATGATCCACCTCACGAGTCGAGGGTATTGTAGTTAAATCTACGTCATAGTACATACTCACTTAACCAACATGGTTTCCTTGCAACTCTTTATCTGCAGCATGGCTTGCTTCTGCTAGAGTCCCTTCAATAACTTTACTACTTTTACAGGTTACGGGGTGGGAGTTCAACAAACTACTCCAGTTCCTTTCATCTTGTTCACATGAAGATGCATGAAGGAAATGGTGCCTTTGTGATAATATTTGGCTAGGTTCCCATCCAAGAGAAACTGAATTACATCCGTCTTTTGGCAAGTAACTTCCACTACCCAATTCCACTCGCATAGGTCTGCCTTGCTTCTGGTCGATTACTAATTTATGCAACATCCAAGTGAAATGAATGAATGAATGAGCGTTTCTTGAATCAACAAAAAGCTTAAAATTCTTACCTCAAAAATCGGATGGGGTGTAACTTAGTGAGAATCGTTGGTTTTGATCCTGGTGCTCCACTCTATTGAACAAAGTCTACCTCTTCCTTCTTTCTCTGGGGTTAGCTACTATTATAATGGCATTAGAAGTTGCTGAGACTGGGCTAGAACTTGCCTCCTTTGACTTGTCAAGCAAGTTCTATGGTGGAGTTAGAATGGTAACATCAATCGGTGCGTTGGCACAACCATTCATAAAATGTCCCAGTAGCTGCTCGCATCTAAAACACTTCATACTCCTTCCTGAGCTAAAACTGCAAAACCAAAGGCATTCTAGGGAAAGAATCATGTCCACTGTGCCCACTCGCTTTTAATACTTGGCTCCAATCTTGTCCCCTATTTCTCTTTGAATTTGGCATACTAGAATAAGATGGAGCTCTCTTTGGGAGGGGGCAAAAAGGCCTTTTACTACACGGTCTTCTTAGAAAGAAATACATGCATAAAATCCTCAGCCACCACCATCTTAATTGTTTCCCCACCGCTAGCAAAGACAGTTTCGCATTCTTAACCAATCTATCCAAGGGAGGATCCAATCTTCTGACAAACCCATGGAGAAGGGTCTCGTCTTCCATCGGAAGAGCATATCGGACTAGGCTTACGTAAGATCAATTGATAATATGCCTCCGTAAGTTTGCCTGCTTGAGAAAACTCTATAAACTCATTTATCTTCTCTTCCATGGGGACAAAATCTTTGATGGAGGTAAGCTTTCACGCCCTCCCATCTCAGACTATACCATTAACTTTTAATTTGGCAAGATCCATCTTACTGTACCCCACACATGTTACACTACTCGTCCATAGAATCTGTCCAATTCAACACTCCCTCTCTCCAAGGTTTTTACCCTTGCCTCGAAATGGCTATGGTGGTTGTGACCCATATATGAAGTGCTTCCTTGCCTTAATTCTAGGTATGACATCATCCATCCCTCATGATTATTTTAAAACAAAAGACCATCGTAGGCTCGGCTAGCAATCGAGATCCTGTATCAAGGAATATAATGCCCCAGAGTTGTACACATCAATCTATGAACACTAAGGTCTCATCGAGGTGGTGCTTAGAGAACTATCCCTCTTGTAACAGGCAGTTCACTAAGGATCATGGCAAAGGCAATGTTCTCTGCCAACCGCTCATGCCGACTATAGGTGGTGTGCCGTGATCTATTGACTATCCTAAGCACATGCGTACCTTGGCTGATCATTCAGTAGTACTCAGAAAGTAGAGGCTCTCCAATTATCGAGTCGAGATGACTTAATCTGCATAATGAAGGTGCTTGAAGGCAAAGGCTATCATGTCATCCTCTAGAGACAGCTCAAGGACTCCAGATAGATAGGGTCTCACCATCCGATTTGCTGCTTTATCTGAAAGCAAAACTGGATAAGATACTGTAAGTTTTGGTTTTAGGCTAGAATAGGCACCGTTAGGGCCTCTTAGAGGTTGGTGGCACGAGAAGAAAGTTTTGAGCAAAAGAAAAAAGGGGAGGAAAATAAAGGAGGTACCTATTCTAGGGTTTGGATCCATTCGCGCTCTTGACAAGGATTTGATTCCCACACTTTGTGCACTCAAGCCTTCTTTCACTCCACACTCTATGGTCATTTGCCTACCCGTTATCTTCACCATTAACCTTATCCTATTTTCTTGCACACATGTACACACCTTCGTTACACTGGTATTGAAAGAGGCTGCTTTCGTGCAAATTTTGCATACGCACATTTGGAGAGGATTTGAGGTCTAGAGGATAGATCACACATATTTTTAGTGATTGTTAGGCATGCTACATGGGGGTGAGGGGAGAGCGTGTTTTCAGGGATCTATTGTGGGTCTTGTTCACACGTGTGGGGCTTGTGTTTAGCATTGGTTGTGGCGTTTTTTCACACGCTTGTGCACTTTGGGTAGTGTTCACACACGACCATGGGTTATGATTCTTATTACTTTTACCCTTCAGTTGGGCACCATGGTACGACTTTGCATCATCATCGCGCGAGCAAGATGACATCGTTTTGATTGTTTTTCCGTTTACGATCGGATCATGGGAGAGCCGCTCATGCACTATTATCGTCGCTCTACGATCGATATTATGAGTTGCCATTTTGTGTCATGGTTCACATATCTTTTGTCAATTTCACACGTACGTTTAGTAGTACTTCAAGGCTTAGGACCTCTATACCCTCATTTACAGACTCCACGCTATGAAGAGATGGCATACTCATGCCATTGTTGGACGTTGGAGCTTGCACGTTTCATGCGTAGTCATATGAGGGGTTTTTTTGATGAGGAGGATATATGGTCCACATACGGCAACTTTGTTGACCCACTCTGTGCTCGAATGTGTTGACACAGAAGGTTTGGCATTGTTTCCAATTTATGGGATGAGTCTTCTTTTGGTGACTTGTACGAGTGTCTGACACTCTTAAGAAGCCATGATTACGTTCTTAATCCTGTAGACTACATCGACGCATGGATCTGATGATGATGATGATGATGTATCTTATATAAACCCATACGCATGATGATCTATTACACACACATACGATGATATTGATGTATCACACACACATGTGCACATGATGATACATACACATATATTTGCACATGATGATATGGACACTGATGCTGACGTATGTGATAGCGATGTGTGTGAGCTAGATCATGTGGGCATGATCTGGAGAGGGGGCAGGGATGATGGCATCAAGCATTATGAGTTTTCATATATCTAGGCCTACCTCATCATCCAATACATGACTTGGATCTGGAACATACTTCTTCTTTCTTCAAATGAGCTCGCATGAAAATACATTGTAGATGTTCAAGTATGGAGGAGGGAATAAAAGTTCACGAGCTCAATCTCCAACTTTCCTCGTATTCATGCACAGTCTATAACTTAATCTCCAACTCTCCTCATATTTGTGTAGGGTTTATATTATATGGGCAAAAACTTCTTGTACTTTTCCCCAAGGAGAGGGATTTTCTGTGGTTGGGTCGTATACCAACAAGGAAGACCATATCACCTTCATCAAATTCTCTAGTAGTCTACTTGAGATCAACACGCTACTTTTTTCTATCTTAAGTAGCTTTGATATCCTTTTTTATAGTCCGCATTGAACAATCCACTTTATCTATTTGCTTCAAGACTTCCACTCTGACCAGTGGCTTGAACTAAATCAATGGTGTTGCACAATCTACTATAAGATGCATCGCAATAAAATTATACCAAATGTAGAGAATTCATCCATTTTTTGGATACTCTTCCATGGAATGCTCGAAGAATGTCTTTGATTACCCTCTCTGTCTAGTCATCAATTTCTAGATAGTACCAAAATCTATAGAGCTACAGCTTCAAAGCATTTATTCCAAGAGCAGGACACATGAATTCAGCACCCCGATCCCTAACTATCCTTCCAAAGTAAAGTCTAAATATATCCTTTGGAATGACTTTTAGCAAACACCAAGAGCAGTATAAGTCTTTTTCAAAAGAATCAAATGAGCAACCTTCGTCAAGCAATCTACCACACGGCTAAGATGGAATCATGTCCTGCATCGACTGAAGAAAAATCTAATGATGGAATCCATGCTTATGTATTCTAATTGTATATGTGAAATAGGATGCACATTTCTTGGCGTTTTTGTCATTTCACCTTTGCAAGGCTAAAAAAAATGCTTCTTTGTAGTAGCTACCATGACGGTCTTCACTTAGCTGGGGCGTGTCACGAGCTTTCTTTAGAATCCTCGTATTAAGATCTCTATCTTGAAAAATATATAACCGATTATTGAAGTACAAGCATCCACCTCTAACGTGAATCCATGAATTTTCTTTACTTCTAGGGTTGCCTTAACTTTTGCAGTAAGCAATATGATAATAGGGATAAAGAACTTATCTAATCCAATCTCTTCCTTAATCTCAACGTGCAAGTAAGGAGGCCTTCTTGCCTAATATATCTATGACCGCATTCTCCTTGTCTAACCTATACTTGATTTTAAAACCAAACTCTCGAAGTGTTTGTATTTATCTTCTTTGCGTGATGTTAACATGATTCTGGTTGAAAATTTGCTTTAAAATTTTATGATCTATAACCCGAGAAGACAAGCAACTCTACGTCATCACTGTTCCTCTTGTGAGATCTTAGCTATAGCACCAGCGGATTAGTCAAGCAACCCCTCAGCTTATCAAAGTTACTTTGGCACATCGCGGACCATTAGAATGGAATGTCCTTCTTGAGAAGCGCCGTCAAAGGAGAAACAATCTTGGCATATGAACATCGGATACCATCTTATCAATCCCAAGAACCATTTGACTTCCTCTATCATCTTTGGTTCTGGCAAATCGTTAGCCGTTTTTGCACCTTGGTGGCGGGATCAGCTAATATACTATCTCTTGACATTATGATCCCGGATATTCAATTTGATGGTAAAGAAGGTACATGCACCCTTCTTAGAGAAAAGTCTGTGCTTCTGGAGGCTTTCGAGGACTTTGAAGAGACACATACTTCACATGCGATCAGCTACATTCTTCGAGCAAACTAGAATTGCATCAATGAAGAGCGAGATAAAATCATCCGGATGTTCTTTGAAGGTCTCTTTTCTTTTTCTTTTTCTTTTTGCATTCAACAATTAAAGCTAGAAGGGGAATTATTTAATCCCAATAGCATTATCGTGAACTCGTAATGTGCATACAATGTATTATAATCTATCTTAGGAATATTATGATGTGATAACATCCTAAGTTTAAGTCAATCTTTATAAATATCTGGCCTTTATGCGATCAATCTAACAGCACATTCCAGGAGTAAGATGCTGATTCTTAACAGTAAGCCGATTTAACCTTGAATATACAATCTCATAGTCCCATCATTCTTCTTCTGAAAGAGAACGAGCACCACATAGCAAGGGGATACAAATGGGCCAAACAAAGCTCTCCTCAAACAGTTATCTCGATTATTCCCCGAGCTCGGTTGCTTTCGAAATGGCCTTCTTATAAGCTCAAGATTCACTATTGTTGGGCTTCGAGAATGAACTCTTTCTCATGATCCACCTCACGAGTTGAGGGTATTGTAGTTAAATCTACGTCAGAGTATATACTCACTTAACCTACATGGTTTCCTTGCAACTCTTTATTTGCAGCATGGCTTGCTTCTGCTAGGGTCCCTTCAATAACTTTACTACTTTTACAGGTTATGGGGTGGGAGTTCAACAAACTACTCCAGTTCCTTTCATCTTGTTCACATGAAGATCCATGAAGGAAATGGTGCCTTTATGATAATATTTGGCTAGGTTCCCATCCAAGAGAAACTGAATTACATCCGTCTTTTGGCAAGTAACTTCCACTACCCAATTCCACTCGCATTGGTCTGCCTTGCTTCTGGTCGATTACTAATTTATGCAACATCCAAGTGAAATGAATGAATGAATGAGCGTTTCTCGAATCAACAAAAAGCTTAAAATTCTTACCTCAAAAGTTGGATGGGGTGTAACTTAGTGAGAATCGTTGGTTTCGATCCTGGTGCTCCACTCTATTGAACGAAGTCTACCTCTTCCTTCTTTCTCTGGGGTTAGCTACTATTATAATGGCATTAGAAGTTGCTGAGACTGGGCTAGAACTTGCCTCCTTTGACTTGTCAAGCAAGTTCTATAATGGAGTAAGAATGGTAACATCAATCGGTGCGTTGGCAGAACCATTCATAAAATGTCCCAGTAGCTGCTCGCATCTAAAACACTTCATACTCCTTCCTGAGCTAAAACTGCAAAACCAAAGGCATTCTAGGGAAAGAATCATGTCCACTGTGCCCACTCGCTTTTCATACTTGGCTCCAATCTTGTCCCCTATTTCTCTTTGAATTTGGCATACTATAATAAGATGGAGCTCTCTTTGGGAGGGGGCAAAAAGGCCTTTTACTACACGATCTCCTTAGAAAGAAATACATGCATAAAATCCTCAGCCACCACCATCTTAATTTATTCCCCGCCACTAACAAAGACAATTTCGCATTCTTAACCAATCTATCCAAGGGAGGATCCAATCTTCTGACAAACCCATGGAGAAGGGTCTCGTCTTCCATCGGAAGAGCATATCGGACTAGGCTTACGTAAGATCAATTGATAATATGCCTCCGTAAGTTTGCCTGCTTGAGAAAACTCTATAAACTCATTTATCTTCTCTTCCATGGGGACAAAACCTTTGATGGAGGTAAGCTTTCATGTCCTCCCATCTCAGACTATACCATTAACTTTCAATTTGGCAAGATCCATCTTACTGTACCCCGCACATGTTACACTACTCGTCCATAGAATCTGTCCAATTCAACACTCCCTCTCTCCAAGGTTTTTACCCTTGCCTCGAAATGGCTATGGTGGTTGTGACCCATATATGAAGTGCTTCCTTGACATCCTTATCCAATGCCTTAATTCTAGGTATGACATCATCCATCCCTCATAATTATTCTAAAACAAAAGACCGTCGTAGGCTCGGCTAGCAATTGAGATCCTGTATCAAGGAATATAATGCCCCAGTGTCGTACACATCAATCTATGAACACTAAGGTCTCATCGAGGTGGTGCTTAGAGAACTATCCCTCTTGTAACAGGCAGTTCACTAAGGATCATGGCAAAGGCAATGTTCTCTGCCAACCGCTCATGCCGACTATAGGTGGTGTGCCATGATCTATTGACTATCCTAAGCACATGCGTACCTCCACTGATCATTCAGTAGTACTCAGAAAGTAGAGGCTCTCCAATTATCGAGCCGAGATGACTTAATCTGCGTAATGAAGGTGCTTGAAGGCAAAGGCTATCATGTCATCCTCTAGAGACAGCTCAGGGACTCCAGATAGATAGGGTCTCACCATCCGATTTGCTGCTTTATCTGAAAGCAAAACTGGATAAGATACTGTAAGTTTTGGTTTTAGGCTAGAATAGTCACCGTTAAGGCCTCTTAGAGGTTGGTGGAACAAGAAGAAAGTTTTGAGCAAAAGAAAAAAGGGGAGGAAAGAAAGTAGGTACCTATTCTAGGGTTTGGATCCATTCGCGCTCTTGACAAGGATTTGATTCCCACACTTTGTGCACTCAAGCCTTCTTTCACTCCACACTCTATGGTCATTTGCCTAGCCCGTTATCTTCACCATTAACCTTATCCTATTTTCTTGCACACATGTACACACCTTCGCTACACTGGTATTGAAAGAGGCTGCTTTCGTGCAAATTTTGCATACGCACATTTGAAGAGGATTTGAGGTCTAGAGGATTGATCACACATATTTTTAGTGATTGTTAGGCATGTTACATGGGGGTGAGGGGAGAGCGTGTTTTCAGGGATCTATTGTCGGTCTTGTTCACACGTGATTGTACCCTGTATGAGTCACGTGTGGGGCTTGTGTTGAGCATTGGTTGTGGTGTTTTTTCACACGCTTGTGCACTTTGGGTAGTGTTCACACACGACCATGGGTTATGATTCTTATTACTTTTACCCTTCAGTTGGGCACCATGGTACGACTTTGCATCATCATCGCGCGAGCAAGACGACATCGTTTTGATTGTTTTTCTGTTTACGATCGGATCATGGGAGAGCCGCTCATGCACTATTATCGTCGCTCTACGATCGATATTATGAGTTGCCATTTTGTGTCATGGTTCACATATCTTTTGTCAATTTCACACGTACGTTTAGTAGTACTTCAAGGCTTAGGACCTCTATACCCTCATTTACAGACTCCACGCTATGAAGAGATGGCATACTCATGCCATTGTTGGACGTTGGAGCTTGCACATTTGTTGCCTAGTCATATGAGGTGTTATTTTGATGAGGAGGATATATGGTCCACATACGGCAACTTTGTTGACCTACTCTCTGCTCGAATGCATTGACATAGAAGGTTCGGCATTGTTCGCATTCATGGGATGAGTCTTCTTTTGGTGACTTGTACGAGTGTCTGACACTCTTAAGCCGCCATGATTACGTTCTTCTTAATACTGTAGACTACATTGGCGCACGGATCTTCTGATGATGATGATGATGATGTATCTTATATAAACCCATACGCATGATGATCTATTACACACACATACGATGATATTGATGTATCACACACACATGTGCACATGATGATACATACACATATATTTGCACATGATGATATGGACACTGATGCTGACGTATGTGATAGCAATGTGTGTGAGCTAGATAATGTGGGCATGATCTGGAGAGGGGGCAGGGATGATGGCATCGAGCATTATGAGTGTTCATATATCTAGGCCTACCTTCTCATCATCCAATACATGACTTGGATGTGGAACATACTTCTTCTTTCTTCAAATGAGCTCGCATGAAAATACATTGTGGATCTTCAAGTATGGAGGAGGGAATAAAAGTTCACGAGCTCAATCTCCAACTTTCCTCGTATTCATGCACAGTCTATAACTTAATCTCTAACTTTCCTCATATTTGTGTAGGGTTTATATTATATGGGCAAAAACTTCTTGTACTTTTCCCCAAGGAGAGGGATTTTCTGTGGTTGGGTCGTATACCAACAAGGAAGACCATATCACCTTCATCAAATTCTCTAGTAGTCTACTTGAGATCAACACGCTACTTTTTTCTATCTTGAGTAGCTTTCATATCCTTTTTTATAGTCCGCATTGAACAATCCACTTTATGTACTTGCTTCAAGACTTCCACTCTGACCAGTGGGTTGAACTAAATCAATGGTGTTGCACAATCTACTATAAGATGCATCGCAATAAAATTATACCGAATGTAGAGAATTCATCCATTTTTTGGGTTCCCTTCCATGGAATGCTCGAAGAATGTCTTTGATTACCCTCTCTGCCTAATCATCAATGTCTAGATAGTACCAAAATCTATAGAGCTACAGCTTCAAAGCATTTATTCCAAGAGTAGGACACATGAATTCAGCACCCCGATCCCTAACTATCCTTCCAAAGTAAAGTCTAAATATATCCTTTGGAATGAATTTTAGCAAACACCAAGAGCAGTATAAGTCTTTTTCAAAAGAATCGAATGAGCAACATTCGTCAAGCGATCTACCACACGGCTAAGATGGAATCATGTCCTGCATCGACTGAAGAAAAATCTAATGATAGAGTCCATGCTTATGTATTCTAATTGTATATGTGAAATAAGATGCACATTTCTTGGCATTTTTGTCATTTCACCTTTGCAAGGCTAAAAGAAATGCTTCTTTGTAGTAGCCACCATGACGGTCTTCACTTAGCCGGGGGGTGTTACGAGCTTTCTTTAGAATCCTCTTATTAAGATCTCTATCTGGAAAAATATATAACCGATTATTGAAGTACAAGCATCCACCTCTAACGTGAATCCATGAATTTTCTTTACTTCTAGGGTTGCCTTTACTTTTGCGATAAGCAATATGATAATAGGGATAAAGAACTTATCTAATCCAATCTCTTCCTTAATCTCAACGTGCAAGTAAGGAGGCCTTCCTGCCTAATATATCTATGACCGCATTCTCCTTGTCTAACCTATACTTGATTTTAAAACCAAATTCTCGAAGTGTTTGTATTTATCTTCTTTGCATGATGTTAACATCATTCTGGTTTAAAATTTTATGATCTATAACCCGAGAAGACAAGAAAATCTACGTCATCACTGTTCCTCTCGTGAGATCTTAGCTATAGCACCAGCGGATTAGTCAAGCAACCCCTTAGCTTATCAAAGTTACTTTGGCACATCGCGGACCATTAGAATGGAATGTCCTTCTTGAGAAGCGCCGTCAAAGGAGAAACAATCTTGGCATATGAACATGGGATACCATCTTATCAATCCCAAGAACCATTTGACTTCCTCTATCGTCTTTGGTTCTGGCAAATCGATAGCCGCTTTTGCACCTTGGCGGGATCAGCTAATATACTATCTCTTGACATTATGATCCCGGATATTCAATTTGATGGTAAAGAAGGTACATGCACCCTTCTTAGAGAAAAGTCTGTGCTTCTGGAGGCTTTCGAGGACTTTGAAGAGACACATACTTCACATGCGATCAGCTACATTCTTCGAGCAAACTAGAATTGCATCAATGAAGACCGAGATAAAATCATCCAGATGTTCTCTGAAGGTTTCTTGTCTTTTTCTTTTTGCATTCAACAATTATAGCTAGAAGGGGATTTATTTAATCCCAACAGCATTATCATGAACTCGTAATGTGAATACCATGTTTTAAAATCTATCTTAGAAATATTATGATATGATAACATCCTAAGTTTAAGTCAATCTTTATAAATATCTAGCCTTTATGCGATCAATCTAACAGCACATTCTAGGAGTAAGATGCTGATTCTTAACAGTAAGCCAATTTAACCCTGAATATACAATCTCATAGTCCGATCATTCTTCTTCTGAAAGAGACCGAGCACCACATAGCAAGGGGATACAACTGGGCCAAACAAAGCTCTCCGCAAACAGTTATCTCGATTATTCCCCTAGCTCGGTTGCTTTCGGAATGGCCATCTTATAAGCTCAAGATTCACTATTGTTGGGCTCCGAGAATGAACTCTTTCTCATGATCCACCTCATGAGTCGAGGGTATTGTAGTTAAATCTACGTCAGAGTATATACTCACTTAACCAACATGGTTTCCTTGCAACTCTTTATCTGCAGGATGGCTTGCTTGTGCTGGAGTCCCTTCAATAACTTTACTGCCTTTAGAGATTGCAGGGTGGGAGTTCGAACTACTCTAGTTCCTTTCATCTTGTTCACATGAAGATCCATGAAGGAAATGGTGCCTTTGTGATAATATTTGGCTAGGTTCCCATCCAAGAGAAACTGAATTACATCCGTCTTTTGGCAAGTAACTTCCACTACCCAATTCCACGTGGATTGGTCTGCCTTGCTTCTGGTCGATTACTAATTTATGCAACATCCAAGTGAAATGAATCAATGAATGAGCGTTTCTCAAATCAACAAAAAGCTTAAAATTCTTACCTCAAAAATCGGATGGGGTGTAACTTAGTGAGAATCATTGGCTTTGATCCTGGTGCTCCACTCTATTGAACGAAGTCTACCTCTTCCTTCTTTCTCTGGGGTTAGCTACTATTATAATGGCATTAGAAGTTGCTGAGATTGGGCTAGAACTTGCCTCCTTTGACTTGTCAAGCAAGTTCTATGGTGGAGTTAGAATGGTAACATCAATTGGTGCGTTCGCACAACCATTCATAAAATGTCCCAGTAGCTGCTCGCATCTAAAACACTTCATACTCCTTCCTGAGCTAAAACTGCAAATCCAAAGGCATTCTAGGGAAAGAATCATGTCCACTGTGCCCACTCGCTTTTCATACTTGGCTCCAATCTTGTCCCCTATTTCTCTTTGAATTTGGCATACTAGAATTAGATGGAGCTCTCTTTGGGAGGGGGCAAAAAGGACTTTTACTACACGGTCTCCTTAGAAAGAAATACATGCATAAAATCCTCAGCCACCACCATCTTAATTGCTTCCCCGTCGCTAACAAAGACAGTTTTGCATTCTTTACCAATCTATCCAAGGGAGGATCCAATCTTCTAACAAACCCATGGAGAAGGGTCTCGTCTTCCATCGGAAGAGCATATCGGACTAGGCTTACGTAAGATCAATTGATAATATGCCTCCGTAAGTTTGCCTGCTTGAGAAAACTCTATAAAATCATTTATCTTCTCTTCCATGGGGACAAAACCTTTGATGGAGGTAAGCTTTCATGTCCTCCCATCTCAGACTATACCATTAACTTTCAATTTGGCAAGATCCATCTTACTGTACCCCGCACATGTTACACTACTCGTCCATAGAATCTGTCCAATTCAACACTCCCTCTCTCCAAGGTTTTTACCCTTGCCTCGAAATAGCTATGGTGGTTGTGACCCATATATGAAGTGCTTCCTTGACATCCTTATCCAATGCCTTAATTCTAGGTATGACATCATCCATCCCTCATGATTATTCTAAAACAAAAGATCGTCGTAGGCTCGGCTAGCAATCGAGATCCTGTATCAAGGAATATAATGCCCCAGAGTCGTACACATCAATCTATGAACACTAAGGTCTCATCGAGGTGGTGCTTAGAGAACTATCCCTCTTATAACAGGCAGTTCACTAAGGATCATGGCAAAGGCAATGTTCTCTGCCAACCGCTCATGCCGACTATAGGTGGTGTGCCATGATCTATTGAATATCCTAAGCACATGCGTACCTCCGCCGATCATTCAATAGGACTCAGAAAGTAGAGGCTCTCCAATTTTCAAGCCGAGATGACTTAATCTATGTAATGAAGGTGCTTGAAGGCAAAGGCTATCGTGTCATCCTCTAGAGACAGCTCAGGTACTCCAGATAGATAGGGTCTCACCATTCGATTTGCTGCTTTATCTGAAAGCGAAACTGGATAAGATACTGTAAGTTTTGGTTTTAGGCTAGAATAGGCACCGTTAGGGCCTCTTAGAGGTTGGTGGCACCAGAAGAAAGTTTTGAGCAGCAAAAGAAAAAAGGGGAGGAAAATAAAGGAGGTACCTATTCTAGGGTTTGGATCCATTCGCGCTCTTGACAAGGATTTGATTCCCACACTTTGTGCACTCAAGCCTTCTTTCACTCCACACTCTATGGTCATTTGCCTAGCCCGTTATCTTCACCATTAACCTTATCCTATTTTCTTGCACACATGTACACACCTTCGCTACACTGGTATTGAAAGAGGCTGCTTTCGTGCAAATTTTGCATACGCACATTTGGAGAGGATTTGAGGTCTAGAGGATTGATCACACATATTTTTAGTGATTGTTAGGCATGTTACATGGGGGTGAGGGGAGAGCGTGTTTTCAGGGATCTATTGTGGGTCTTGTTCACACGTGATTGCACCCTGTATGAGTCACGTGTGGGGCTTGTGTTGAGCATTGGTTGTGGCATTTTTTCACACGCTTGTGCACTTTGGGTAGTGTTCACACACGACCATGGGTTATGATTCTTATTACTTTTACCCTTCAGTTGGGCACCATGGTACGACTTTGCATCATCATCACGCGAGCAAGACGACATCGTTTTGATTGTTTTTTCGTTTACGATCAGATCAAGGGAGAGCCGCTCATGCACTATTATCGTCGCTCTACGATCGATATTATGAGTTGCCATTTTGTGTCATGGTTCACATATCTTTTGTCAATTTCACACGTACGTTTAGTAGTACTTCAAGGCTTAGGACCTCTATACCCTCATTTACAGACTCCACGCTATGAAGAGATGGCATACTCATGCCATTGTTGGACGTTGGAGCTTGCACGTTTGTTGCCTAGTCATATGAGGTGTTATTTTGATGAGGAGGATATATGGTCCACATACGGCAACTTTGTTGACCCACTCTGTGCTCGAATGCCAACTGTTGACACAAAAGGTTCGGCATTGTTTGCATTCATGGGATGAGTCTTCTTTTGGTGACTTGTACGAGTGTCTGACACTCTTAAGCCGCCATGATTACGTTCTTCTTAATACTGTAGACTACATCGGCGCACGGATCTGATGATGATGATGATGATGTATCTTATATAAACCCATACGCATGATGATCTATTACACACACATACAATGATATTGATGTACCACACACACATGTGCACATGATGATACATACACATATATTTGCACATGATGATATGGACACTGATGCTGACGTATGTGATAGCGATGTGTGTGAGCTAGATCATGTGGGCATGATTTGGAGAGGGGGCAGGGATGATGGCATCGAGCATTATGAGTGTTCATATATCTAGGCCTACCTTCTCATCATCCAATACATGACTTGGATCTGGAACATACTTCTTCTTTCTTCAAATGAGCTCGCATGAAAATACATTGTGGATCTTCAAGTATGGAGGAGGGAATAAAAGTTCACGAGCTCAATCTCCAACTTTCCTCGTATTCATGCACAGTCTATAACTTAATCTCCAACTTTCCTCATATTTGTGTAGGGTTTATATTATATGGGCAAAAACTTCTTGTACTTTTCCCCAAGGAGAGGGATTTTCTGTGGTTGGGTCGTATACCAACAAGGAAGACCATATCACCTTCATCAAATTCTCTAGTAGTCTACTTGAAATCAACACGCTACTTTTTCCTATCTTGAGTAGCTTTGATATCCTTTTTTATAGTCCCCATTGAACAATCCACTTTATCTATTTGCTTCAAGACTTCCACTCTCACCAGTGGGTTGAACTAAATCAATGGTGTTGCACAATCTACTATAAGATGCATTGCAATAAAATTATACCGAATGTAGAGAATTCATCCATTTTTTGGGTTCCCTTCCATGGAATGCTTGAAGAATGTCTTTGATTACCCTCTCTGCCTAATCATCAATTTCTAGATAGTACCAAAATCTATAGAGCTACAGCTTCAAAGCATTTATTCCAAGAGCAGGACACATAAATTCAGCACCCCGATCCCTAACTATCCTTCCAAAGTAAAGTCTAAATATATCCTTTGGAATGACTTTTAGCAGACACCAAGAGCAGTATAAGTCTTTTTCAAAAGAATCGAATGAGCAACTTTCATCAACTTTGTATTTGTGAAATAGGATGCACGTTTCTTGGCGTTTTTGTCATTTCACCTTTGGAAGGCTAAAGAAAATGCTTCTTTGTAGTAGCCACCATGATGGTCTTCACTTAGCCGGGGCGTGTCACGAGCTTTCTTTAGAATCCTCTTATTAAGATCTCTATCTTGAAAAATATATAACCGATTATTGAAGTACAAGCATCCACCTCAACGTGAATCCATGAATTTTCTTTACTTCTAGGGTTGCCTTTACTTTTGCGGTAAGCAATATGATAATAGGGATAAAGAACTTATCTAATCCAATCTCTTCCTCAATCTCAACGTGCAAGTAAGGAGGCCTTCCTGCCTAATATATCTATGACCGCATTCTCCTTGTCTAACCTATACTTGATTTTAAAACCAAACTCTCGAAGTGTTTGTATTTATCTTCTTTGCATGATGTTAACATCATTATGGTTTAAAATTTTATGATCTATAACCCGAGAAGACAAGAAAATCTACGTCATCACTGTTCCTCTCGTGAGATCTTAGCTATAGCACCAGCGGATTAGTCAAGCAACCCCTTAGCTTATCAAAGTTACTTTGGCACATCGCGGACCATTAGAATGGAATGTCCTTCTTGAGAAGCGCCGTCAAAGGAGAAACAATCTTGGCATATGAACATGGGATACCATCTTATCAATCCCAAGAACCATTTGACTTCCTCTATCGTCTTTGGTTCTGGCAGATCGATAGCCGCTTTTGCACCTTGGCGGGATCAGCTAATATACTATCTCTTGACATTATGATCCCGGATATTCAATTTGATGGTAAAGAAGGTACATGCACCTTCTTAGAGAAAAGTCTATGCTTCTGGAGGCTTTCAAGGACTTTGAAGAGACATACTTCACATGCGATCAGCTACATTGTTCGAGCAAACTAGAATTGCATCAATGAAGACCGAGATAAAATCATCCGGATGTTCTCTAAAGGTCTCTTTTCTTTTTCTTTTTGCATTCAACAATTAAAGCTAGAAGGGGAATTATTTAATCCCAAAAGCATTATCGTGAACTCATAATGTGCATACAATGTATTAAAATCTATCTTAGGAGTAAGATGCTGATTCTTAACAGTAAGCCGATTTAACCTTGAATATACAATCTCATAGTCCGATCATTCTTCTTCTGAAAGAGACCGAGCACCACATAGCAAGGGGATACAACTGGGCCAAACAAAGCTCTCCGCAAACAGTTATCTCGATTATTCCCCTAGCTCGGTTGCTTTCGGAATGGCCATCTTATAAGCTCAAGATTCACTATTGTTGAGCTCCGAGAATGAACTCCTTCTCATGATCCACCTCACGAGTCGAGGGTATTGTAGTTAAATCTACGACAGAGTATATACTCACTTAACCAACATGGTTTCTGTAAGATTCCTCCCCCAACCCCTTTTTGATGTCTAGTATCTTCCCCTGTAATCAACCCTCTTCAGAAATATAAAGACCCTGTTGCTAACTATTTTAGCCTAGAGAGAGGAAAATTATTCTAGAGAGAGAATATTCAGATTTTGAATATTTTTGGATAGAAAAATATCTCTTATAATTCAGATGAGTTCCCCTGAAACGGAAATTCAAAAAGAATTTTCCAATGTGCAATTGGAATTAATTGGAAATAGGTATAAAGAACCTTAGTCTAAGGGTCTAGATTTTCAGAAATCTTTAGACTATGGTCCAATTAAGGTTCCTATGGGCCAATAGCATCAATCCATGTGTAGGAAAGAGATAAATCCAAATTTGTAAAAAGAAGATACCCAAAAATGAGTAAATGCTCACATAAGGTGAAGAGTTGAAAATGTACAAGGTTTATTAGTAAAAAACTATGAGCAATATTAAAATGATGCCATTATGACACATATGTAAGGCAGGGGAATTCTTTAAAGGAGGTGCATATTTCTAATAAGATGAAGAGTTGAAAATGTACAAGGTTTATTAGTAAAAAACTATGAGCAATATTAAAATGATTCCGTTATGACACATATGTAAGGAAGGGGAATTCTTTAAAGGAGGTGCATATTTCACATAAGATGAAGAGTTGAAAATGTACAAGGTTTATTAGTAAAAAAACTATGAGCAATATTAAAATGATTCCATTATGACACATATGTAAGGAAGGGGAGTTCTTTAAAGGAGGTGCATATTTCACATGCTTGAATGAGTTTTAAACTCATAAAAATTGAGATATTTCATCTCTCCTCTCTCCTCATTCAAGTCTAGTTCCAAAAAGTTAGCTTAACTGACCTAAAAATGGTCAAATATTGACCAAACTGATTTAGAAAATTCTAGAAACAGTTTGTTTGGTTAGGAGCTCAATTTTTCCTATAAATAGAAGCCTCCCCCTTGTTGAAAAATAGATAGTGTTTATGCATCGTTACTCTACTCCACCTAAGCCAAGAACTGTGAATTCATTTAATAATTCACTAGTTTTTGGAGCTTCCCTCTTTCTTCAATCCCCATTAGTGGCTCCATCAACATACTTAACCAATTGATTGGTTGGGGGCCTCTACCGTGAACAAAGAATCAAGCAAGTTGTAAGGTAATTAGTGAATATTGATCTTTCTATAATTTCTCAATGTTTCTCTCTTCTCAACCCCTCTCAAGCTTGAGAAGTTTAATTGTTAAGGTTTTTTAAATGCTATTGAAGTTTGAATAGTAGTGAAGAGTTACATAATTTAATAAATACTATTGAAGTTAATTTTTATTTATGTTTAAATTCTAATGATTTTTATGTAAATTCTCTCTCTCACTCAAGAAATGGTCATACTCATGACCCGTTCTCAATCCAAATCAAGCTTTTCATAAAGCTTTTCCTTAACCCAAGATTAAGCTATGGCTTATTTCTATGCTTTTAGTTTATGTATATTGATGATTCAATCCATTATGGATTAATAATCCAATTAGAGATCATTTTAATTATTTCCTTAATGATAAGCATTATCCCTTAGAAAAATTGAGATTTATCAGTCATAGCAGCGGAGCTATGGCAAAATTTTTATAAAAATTATGCATAAAATAATTTCATTCAAAGCATAAAAAGAGGACTTCCTACCATATTCTAGGAATTATCATCCTAGATTAATTGAAAGAATTTCATTACAATCATGGAGAAATTGAATTTTAATATCATGCATAAAGGATAAGTTTTTATATCAAAAGTGTTATTTTTACCATTTTTATTTCATGCATAGAAGTATGCATAATGGATAAATTTTTATATCAAAAGTGTTATTTTACCATTTTTAATTTTCATGCATAGAAGTATGCATAAAAGAAAATTTTTATATCAAAAGTGTTACTTTTATCATTTTTAATTTTCATGCATAGAAGTATGCATAAAAGAAAATTTTTTATATCAAAAGTGTTACTTTTATCATTTTTAATTTTCATGCATAGAAGTATGCATAAAAGAAAAAAAAATTTTATATCAAAAGTGTTACTTTTATCATTTTTAATTTTCATGCATAAAAGTATGCATAAAAGAAAATTTTTTATATCAAAAGTGTTACTTTTATCATTTTTAATTTTCATGCATAGAAGTATGCATAAAAGAAAAAAAAAATTATATCAAAAGTGTTACTTTTATTATTTTTAATTTTCATGCATAAAAGTATGCATAAAAGAAAATTTTTATATCAAAAGTGTTACTTTTATCATTTTTAATTTTCATGCATAGAAGTATGCATAAAGGAAAATTTTTTATATCAAAAGTGTTACTTTTATCATTTTTAATTTTCATGCATAGAAGTATGCATAAAGAAAAAAATTTTATATCAAAAGTGTTACTTTTATCATATTGGATTTCATGCATATAGGTATGCATAAAAGATATTCTTTTTATACTAAAAGTGTGATTTTCCTCATAAATGGATTTTATGCTTAACTTAGATGCATAAGAGAAATTCTTTTATTCTAAAAGTGTAATTCCCTACCAAATTGAAATTATGCATAAGAAGATGCATAAAAGATTGATTTTAATTTCGAAAGTGTTAGTCTCCTTAAATGGAATTTATGTATAAATAAATGTGTAGAGAAATCTTATATCAAATATAAGAATTCTCTTAAAAAAAAAAGATATGAAATGTGATAAGATGTGATAAGAGGTGTATGAGATGTGATAAGAATTGATAAGATGCGTATGGAAAGTGATAGGATGTGATAAGAGGTGTATGAGATGTGATAAGAATTGATAAGATGCGTATGGAAAGTGATAGGATGTGATAAGAGGTGTATGAGATGTGATAAGAATTGATAAGATGCGTATGGAAAGTGATAGGATGTGATAAGAGGTGTATGAGATGTAAAAAGATGTGATAAGATGTGTATGAGATGTGATAAGATTTGATAAGATGCGTATGGAAAGTGATAGGATGTGATAAGAGGTGTATGAGATGTAAAAAGATGTGATAAGATGTGTATGAGATGTGATAGAATGTGTTAAGATGAGTTAGGATGTGTTAAGATGTATATGGGATGTGTTAGGACGAGAATGGATGTAATATGGTTGTATGAATGTGATGTGGATGTATACATGTAGATGTATATGTATGAATGTGAATGTTGATGTGGATGTGGATGTATGGATGTAGATACGGATGTGTATGTATGTATGTGGATGTGTATGTATGAATGAGGATGTAAAAATGGACGTATGTATATAGATGTGGATGTATGGATGTATGTATGTAGATGTGGATGTATGGATGTGATTGTGAATGAAGAGGTGGATGTGAATGTATGGATGTAGATACAAATGTGGATGTATGTATGTAGATGTGGATGTATGGATGTGATTGTGAATGAAGAGGTGGATGTGAATGTATGGATGTAGATACGGATGTGGATGTATGTATGTGAATGTGGATGTATGAATGAGGATGTGAAAATGGATGTATGCATGTGAATGTGGATGTATGAATATGAATGTGGATGTGTGGATGTGGAAATGGAGGTATGGATGTATGAATGTAGATGTGGATGTATGCATGTAGATACGTATGTATGAATGTGAAATTGGATGTATGATGTGGACGTACGAACATGGATATGTATGTAGAATAATGAATATGAAGATGTATGTGAGATAATGTAGTCTATATGAGTGAATGGATGAGAACGAGTACACACTGAATGGAATGTGGAATAAGTAATGTGGTCCGAGAGTGGATAATATGGAAAGACAAGAGTTCGTTATAGAAACTGTATTTGTGACTGTTTGTAAATGACTGTTTTATGTCAAGAATGCTGGAGAAGCATTTTGACCGTCTTGAGGATTAAGGTCATGAAGACTGAACTGACAAAGTTGCAACTGCTGACGGAGAGTCAATGGAGGACGTCTCGCGTAGCAAGGTCGATCGAGGTCTTGACCAGCCTCGGCTCGATTTAAATGGTGAGCTTCCGGTACGGTGGATGAGGGACCAAGGAAGCGGCCTATGAGTGAAGCGCTAGGTCACCTGCGAAGGATCCTAGAGGGTGCTGACCATACGGTGCTCGGGCTCTGGGTCGCCGAAGATACCCACACGTGCGTCGTGGAAGATATTGGAATCAGGAGTAAGAGTTGTTTTCTGAAATCGGGCATGGATCTGGTTGATTGACCTTGCTGGTCCTCAACAAATGAGTCCATGGCTCTTTTATATGGATCTGTGGGTTGATCTTGCTGATCTTCCACGGAGACTCCATTCTATTATATGAATATATTGCCGGTTACTATGAGCTAGGAACCATGGAAAAGGCCCCTGAGAGAACAGGTGGTGAGCGTTTTGGTTCAACCAGAGACTTTGAGGATTGTCATCAGTGACATAATGGTTTTATTAAAGGATTGTTTTAAAGCTAGTTGATGCTAAGAAAAAGGCAATTTCATATTGGGTGTGTAAGTGGTATGACTAGTTTTATGTTTGCATGAACTTCCGGCTAGGGGGCCTTGGAACTCTTTTCCTTGGTACCCAGGATAAAACCTAACCAAATTCCAAATTGGATCCCATCACTACAGTGGTTGGGCGGTTGGCTAACCCATGGGATCGGATGGGGTTAGGCTAGACTGATGGATCCGTAAATCGAGATTTAATTTCTATTATTACGATAGATGAAGTAAATCCCGGATAGAAATTGTTCTATGGATAGGAATCAACGGCTGTGCCTCTTGATGGGGAAAAAAGCGTTGATCCCAATGATCCAAGTGCAAGTTCTTCCTTGATTTGACCAAGTACCGTTAAAGGTGCAGTCAGATCAGTTTGATCAGTAATGATCTTGACTACGTTAGAGTAAAGAGATATCCTGGTGGAATCGCCCGTGCTTTCCGGGTAAAGGAAGTTTTTCCGGTTTCGGTTTTGGACAAACCGACGGATTAGTCTCTTGTCCGGATATCCGTGGGCGAGGCCCCGAGTGTGGGACCCCTTTCCCGCACGAGAAGTGCTACTTCCGCTGCTAGTACCCCGAATCCGTTGCTCGGTGGGAACAGGGATCTCACAGTTTCCTTGCAACTCTTTATCTGCAGGATGGCTTGCTTGTGCTGGAGTCCCTTCAATAACTTTACTGCCTTTAGAGATTGCAGGGTGGGAGTTCAAACTACTCTAGTTCCTTTCATCTTGTTCACATGAAGATCCATGAAGGAAATGGTGCCTTTATGATAATATTTGGCTAGGTTCCCATCCAAGAGAAATTGAATTACATCCGTCTTTTGGCAAGTAACTTCCACTACCCAATTCCACGTGGATTGGTCTGCCTTGCTTCTGGTCGATTACTAATTTATGCAACATCCAAGTGATGAATCATTGAATGAGCGTTTCTCGAATCAACAAAAAGCTTAAAATTCTTACCTCAAAAATCGGATGGGGTGTAACTTAGTGAGAATCGTTGGTTTTTATCCTGGTGCTCCACTCTATTGAACGAAGTCTACCTCTTCCTTCTTTCTCTGGGGTTAGCTACTATTATAATGGCATTAGAAGTTGCTGAGATTGGGCTAGAGCTTGCCTCCTTTGACTTGTCAAGCAAAATCTATGGTGGAGTTAGAATGGTAACATCAATTGGTGCGTTCGCACAACCATTCATAAAATGTCCCAGTAGCTGCTCGCATCTAAAACACTTCATACTCCTTCCTGAGCTAAAACTGCAAATCCAAAGGCATTCTAGGGAAAGAATCATGTCCACTGTGCCCACTCGCTTTTCATACTTGGCTCCAATCTTGTCCCCTATTTCTCTTTGAATTTGGCATACTAGAATTAGATGGAGCTCTCTTTGGGAGGGGGCAAAAAGGCCTTTTACTACACGGTCTCCTTAGAAAGAAATACATGCATAAAATCCTCAGCCACCACCATCTTAATTGCTTCCCCGTCGCTAACAAAGACAGTTTTGCATTCTTAACCAATCTATCCAAGGGAGGATCCAATCTTCTGACAAACCCATGGAGAAGCATCTCGTCTTCCATCGGAAGAGCATATCGGGCTAGGCTTACGTAAGATCAATTGATAATATGCCTCCGTAAGTTTGCCTGCTTGAGAAAACTCTATAAACTCATTTATCTTCTCTTCCATGGGGACAAAACCTTTGATGGAGGTAAGCTTTCATGTCCTCCCATCTCAGACTATACCATGAACTTTCAATTTGGCAAGATCCATCTTATTGTACCCCGCACATGTTACACTACTCGTCCATAGAATCTGTCCAGTTCAACACTCCCTCTCTCCAAGGTTTTTACCCTTGCCTCGAAATGGCTATGGTGGTTGTGACCCATATATGAAGTGCTTCCTTGACATCCTTATCCAATGCCTTAATTCTAGGTATGACATCATCCATCCCTCATGATTATTCTAAAACAAAAGACCGTCATAGGCTCGGCTAGCAATCGAGATCCTGTATCAAGGAATATAATTTCCCAGAGTCGTACACATCAATCTATGAACACTAAGGTCTCATCGAGGTGGTGCTTAGAGAACTATCCCTCTTATAACAGGCAGTTCACTAAGGATCATGGCAAAGGCAATGTTCTCTCCCAACCGCTCATGCCGACTATAGGTGGTGTGCCATGATCTACTGAATATCCTAAGCACATGCGTACCTCCGCCGATCATTCAGTAGTACTCAGAAAGTAGAGGCTCTCCAATTTTCAAGCCGAGATGACTTAATCTGCGTAATGAAGGTGCTTGAAGGCAAAGGCTATCGTGTCATCCTCTAGAGACAGCTCAGGTACTCCAGATAGATAGGGTCTCACCATTCGATTTGCTGCTTTATCTGAAAGCGAAACTGAATAAGATACTGTAAGTTTTGGTTTTAGGCTAGAATAGGCACCGTTAGGGCCTCTTAGAGGTTGGTGGCACGAGAAGAAAGTTTTGAGCAAAAGAAAAAAGGGGAGGAAAATAAAGGAGGTACCTATTCTAGGGTTTGGATCCATTCGCGCTCTTGACAAGGATTTGATTCCCACACTTTGTGCACTCATCAAGCCTTCTTTCACTCCACACTCTATGGTCATTTGCCTAGCCCGTTATCTTCACCATTAACCTTATCCTATTTTCTTGCACACATGTACACACCTTTGCTACACTGGTATTGAAAGAGGCTGCTTTCGTGCAAATTTTGCATACGCACATTTGGAGAGGATTTGAGGTCTAGAGGATTGATCACACATATTTTTAGTGATTGTTAGGCATGTTACATGGGGGTGAGGGGAGAGCGTGCTTTCAGGGATCTATTGTGGGTCTTGTTCACACGTGATTGCACCCTGTATGAGTCACGTGTGGGGCTTGTGTTGAGCATTGGTTGTGGCGTTTTTTCACACACTTGTGCACTTTGGGTAGTGTTCACACACGACCATGGGTTATGATTCTTATTACTTTTACCCTTCAGTTGGGCACCATGGTACGACTTTGCATCATCATCGCGCGAGCAAGACGACATCGCTTTGATTGTTTTTCCGTTTACGATCGGATCATGGGAGAGCCGCTCATGCACTATTATCGTCGCTCTACGATCGATATTATGAGTTGCCATTTTGTGTCATGGTTCACATATCTTTTGTCAATTTCACACGTACGTTTAGTAGTACTTCAAGGCTTAGGACCTCTATACCCTCATTTACAGACTCCACGCTATGAAGAGATGGCATACTCATGCCATTGTTGGACGTTGGAGCTTGCACGTTTGTTGCCTAGTCATATGAGGTGTTATTTTGATGAGGAGGATATATGGTCCACATACGGCAGCTTTGTTGACCCACTCTGTGCTCGAATGCCAACTGTTGACACAGAAGGTTCAGCATTGTTCGTATTCATGGGATGAGTCTTCTTTTGGTGACTTGTACGAGTGTCTGACACTCTTAAGCCGCCATGATTACGTTCTTCTTAATACTGTAGACTACATCGGCGCACGGATCTGATGATGATGATGATGATGTATCTTATATAAACCCATACGCATGATGATCTATTACACACACATACAATGATATTGATGTACCACACACACATGTGCACATGATGATACATACACATATATTTGCACATGATGATATGGACACTGATGCTGACGTATGTGATAGCGATGTGTGTGAGCTAGATCATGTGGGCATGATTTGGAGAGGGGGCAGGGATGATGGCATCGAGCATTATGAGTGTTCATATATCTAGGCCTACCTTCTCATCATCCAATACATGACTTGGATCTGGAACATACTTCTTCTTTCTTCAAATGAGCTCGCATGAAAATACATTGTGGATCTTCAAGTATGGAGGAGGGAATAAAAGTTCACGAGCTCAATCTCCAACTTTCCTCGTATTCATGCACAGTCTATAACTTAATCTCCAACTTTCCTCGTATTCATGCACAGTCTATAACTTAATCTCCAACTTTCCTCATATTTGTGTAGGGTTTATATTATATGGGCAAAAACTTCTTGTACTTTTCCCCAAGGAGAGGGATTTTCTGTGGTTGGGTCGTATACCAACAAGGAAGACCATATCACCTTCATCAAATTCTCTAGTAGTCTACTTGAAATCAACACGCTACTTTTTCCTATCTTGAGTAGCTTTGATATCCTTTTTTATAGTCCCCATTGAACAATCCACTTTATCTATTTGCTTCAAGACTTCCACTGTGACCAGTGGGTTGAACTAAATCAATGGTGTTGCACAATCTACTATAAGATGCATCGCAATAAAATTATACCGAATGTAGAGAATTCATCCATTTTTTGGGTTCCCTTCCATGGAATGCTCGAAGAATGTCTTTGATTACCCTCTCTGCCTAATCATCAATTTCTAGATAGTACCAAAATCTATAGAGCTACAGCTTCAAAGCATTTATTCCAAGAGCAGGACATATGAATTCAGCACCCCGATCCCTAACTATCCTTCCAAAGTAAAGTCTAAATATATCCTTTGGAATGACTTTTAGCAAACACCAAGAGCAGTATAAGTCTTTTTCAAAAGAATCGAATGAGCAACCTTTGTCAAGCGATCTACCACACGGCTAAGATGGAATCATGTCCTGCATCGACTGAAGAAAAATCTAATGATGGAATCCATGCTTGTCTATTCTAATTGTATATGTGAAATAGAATGCACGTTTCTTGGCGTTTTTGTCATTTCACCTTTGCAAGGCTAAAGAAAATGCTTCTTTGTAGTAGCCACCATGACGGTCTTCACTTAGCCGGGGCGTGTCACGAGCTTTCTTTAGAATCCTCTTATTAAGATCTCTATCTTGAAAAATATATAACCGATTATTGAAGTACAAGCATCCACCTCTAACGTGAATCCATGAATTTTCTTTACTTCTAGGGTTGCCTTTACTTTTGCGGTAAGCAATATGATAATAGGGATAAAGAACTTATATAATCCAATCTCTTTCTCAATCTCAACGTGCAAGTAAGGAGGCCTTCCTGCCTAATATATCTATGACCGCATTCTCCTTGTCTAACCTATACTTGATTTTAAAACCAAACTCTCGAAGTGTTTGTATTTATCTTCTTTGCGTGATGTTAACATCATTCTGGTTGAAAATTTGCTTTAAAATTTTATGATCTATAACCCGAGAAGACAAGCAACTCTACGTCATCACTGTTCCTCTCGTGAGATCTTAGCTATAGCACCACAGCGGATTAGTCAAGCAACCCCTCAGCTTATCAAAGTTACTTTGGCACATCGCAGACCATTAGAATGGAATGTCCTTCTTGAGAAGCACCGTCAAAGGAGAAACAATCTTGGCATATGAACATCGGATACCATCTTATCAATCCCAAGAACCATTTGACTTCCTCTATCGTCTTTGGTTCTGGAAAATTGATAGCCGCTTTTGCATCTTGGCAGGATCAGCTAATATACTATCTCTTGACATTATGATCCCGGATATTCAATTTGATGGTAAAGAAGGTACATGCACCCTTCTTAGAGAAAAGTCTATGCTTCTGGAGGCTTTCGAGGACTTTGGAGAGACACATACTTCACATGCGATCAGCTACATTCTTCGAGCAAACTAGAATTACATCAATGAAGACCGAGATAAAATCATCCATATGTTTTCTGAAGGTCTCTTTTCTTTTTCTTTTTGCATTCAACAATTAAAGCTAGAAGGGAAATTATTTAATCCTAATAGGATTATCGTGAACTTATAATGTGCATACCATGTATTAAAATCTATCTTAGGAATATTATGATATGATAACATCCTAAGTTTAAGTCAATCGTTATAAATATCTGGCCTTTATGCGATCAATCTAACTGCACATTCAAGGAGTAAGATGCTGATTCTTAACAGTAAGCTCATTTAACCCTGAATATACAATCTCATAGTCCCATCATTCTTCTTCTGAAAGAGAACGAGCACCACATAGCAAGGGGATACAAATGGGCCAAACAAAGCTCTCCTCAAATAGTTATCTCGATTATTCCCTGAGCTTGGTTGCTTTCAGAATGGCCTTCTTATAAACTCAAGATTCACTATTGTTGGGCTCTGAGAATGAACTCTTTCTCGTGATCCACCTCACGAGTCGAGGGTATTGTTGTTAAATCTACGTCACAATATATACTCACTTAACCAACATGGTTTCCTTGCAACTCTTTATCTGCAGGATGGCTTGCTTCTGCTGGAGTCCCTTCAATAACTTTACTACTTTTACAAGTTACGGGGTGGGAGTTCAACAAACTACTCCAGTTCCTTTCATCTTGTTCACATGAAGATCCATGATGGAAATGGTGCCTTTGTGATAATATTTGGCTAGGTTCCCATCCAAGAGAAACTGAATTACATCCGTCTTTTGGCAAGTAACTTCCACTACCCAATTCCACTCACATTGGTCTGCCTTGCTTCTGGTCGCTTACTAATTTATGCAACATCCAAGTGAAATGAATGAATGAATGAGCGTTTCTCGAATCAACAAAAAGCTTAAAATTCTTACCTCAAAAATCGGATGGGGTGTAACTTAGTGAGAATCGTTGGTTTCGATCCTGGTGCTCCACTCTATTAAACGAAGTCTACCTCTTCCTTCTTTCTCTGGGGTTAGCTACTATTATAATGGCATTAGAAGTTGCTGAGACTGGTCTAGAACTTGCCTCCTTTGACTTGTCAAGCAAGTTCTATGGTGGAGTTTGAATGGTAACATCAATCGATGCGTTGGCACAACCATTCATAAAATGTCCCAATAGCTGCTCGCATGTAAAACACTTCATACTCCTTCCTGAGCTGAAATTGCAAATCCAAAGGCATTCTAGGGAAAGAATCATGTCCACTGTGCCCACTCGCTTTTCATACTTGGCTCCAATCTTGTCCCCTATTTCTCTTTGAATTTGGCATACTAGAATTAGATGGAGCTCTCTTTGGGAGGGGGCAAAAAGGCCTTTTACTACACGATCTCCTTAGAAAGAAATACATGCATAAAATCCTCAGCCACCACCATCTTAATTGCTTCCCCAACGCTAACAAAGACAGTTTTGCATTCTTAACCAATCTATCCAAGGGAGGATCCAATCTTCTAACAAACCCATGGAGAAGGGTCTCGTCTTCCATCGGAAGAGCATATCGGACTAGGCTTACGTAAGATCAATTGATAATATGCCTCCGTAAGTTTGCCTGCTTGAGAAAACTCTATAAACTCATTTATCTTCTCTTCCATGGGGACAAAACCTTTGATGGAGGTAAGCTTTCATGTCCTCCCATCTCATACTATACCATTAACTTTCAATTTGGCAAGATCCATCTTACTGTACCCTGCACATGTTACACTACTCGTCCATAGAATCTGTCCAATTCAACACTGCCTCTCTCCTAGGTTTTTACCCTTGCCTCAAAATGGCTATGGTGGTTGTGACCCATATATGAAGTGCTTCCTTGACATCCTTATCCAATGCCTTAATTCTAGGTATGACATCATCCATCCCTCATGATTATTCTAAAACAAGAGACCGTCGGCTAGCAATCGAGATCCTGCATCAAGGAATATAATGCCCCAGAGTCGTACACATCAATCTATGAACACTAAGGTCTCGTCGAGGTGGTGCCTAGAGAACTATCCCTCTTGTAACAGGTAGTTCACTAAGGATCATGGCAAAGGCAGTGTTCTCTGCCAACCGCTCATGCCGACTATAGGTGGTGTGTCATGATCTACTGACTATCCTAAGCACATGCGTACCTCCGCCGATCATTTAGTAGTACTCAGAAAGTAGAGGATCTTCAATTATCGAGCCGAGATGACTTAATCTGCGTAATGAAGGTGCTTGAAGGCAAAGGCTATCATGTCATCCTCTAGAGACAGCTCAGGGACTCCACATAGATAGGGTCTCACCATCCGATTTGCTGCTTTATTTGAAAGCGAAACTGGATAAGATACTGTAAGTTTTGGTTTTAGGCTAGAATAGGCACCGTTAGGGCCTCTTAGAGGTTGGTGGCACGAGAAGAAAGTTTTGAGCAAAAGAAAAAAGGGGAGGAAAATAAAGGAGGTACCTATTCTAGGGTTTGGATCCATTCACGCTCTTGACAAGGATTTGATTCCCACACTTTGTGCACTCAAGCCTTCTTTCACTCCACACTCTATGGTCATTTGCCTAGCCCGTTATCTTCACCATTAACCTTATCCTATTTTCTTGCACACATGTACACACCTTTGCTACACTGGTATTGAAAGAGGCTGCTTTCGTGCAAATTTTGCATACGCACATTTGGAGAGGATTTGAGGTCTAGAGGATTGATCACACATATTTTTAGTGATTGTTAGGCATGTTACATGGGGGTGAGGGGAGAGTGTGTTTTTAGGGATCTATTGTGGGTCTTGTTCACACGTGATTGCACCCTGTATGAGTCACGTGTGGGGCTTGTGTTGGGCATTGGTTGTGGCATTTTTTCACATGCTTGTGCACTTTGGGTAGTGTTCACACACGACCATGGGTTATGATTCTTATTATGTTTACCCTTCAGTTGGGCACCATGGTACAACTTTGCATCATCATCGCGCGAGCAAGACGACATCGCTTTGATTGTTTTTCCGTTTACGATCGGATCATGGGAGAGCCGCTCATGCACTATTATCGTCGCTCTACGATCGATATTATGAGTTGCCATTTTGTGTCATGGTTCACATATCTTTTGTCAATTTCACACGTACGTTTAGTAGTACTTCAAGGCTTAGGACCTCTATACCCTCATTTACAGACTCCACGCTATGAAGAGATGGCATACTCATGCCATTGTTGGACGTTGGAGCTTGCACATTTGTTGCCTAGTCATATGAGGTGTTATTTTGATGAGGAGGATATATGGTCCACATACGGCAACTTTGTTGACCCACTCTGTGCTCGAATGCGTTGACACAGAAGGTTCGGCATTGTTCGCATTCATGGGATGAGTCTTCTTTTGGTGACTTGTACGAGTGTCTGACACTCTTAAGCCGCCATGATTACGTTCTTCTTAATACTGTAGACTACATCGGCGCACGGATCTGATGATGATGATGATGATGATGTATCTTATATAAACCCATACGCATGATGATCCATTACACACACATACGATGATATTGATGTATCACACACACATGTGCACATGATGATACATACACATATATTTGCACATGATGATATGGACACTGATGCTGACGTATGTGAGAGCGATGTGTGTGAGCTAGATAGATCATGTGGGAATGATCTGGAGAGGGGGCAGGGATGATGGCATCGAGCATTATGAGTGTTCATATATCTAGGCCTACCTTCTCATCATCCAATACATGACTTGGATCTGGAACATACTTCTTCTTTCTTCAAATGAGCTCGCATGAAAATACATTGTGGATCTTCAAGTATGGAGGAGGGAATAAAAGTTCACGAGCTCAATCTCCGACTTTCCTCGTATTCATGCACAGTCTATAACTTAATCTCCAACTTTCCTCATATTTGTGTAGGGTTTATATTATATGGGCAAAAACTTCTTGTACTTTTCCCCAAGGAGAGGGATTTTCTGTGGTTGGGTCGTATACCAACAAGGAAGACCATATCACCTTCATCAAATTCTCTAGTAATCTACTTGAAATCAACACGCTACTTTTTCCTATCTTGAGTAGCTTTCATATCCTTTTTTATAGTCCCCATTTAACAATCCACTTTATCTATTTGCTTCAGGACTTCCACTCTGACCAGTGGGTTGAACTAAATCAATGGTGTTGCACAATCTACTATAAGATGCATCGCAATAAAATTATACCGAATGTAGAGAATTCATCCATTTTTTGGGTTCCCTTCCATGGAATGCTTGAAGAATGTCTTTGATTACCCTCTCTGCCTAATCATCAATTTCTAGATAGTACCAAAATCTATAGAGCTACAGCTTCAAAGCATTTATTCCAAGAGCAGGACATATGAATTCAGCACCCCGATCCCTAACTATCCTTCCAAAGTAAAGTCTAAATATATCCTTTGGAATGACTTTTAGCAAACACCAAGAGCAGTATAAGTCTTTTTCAAAAGAATCGAATGAGCAACCTTCGTCAAGCGATCTACCACACGGCTAAGATGGAATCATGTCCTGCATCGACTGAAGAAAAATCTAATGATGGAATCCATGCTTATGTATTCTAATTGTATATGTGAAATAGAATGCACGTTTCTTGGCGTTTTTGTCATTTCACCTTTGCAAGGCTAAAGAAAATGCTTCTTTGTAGTAGCCACCATGACGGTCTTCACTTAGCCGGGGCGTGTCACGAGCTTTCTTTAGAATCCTCTTATTAAGATCTCTATCTTGAAAAATATACAACCGATTATTGAAGTACAAGCATCCACCTCTAACGTGAATCCATGAATTTTCTTTACTTCTAGGGTTGCCTTTACTTTTGCGGTAAGCAATATGATAATAGGGATAAAGAACTTATATAATCCAATCTCTTCCTCAATCTCAACGTGCAAGTAAGGAGGCCTTCCTGCCTAATATATCTATGACCGCATTCTCCTTGTCTAACCTATACTTGATTTTAAAACCAAACTCTCGAAGTGTTTGTATTTATCTTCTTTGCGTGATGTTAACATCATTCTGGTTGAAAATTTGCTTTAAAATTTTATGATCTATAACCCGAGAAGACAAGCAACTCTACGTCATCACTGTTCCTCTCGTGAGATCTTAGCTATAGCACCAGCGGATTAGTCAAGCAACCCCTCAGCTTATCAAAGTTACTTTGGCACATCGCAGACCATTAGAATGGAATGTCCTTCTTGAGAAGCGCCATCAAAGGAAAAACAATCTTGGCATATGAACATCGGATACCATCTTATCAATCCCAAGAACCATTTGACTTCCTCTATCGTCTTTGGTTCTGGAAAATCGATAGCCACTTTTGCATCTTGGCGGGATCAACTAATATACTATCTCTTGACATTATGATCCCGGATATTCAATTTGATGGTAAAGAAGGTACATGCACCCTTCTTAGAGAAAAGTCTGTGATTTTGGAGGCTTTCGAGGACTTTGAAGAGACACACTTCACATGCGATCAGCTACATTCTTCGAGCAAACTAGAATTGCATCAATGAAGACCGAGATAAAATCATCCGGATGTTCTCTGAATGTCTCTTTTCTTTTTCTTTTTGCATTCAACAATTATAGCTAGAAGGGGAATTATTTAATCCTAATAGCATTATCGTGAACTCGTAATGTGCATACCATGTATTAAAATCTATCTTAGGAATATTATGATATGATAACATCCTAAGTTTAAGTCAATCTTTATAAATATCTAGCCTTTATGCGATCAATCTAACAGCACATTCCAGGAGTAAGATGTTGATTCTTAGCAGTAAGCCGATTTAACCCTGAATATACAATCTCATAGTCCCATCATTCTTCTTCTGAAAGAGAACGAGCACCACATAGCAAGAGGATACAAATGGGCCAAACAAAGCTCTCCTCAAATAGTTATCTCGATTATTCCCCGAGCTCGGTTGCTTTCGGAATGGCCTTCTTATAAACTCATGATTCACTATTGTTGGGCTCTGAGAATGAACTCTTTCTCATGATCCACCTCACGAGTCGAGGGTATTGTTGTTAAATCTACGTCACAATATATACTCACTTAACCAACATGGTTTCCTTGCAACTCTTTATCTGTAGGATGGCTTGCTTCTGCTGGAGTCCCTTCAATAACTTTACTACTTTTACAGGTTACGGGGTGGGAGTTCAACAAACTACTCCAGTTCCTTTCATCTTGTTCACATGAAGATCCATGAAGGAAATGGTGCCTTTGTGATAATATTTGGCTAGGTTCCCATCCAAGAGAAACTGAATTACATCCGTCTTTTGGCAAGTAACTTCCACTACCCAATTCCACTCGCATTGGTCTGCCTTGCTTCTGGTCGCTTACTAATTTATGCAACATCCAAGTGAAATGAATGAATGAATGAGCGTTTCTCGAATCAACAAAAAGCTTAAAATTCTTACCTCAAAAATCCGATGGGGTGTAACTTAGTGAGAATCGTTGGTTTCGATCCTGGTGCTCCACTCTATTGAACGAACTCTACCTCTTCCTTCTTTCTCTGGGGCTAGCTACTATTATAATGGCATTAGAAGTTGCTGAGACTGGGCTAGAACTTGCCTCCTTTGACTTGTCAAGCAAGTTCTATGGCGGAGTTAGAATGGTAACATCAATCGGTGCGTTGGCACAACCATTCATAAAATGTCCCAGTAGCTGAGATAAATACAAACACTTCGAGAGTTTGGTTTTAAAATCAAGTATAGGTTAGACAAGGAGAATGTGGTCATAGATATATTAGGCAGGAAGGCCTCCTTACTTGCACGTTGAGATTGAGGAAGAGATTGGATTATATAAGTTCTTTATCCCTATTATCATATTGCTTACCGCAAAAGTAAAGGCAACCCTAGAAGTAAAGAAAATTCATGGATTCACGTTAGAGGTGGATGCTTGTACTTCAATAATCGGTTGTATATTTTTCAAGATAGAGATCTTAATAAGAGGATTCTAAAGAAAGCTCGTGACACGCCCCGGCTAAGTGAAGACCGTCATGGTGGCTACTACAAAGAAGCATTTTCTTTAGCCTTGCAAAGGTGAAATGACAAAAACGCCAAGAAACGTGCATTCTATTTCACATATACAATTAGAATACATAAGCATGGATTCCATCATTAGATTTTTCTTCAGTCGATGCAGGACATGATTCCATCTTAGCCGTGTGGTAGATCGCTTGACGAAGGTTGCTCATTCGATTCTTTTGAAAAAGACTTATACTGCTCTTGGTGTTTGCTAAAAGTCATTCCAAAGGATATATTTAGACTTTACTTTGGAAGGATAGTTAGGGATCGGGGTGCTGAATTCATATGTCCTGCTCTTGGAATAAATGCTTTGAAGCTGTAGCTCTATAGATTTTGGTACTATCTAGAAATTGATGATTAGGCAGAGAGGGTAATCAAAGACATTCTTCAAGCATTCCATGGAAGGGAACCCAAAAAATGGATGAATTCTCTACATTCGGTATAATTTTATTGCGATGCATCTTATAGTAGATTGTGCAACACCATTGATTTAGTTCAACCCACTGGTCAGAGTGGAAGTCCTGAAGCAAATAGATAAAGTGGATTGTTAAATGGGGACTATAAAAAAGGATATGAAAGCTACTCAAGATAGGAAAAAGTAGCGTGTTGATTTCAAGTAGATTACTAGAGAATTTGATGAAGGTGATATGGTCTTCCTTGTTGGTATACGACCCAACCACAGAAAATCCCTCTCCTTGGGGAAAAGTACAAGAAGTTTTTGCCCATATAATATAAACCCTACACAAATATGAGGAAAGTTGGAGATTAAGTTATAGACTGTGCATGAATACGAGGAAAGTCAGAGATTGAGCTCGTGAACTTTTATTCCCTCCTCCATACTTGAACATCCACAATGTATTTTCATGCGAGCTCATTTGAAGAAAGAAGAAGTATGTTCCAGATCCAAGTCATGTATTGAATGATGAGAAGGTAGGCCTAGATATATGAACACTCATAATGCTCGATGCCATCATCCCTGCCCCCTCTCCAGATCATTCCCACATGATCTAGCTCACACACATCGCTCTCACATACGTCAGCATCAGTGTCCATATCATCATGTGCAAATATATGTGTATGTATCATCATGTGCACATGTGTGTGTGATACATCAATATCATCGTATGTGTGTGTAATGGATCATCATGCGTATGGGTTTATATAAGATACATCATCATCATCATCATCATCAGATCCGTGCGCCGATGTAGTCTACAGTATTAAGAAGAACGTAATCATGGCGGCTTAAGAGTGTCAGACACTCGTACAAGTCACCAAAAGAAGACTCATCCCATGAATGCGAACAATGCCGAACCTTCTGTGTCAACGCATTCGAGCACAGAGTGGGTCAACAAAGTTGCCGTATGTGGACCATATATCCTCCTCATCAAAATAACACCTCATATGACTAGGCAACAAATGTGCAAGCTCCAACGTCCAACAATGGCATGAGTATGCCATCTCTTCATAGCGTGGAGTCTGTAAATGAGGGTATAGAGGTCCTAAGCCTTGAAGTACTACTAAACGTACGTGTGAAATTGACAAAAGATATGTGAACCATGACACAAAATGGCAACTCATAATATCGATCGTAGAGCGACGATAATAGTGCATGAGCGACTCTCCCATGATCCGATCGTAAACGGAAAAACAATCAAAGCGATGTCGTCTTGCTCGCGCGATGATGATGCAAAGTTGTACCATGGTGCCCAACTGAAGGGTAAAAGTAATAAGAATCATAACCCATGGTCGTGTGTGAACACTACCCAAAGTGCACAAGCATGTGAAAAAATGCCACAACCAATGCTCAACACAAGCCCCACACGTGACTCATACAGGGTGCAATCACGTGTGAACAAGACCCACAATAGATCCCTGAAAACACACTCTCCCCTCACCCCCATGTAACATGCCTAACAATCACTAAAAATATGTGTGATCAATCCTCTAGACCTCAAATCCTCTCCAAATGTGCGTATGCAAAATTTGCACGAAAGCAGCCTCTTTCAATACCAGTGTAGCAAAGGTGTGTACATGTGTGCAAGAAAATAGGATAAGGTTAATGGTGAAGATAACGGGCTAGGCAAATGACCATAGAGTGTGGAGTGAAAGAAGGCTTGAGTCCACAAAGTGTGGGAATCAAATCCTTGTCAAGAGCGTGAATGGATCCAAACCCTAGAATAGGTACCTCCTTTATTTTCCTCCCCTTTTTTCTTTTGCTCAAAACTTTCTTCTCGTGCCACCAACCTCTAAGAGGCCCTAACGGTGCCTATTCTAGCCTAAAACCAAAACTTACAGTATCTTATCCAGTTTCGCTTTCAAATAAAGCAGCAAATCGGATGGTGAGACCCTATCTATGTGGAGTCCCTGAGCTGTCTCTAGAGGATGACATGATAGCCTTTGCCTTCAAGCACCTTCATTATGCAGATTAAGTCATCTCGGATCGATAATTGAAGATCCTCTACTTTCTGAGTACTACTGAATGATCGGCGGAGGTACGCATGTGCTTAGGATAGTCAGTAGATCATGACACACCACCTATAGTCGGCATGAGCGGTTGGCAGAGAACATTGCCTTTGCCATGATCCTTAGTGAACTACCTGTTACAAGAGGCATAGTTCTCTAGGCACCACCTCGACGAGACCTTAGTGTTCATAGATTGATGTGTACGACTCTGGGGCATTATATTCCTTGATATAGGATCTCGATTGCTAGCCGACGGTCTCTTGTTTTAGAATAATCATGAGGGATGGATGATGTCATACCTAGAATTAAGGCATTGGATAAGGATGTCAAGGAAGCACTTCATATATGGGTCACAACCACCATAGCCATTTTGAGGCAAGGGTAAAAACCTAGGAGAGAGGCAGTGTTGAATTGGACAGATTCTATGGACGAGTAGTGTAACATGTGCAGGGTACAGTAAGATGGATCTTGCCAAATTGAAAGTTAATGGTATAGTCTGAGATGGGAGGACATGAAAGCTTACCTCCATCAAAGGTTTTGTCCCCATGGAAGAGAAGATAAATGAGTTTATAGAGTTTTCTCAAGCAGGCAAACTTACGGAGGCATATTATCAATTGATCTTACGTAAGCCTAGTCCGATATGCTCTTCCCGAGACCCTTCTCCATGGGTTTGTTAGAAGATTGGATCCTCCCTTGGATAGATTGGTTAAGAATGCGAAACTGTCTTTGTTAGCGTTGGGGAAGCAATTAAGATGGTGGTGGCTGAGGATTTTATGCATGTATTTCTTTCTAAGGAGATCGTGTAGTAAAAGGCCTTTTTGCCCCCTCCCAAAGAGAGCTCCATCTAATTCTAGTATGCCAAATTCAAAGAGAAATAGGGGACAAGATTGGAGCCAAGTATGAAAAGCGAGTGGGCACAGTGGACATGATTCTTTCCCTAGAATGCCTTTGGATTTGCAATTTCAGCTCAGGAAGGAGTTTTTCACACAAACAGTGGACATACCCCCCGTGGAGGATCAATTGCAGGAGCTACAGAGAAAATTGAGCTAAACCCTTCATACCCAAGGTAGATTAGGTCATTGCTAACAAGCCTATCAAGTCAATTTTGATTTCCCCTCTCTCTACAGCCCACAAGAGCAGGCGGCGCATTCCTCTGCAGAAGGATGGACAGTTTCATTTGATTTCATGCAATTCACTCATTTGGACACCAAATTGAATGATTTAAAGCTTGGAGAGTTTAGCAAATACATTGCTAAGGACTTGTGATGCTTGTTTGCAGCTCATTTCATGTATTTGGAGCTCATTGAAGTGATTTATCAGAGGTGTGCAGGTTTGCAGAAAGTCTGTCCAAAAACAGAGCAGTTTTAATCAAGGCATTAATCCTTGTCTATATCAAATTGGCATAATTCCTCTGGTACAAGTAGAGTCCTATGAGTTGCTAAACTTTTGAATCAAAAAGTTTTGGATTTGGAGAAGATTTGAAGGAGATAGAGCATTTTTAGTGAGAGGTGGTACCTGACAGATGCAGAAAAATTCAAACCAGAGGTTACAAAAATTGGTGGTTCTCATTCCCCTTGAAGAATTGGATCAAACCCTTCTAGGATATGTTGGAGAAATGTGTTGGGAAGCCATTGCAAGTTAAATCATTGCATTTGGACAAGATTTGAAGGATTTAGAGCAAGATCTTTGACTGGTTCTCTGGCGAGAAAAAAAAACCAGAAAATTTTTTGTGAAGGAGTATCATTCGATTTCAACTTTGATCGAGTGTACATTGTTGATGAATCATTGTGGGATGTTAATGCACACAATTTGCAAGCATTTGATGTGATTTGGAGAGATTTGGAGCATTACAGGTACTTCATACAGTGTGATCGAAAGGGTACATCTACTCTATTTTTTTGCAACAATGGGAGATGGTCCGATACAGATTGTTGGAGAGAAGCTTGATCGCACTAACTTTCAAGTGTGGAAGTTTCGAATGAAGAGTTTTTTGAAAGGCAAAGGTTTATGGAGTCTCGTCTCGGAGGAAGACCCGGAGCCATACCTACCTCCTCAACCAAATAATGCTCAGTTACTGGCTCACATGCAATGGGTAGAGCGGTCTTCGAAAGTGTTGCATTATTTTTCCATATGTGTAACAGATGCCTTGCTTATTCACATCCAAGATGCAGATACACCGAAAGAAGCATGGGGTATATTGTGCCGAATGTATGAGACAGACACTGGTGCAAGGAAGATACAACTAAAGCAACAAATTCACAGTGTAACACGAAGGAATAGGAGTATACATGAGTATGTTCAGGAAATCAAGGGTTATGCAGATTCCTTGTCATCAATCCATGCCCTGATGGATGATGATGATTTGGTTGCTCTCACATTACGTGGTTTAGGCAAAGAATACAAATCTTTTGATACTTCCATCTCAGTAAGGTTGGGAGGAATGCCAGACTTTAATGAGCTTGTGTCATTGCTCATTGTGGAAGAATTAAAGCTTGGCCTTGGTGGTATGAGTGTTACAGGTGGTGCATCCTCGTCAAGCAATGATGAGCATGCAAGGAATCAGGCTTTTTACTCATCTAGAGGCTTTCGAGGCAGGGGGAGATTTACCCCTCGAGGCCGTGGAGGACGTGGTTGGAATGACAGGTCTACTCAACCACAATCAAATCAAAATTTTCAGAATTCACAGTCATCATTTGGATCACGTGGAGGTCGTGGATTTCAATCCCATAGGGGGAGATTTGGAACAGGTGCTCGTGGTAGAGGACGATGGCAAGGTCCTCAACAAAATTTGAATGGGATTGAATGTTACTATTGTGGCAAATTTGGACATTTGGCAAAAGATTGTTACAAAAAGCAGAATGATGCGAGGAATGGAAGACAACAACATGGAAATTATGAATCTACCAGTAACAATGATGGGAGTTCGAATCATCTTTTTGCAATGAAGCATGTTATGGGGACAATGGATTCTCAGAATGCTGGAGATGAGTCATGGTATATGGATTTAGGTGCCTCAAACCACATGACATGTCATGGTGAGTGGTTTGAGAAGATGCAACCATTGGATACAAATGGTTATGTGGTCACAGGAGATGATACTCAGCATCTTATAACACATGTTGGCAGTGTGCCTTTGAGGATGCATGATGGAAATGTGAAGAATATGTCAGAAGTGTTATATGTACCATCCATCACAAAGAGTTTGGCATCAGTAGGACAAATGGTTGAGCAGGGACTACAAGTCAGATTCAATGAGAAAGGCTGTTTTGTGGAAGATTTTAAGCATGGCTGTAGATTGATTGCCAAGGGCAAGAAGGAAGGAAGGTTGTTCAAATTGGATGCAGGCATACCAGAATTGAGCTCAGCCATGTTTTCAAAGAGCAATGGGATTGTGCAGGATATTGACATGTGGCACAAGAGGATTGGCCATGTCAATATACAGAGATTAAAGAACATGCAAACAAGAGGCATTGTCAGTGGATTGCCTCGATTCAAATATGATGGACATATGCATGTGTGTGAAGCCTGTCAGTTTGGAAAGCAGGCAAGGTTGAGGTTTCCTAGAGAAGGAAACATGAGTAATAGACCACTTGAGATAGTGCACAGTGATGTATGGGGCCCAGCACAAAACCCATCTATCAAAGGAAGTCTATACTATGTGACATTTATAGATGACTTCAGCAGGATGACATGGATATATTTTTTGAGAGAGAAGAGTGAAGTGCTGGAAAAATTCATGGATTTCAAAGCTCTTGTAGAAAAACAATATGGCTGTTGGATTAAGTGTCTGAGAACAGATGGAGGTGGTGAATACACCTCAAAATCTTTTGAGCATTTCTTGCGGAAGCATGGGATAAGAAGACAGTTGACATGCAGGTATACACCTCAGCAGAATGGTGTGGCTGAGAGAAAGAATCGAGTCATATGTGAAGTGGCAAGGGCAATGCTCAATGAAAAGAGCATGCCAGATTACTATTGGGCAGAAGCATGTGCTACTGCAGTGTATATCCTGAACAAATCACCTACAGTAGCCATTCATGGAAGCACGCCTGAGATGCGGCTTACAGGTTACAGGCCAGATATTGGACATCTGAAAGTCTTTGGATGTGTAGCTTATGTTCATGTGCCTGATGAAAGAAAACGGAAGTTGGATCCTAAGGCAGAGAAATGTGTATTTGTTGGATATGCACAGGATCGAAAGGCTTACAAATGTTATAACCCTCAAACTAGACAAGTAGTCATCTCACGTGATGTAGTGTTTGATGAGCTTGCTAGTTGGTACAAAGCAAGAGATGAGGGAGTCATTGACACACTTGAGGCTAATGTACCTGTGAACTTGCCATCACAAGCAAGTTCTAGCTCTACTACTATGTCTGGGCCAGCAGCAGAAGCTGAGAGTAGTAGCAGTGTACGTCCATGGTCAGGACGATTGAGGCATGAGAGTGCGAGCACTGGGAGTAGTGCTATGGATAAAGGCAAGAAGAAAGTTGAAGGCATTGGAATCACAGGCTATGAGTCCTCTAGCTCAGAGAGTTTGGATGAGGAGCTCGGGATACCTGTTGTACGTACACCTGGTACTAGGCAGGACAGATATGTGCCACCACATGCTCGTGTTACAGGTGTACAGAGTGACCCGCATGCATTGCGGAGGTCCCAGAGAGTCAGATATCCAGTGGAAAGATTGACATATAGGGATTTTGCTATGCACTATGCATACATGACATCTATGGTAAAGCATGTGGAACCTACATGCTATACAGAGGCTATTGGAGAGCCTGTATGGGAGAAAGCCATGGATGAAGAGATGAATGCTTTGGACAAAAATGATACATGGGAATTGAGTGAGTTACCTCAAGGAAAGAATGCAATTGGATGCAAATGGGTGTATAAGGTAAAGTGCAAGTCAGATGGCAGCCTAGAGAGACATAAGGCAAGGCTGGTCGCTAAAGGATATGCACAAACTTATGGTCTTGATTATGATGAAACTTTTAGCCCAGTGGCTAAGATGGCTACAGTGAGGTCTATCATTGCATTAGCAGCACAAAAAGGTTGGGCTTTACATCAAATGGATGTAAAAAATGCTTTCTTGAATGGTGAACTACAAGAAGAGGTGTACATGGAACAGCCAGAAGGATATGTACATCCAAAATATCCCACTTTTGTTTGCAGGTTAAAGAAAGCACTCTATGGTTTGAAGCAAGCACCTCGTGCTTGGAGTGACAAGATCAGTAGATATCTTGTCAGTATTGGATTTGTGGTTGGAAATGCAGACTCTTCACTTTATGTGAAGAAGACACATGATGGTATCGTGATGATAGTCATTTATGTTGATGATCTGATTATCACAGGTGATTGTGGGAAAGGCATTGATGAGGTTAAGGCCTCTTTATGCAAAGAGTTTGATATGAAAGACCTTGGAGATTTAAGGTTCTTTCTTGGCATTGAGGTGATTAGAACAAGCCAGGGTATATGGTTGGTGCAAAGGCAATATGCACTTGACATGCTGGCAAAGTATGGTATGACAGCATGCAAACCAATGTTGACACCATTAGAGCAAAACATGAAGCTTAGGGCTGATTTGGGTGATGAGCTTGATGATATCACCATGTACAGGAAAATGGTTGGTAGCCTTATCTACATGACCATTACGAGGCCAGATCTCAGTTATGCAGTTGGTTTGGTGAGTCAGTTTATGCAGAGTCCTCGTAAACCTGACTTGGATGCTGTGAGACGGATTCTGAGATATGTCAAAACTACCGCGCATTATGGTCTTTTCTATGAGGCAGGAAAAGACATGCATGTCTATGGATATACAGATGCAGATTGGGCCGGTAGTGCATATGACAGGAGATCTACCAGTGGCTATGTTTTCAGCCTTGGTAGTGGAGCTGTGAGTTGGAGCAGTAAAAAGCAACCTACAGTTGCTTTATCTACCACAGAGGCAGAGTATCGTGGAGCAGCCATAGCTGCATGTGAGGCTATGTGGTTGAAAAAGTTGCTAGATGATGTCAAGATACAGAGTGATATGAGAGTTGTCATTCATTGTGACAACATGAGTAGTATTCAGCTTGCTAGCAACCCAGTTTATCATGCCAGGACCAAACATATTGAGGTTCACTATCATTTCATCAGAGAGAAGGTGCTAGATGGGCATGTTGATTTGACATATATGCAGACAGATGAGCAGGTTGCAGATATCTTTACCAAAGCACTTGGTAAGGATAAGTTCGAGTATTTCCGTACTCGATTGGGAGTCCTAGAGATGGACATGTCGAGCTTGAGGGGGAGTGTTGAAATGTCAAGCTCGTATACAGCTGGAGGATAGCACATGGGTGCTGACAGACTGACAATATGGTAGATAGATATCGTGTGGTGTGTTTATGACCGCGTCCAGCTGGTCATGTGTGGTGTGGACATTACATTAGGTTTACTTTGTAGTGTGGACATAACACTATGTTGTATTCTCCTTTGTGTGTGTGTGAGAGAGATGGTGACTATGGCTTCTCTCCTTCTTTATGGTTGATGATTATGGATTAGGGTTTGCTTCCCTTGTGTGTGCTGCCTTCTGCTTCTGTTTTTTATCAATCAATCCCAAGAACCATTTGACTTCCTCTATCGTCTTTGGTTCTGGAAAATCGATAGCCGCTTTTGCATCTTGGCAAGATCAGCTAATATACTATCTCTTGACATTATGATCCCGGATATTCAATTTGATGGTAAAGAAGGTACATGCACCCTTCTTAGAGAAAAGTCTGTGCTTCTGGAGGCTTTCGAGGACTTTGAAGAGACACATACTTCACATGCGATCAGCTACATTCTTCGAGCAAACTAGAATTACATCAATGAAGACCGAGATAAAATCATCCGTATGTTCTCTGAAGGTCTCTTTTCTTTTTCTTTTTGCATTCAACAATTAAAGCTAGAAGGGAAATTATTTAATCCCAATAGCATTATCGTGAACTTATAATGTGCATACCATGTATTAAAATCTATCTTAGGAATATTATGATATGATAACATCCTAAGTTTAAGTCAATCGTTATAAATATCTGGCCTTTATGCGATCAATCTAACAGCACATTCCAGGAGTAAGATGCTGATTCTTAACAGTAAGCTGATTTAACCCTGAATATACAATCTCATAGTCCCATCATTCTTCTTCTGAAAGAGAACGAGCACCACATAGCAAGGGGATACAAATGGGCCAAACAAAGCTCTCCTCAAAAAGTTATCTCGATTATTCCCTGAGCTCGGTTGCTTTCAGAAAGGCCTTCTTATAAACTCAAGATTCACTATTGTTGGGCTCTGAGAATGAACTCTTTCTCATGATCCACCTCACGAGTCGAGGGTATTGTTGTTAAATCTACGTCACAATATGTACTCACTTAACCAACATGGTTTCCTTGCAACTCTTTATCTGCAGGATGGCTTGCTTCTGCTAGAGTCCCTTCAATAACTTTACTACTTTTACAGGTTACGGGGTGGGAGTTCAACAAACTACTCCAGTTCCTTTCATCTTGTTCACATGAAGATCCATGAAGGAAATGGTGCCTTTGTGATAATATTTGGCTAGGTTCCCATCCAAGAGAAACTGAATTACATCCGTCTTTTGGCAAGTAACTTCCACTACCCAATTCCACTCCCATTGGTCTGCCTTGCTTCTGGTCGCTTACTAATTTATGCAACATCCAAGTGAAATGAATGAATGAATGAGCGTTTCTCGAATCAACAAAAAGCTTAAAATTCTTACCTCAAAAATCGGATGGGGTGTAACTTAGTGAGAATCGTTGGTTTCGATCCTGGTGCTCCACTCTATTGAACGAAGTCTACCTCTTCCTTCTTTCTCTGGGGTTAGCTACTATTATAATGACATTAGAAGTTGCTGAGACTGGGCTAGAACTTGTCTCCTTTGACTTGTCAAGCAAGTTCTATGGTGGAGTTAGAATGGTAACATCAATCGGTGCGTTGGCACGACCATTCATAAAATGTCCTAGTAGCTGCTCGCATCTAAAACACTTCATACTCCTTCTTGAGCTGAAATTGCAAATCCAAAGGCATTCTAGGGAAAAAATCATGTCCACTGTGCCCACTCGCTTTTCATACTTGGCTCCAATCTTGTCCCCTAGAATTCAGCATACTAGAATTAGATGGAGCTCTCTTTGGGAGGGGGCAAAAAGGCCTCTCCTTAGAAAGAAATACATGCATAAAATCCTCAGCCACCACCATCTTAATTGCTTCCCCAACGCTAACAAAGACAGTTTCGCATTCTTAACCAATCTATCCAAGGGAGGATCCAATCTTCTAACAAACCCATGGAGAAGGGTCTCGTCTTCCATCGGAAGAGCATATCGGACTAGGCTTACATAAGATCAATTGATAATATGCCTCCGTAAGTTTGCCTGCTTGAGAAAACTCTATAAACTCATTTATCTTCTCTTCCATGGGGACAAAACCTTTGATGGAGGTAAGCTTTCATGTCCTCCCATCTCAGACTATACCATTAACTTTCAATTTGGCAAGATCCATCTTACTGTACCCTGCACATGTTACACTACTCGTCCATAGAATCTGTCCAATTCAACACTGCCTCTCTCCCAGGTTTTTACCCTTGCCTCAAAATGGCTATGGTGGTTGTGACCCATATATGAAGTGCTTCCTTGACATCCTTATCCAATGCCTTAATTCTAGGTATGACATCATCCATCCCTCATGATTATTCTAAAACAAAAGACCGTCGGCTAGCAATCGAGATCCTGTATCAAGGAATATAATGCCCCAGAGTCGTACACATCAATCTATGAACACTAAGGTCTCGTCGAGGTGGTGCTTAGAGAACTATCCCTCTTGTAACAGGTAGTTCACTAAGGATCATGGCAAAGGCAATGTTCTCTGCCAACCGCTCATGCTGACTATAGGTGGTGTGTCATGATCTACTGACTATCCTAAGCACATGCGTACCTCCGCCGATCATTCAGTAGTACTCAGAAAGTAGAGGATCTCCAATTATCGAGCCGAGATGACTTAATCTGCGTAATGAAGGTGCTTGAAGGCAAAGGCTATCATGTCATCCTCTAGAGACAGCTCAGGGACTCCACATAGATAGGGTCTCACCATCCGATTTGCTGCTTTATTTGAAAGCGAAACTGGATAAGATACTGTAAGTTTTGGTTTTAGGCTAGAATAGGCACCGTTAGGGCCTTTTAGAGGTTGGTGGCACGAGAAGAAAGTTTTGAGCAAAAGAAAAAAGGGGAGGAAAATAAAGGAGGTACCTATTCTAGGGTTTGGATCCATTCACGCTCTTGACAAGGATTTGATTCCCACACTTTGTGCACTCAAGCCTTCTTTCACTCCACACTCTATGGTCATTTGCCCAGCCCGTTATCTTCACCATTAACCTTATCCTATTTTCTTGCACACATGTACACACCTTTGCTACACTGGTATTGAAAGAGGCTGCTTTTGTGCAAATTTTGCATACGCACATTTGGAGAGGATTTGAGGTCTAGAGGATTGATCACACATATATTTTAGTGATTGTTAGGCATGTTACATGGGGGTGAGGGGAGAGTGTGTTTTCAGGGATCTATTGTGGGTCTTGTTCACACGTGATTGCACCCTGTATGAGTCACGTGTGGGGCTTGTGTTGAGCATTGGTTGTGGCGTTTTCTCACATGCTTGTGCACTTTGGGTAGTGTTCACACACGACCATGGGTTATGATTCTTATTACTTTTACCCTTCAGTTGGGCACCATGCTACGACTTTGCATCATCATCGCGCGAGCAAGACGACATCGCTTTGATTGTTTTTTCGTTTACGATCGGATCATGGGAGAGTCGCTCATGCACTATTATCGTCGCTCTACGATCGATATTATGAGTTGCCATTTTGTGTCATGGTTCACATATCTTTTGTCAATTTCACATGTACGTTTAGTAGTACTTCAAGGCTTAGGACCACTATACCCTCATTTATAGACTCCACGCTATGAAGAGATGGCATACTCATGCCATTGTTGGACTTTGGAGCTTGCACATTTGTTGCCTAGTCATATGAGGTGTTATTTTGATGAGGAGGATATATGGTCCACATACGGCAACTTTGTTGACCCACTCTGTGCTCGAATGCGTTGACACAGAAGGTTCGGCATTGTTCGCATTCATGGGATGAGTCTTCTTTTGGTGACTTGTACGAGTGTCTGACACTCTTAAGCCGCCATGATTACGTTCTTCTTAATACTGTAGACTACATCGGCGCACGGATCTGATGATGATGATGATGATGATGTATCTTATATAAACCCATACGCATGATGATCTATTACACACACATACGATGATATTGATGTATCACACACACATGTGCACATGATGATACATACACATATATTTGCACATGATGATATGGACACTGATGCTGACGTATGTGAGAGCGATGTGTGTGAGCTAGATCATGTGGGCATGATCTGGAGAGGGGGCAGGGATGATGGCATCGAGCATTATGAGTGTTCATATATCTAGGCCTACCTTCTCATCATCCAATACATGACTTGGATCTGGAACATACTTCTTCTTTCTTCAAATGAGCTCGCATGAAAATACATTGTGGATCTTCAAGTATGGAGGAGGGAATAAAAGTTCACGAGCTCAATCTCCAACTTTCCTCGTATTCATGCACAGTCTATAGCTTAATCTCCAACTTTTCTCATATTTGTGTAGGGTTTATATTATATGGGCAAAAACTTCTTGTACTTTTTCCCAAGGAGAGGGATTTTCTGTGGTTGGGTCGTATACCAACAAGGAAGACCATATCACCTTCATCAAATTCTCTAGTAGTCTACTTGAAATCAACACGCTACTTTTTCCTATCTTGAGTAGCTTTGATATCCTTTTTTATAGTCCCCATTGAACAATCCACTTTATCTATTTGCTTCAAGACTTCCACTCTGACCAGTGGGTTGAACTAAATCAATGGTGTTGCACAATCTACTATAAGATGCATCGCAATAAAATTATACCGAATGTAGAGAATTCATCCATTTTTTGGGTTCCCTTCCATGGAATGCTCGAAGAATGTCTTTGATTACCCTCTCTGCCTAATCATCAATTTCTAGATAGTACCAAAATCTATAGAGCTACAGCTTCAAAGCATTTATTCCAAGAGCAGGACATATGAATTCAGCACCCCGATCCCTAACTATCCTTCCAAAGTAAAGTCTAAATATATCCTTTGGAATGACTTTTAGCAAACACCAAGAGCAGTATAAGTCTTTTTCAAAAGAATCGAATGAGCAACCTTCGTCAAGCGATCTACCACACGGCTAAGATGGAATCATGTCCTGCATCGACTGAAGAAAAATCTAATGATGGAATCCATGCTTATGTATTCTAATTGTATATGTGAAATAGAATGCACGTTTCTTGGCGTTTTTGTCATTTCACCTTTGCAAGGCTAAAGAAAATGCTTCTTTGTAGTAGCCACCATGACGGTCTTCACTTAGCCGGGGCGTGTCACGAGCTTTCTTTAGAATCCTCTTATTAAGATCTCTATCTTGAAAAATATACAACCGATTATTGAAGTACAAGCATCCACCTCTAACGTGAATCCATGAATTTTCTTTACTTCTAGGGTTGCCTTTACTTTTGCGGTAAGCAATATGATAATAGGGATAAAGAACTTATATAATCCAATCTCTTCCTCAATCTCAATGTGCAAGTAAGGAGGCCTTCCTGCCTAATATATCTATGACCGCATTCTCCTTGTCTAACCTATACTTGATTTTAAAACCAAACTCTCGAAGTGTTTGTATTTATCTTCTTTGCGTGATGTTAACATCATTCTGGTTGAAAATTTGCTTTAAAATTTTATGATCTATAACCCGAGAAGACAAGCAACTCTACGTCATCACTGTTCCTCTCGTGAGATCTTAGCTATAGCACCACAGCGGATTAGTCAAGCAACCCCTCAGCTTATCAAAGTTACTTTGGCACATCGCAGACCATTAGAATGGAATGTCCTTCTTGAGAAGTGCCGTCAAAGGAGAAACAATCTTGGCATATGAACATCGGATACCATCTTATCAATCCCAAGAACCATTTGACTTCCTCTATCGTCTTTGGTTCTGGAAAATCGATAGCCGCTTTTGCATCTTGGCAGGATTAGCTAATATACTATCTCTTGACATTATGATCCCGGATATTCAATTTGATGGTAAAGAAGGTACATGCACCCTTCTTAGAGAAAAGTCTGTGCTTCTGGAGGCTTTCGAGGACTTTGAAGAGACACATACTTCACATGCGATCAGCTACATTCTTCGAGCAAACTAGAATTACATCAATGAAGACCGAGATAAAATCATCCGTATGTTCTCTGAAGGTCTCTTTTCTTTTTCTTTTTGCATTCAACAATTAAAGCTAGAAGGGAAATTATTTAATCCCAATAGCATTATCGTGAACTTATAATATGCATACCATGTATTAAAATCTATCTTAGGAATATTATAATATGATAACATCCTAAGTTTAAGTCAATCGTTATAAATATCTGGCCTTTATGCGATCAATCTAACAGCACATTCCAGGAGTAAGATGCTGATTCTTAACAGTAAGCTGATTTAACCCTGAATATACAATCTCATAGTCCCATCATTCTTCTTCTGAAAGAGAACGAGCACCACATAGCAAGGGGATACAAATGGGCCAAACAAAGCTCTCCTCAAAAAGTTATCTCCATTATTCCCTGAGCTTGGTTGCTTTCGGAATGGCCTTCTTATAAACTCAAGATTCACTATTGTTGGGCTCTGAGAATGAACTCTTTCTCATGATCCACCTCACGAGTCGAGGGTATTGTTGTTAAATCTACGTCACAATATATACTCACTTAACCAACATGGTTTCCTTGCAACTCTTTATCTGCAGGATGGCTTGCTTTTGCTAGAGTCCCTTCAATAACTTTACTACTTTTACAGGTTACGGGGTGGGAGTTCAACAAACTACTCCAGTTCCTTTCATCTTGTTCACATGAAGATCCATGAAGGAATTGGTGCCTTTGTGATAATATTTGGCTAGGTTCCCATCCAAGAGAAACTGAATTACATCCGTCTTTTGGCAAGTAACTTCCACTACCCAATTCCACTCGCATTGGTCTGCCTTGCTTCTGGTCGCTTACTAATTTATGCAACATCCAAGTGAAATGAATGAATGAATGAGCGTTTCTCGAATCAACAAAAAGCTTAAAATTCTTACCTCAAAAATCGGATGGGGTGTAACTTAGTGAGAATCGTTGGTTTCGATCCTGGTGCTCCACTCTATTGAACGAAGTCTACCTCTTCCTTCTTTCTCTGGGGTTAGCTACTATTATAATGACATTAGAAGTTGCTGAGACTGGGCTAGAACTTGTCTCCTTTGACTTGTCAAGCAAGTTCTATGGTGGAGTTAGAATGGTAACATCAATCGGTGCGTTGGCACGACCATTCATAAAATGTCCCAGTAGCTGCTCGCATCTAAAACACTTCATACTCCTTCCTGAGCTGAAATTGCAAATCCAAAGGCATTCTAGGGAAAGAATCATGTCCACTGTGCCCACTCGCTTTTCATACTTGGCTCCAATCTTGTCCCCTATTTCTCTTTGAATTTGGCATACTAGAATTAGATGGAGCTCTCTTTGGGAGAGGGCAAAAAGGCCTTTTACTACACGATCTCCTTAGAAAGAAATACATGCATAAAATCCTCAGCCACCACCATCTTAATTGCTTCCCCAACGCTAACAAAGACAGTTTCGCATTCTTAACCAATCTATCCAAGGGAGGATCCAATCTTCTAACAAACCCATGGAGAAGGGTCTCGTCTTCCATCGGAAGAGCATATCGGACTAGGCTTACGTAAGATCAATTGATAATATGCCTCCGTAAGTTTGCCTGCTTGAGAAAACTCTATAAACTCATTTATCTTCTCTTCCATGGGGACAAAACCTTTGATGGAGGTAAGCTTTCATGTCCTCCCATCTCAGACTATACCATTAACTTTAAATTTGGCAAGATCCATCTTACTGTACCCTGCACATGTTACACTACTCGTCCATAGAATCTATCCAATTCAACACTGCCTCTCTCCCAGGTTTTTACCCTTGCCTCAAAATGGCTATGGTGGTTGTGACCCATATATGAAGTGCTTCCTTGACATCCTTATCCAATGCCTTAATTCTAGGTATGACATCATCCATCCCTCATGATTATTCTAAAACAAAAGACCGTCGGCTAGCAATCGAGATCTTGTATCAAGGAATATAATGCCCCAGAGTCGTACACATCAATCTATGAACACTAAGGTCTCGTCGAGGTGGTGCTTAGAGAATTATCCCTCTTGTAACAGGTAGTTCACTAAGGATCATGGCAAAGGCAATGTTCACTACCAACCGCTCATGCGGACTATAGGTGGTGTGTCATGATCTACTGACTATCCTAAGCACATGCGTACCTCCGCCGATCATTCAGTAGTACTCAAAAAGTAGAGGATCTTCAATTATCGAGCCGAGATGACTTAATCTGCGTAATGAAGGTGGTTGAAGGCAAAGGCTATCATGTCATCCTCTAGAGACAGCTCAGGGACTCCACATAGATAGGGTCTCACCATCCGATTTGCTGCTTTATTTGAAAGCGAAACTGGATAAGATACTGTAAGTTTTGGTTTTAGGCTAGAATAGGCACCGTTAGGGCCTCTTAGAGGTTGGTGGCACGAGAAGAAAGTTTTGAGCAAAAGAAAAAAGGGGAGGAAAATAAAGGAGGTACCTATTCTAGGGTTTGGATCCATTCACGCTCTTGACAAGGATTTGATTCCCACACTTTGTGCACTCAAACCTTCTTTTACTCCACACTCTATGGTCATTTGCCTAGCCCGTTATCTTCACCATTAACCTTATCCTATTTTCTTGCACACATGTACACACCTTCGCTACACTGGTATTGAAAGAGGCTGCTTTCGTGCAAATTTTGCATACGCACATTTGGAGAGGATTTGAGGTCTAGAGGATTGATCACACATATTTTTAGTGATTGTTAGGCATGTTACATGGGGGTGAGGGGAGAGTGTGTTTTCAGGGATCTATTGTGGGTCTTGTTCACACGTGATTGCACCCTGTATGAGTCACATGTGGGGCTTGTGTTGAGCATTGGTTGTGGGGTTTTTTCACACGCTTGTGCACTTTGGGTAGTGTTCACACACGACCATGGGTTATGATTCTTATTGCTTTTACCCTTCAGTTGGGCACCATGCTACGACTTTGCATCATCATCGCGCGAGCAAGACGACATCGCTTTGATTGTTTTTCCGTTTACGATCGGATCATGGGAGAGCCGCTCATGCACTATTATCGTCGCTCTACGATCGATATTATGAGTTGCCATTTTGTGTCATGGTTCACATATCTTTTGTCAATTTCACACGTACGTTTAGTAGTACTTCAAGGCTTAGGACCTCTATACCCTCATTTACAGACTCCACGCTATGAAGAGATGGCATACTCATGCCATTGTTGGACGTTGGAGCTTGCACATTTGTTGCCTAGTCATATGAGGTGTTATTTTGATGAGGAGGATATATGGTCCACATACGGCAACTTTGTTGACCCACTCTGTGCTCGAATGCGTTGACACAGAAGGTTCGGCATTGTTCGCATTCATGGGATGAGTCTTCTTTTGGTGACTTGTACGAGTGTCTGACACTCTTAAGCCGCCATGATTACGTTCTTCTTAATACTGTAGACTACATCGGCGCACGGATCTGATGATGATGATGATGATGATGTATCTTATATAAACCCATACGCATGATGATCTATTACACACACATACGATGATATTGATGTATCACACACACATGTGCACATGATGATACATACACATATATTTGCACATGATGATATGGACACTGATGCTGACGTATGTGAGAGCGATGTGTGTGAGCTAGATCATGTGGGCATGATCTGGAGAGGGGGCAGGGATGATGGCATCGAGCATTATGAGTGTTCATATATCTAGGCCGACCTTCTCATCATCCAACCAATACATGACTTGGATCTGGAACATACTTCTTCTTTCTTCAAATGAGCTCGCATGAAAATACATTGTGGATCTTCAAGTATGGAGGAGGGAATAAAAGTTCACGAGCTCAATCTCCAACTTTCCTCGTATTCATGCACAGTCTATAACTTCTTGTACTTTTCCCCAAGGAGAGGGTTTTTCTGTGGTTGGGTCGTATACCAACAAGGAAGACCATATCACCTTCATCAAATTCTCTAGTAGTCTACTTGAAATCAACACGCTACTTTTTCCTATCTTGAGTAGCTTTGATATCCTTTTTTATAGTCCCCATTGAACAATCCACTTTATCTATTTGCTTCAAGACTTCCACTCTGACCAGTGGGTTGAACTAAATCAATGGTGTTGCACAATCTACTATAAGATGCATCGCAATAAAATTATACCGAATGTAGAGAATTCATCCATTTTTTGGGTTCCCTTCCATGGAATGCTCGAAGAATGTCTTTGATTACCCTCTCTGCCTAATCATCAATTTCTAGATAGTACCAAAATCTATAGAGCTACAGCTTCAAAGCATTTATTCCAAGAGCAGGACATATGAATTCAGCACCCCGATCCCTAACTATCCTTGCAAAGTAAAGTCTAAATATATCCTTTGGAATGACTTTTAGCAAACACCAAGAGCAGTATAAGTCTTTTTCAAAAGAATCGAATGAGCAACCTTAGTCAAGCGATCTACCACACGGCTAAGATGGAATCATGTCCTGCATCGACTGAAGAAAAATCTAATAATGGATTCCATGCTTATGTATTCTAATTGTATATGTGAAATAGAATGCACGTTTCTTGGCGTTTTTGTCATTTCACCTTTGCAAGGCTAAAGAAAATGCTTCTTTGTAGTAGCCACCATGACGGTCTTCACTTAGCCGGGGCGTGTCACGAGCTTTCTTTAGAATCCTCTTATTAAGATCTCTATCTTGAAAAATATACAACCGATTATTGAAGTACAAGCATCCACCTCTAACGTGAATCCATGAATTTTCTTTACTTCTAAGATTGCCTTTACTTTTGCGGTAAGCAATATGATAATAGGGATAAAGAACTTATATAATCCAATCTCTTCCTCAATCTCAACGTGCAAGCAAGGAGGCTTCTTGCCTAATATATCTATGACCGCATTCTCCTTGTCTAACCTATACTTGATTTTAAAACCAAACTCTCAAAGTGTTTGTATTTATCTTCTTTGCGTGATGTTAACATCATTCTGGTTGAAAATTTGCCTTAAAATTTTATGATCTATAACCCGAGAAGACAAGCAACTCTACGTCATCACTGTTCCTCTCATGAGATCTTAGCTATAGCACCACAGCGGATTAGTCAAGCAACCCCTCAGCTTATCAAAGTTACTTTGGCACATCGCAGACCATTAGAATGGAATGTCCTTCTTGAGAAGCGCCGTCAAAGGAGAAACAATCTTGGCATATGAACATCGGATACCATCTTATCAATCCCAAGAACCATTTGACTTACTCTATCGTCTTTGGTTCTGGAAAATCGATAGCCGCTTTTGCATCTTGGCAGGATTAGCTAATATACTATCTCTTGACATTATGATCCCGGATATTCAATTTGATGGTAAAGAAGGTACATGCACCCTTCTTAGAGAAAAGTCTGTGCTTCTGGAGGCTTTCGAGGACTTTGAAGAGACACATACTTCACATGCGATCAGCTACATTCTTCGAGCAAACTAGAATTACATCAATGAAGACCGAGATAAAATCATCCGTATGTTCTCTGAAGGTCTCTTTTCTTTTTCTTTTTGCATTCAACAATTAAAGCTAGAAGGGAAATTATTTAATCCCAATAGCATTATCGTGAACTTATAATGTGCATACCATGTATTAAAATCTATCTTAGGAATATTATGATATGATAACATCCTAAGTTTAAGTCAATCGTTATAAATATCTGGCCTTTATGCGATCAATCTAACAGCACATTCTAGGAGTAAGATGCTGATTCTTAACAGTAAGCTGATTTAACCCTGAATATACAATCTCATAGTCCCATCATTCTTCTTCTGAAAGAGAACGAGCACCACATAGCAAGGGGATACAAATGGGCCAAACAAAGCTCTCCTCAAAAAGTTATCTCGATTATTCCCTGAGCTCGGTTGTTTTCAGAATGGCCTTCTTATAAACTCAAGATTCACTATTGTTGGGCTCTGAGAATGAACTCTTTCTCATGATCCACCTCACGAGTCGAGGGTATTGTTGTTAAATCTACGTCACAATATATACTCACTTAACCAACATGGTTTCCTTGCAACTCTTTATCTGCAGGATGGCTTGCTTCTGCTAGAGTCCCTTCAATAACTTTACTACTTTTACAGGTTACGGGGTGGGAGTTCAACAAACTACTCCAGTTCCTTTCATCTTGTTCACATGAAGATCCATGAAGGAAATGGTGCCTTTGTGATAATATTTGGCTAGGTTCCCATCCAAGAGAAACTGAATTACATCCGTCTTTTGGCAAGTAACTTCCACTACCCAATTCCACTCGCATTGGTCTGCCTTGCTTCTGGTCGCTTACTAATTTATGCAACATCCAAGTGAAATGAATGAATGAATGAGCGTTTCTCGAATCAACAAAAAGCTTAAAATTCTTACCTCAAAAATCGGATGGGGTGTAACTTAGTGAGAATCGTTGGTTTCGATCCTGGTGCTCCACTCTATTGAACGAAGTCTACCTCTTCCTTCTTTCTCTGGGGTTAGCTACTATTATAATGGCATTAGAAGTTGCTGAGACTGGGCTAGAACTTGTCTCCTTTGACTTGTCAAGCAAGTTCTATGGTGGAGTTAGAATGGTAACATCAATCAGTGCGTTGGCACGACCATTCATAAAATGTCCCAGTAGCTGCTCGCATCTAAAACACTTCATACTCCTTCCTGAGCTGAAATTGCAAATCCAAAGGCATTCTAGGGAAAGAATCATGTCCACTGTGCCCACTCGCTTTTCATACTTGGCTCGAATCTTGTCCCCTATTTCTCTTTGAATTTGGCATACTAGAATTAGATGGAGCTCTCTTTGGGAGGGGGCAAAAAGGCCTCTCCTTAGAAAGAAATACATGCATAAAATCCTCAGCCACCACCATCTTAATTGCTTCCCCAACGCTAACAAAGACAGTTTCGCATTCTTAACCAATCTATCCAAGGGAGGATCCAATCTTCTAACAAACCCATGGAGAAGGGTCTCGTCTTCCATCGGAAGAGCATATCGGACTAGGCTTACGTAAGATCAATTGATAATATGCCTCCGTAAGTTTGCCTGCTTGAGAAAACTCTATAAACTCATTTATCTTCTCTTCCATGGGGACAAAACCTTTGATGGAGGTAAGCTTTCATGTCCTCCCATCTTAGACTATACCATTAACTTTCAATTTGGCAAGATCCATCTTACTGTACCCTGCACATGTTACACTACTCGTCCATAGAATCTGTCCAATTCAACACTGCCTCTCTCCCAGGTTTTTACCCTTGCCTCAAAATGGCTATGGTGGTTGTGACCCATATATGAAGTGCTTCCTTGACATCCTTATCCAATGCCTTAATTCTAGGTATGACATCATCCATCCCTCATGATTATTCTAAAACAAAAGACCGTCGGCTAGCAATCGAGATCCTGTATCAAGGAATATAATGCCCCAGAGTCGTACACATCAATCTATGAACACTAAGGTCTCGTCGAGGTGGTGCTTAGAGAACTATCCCTCTTGTAAAACAGGTAGTTCACTAAGGATCATGGCAAAGGCAATGTTCTCTGCCAACCGCTCATGCCGACTATAGGTGGTGTGTCATGATCTACTGACTATCCTAAGCACATGCGTACCTCCGATCATTCAGTAGTACTCAAAAAGTAGAGGATCTTCAATTATCGAGCCGAGATGACTTAATCTGCGTAATGAAGGTGCTTGAAGGCAAAGGCTATCATGTCATCCTCTTGTGACAGCTCAGGGACTCCACATAGATAGGGTCTCACCATCCGATTTGCTGCTTTATTTGAAAGCGAAACTAGATAAGATACTGTAAGTTTTGGTTTTAGGCTAGAATAGGCACCGTTAGGGCCTCTTAGAGGTTGCTAGCACGAGAAGAAAGTTTTGAGCAAAAGAAAAAAGGGGAGGAAAATAAAGGAGGTACCTATTCTAGGGTTTGGATCCATTCGCGCTCTTGACAAGGATTTGATTCCCACACTTTGTGCACTCAAGCCTTCTTTCACTCCACACTCTATGGTCATTTGCCTAGCCCGTTATCTTCACCATTAACCTTATCCTATTTTCTTGCACACATGTACACACCTTCGCTACACTGGTATTGAAAGAGGCTGCTTTCGTGCAAATTTTGCATACGCACATTTGGAGAGGATTTGAGGTCTAGAGGATTGATCACACATATTTTTAGTGATTGTTAGGCATGTTACATGGGGGTGAGGGGAGAGCGTGTTTTCAGGGATCTATTGTGGGTCTTGTTCACACGTGATTGCACCCTGTATGAGTCACGTGTGGGGCTTGTGTTGAGCATTGGTTGTGGCGTTTTTTCACATGCTTGTGCACTTTGGGTAGTGTTCACACACGACCATGGGTTATGATTCTTATTACTTTTACCCTTCAGTTGGGCACCATGCTACGACTTTGCATCATCATCGCGTGAGCAAGACGACATCGCTTTGATTGTTTTTCCGTTTACGATCGGATCATGGGAGAGCCGCTCATGCACTATTATCGTCGCTCTACGATCGATATTATGAGTTGCCATTTTGTGTCATGTTTCACATATCTTTTGTCAATTTCACACGTACGTTTAATAGTACTTCAAGGCTTAGGACCTCTATACCCTCATTTACAGACTCCACGCTATGAAGAGATGGCATACTCATGCCATTGTTGGACGTTGGAGCTTGCACATTTGTTGCCTAGTCATATGAGGTGTTATTTTGATGAGGAGGATATATGGTCCACATACGGCAACTTTGTTGACCCACTCTGTGCTCGAATGCGTTGACACAGAAGGTTCGGCATTGTTCGCATTCATGGGATGAGTCTTCTTTTGGTGACTTGTACGAGTGTCTGACACTCTTAAGCCACCTTGATTACGTTCTTCTTAATACTGTAGACTACATCGGTGCACGGATCTAATGATGATGATGATGATGATGTATCTTATATAAACCCATACGCATGATGATCCATTACACACACATACGATGATATTGATGTATCACACACACATGTGCACATGATGATACATACACATATATTTGCACATGATGATATGGACACTGATGCTGACGTATGTGAGAGCGATGTGTGTGAGCTAGATCATGTGGGCATGATCTGGAGAGGGGGCAGGGATGATGGCATCGAGCATTATGAGTGTTCATATATCTAGGCCTACCTTCTCATCATCCAATACATGACTTGGATCTGGAACATACTTCTTCTTTCTTCAAATGAGCTCGCATGAAAATACATTGTGGATCTTCAAGTATGGAGGAGGGAATAAAAGTTCACGAGCTCAATCTCCAACTTTCCTCGTATTCATGCACAGTCTATAACTTAATCTCCAACTTTCCTCATATTTGTGTAGGGTTTATATTATATGGGCAAAAACTTCTTGTACTTTTCCCCAAGGAGAGGGATTTTCTGTGGTTGGGTCGTATACCAACAAGGAAGACCATATCACCTTCATCAAATTCTCTAGTAGTCTACTTGAAATCAACACGCTACTTTTTCCTATCTTGAGTAGCTTTGATATCCTTTTTTATAGTCCCCATTGAACAATCCACTTTATCTATTTGCTTCAAGACTTCCACTCTGACCAGTGGGTTGAACTAAATCAATGGTGTTGCACAATCTACTATAAGATGCATCGCAATAAAATTATACCGAATGTAGAGAATTCATCCATTTTTTGGGTTCCCTTCCATGGAATGCTCGAAGAATGTCTTTGATTACCCTCTCTGCCTAATCATCAATTTCTAGATAGTACCAAAATCTATAGAGCTACAGCTTCAAAGCATTTATTCCAAGAGCAGGACACATGAATTCAGCACCCCGATCCCTAACTATCCTTCCAAAGTAAAGTCTAAATATATCCTTTGGAATGACTTTTAGCAAACACCAAGAGCAGTATAAGTCTTTTTCAAAAGAATCGAATGAGAAACCTTCGTCAAGCGATCTACCACACGGCTAAGATGGAATCATGTCCTGCATCGACTGAAGAAAAATCTAATGATGGAATCCATGCTTATGTATTCTAATTGTATATGTGAAATAGAATGCACGTTTCTTGGCGTTTTTGTCATTTCACCTTTGCAAGGCTAAAGAAAATGCTTCTTTGTAGTAGCCACCATGACGGTCTTCACTTAGCCGGGGCGTGTCACGAGCTTTCTTTAGAATCCTCTTATTAAGATCTCTATCTTGAAAAATATACAACCGATTATTGAAGTACAAGCATCCACCTCTAACGTGAATCCATGAATTTTCTTTACTTCTAGGGTTGCCTTTACTTTTGCGGTAAGCAATATGATAATAGGGATAAAGAACTTATATAATCCAATCTCTTCCTCAATCTCAACGTGCAAGTAAGGAGGCCTTCCTGCCTAATATATCTATGACCGCATTCTCCTTGTCTAACCTATACTTGATTTTAAAACCAAACTCTCGAAGTGTTTGTATTTATCTTCTTTGCGTGATGTTAACATCATTCTGGTTGAAAATTTGCTTTAAAATTTTATGATCTATAACCCGAGAAGACAAGCAACTCTACGTCATCACTGTTCCTCTCGTGAGATCTTAGCTATAGCACCACAGCGGATTAGTCAAGCAACCCCTCAGCTTATCAAAGTTACTTTGGCACATCGCAGACCATTAGAATGGAATGTCCTTCTTGAGAAGCGCCGTCAAAGGAGAAACAATCTTGGCATATGAACATCGGATACCATCTTATCAATCCCAAGAACCATTTGACTTCCTCTATCGTCTTTGGTTCTGGAAAATTGATAGCCGCTTTTGCATCTTGGCAGGATCAGCTAATATACTATCTCTTGACATTATGATCCCGGATATTCAATTTGATGGTAAAGAAGGTACATGCACCCTTCTTAGAGAAAAGTCTGTGCTTCTGGAGGCTTTCGAGGACTTTGAAGAGACACATACTTCACATGCGATCAGCTACATTCTTCGAGCAAACTAGAATTGCATCAATCAAGACCCAGATAAAATCATTCGCATGTTCTCTGAAGGTTTCTTTTCTTTTTCTTTTTGCATTCAACAATTATAGCTAGAAGGGGAATTATTTAATCCCAACAGCATTATCGTGAACTCGTAATGTGCATACCATGTATTAAAATCTATCTTAGGAATATTATGATATGATAACATCCTAAGTTTAAGTCAATCTTTATAAATATCTGGCCTTTATGCGATCAATCTAATAGCACATTCCAGGAGTAAGATGCTGATTCTTAACAGTAAGCTGATTTAACCCTGAATATACAATCTCATAGTCCCATCATTCTTCTTCTGAAAGAGAACGAGCACCACATAGCGAGGGGATACAAATGGGCCAAACAAAGCTCTCCTCAAATAGTTATCTCGATTATTCCCCGAGCTCGGTTGCTTTCGGAATGGCCATCTTATAAGCTCAAGATTCACTATTGTTGGGCTCTGAGAATGAACTCTTTCTCATGATCCACCTCACGAGTCGAGGGTATTGTTGTTAAATCTACGTCACAATATATACTCACTTAACCAACATGGTTTCCTTGCAACTCTTTATCTGCAGGATGGCTTGCTTCTGCTAGAGTCCCTTCAATAACTTTACTACTTTTACAGGTTACGGGGTGGGAGTTCAACAAACTACTCCAGTTCCTTTCATCTTGTTCACATGAAGATCCATGAAGGAAATGGTGCCTTTGTGATAATATTTGGCTAGGTTTCCATCCAAGAGAAACTGAATTACATCCGTCTTTTGGCAAGTAACTTCCACTACCCAATTCCACTCGCATTGGTGGTCGCTTACTAATTTATGCAACATCCAAGTGAAATGAATGAATGAATGAGCGTTTCTCGAATCAACAAAAAGCTTAAAATTCTCACCTCAAAAATCGGCTGGGGTGTAACTTAGTGAGAATCGTTGGTTTCGATCCTGGTGCTCCACTCTATTGAACGAAGTCTACCTCTTCCTTCTTTCTCTGGGGTTAGCTACTATTATAATGGCATTAGAAGTTGCTGAGACTGGGCTAGAACTTGTCTCCTTTGACTTGTCAAGCAAGTTCTATTGTGGATTTAGAATGGTAACATCAATCGGTGCATTGGCACGACCATTCATAAAATGTCCCAGTAGTCTGCTCGCATCTAAAACACTTCATACTCCTTCCTGAGCTGAAATTGCAAATCCAAAGGCATTCTAGGGAAAGAATCATGTCCACTGTGCCCACTCGCTTTTCATACTTGGCTCCAATCTTGTCCCCTATTTCTCTTTGAATTCGGCATAATAGAATTAGATGGAGCTCTCTTTGGGAGGGGGCAAAAAGGCCTCTCCTTAGAAAGAAATACATGAATAAAATCCTCAGCCACCACCATCTTAATTGCTTCCCCAACGCTAACAAAGACAGTTTCGCATTCTTAACCAATCTATCCAAGGGAGGATCCAATCTTCTAACAAACCCATGGAGAAGGGTCTCGTCTTCCATCGGAAGAGCATATCGGACTAGGCTTACGTAAGATCAATTGATAATATGCCTCCGTAAGTTTGCCTGCTTGAGAAAACTCTATAAACTCATTTATCTTCTCTTCCATGGGGACAAAACCTTTGATGGAGGTAAGCTTTCATGTCCTCCCATCTCAGACTATACCATTAACTTTCAATTTGGCAAGATCCATCTTACTGTACCCTGCACATGTTACACTACTCGTCCATAGAATCTGTCCAATTCAACACTGCCTCTCTCCCAGGTTTTTACCCTTGCCTCAAAATGGCTATGGTGGTTGTGACCCATATATGAAGTGCTTCCTTGACATCCTTATCCAATGCCTTAATTCTAGGTATGACATCATCCATCCCTCATGATTATTCTAAAACAAAAGACCGTCGGCTAGCAATCGAGATCCTGTATCAAGGAATATAATGCCCCAGAGTCGTACACATCAATCTATGAACACTAAGGTCTCGTCGAGGTGGTGCTTAGAGAACTATCCCTCTTGTAACAGGTAGTTCACTAAGGATCATGGCAAAGGCAATGTTCTCTGCCAACCGCTCATGCCGACTATAGGTGGTGTGTCATGATCTACTGACTATCCTAAGCACATGCGTACCTCCGCCAATCATTCAGAAGTACTCAGAAAGTAGAGGATCTCCAATTATCAAGCCGAGATGACTTAATCTGCGTAATGAAGGTGCTTGAAGGCAAAGGCTATCATGTCATCCTCTAGAGACAGCTCAGGGACTCCACATAGATAGGGTCTCACCATCCGATTTGCTGCTTTATTTGAAAGCGAAACTGGATAAAATACTGTAAGTTTTAGTTTTAGGCTAGAATAGACACCGTTAGGGCCTCTTAGAGGTTGGTAGCACGAGAAGAAAGTTTTGAGCAAAAGAAAAAAGGGGAGGAAAATAAAGGAGGTACCTATTCTAGGGTTTGGATCCATTCACGCTCTTGACAAGGATTTGATTCCCACACTTTGTGCACTCAAGCCTTCTTTCACTCCACACTCTATGGTCATTTGCCCAGCCCGTTATCTTCACCATTAACCTTATCCTATTTTCTTGCACACATGTACACACCTTTGCTACACTAGTATTGAAAGAGGCTGCTTTCGTGCAAATTTTGCATACGCACATTTGGAGAGGATTTGAGGTCTAGAGGATTGATCACACATATTTTTAGTGATTGTTAGGCATGTTACATGGGGGTGAGGGGAGAGTGTGCTTTCAGGGATCTATTGTGGGTCTTGTTCACATGTGATTGCACCCTGTATGAGTCACGTGTGGGGCTTGTGTTGAGCATTGGTTGTGGCGTTTTTTCACACGCTTGTGCACTTTGGGTAGTGTTCACACACGACCATGGGTTATGATTCTTATTACTTTTACCCTTCAGTTGGGCACCATGCGACGACTTTGCATCATCATCGCGCGAGCAAGACGACATCGCTTTGATTGTTTTTCCGTTTATGATCGGATCATGGGAGAGCTGCTCATGCACTATTATCGTCGCTCTACGATCGATATTATGAGTTGCCATTTTGTGTCATGGTTCACATATCTTTTGTCAATTTCACACGTACGTTTAGTAGTACTTCAAGGCTTAGGACCTCTATACCCTCATTTACAGACTCCACGCTATGAAGAGATGGCATACTCATGCCATTGTTGGACGTTGGAGCTTGCACATTTGTTGCCTAGTCATATGAGGTGTTATTTTGATGAGGAGGATATATGGTCCACATACGGCAACTTTGTTGACCCACTCTGTGCTCGAATGCGTTGACACAGAAGGTTCGGCATTGTTCGCATTCATGGGATGAGTCTTCTTTTGGTGACTTGTACGAGTGTTTGACACTCTTAAGCCGCCATGATTACGTTCTTCTTAATACTGTAGACTACATCGGCGCACGAATCTGATGATGATGATGATGATGATGTATCTTATATAAACCCATACGCATGATGATCTATTACACACACATACGATGATATTGATGTATCACACACACATGTGCACATGATGATACATACACATATATTTGCACATGATGATATGGACACTGATGCTGACGTATGTGATAGCGATGTGTGTGAGCTAGATCATGTGGGCATGATCTGGAGAGGGGGCAGGGATGATGGCATCGAGCATTATGAGTGTTCATATATCTAGGCCTACCTTCTCATCATCCAATACATGACTTGGATCTGGAACATACTTCTTCTTTCTTCAAATGAGCTCGCATGAAAATACATTGTGGATCTTCAAGTATGGAGGAGGGAATAAAAATTCACGAGCTCAATCTCCAACTTTCCTCGTATTCATGCACAGTCTATAACTTAATCTCCAACTTTCCTCATATTTGTGTAGGGTTTATATTATATGGGCAAAAACTTCTTGTACTTTTCCCCAAGGAGAGGGATTTTCTGTGGTTGGGTCGTATACCAACAAGGAAGACCATATCACCTTCATCAAATTCTCTAGTAGTCTACTTGAAATCAACACGCTACTTTTTCCTATCTTGAGTAGCTTTGATATCCTTTTTTATAGTCCCCATTGAACAATCCACTTTATCTATTTGCTTCAAGACTTCCACTCTGACCAGTGGGTTGAACTAAATCAATGGTGTTGCACAATCTACTATAAGATGCATCGCAATAAAATTATACCGAATGTAGAGAATTCATCCATTTTTTGGGTTCCCTTCCATGGAATGCTCGAAGAATGTCTTTGATTACCCTCTCTGTCTAATCATCAATTTCTAGATAGTACCAAAATCTATAGAGCTACAGCTTCAAAGCATTTATTCCAAGAGCAGGACATATGAATTCAGCACCCCGATCCCTAACTATCCTTCCAAAGTAAAGTCTAAATATATCCTTTGGAATGACTTTTAGCAAACACCAAGAGCAGTATAAGTCTTTTTCAAAAGAATCGAATGAGCAACCTTCGTCAAGCGATCTACCACAGGCTAAGATGGAATCATGTCCTACATCGACTGAAGAAAAATCTAATGATGGAATCCATGCTTATGTATTCTAATTGTATATGTGAAATAGAATGCACGTTTCTTGGCATTTTTGTCATTTCACCTTTGCAAGGCTAAAGAAAATGCTTCTTTGTAGCTCAGGGGGGTCACTATATGTAAATCCTCTATATCACGTGCGTTCAAGGCCTATTTAAAAAGTCCCTTATCTGTGAATTTTTTAGTGAATATATTGTATCCTTTCCTATTCAAATCTGTAAATTTTTTTAAAAATACAATAAATAAATCCCCTCTGTAAATATATTTCTGTAAGTTTTAAATATTTAAAATGTCCTTCTGTTGAACCCACGTGATACTTACATATTTATACGAGTGACCCCCCCGAGCTTTGTAGTAGCCACCATGACGGTCTTCACTTAGCCGGGCGTGTCACGAGCTTTCTTTAGAATCCTCTTATTAAGATCTCTATCTTGAAAAATATATAACCGATTATTGAAGTACAAGCATCCACCTCTAACGTGAATCCATGAATTTTCTTTACTTCAAGGGTTGCCTTTACTTTTGCGGTAAGCAATATGATAATAGGGATAAAGAACTTATATAATCCAATCTCTTCCTCAATCTCAACGTGCAAGTAAGGAGGCCTTCCTGCCTAATATATCTATGACCACATTCTCCTTGTCTAACCTATACTTGATTTTAAAATCAAACTCTCGAAGTGTTTGTATTTATCTTCTTTGCGTGATGTTAACATCATTCTAGTTGAAAATTTGCTTTAAAATTTTATGATCTATAACCCGAGAAGACAAGCAACTCTACGTCATCACTGTTCCTCTCGTGAGATCTTAGCTATACCACCAGTGGATTAGTCAAGCAACCCCTCAGCTTATCAAAGTTACTTTGGCACATCGCAGACCATTAGAATGGAATGTCTTTCTTGAGAAGCGCCGTCAAAGGAGAAACAATCTTGGCATATGAACATCGGATACCATCTTATCAATCCCAAGAACCATTTGACTTCCTCTATCGTCTTTGGTTCTGGAAAATCGATAGCCGCTTTTGCATCTTGGCGGGATCAACTAATATACTATCTCTTGACATTATGATCCCGGATATTCAATTTGATGGTAAAGAAGGTACATCCACCCTTCTTAGAGAAAAGTCTGTGCTTCTGGAGGCTTTCGAGGACTTTGAAGAGACACATACTTCACATGCGATCAGCTACATTCTTCGAGCAAACTAGAATTGCATCAATGAAGACCGAGATAAAATCATCCGGATGTTCTCTGAATGTCTCTTTTCTTTTTCTTTTTGCATTCAACAATTATAGCTAGAAGGGGAATTATTTAATCCTAATAGCATTATCGTGAACTCGTAATGTGCATACCATGTATTAAAATCTATCTTAGGAATATTATGATATGATAACATCCTAAGTTTAAGTCAATCTTTATAAATATCTGGCCTTTATACGATCAATCTAATAGCACATTCCAGGAGTAAGATGTTGATTCTTAACAGTAAGCCAATTTAACCCTGAATATACAATCTCATAGTCCCATCATTCTTCTTCTGAAAGAGAACGAGCACCACATAGCGAGGGGATACAAATGGGCCAAACAAAGCTCTCCTCAAATAGTTATCTCGATTATTCCCCGAGCTCGGTTGCTTTCGGAATGGCCATCTTATAAGCTCAAGATTCACTATTGTTGGGCTCTGAGAATGAACTCTTTCTCATGATCCACCTCACGAGTCGAGGGTATTGTTGTTAAATCTACGTCACAATATATACTCACTTAACCAACATGGTTTCCTTGCAACTCTTTATCTGTAGGATGGCTTGCTTCTGCTGGAGTCCCTTCAATAACTTTACTACTTTTACAGGTTAGGGGGTGGGAGTTCAACAAACTACTCCAGTTCCTTTCATCTTGTTCACATGAAGATCCATGAAGGAAATGGTGCCTTTGTGATAATATTTGGCTAGGTTCCCGTCCAAGAGAAATTGAATTACATCCGTCTTTTGGCAAGTAACTTCCACTACCCAATTCCACTCGCATTGGTCTGCCTTGCTTCTGGTCGCTTACTAATTTATGCAACATCCAAGTGAAATGAATCAATGAATGAGCGTTTCTTGAATCAACAAAAAGCTTAAAATTCTTACCTCAAAAATCGGATGGGGTGTAACTTAGTGAGAATCGTTGGTTTCGATCCTGGTGCTCCACTCTATTGAACGAAGTCTACCTCTTCCTTCTTTCTCTGGGGTTAGCTACTATTATAATGGCATTAGAAGTTGCTGAGACTGGGCTAGAACTTGTCTCCTTTGACTTGTCAAGCAAGTTCTATGGTGGAGTTAGAATGGTAACATCAATCGGTGCGTTGGCACAACCATTCATAAAATGTCCCAGTAGCTGCTCGCATCTAAAACACTTCATACTCCTTCCTGAGCTGAAATTGCAAATCCAAAGGCATTCTAGGGAAAGAATCATGTCCACTGTGCCCACTCGCTTTTCATACTTGGCTCCAATCTTGTCCCCTATTTCTCTTTGAATTTGGCATACTAGAATTAGATGGAGCTCTCTTTGGGAGGGGGCAAAAAGGCCTTTTACTACACGATCTCCTTAGAAAGAAATACATGCATAAAATCCTCAGCCACCACCATCTTAATTGCTTCCCCAACGCTAACAAAGACAGTTTTGCATTCTTAACCAATCTATCCAAGGGAGGATCCAATCTTCTAACAAACCCATGGAGAAGGGTCTCGTCTTCCATCGGAAGAGCATATCGGACTAGGCTTACGTAAGATCAATTGATAATATGCCTCCGTAAGTTTGCCTGCTTGAGAAAACTCTATAAACTCATTTATCTTCTCTTCCATGGGGACAAAACCTTTGATGGAGGTAGCTTTCATGTCCTCCCATCTCAGACTATACCATTAACTTTCAATTTGGCAAGATCCATCTTACTGTACCCTGCACATGTTACACTACTCGTCCATAGAATCTGTCCAATTCAACACTGCCTCTCTCCCAGGTTTTTACCCTTGCCTCAAAATGGCTATGGTGGTTGTGACCCATATATGAAGTGCTTCCTTGACATCCTTATCCAATGCCTTAATTCTAGGTATGACATCATCCATCCCTCATGATTATTCTAAAACAAAAGACCGTCGGCTAGCAATCGAGATCCTGTATCAAGGAATATAATGCCCCAGAGTCATACACATCAATCTATGAACACTAAGGTCTCGTCGAGGTGGTGCTTAGAGAACTATCCCTCTTGTAACAGGTAGTTCACTAAGGATCATGGCAAAGGCAATGTTCTCTGCCAACCGCTCATGCCGACTATAGGTGGTGTGTCATGATCTACTGACTATCCTAAGCACATGCGTACCTCCGCCGATCATTCAGTAGTACTCAGAAAGTAGAGGATCTCCAATTATCGAGCCGAGATGACTTAATCTGCGTAATGAAGGTGCTTGAAGGCAAAGGCTATCATGTCATCCTCTAGAGACAGCTCAGGGACTCCACATAGATAGGGTCTCACCATCCAATTTGCTGCTTTATTTGAAAGCGAAACTGGATAAGATACTGTAAGTTTTGGTTTTAGGCTAGAATAGGCACCGTTAGGGCCTCTTAGAGGTTGGTGGCACGAGAAGAAAGTTTTGAGCAAAAGAAAAAAGGGGAGGAAAATAAAGGAGGTACCTATTCTAGGGTTTGGATCCATTCGCGCTCTTGACAAGGATTTGATTCCCACACTTTGTGCACTCAAGCCTTCTTTCACTCCACACTCTATGGTCATTTGCCTAGCCTGTTAAATTCACCATTAACCTTATCCTATTTTCTTGCACACATGTACACACCTTCGCTACACTGGTATTGAAAGAGGCTGCTTTCGTGCAAATTTTGCATATGCACATTTGGAGAGGATTTGAGGTCTAGAGGATTGATCACACATATTTTTAGTGATTGTTAGGCATGTTACATGGGGGTGAGGGGAGAGTGTGCTTTCAGGGATCTATTGTGGGTCTTGTTCACACGTGATTGCACCCTGTATGAGTCACGTGTGGGGCTTGTGTTGAGCATTGGTTGTGTCGTTTTTTCACACGCTTGTGCACTTTGGGTAGTGTTCACACACGACCATGGGTTATGATTCTTATTACTTTTACCCTTCAGTTGGGCACCATGGTACGACTTTGCATCATCATCGCGCGAGCAAGACGACATCGCTTTGATTGTTTTTCCGTTTATGATCGGATCATGGGAGAGCTGCTCATGCACTATTATCGTCGCTCTACGATCGATATTATGAGTTGCCATTTTGTGTCATGGTTCACATATCTTTTGTCAATTTCACACGTACGTTTAGTAGTACTTCAAGGCTTAGGACCTCTATACCCTCATTTACAGACTCCACGCTATGAAGAGATGGCATACTCATGCCATTGTTGGACGTTGGAGCTTGCACATTTGTTGCCTAGTCATATGAGGTGTTATTTTGATGAGGAGGATATATGGTCCACATACGGCAACTTTGTTGACCCACTCTGTGCTCGAATGCGTTGACACAGAAGGTTCGGCATTGTTCGCATTCATGGGATGAGTCTTCTTTTGGTGACTTGTACGAGTGTTTGACACTCTTAAGCCGCCATGATTACGTTCTTCTTAATACTGTAGACTACATCGGCGCACGAATCTGATGATGATGATGATGATGATGTATCTTATATAAACCCATACGCATGATGATCTATTACACACACATACGATGATATTGATGTATCACACACACATGTGCACATGATGATACATACACATATATTTGCACATGATGATATGGACACTGATGCTGACGTATGTGATAGCGATGTGTGTGAGCTAGATCATGTGGGCATGATCTGGAGAGGGGGCAGGGATGATGGCATCGAGCATTATGAGTGTTCATATATCTAGGCCTACCTTCTCATCATCCAATACATGACTTGGATCTGGAACATACTTCTTCTTTCTTCAAATGAGCTCGCATGAAAATACATTGTGGATCTTCAAGTATGGAGGAGGGAATAAAAATTCACGAGCTCAATCTCCAACTTTCCTCGTATTCATGCACAGTCTATAACTTAATCTCCAACTTTCCTCATATTTGTGTAGGGTTTATATTATATGGGCAAAAACTTCTTGTACTTTTCCCCAAGGAGAGGGATTTTCTGTGGTTGGGTCGTATACCAACAAGGAAGACCATATCACCTTCATCAAATTCTCTAGTAGTCTACTTGAAATCAACACGCTACTTTTTCCTATCTTGAGTAGCTTTGATATCCTTTTTTATAGTCCCCATTGAACAATCCACTTTATCTATTTGCTTCAAGACTTCCACTCTGACCAGTGGGTTGAACTAAATCAATGGTGTTGCACAATCTACTATAAGATGCATCGCAATAAAATTATACCGAATGTAGAGAATTCATCCATTTTTTGGGTTCCCTTCCATGGAATGCTCGAAGAATGTCTTTGATTACCCTCTCTGCCTAATCATCAATTTCTAGATAGTACCAAAATCTATAGAGCTACAGCTTCAAAGCATTTATTCCAAGAGCAGGACACATGAATTCAGCACCCCGATCCCTAACTATCCTTCCAAAGTAAAGTCTAAATATATCCTTTGGAATGACTTTTAGCAAACACCAAGAGCAGTATAAGTCTTTTTCAAAAGAATCGAATGAGCAACCTTCGTCAAGCGATCTACCACACGGCTAAGATGGAATCATGTCCTGCATCGACTGAAGAAAAATCTAATGATGGAATCCATGCTTATGTATTCTAATTGTATATGTGAAATAGAATGCACGTTTCTTGGCGTTTTTGTCATTTCACCTTTGCAAGGCTAAAGAAAATGCTTCTTTGTAGTAGCCACCATGACGGTCTTCACGTAGCCGGGGCGTGTCACGAGCTTTCTTTAGAATCCTCTTATTAAGATCTCTATCTTGAAAAATATATAACCGATTATTGAAGTACAAGCATCCACCTCTAACGTGAATCCATGAATTTTCTTTACTTCTAGGGTTGCCTTTACTTTTGCGGTAAGCAATATGATAATAGGGATAAAGAACTTATATAATCCAATCTCTTCCTCAATCTCAACGTGCAAGTAAGGAGGCCTTCCTGCCTAATATATCTATGACCGCATTCTCCTTGTCTAACCTATACTTGATTTTAAAACCAAACTCTCGAAGTGTTTGTATTTATCTTCTTTGCGTGATGTTAACATCATTCTGGTTGAAAATTTGCTTTAAAATTTTATGATCTATAACCCGAGAAGACAAGCAACTCTACGTCATCACTGTTCCTCTCGTGAGATCTTAGCTATAGCACCAGCGGATTAGTCAAGCAACCCCTCAGCTTATCAACGTTACTTTGGCACATCGCAGACCATTAGAATGGAATGTCCTTCTTGAGAAGCGCCGTCAAAGGAGAAACAATCTTGGCATATGAACATCGGATACCATCTTATCAATCCCAAGAACCATTTGACTTCCTCTATCGTCTTTGGTTCTGGAAAATCGATAGCCGCTTTTGCATCTTGGCGGGATCAGCTAATATACTATCTCTTGACATTATGATCCTGGATATTCAATTTGATGGTAAAGAAGGTACATGCACCCTTCTTAGAGAAAAGTCTGTGCTTCTGGAGGCTTTCGAGGACTTTGAAGAGACACATACTTCACATGCGATCAGCTACATTCTTCGAGCAAACTAGAATTGCATCAATGAAGACCTAATATACAATCTCTTGACATTATGATCCCGGATATTCAATTTGATGGTAAAGAAGGTACATGCACCCTTCTTAGAGAAAAGTTTGTACTTCTGGAGGCTTTCAAGGACTTTGAAGAGACACATACTTCACATGCGATCAGCTACATTCTTCGAGCAAACTAGAATTGCATCAATGAAGACCGAGATAAAATCATCCGGATGTTCTCTGAATGTCTCTTTTCTTTTTCTTTTTGCATTCAACAATTATAGCTAGAAGGGAAATTATTTAATCCTAATAGCATTATCGTGAACTCGTAATGTGCATACCATGTATTAAAATCTATCTTAGGAATATTATGATATGATAACATCCTAAGTTTAAGTCAATCTTTATAAATATCTGGCCTTTATGCGATCAATCTAATAGCACATTCCAGGAGTAAGATGCTGATTCTTAACAGTAAGCCGATTTAACCCTGAATATACAATCTCATAGTCCCATCATTCTTCTTCTGAAAGAGAACGAGCACCACATAGCAAGGGGATACAAATGGGCCAAACAAAGCTCTCCTCAAATAGTTATCTCGATTATTCCCCGAGCTCGGTTGCTTTCGGAATGGCCTTCTTATAAGCTCAAGATTCACTATTGTTGAGCTCCGAGAATGAACTCTTTCTCATGATCCACCTCACGAGTCGAGGGTATTGTAGTTAAATTTACGTCACAATATATACTCACTTAACCAACATGGTTTCCTTGCAACTCTTTATCTGGAGGATGACTTGCTTGTGCTGGAGTCCCTTCAATAACTTTACTACTTTTACAGGTTACGGGGTGGGAGTTCAACAAACTACTCCAGTTCCTTTCATCTTGTTCACATGAAGATCCATGAAGGAAATGGTGCCTTTGTGATAATATTTGGCTAGGTTCCCATCCAAGAGAAATTGAATTACATCCGTCTTTTGGCAAGTAACTTCCACTACCCAATTCCACTCGCATTGGTCTGCCTTGCTTCTGGTCGATTACTAATTTATGCAACATCCAAGTGAAATGAATGAATGAATGAGCATTTCTCGAATCAACAAAAAGCTTAAAATTCTTACCTCAAAAATCGGATGGGGTGTAACTTAGTGAGAATCGTTGGTTTCGATCTGGTGCTCCACTCTATTGAACGAAGTCTACCTCTTCCTTCTTTCTCTGGGGTTAGCTACTATTATAATGGCATTAGAAGTTGCTGAGACTAGGCTAGAACTTGCCTCCTCTGACTTGTCAAGCAAGTTCTATGGTAGAGTTAGAATGGTAACATCAATGGGTGCGTTTGCACAAGCATTCATAAAATGTCCCAGTAGTTGCTTGCATCTAAAACACTTCATACTCCTTCCTGGGCTAAAACTGCAAATCCAAAGGCATTCTAGGGAAAGAATCATGTCCACTGTGCCCACTCGCTTTTCATACTTGGCTCCAATCTTGTCCCCTATTTCTCTTTGAATTTGGCATACTAGAATTAGATGGAGCTCTCTTTGGGAGGGGGCAAAAAGGCCTTTTACTACACGGTCTCCTTAGAAAGAAATACATGCATAAAATCCTCAGCCACCACCATCTTAATTGCTTCCCCGCCACTAACAAAGATAGTTTCGCATTCTTAACCAATCTATCCAAGGGAGGATCCAATCTTCTGACAAACCCATGGAGAAGGGTCTCGTCTTCCATCGGAAGAGCATATCGGACTAGGCTTACGTAAGATCAATTGATAATATGCCTCCGTAAGTTTGCCTGCTTGAGAAAACTCTATAAACTCATTTATCTTCTCTTCCATGGGGACAAAACCTTTGATGGAGGTAAGCTTTCATGTCCTCCCATCTCAGACTATACCATTAACTTTCAATTTGGCAAGATCCATCTTATTGTACCCCGCACATGTTACACTACTCGTCCATAGAATCTGTCCAATTCAACACTCCCTCTCTCCAAGGTTTTTACCCTTGCCTCGAAATGGCTATGCTGGTTGTGACCCATATATGAAGTGCTTCCTTGACATCCTTATCCAATGCCTTAATTCTAGGTATGACATCATCCATCCCTCATGATTATTCTAAAACAAAAGACCATTGTAAGCTCGGCTAGCAATCGAGATCCTGTATCAAGGAATATAATGCCCCAGAGTCGTACACATCAATCTATGAACACTAAGGTCTCGTCGAGGTGGTGCTTAGAGAATTATCCCTCTTGTAACAGGTAGTTCACTAAGGATCATGGCAAAGGCAATGTTCACTACCAACCGCTCATGCGGACTATAGGTGGTGTGTCATGATCTACTGACTATCCTAAGCACATGCGTACCTCCGCCGATCATTCAGTAGTACTCAAAAAGTAGAGGATCTTCAATTATCGAGCCGAGATGACTTAATCTGCGTAATGAAGGTGGTTGAAGGCAAAGGCTATCATGTCATCCTCTAGAGACAGCTCAGGGACTCCACATAGATAGGGTCTCACCATCCGATTTGCTGCTTTATTTGAAAGCGAAACTGGATAAGATACTGTAAGTTTTGGTTTTAGGCTAGAATAGGCACCGTTAGGGCCTCTTAGAGGTTGGTGGCACGAGAAGAAAGTTTTGAGCAAAAGAAAAAAGGGAGGAAAATAAAGGAGGTACCTATTCTAGGGTTTGGATCCATTCACGCTCTTGACAAGGATTTGATTCTCGCACTTTGTGCACTCAAGCCTTCTTTCACTCCACACTCTATGGTCATTTGGCTAGCCCGTTATCTTCACCATTAACCTTATCCTATTTTCTTGCACACATGTACACACCTTCGCTACACTGGTATTGAAAGAGGCTGCTTTCGTGCAAATTTTGCATATGCACATTTGATGAAGATTTGAGGTCTAGAGGGTTGATCACACATATTTTTAGGGATTGTTAGGCATGTTACATGGGGGTAAGGGGAGAGCGTGGTTTCAGGGATCTATTGTGGGCCTTGTTCACAGGTGATTGCACCCTGTATGAGTCACGTGTGGGGATTGTGTTGAGCATTGGTTGTGGCATTTTTTCACACGCTTGTGCACTTTGGGTAGTGTTCACACACGACCATGGGTTATGATTCTTATTACTTTTACCCTTAAGTTGGGCACCATGGTACAAACCTTTGATGGAGGTAAGCGCTTTTCATGTCCTCCCATCTCAGACTATACCATTAGCTTTCAATTTGGCAAGATCCATCTTACTATACCCCGCACATGTTACACTACTCGTCCATAGAATCTGTCCAATTCAACACTCCCTCTCTCCAAGGTTTTTACCCTTGCCTCGAAATGGCTATGCTGGTTGTGACCCATATATGAAGTGCTTCCTTGACATCCTTATCCAATGCCTTAATTCTAGGTATGACATCATCCATCCCTCATGATTATTCTAAAACAAAAGACCGTTGTAGGCTCGGCTAGCAATCGAGATCCTGTATCAAGGAATATAATGCCCCAGAGTCGTACACATCAATCTATGAACACTAAGGTCTCGTCGAGGTGGTGCTTAGAGAACTATCCCTCTTGTAACAGGTAGTTCACTAAGGATCATGGCAAAGGCAATGTTCTCTGCCAACCGCTCATGCCGACTATAGGTGGTGTGCCATGATCTACTGACTATCCTAAGCACATGCGTACCTCCATCGATCATTCACTAGTACTCAGAAAGTAGAGGCTCTCCAATTATCGAGCCGAGATGACTTAATCTGCATAATGAAGGTGCTTGAAGGCAAAGGCTATCATGTCATCCTCTAGAGACAGCTCAGGGACTCCACATAGATAGGGTCTCACCATCCGATTTGCTGCTTTATCTGAAAGCGAAACTGGATAAGATACTGTAAGTTTTGGTTTTAGGCTAGAATAGGCACCGTTAAGGCCTCTTAGAGGTTGGTGGCACGAGAAGAAAGTTTTGAGCAAAAGAAAAAAGGGGAGGAAAATAAAGGAGGTACCTATTCTAGGGTTTGGATCCATTCGCGCTCTTGACAAGGATTTGATTCCCACACTTTGTGCACTCAAGCCTTCTTTCACTCCACACTCTATGGTCATTTGCCTAGCGTGTTAAATTCACCATTAACCTTATCCTATTTTCTTGCACACATGTACACACCTTCGCTACACTGGTATTGAAAGAGGCTGCTTTCGTGCAAATTTTGCATACGCACATTTGGAGAGGATTTGAGGTCTAGAGGATTGATCACACATATTTTTAGTGATTGTTAGGCATGTTACATGGGGGTAAGGGCAGAGCGTGTTTTCAGGGATCTATTGTGGGTCTTGTTCACAGGTGATTGCACCCTGTATGAGTCACGTGTGGGGCTTGTGTTGAGCATTGGTTGTGGCGTTTTTTCATACGCTTGTGTACTTTGGGTAGTGTTCACACACGACCATGGGTTATGATTCTTATTACTTTTACCCTTCAGTTGGGCACCATGGTACGACTTTGCATCATCATCGCGCGAGCAAGACGACATCATTTTGATTGTTTTTTCGTTTACGATCGGATCATGGGAGAGCCGCTCATGCACTATTATCGTCGCTCTACGATTGATATTATGAGTTGCCATTTTGTGTCATGGTTCACATATCTTTTGTCAATTTCACACGTACGTTTAGTAGTACTTCAAGGCTTAGGACCTCTATACCCTCATTTACAGACTCCACGCTATGAAGAGATGGCATACTCATGCCATTGTTGGACGTTGGAGCTTGCACGTTTGTTGCCTAGTCATATGAGGTGTTATTTTGATGAGGAGGATATATGGTCTACATACGGCAACTTTGTTGACCCACTCTGTGCTCGAATGCGTTGACACAGAAGGTTCGGCATTGTTCGCATTCATGGGATAAGTCTTCTTTTGGTGACTTGTACGAGTGTTTGACGCTCTTAAGCTGCCATGATTACGTTCTTCTTAATACTGTAGACTACATCGGTGCACGGATCTGATGATGATGATGATGATGTATCTTATATAAACCCATACGCATGATGATCTATTACACACAGATACGATGATATTGATGTATCACACACACATGTGCACATGATGATACATACACATATATTTGCACATGATGATATGGACACTGATGCTGACGTATGTGATAGCGATGTGTGTGAGCTAGATCATGTGGGCATGATCTGGAGAGGGGGCAGGGATGATGGCATCGAGCAATATGAGTGTTCATATATCTAGGCGTACCTTCTCATCATCCAATACATGACTTGGATCTGGAACATACTTCTTCTTTCTTCAAATGAGCTCGCATGAAAATACATTGTGGATCTTCAAGTATGGAGGAGGGAATAAAAGTTCACGAGCTCAATCTCCAACTTTCCTCGTATTCATGCACAGTCTATAACTTAATCTCCAACTTTCCTCATATTTGTGTAGGGTTTATAATATATGGGCAAAAACTTCTTGTACTTTTCCGCAAGGAGAGGGATTTTCTGTGGTTGGGTCGTATACCAACAAGGAAGACCATATCACCTTCATCAAATTCTCTAGTAGTCTACTTGAGATCAACACGCTACTTTTTTCTATCGTGAGTAGATTTGATATCCTTTTTTATAGTCCGCATTGAACAATCCACTTTATCTATTTGCTTCAAGACTTCCACTCTGACCAGTGGGTTGAACTAAATCAATGGTGTTGCACAATCTACTATAAGATGCATCGCAATAAAATTATACCGATTGTAGAGAATTCATCCATTTTTTGGGTTCCCTTCCATGGAATGCTCGAAGAATGTCTTTGATTACCCTCTCTGCCTAATCATCAATTTCTAGATAGTACCAAAATCTATAGAGCTACAGCGTCAAAGCATTTATTCCAAGAGCAAGACACATGAATTCAGCACCCCGATCCCTAACTATCCTTCCAAAGTAAAGTCTAAATATATCCTTTGGAATGACTTTTAGCAAACACCAAGAGCAGTATAAGTCTTTTTCAAAAGAATCGAATGAGCAACCTTCGTCAAGCGATCTACCACACGGCTAAGATGGAATCATGTCCTGCATCGACTGAAGAAAAATCTAATGATGGAATCCATGCTTATGTATTCTAATTGTATATGTGAAATAGGATGCACGTGTCTTGGCGTTTTTGTCATTTCACCTTTGCAAGGCTAAAAGAAATGCTTCTTTTGTAGTAGCCACCATGACGGTCTTCACTTAGCCGGGGCGTGTCACGAGCTTTCTTTAGAATCCTCTTATTAAGATCTCTAACTTGAAAAATATATAGCCGATTATTGAAGTACAAGCATCCACCTCTAACGTGAATCCATGAATTTTCTTTACTTCTAGGGTTGCCTTTACTTTTTCGGTAAGCAATATGATAATAGGGATAAAGAACTTATCTAATCCAATCTCTTCCTTAATCTCAACGTGCAAGTAAGGAGGCCTTCTTGCCTAATATATCTATGAGCGCATTCTCCTTGTCTAACCTATACTTGATTTTAAAACCAAACTCTCGAAGTGTTTGTATTTATCTTTTTTGCGTGATGTTAACATCATTCTGGTTGAAAATTTGCTTTAAAATTTTATGATCTATGACCCGACAAGACAAGCAACTCTACGTCATCACTGTTCCTCTCGTGAGATCTTAGCTATAGCACCAGCGGATTAGTCAAGCAACCCCTCAGCTTATCAAAGTTACTTTGGCACATCGCGGACCATTAGAATGGAATGTCCTTCTTGAGAAGTGCCGTCAAAGGAGAAACAATCTTGGCATATGAACATCGGATACCATCTTATCAATCCCAAGAACCATTTGACTTCCTCTATCGTCTTTGGTTCTGGCAAATTGATAGCCGCTTTTGCACCTTGGCGGGATCAACTAATATACTATCTCTTGACATTATGATCTCGGATATTCAATTTGATGGTAAAGAAGGTACATGCACCCTTCTTAGAGAAAAGTCTGTGCTTCTGGAGGCTTTCGAGGATTTTGAAGAGACACATACTTCACATGCGATCAGCTACATTCTTCGAGCAAACTAGAATTGCATCAATCAAGACCAAGATAAAATCATTCGCATGTTCTCTGAAGGTTTCTTTTCTTTTTCTTTTTGCATTCAACAATTATAGCTAGAAGGGGAATTATTTAATCCCAACAGCATTATCGTGAACTCGTAATGTGCATACCATGTATTAAAATCTATCTTAGGAATATTATGATATGATAACATCCTAAGTTTAAGTCAATCTTTATAAATATCTGGCCTTTATGCGATCAATCTAATAGCACATTCCAGGAGTAAGATGCTGATTCTTAACAGTAAGCCGATTTAACCCTGAATATACAATCTCATAGTTCGATCATTCTTCTTCTGAAAGAGAACAAGCACCACATAGCAAGGGGATACAAATGGGCCAAACAAAGCTCTCCTCAAACAGTTATCTCGATTATTCCCCGAGCTCGGTTGCTTTCGGAATGGCCATCTTATAAGCTCAAGATTCACTATTGTTGGGCTCCGAGAATGAACTCTTTCTCATGATCCACCTCACCGAGGGTATTGTAGTTAAATCTACGTCACAGTATATACTCACTTAACCAACATGGTTTCCTTGCAACTCTTTATCTGTAGGATGGCTTGCTTCTGCTGGAGTCCCTTCAATAACTTTACTACTTTTACAGGTTATGGGGTGGGAGTTCAACAAACTACTCCAGTTCCTTTCATCTTGTTCACATGAAGATCCATGAAGGAAATGGTGCCTTTGTGATAATATTTGCCTAGGTTCCCATCCAAGAGAAACTGAATTTTATCCGTCTTTTGGCAAGTAACTTCCACTACCCAATTCCACTCGCATTGGTCTGCCTTGCTTCTGGTCGATTACTAATTTATGCAACATCCAAGTGAAATGAATGAATGAACGAGCGTTTCTCAAATCAACAAAAAGCTTGAAATTCTTACCTCAAAAATCGGATGGGGTGTAACTTAGTGAGAATTGTTGGTTTCGATCCCGGTGCTCCACTCTATCGAACGAAGTGTACCTCTTCCTTCTTTCTCTGGTGTTAGCTACTATTATAATGGCATTAGAAGTTGCTGAGACTGGGCTAGAACTTGCCTCCTTTGACTTGTCAAGCAAGTTCTATGGTGGAGTTAGAATGGTAACATCAATCGGTGCGTTGGCACAATGATTCATAAAATGTCCCAGTAGCTGCTCGCATCTAAAACACTTCATACTCCTTCCTGAGCTAAAACTGCAAATCCAAAGGCATTCTAGGGAAAGAATCATGTCCACTGTGCCCACTCACTTTTCATACTTGGCTCCAATCTTGTCGCCTATTTCTCTTTGAATTTGGCATACTAGAATTAGATGGAGCTCTCTTTGGGAGGGGGCAAAAAGGCCTTTTACTACACGGTCTCCTTAGAAAGAAATACATGCATAAAATCCTCAGCCACCACCATCTTAATTGCTTTCCCGCCGCTAACAAAGACAGTTTCGCATTCTTAACCAATCTATCCACCAAGGGAGGATCCAATCTTCTGACAAACCCATGGAGAAGGGTCTCGTCTTCCATCGGAAGAGCATATCGGACTAGGCTTACATAAGATCAATTGATCATATGCCTCCGTAAGTTTGCACGGATCTGATGATGATGATGATGATGTATCTTATATAAACCCATACGCATGATGATCTATTACACACACATACGATGATATTGATGTATCACACACACATGTGCACATGATGATACATACACATATATTTGCACATGATGATATGGACACTGATGCTCACGTGATAGCGATGTGTGTGAGCTAGATCATGTGGGCATAATCTGGAGAGGGGGCAGGGATGATGGCATCGAGCATTATGAGTGTTCATATATCTAGGCCTACCTTCTCATCATCCAATACATGACTTGGATCTGGAACATACTTCTTCTTTCTTCAAATGAGCTCGGATGAAAATACATTGTGGATCTTCAAGTATGGAGGAGGGAATAAAAGTTCACGAGCTCAATCTCCAACTTTCCTCGTATTCATGCACAGTCTATAACTTAATCTCCAACTTTCCTCATATTTGTGTAGGGTTTATATTATATGGGCAAAAACTTCTTGTACTTTTCCCCAAGGAGAGGGATTTTCTGTGGTTGGGTCGTATACCAACAAGGAAGACCATATCACCTTCATCAAATTCTCTAGTAGTCTACTTGAGATCAACACGCTACTTTTTTCTATCTTGAGTAGCTTTGATATCCTTTTTTATAGTCCGCATTGAACAATCCACTTTATCTATTTGCTTCAAGACTTCCACTCTGACCAGTGGGTTGAACTAAATCAATGGTGTTGCACAATCTACTATAAGATGCATCGCAATAAAATTATACCGAATGTAGAGAATTCATCCATTTTTTGGGTTCCCTTCCATGGAATGCTCGAAGAATGTCTTTGATTACCCTCTCTGCCTAATCATCAATTTCTAGTAGATAGTACCAAAATCTATAGAGCTACAGCTTCAAAGCATTTATTCCAAGAGCAGGACACATGAATTCAGCACCCCGATCCCTAACTATCCTTCCAAAGTAAAGTCTAAATATATCCTTTGGAATGACTTTTAGCAAACACCAAGAGCAGTATAAGTCTTTTTCAAAAGAATCGAATGAGCAACCTTTGTCAAGCGATCTACCACACGGCTAAGATGGAATCATGTCCTGCATCGACTGAAGAAAAATCTAATGATGGAATCCATGCTTATGTATTCTAATTGTATATGTGAAATAGGATGCACGTTTCTTGGCATTTCTGTCATTTCACCTTTGCAAGGCTAAAAGAAATGCTTCTTTGTAGTAGCCACCATGACAGTCTTCACTTAGCCGGGGCGTGTCACGAGCTTTCTTTAGAATCCTCTTATTAAGATCTCTAACTTGAAAAATATATAACCGATTATTGAAGTACAAGCATCCACCTCTAACGTCAATCCATGAATTTTCTTTACTTCTAGGGTTGCCTTTACTTTTGCGGTAAGCAATATGATAATAGGGATAAAGAACTTATCTAATCCAATCTTTTCCTTAATCTCAACGTGCAAGTAAGGAGGCCTTCTTGCCTAATATATCTATGAGTGCATTCTCCTTGTCTAACCTATACTTGATTTTAAAACCAAACTCTCGAAGTGTTTGTATCTATCTTCTTTGCATGATGTTAACATCATTCTGCTTGAAAATTTGCTTTTAAATTTTATGATCTATGACCCGACAAGACAAGCAACTCTACGTCATCACTGTTCCTCTCGTGAGATCTTAGCTATAGCACCAGCGGATTAGTCAAGCAACCCCTCAGCTTATCAATGTTACTTTGGCACATCGCGGACCATTAGAATGGAATGTCCTTCTTGAGAAGCGTCGTCAAAGGAGAAACAATCTTGGCATATGAACATCGGATACCATCTTATCAATCCCAAGAACCATTTGACTTCCTCTATCGTCTTTGGTTCTGGCAAATCGATAGCCGCTTTTGCACCTTGACGAGATCAGCTAATATACTATCTCTTGACATTATGATCCCGGATATTCAATTTGATGGTAAAGAAGGTACATGCACCCTTCTTAGAGAAAAGTATGTGCTTCTGGAGGCTTTCGAGCACTTTGAAGAGACACATACTTCACATGCGATCAGCTACATTCTTCGAGCAAACTAGAATTGCATCAATCAAGACCGAGATAAAATCATCCGGATGTTCTCTGAAGTTTTCTTTTCTTCTTCTTTTTGCATTCAACAATTATAGCTAGAAGGGGAATTATTTAATCCCAACAGCATTATCGTGAACTCGTAATGTGCATACCATGTATTAAAATCTATCTTAGGAATATTATGATATGATAACATCCTAAGTTTAAGTCAATCTTTATAAATATCTGGCCTTTATGCGATCAATCTAACAGCACATTCCAGGAGTAAGACGCTTATTCTTAACAATAAGCCGATTTAACCCTGAATATACAATCTCATAGTCCCATCATTCTTCTTCTGAAAGAGAATGAGCACCACATAGCAAGGGGATACAAATGGGCCAAACAAATCTCTCCTCAAATAGTTATCTCGATTATTCCCCAAGCTCGGTTGCTTTCGGAATGGTTTTCTTATAAGCTCAAGATTCACTATTGTTGGGCTCCGAGAATGAACTCTTTCTCATGATCCACCTCACGAGTCAAGGGTATTGTAGTTAAATCTACGTCACAGTATATACTCACTTAACCAACACGGTTTCCTTGCAACTCTTTATCTGCAGGATGGCTTGCTTCTGCTGGAGTCCCTTCAATAACTTTACTACTTTTACAGGTTACGGGGTGGGAGTTCAACAAAGTGCTCCAGTTCCTTTCATCTTGTTCACATGAAGATCCATGAAGGAAATGGTGCCTTTGTGATAATATTTGGCTAGGTTCCCATCCAAGAGAAACTGAATTACATCCGTCTTTTGGCAAGTAACTTCCACTACCCAATTCCACTCGCATTGGTCTGCCTTGCTTCTGGTCGATTACTAATTTATGCAACATCCAAGTGAAATGAATGAATGAACGAGAGTTTCTCGAATCAACAAAAAGCTTGAAATTCTTACCTCAAAAATCGGATGGGGTGTAACTTAGTGAGAATTGTTGGTTTCGATCCTGGTGCTCCACTCTATTGAACGAAGTCTACCTCTTCCTTCTTTCTCTGGGGTTAGCTACTATTATAATGGCATTAGAAGTTGCTGAGACTGGGCTAGAACTTGCCTCCTTTGACTTGTCAAGCAAGTTCTATGATGGAGTTAGAATGGTAACATCAATCGGTGCGTTGGCACAACCATTCATAAAATGTCCCAGTAGCTGCTCGCATCTAAAACACTTCATACTCCTTCCTGAGCTAAAACTACAAATCCAAAGGCATTCTAGGGAAAGAATCATGTCCACTGTGCCCACTCACTTTTCATACTTGGCTCCAATCTTGTCGCCTATTTCTCTTTGAATTTGGCATACTAGAATAAGATGGAGCTCTCTTTGGGAGGGGGCAAAAAGGCCTTTTACTACACAGTCTCCTTAGAAAGAAATACATGCATAAAATCCTCACCCACCACCATCTTAATTGCTTCCCCGCCGCTAACAAAGAGAGTTTCGCATTCTTAACCAATCTGTCCAAGGGAGGATCCAATCTTCTAACAAACCCATGGAGAAGGGTCTCCTCTTCCATCGGAAGAGCATATCGGACTAGGCTTACGTAAGATTGATAATATGCCTCCGTAAGTCATTTATCTTCTCTTCCATGGGGACAAAAGCTTTGATGGAGGTAAGCTTTCATGTCCTCCCATCTCAGACTATACCATTAACTTTCAATTTGGCAAGATCCATCTTACTGTACCCCGCACATGTTACACTACTCGTCCATAGAATTTGTCCAATTCAACACTCCCTCTCTCCAACGTTTTTACCCTTGCCTCGAAATGGCTATGGTGGTTGAGACCCATATACGAAGTGCTTCCTTGACATCCTTATCCAATGCCTTAATTCTAGGTATGACATCATCCATCCCTCATGATTATTCTAAAACAAAAGACCGTCGTAGGCTCGGCTAGCAATCGAGATCCTGTATCAAGGAATATAATGCCCCAGAGTCATACACATCAATCTATGAACACTAAGGTCTCGTCGAGGTGGTGCTTAGAGAACTATCTCTTTTGTAACAGGCAGTTCACTAAGGATCATGGCAAAGGCAATGTTCTCTGCCAACCGCTCATGCCGACTATAGGTGGTGTGCCATGATCTACTGACTATCCTAAGCACACGTGTACCTCCGCCGATCATTCAGTAGTACTCAGAAAGTAGAGGCTCTCCAATTATCGAGCTGAGATGACTTAATCTGCGTAATGAAGGTGCTTGAAGGCAAAGGCTATCGTGTCATCCTCTAGAGACAGCTCACGGACTCCAGATAGATAGGGTCTCACCATCCGATTTGCTCCTTTATCTGAAAGCGAAACTGGATAAGATACTGTAAGTTTTGGTTTTAGGCTAGAATAGGCACCGTTAGGGCCTCTTAGAGGTTGGTGGCACGAGAAGAAAGTTTTGAGTAAAAGAAAAAAGGGGAGGAAAATAAAGGAGGTACCTATTCTAGGGTTTGGATCCATTCGCGCTCTTGACAAGGATTTGATTCCCACACTTTGTGCACTCAAGCCTTCTTTCACTCCACACTTTGTGCACTCAAGCCTTCTTTCACTCCACACTCTATGGTCATTTGCCTAGCCCGTTATCTTCACCATTAACCTTATCCTATTTTCTTGCACACATGTACACACCTTCGCTACACTGGTATTGAAAGAGGCTGCTTTCGTGCAAATTTTGCATACGTACATTTGGAGAGGATTTGAGGTCTAGAGGATTGATCACACATACTTTTAGTGATTGTTAGGCATGTTACATGGGGGTGAGGGGAGAGCGTGTTTTCAGGGATCTATTGTGGGTCTTGTTCACACGTGATTGCACCCTGTATGAGTCATGTGTGGGGCTTGTGTTGAGCATTGGTTGTGGCGTTTTTTCACACGCTTGTGCACTTTGGGTAGTGTTCACACACGACCATGGGTTATGATTCTTATTACCTTTACCCTTCAGTTGGGCACCATGCTACGACTTTGCATCATCATCGCGCGAGCAAGACGACATCGTTTTGATGGTTTTTCCGTTTACGATCGGATCATGGGAGAGCCGCTCATGAACTATTATCGTCGCTCTACGATCGATATTATGAGTTGCCATTTTGTGTCATGGTTCACATATCTTTTGTCAATTTCACACGTACGTTTAGTAGTACTTCAAGGCTTAGGACCTCTATACCCTCATTTACAGACTCCACGCTATGAAGAGATGGCATACTCATGCCATTGTTGGACGTTGGAGCTTGCACGTTTGTTGCCTAGTCATATGAGGTGTTGTTTTGATGAGGAGGATATATGGTCCACATACGACAACTTTGTTGACCCACTCTATGCTCGAATGCGTTGACACAGAAGGTTCAGCATTGTTCACATTCATGGGATGAGTCTTCTTTTGGTGACTTGTACGAGTGTTTGACACTCTTAAGCCGCCATGATTACGTTCTTAATACTATAGACTACATCGGTGCACGGATCTGATGATGATGATGATGATGTATCTTATATAAACCCATACGCATGATGATCTATTACACACAGATACGATGATATTGATGTATCACACACACATGTGCACATGATGATACATACACATATATTTGCACATGATGATATGGACACTGATGCTGACGTATGTGATAGCGATGTGTGTGAGCTAGATCATGTGGGCATGATCTGGAGAGGGGGCAGGGATAATGGCAAAGAGCATTATGAGTGTTCATATATCTAGGCCTACCTTCTCATCATCCAATACATGACTTGGATCTAGAACATACTTCTTCTTTCTTCAAATGAGCTCGCATGAAAATACATTGTGGATCTTCAAGTATGTAAGGTTCCTCCCTCTAAAAATGGGAGAAACACTTAAGATAGTCCGCTAAGTCTTATCTTGGGAAAAATTTCCTATTCATCGACACCTTGACCCTGTAGAGATTCAAGGCTACGATTCATAGGTATGTCCTAGCTCTATCCCGCAGGGGGAGCGTGATTTCCTAAACATCAAATCACCCATAGGGCAATTGATCAAAAATTGGGCAACTACTAGACTTGATGTCTAGAGACAACGCTTTTTTCCTCATCTTATGTAAGGCACAGCCCCGCTGACCTAGTTTTCTAGAATAGAGTTGCCCAAGAACCTAACTATCTAACGTAGGGCTTTCACTTAATCTATTGGAAAGCTACCCGACTAATCGGGTCCACCCATCCGTAGGATGGTGCCGTCAGGGCATTCCATCCTCCCACTTTCCACCCTACTCATGCATCAATTTGTTTTCTAATTAATACTACCACACTGTTTGACATAAATAAACATATTCCTTAATTAGTTCCCTTCTTCACAAGGTTCGTTATAACAGCCTTCTTACACAATACAATCATACCAAAGACAAGATGCAATTATATAAAAAGTTTATACATAAATCCATTTCCATACAAGCCAATCCGGCTCTCTTATTCTTATTCTGCCGATGATCTAGAATTCGGCCTTCCAGCCTCTACATGCTGGGCAAAACCCTACGGGACCATACACCTCATCGTCGGCCGCTGGCGAGGACTCAAGCCGGCCTGTCGCCCTCTCAGGCTCCATCGCTCGATCCTCCCGCCCCTCAGAGGGATGTCTGCACACTAGGGTGGGCTTATTTACCGCACTAGCCTGGGCCCTCAGAACTAGGCAGCCTCATAATCTCTCGCCTCAATCGGCGATCCTTATTCTCCCAAAGGTATGAGGGATACCTTGGGCCATTCCCGGGCTTTGCTAATGACGCCGCCCGGCTACACAAGTACGGAACGGAGTTAGCGTTGAAGCCAAAAGAAATCTTGAATTCCAAAGATAACAACTTCAATGCAATTTTCTAAGTATAGCATTCACAATTCATGAAGATAGCAATTTCAACGCAATTTATCGAAAACAACATCACATAATTCGTAATTTCATATAACTTTTATGTCCTCATTTTAAAAGAAAAAGACACCATTCATTAATACTAATTTAAGGAAAAATCTCTTCTTTTGAAAATTAACCAAGCTAACCTGGCCACCGTTTCCTTGAGGGACTTGAAAAGGGAGGACTGGCCGCATTGGGTGCATCTCCCTCCATCTCGTTGTTACGTGCGCCTCTTGAGGTAATATTTTGCCGTCTCCGGGATGAGGCCATCTTAGGCGTCGCCTTGTAGAGCTCGCTGCTGCGATCGAAACGCTTCAGTCGGATCTGAATTCCGAGCTCGTTTGCTCACCGTATGAGCAAAAGAATATGGCGTACGAACCCTCGCTTAAGCCAAAAATCCCTTACTAAAGTCTACGCAAATGGGGGGGGGGAATTGTGAGATGTCCTTAAGGCCAAAGGCAAAAACGTGGAGAGGGCTGGGAGGGGTTGCTGCAAGCCTCTCTGTAAGTCTATTCACACGGGGGGGGGGGGGGGGGGGAGAAGAGTTAAGGACACTGGTCCATGGCAAGAGGAGGATGGAGGAAAATTGGCTTATCTGAAAAGAGCCAAATGAGGGGGTGTGAGAGGGGTGGCTGCAAGGGCGACTGTACTTGCAGCAAGTACGCTACGGCGGTACGGACGGCGGCACAACAGGGCATACGCTACACAGAAGTGCATGTCGACTAAGGAGCACCCCGGGGGGGTTTACGTAGCTGAGGGGTGAGGGTACGGGCGCTGCGCAAAGCAGGGACGAAAGGACGGTGTACCTTCAAAGGCTATGGATCAGTGGCCTGCATGGGTCTACGGGAAAGGTACGGTGTCGGTTGTCTGGGAAAGGAGTGGTACGCATGTACCTTATCCGGTGGGTGTCCACCTAAGGGTATGCGTGGACCATACAGTGGGCGACCGTCCTTTGGTTCTTGGGCGGCCATTGTACGGGTGCCCTAGTAAGTGTGTACGGATCAAATTTTGGGACAGGGTACCCAAATTTGGGACGCCCGCCTCGATTTGCGTGCCGGATCGCCCCGAGGGACGAAAATTTTTTTTGTCCGGGAGGTTCTCCTGGTCGCAGGGGTTCAGACCGTTCGTCAATCGGACGTGCGGTCGTGCATCTATTAAGGTTTAAAGGTCGCCATTTTTTAACTAAAATGATTAAAATTAGCGTATAGGCTTGATCCGGTGTCCGTTTTGGATGCTGTAAAATCCTATATTAGGGTAAAATCGCGCGCAGATTCCAAATTTGGGCTCAGAATTTGAAGATTCTAAGTAGAAATGACTCAAATAATAAAATCATTGATATTCATACCATAAAAACTCATAATTACATGGACATTTCTTTATTAGTGAAGATGGGTACGTTACATCCTTCCCCCCTTAAAGAAATCGAGATGTCCTCATCTCGTCATGAATTGGGGATAATCCTTTAAGAGTGTAGCTTCATCTTCCCAAGTTGCATCCTCTTCAGGGTAATCTTTCCACTGAACTAGATGTTCTACAAGAGTTCTATTTCGGAGTTGCCTTTCCCTAGAATCTATGATGCTACTGGGCTGTAATTCAAGGACTCCTTGAGTAGGGATTACAACTTGTTCATCATCAAGAATATGATCGAGACTGGGGACATATGGCTTTAACAAACTTACGTGAAATACATTATGGACTTTGATATGGGCTGGGAGTTGGAGTTTATAGGCACTTTTACCTAGACACTTGATAACTGTATAAGGACCACAATACCTAGGGCTAAGCTTCTTATATTTCCCAAGTGATAGAGAACTTTGTTTGGGTCGCACCCGTAGAAGAACTTTGTCTCCTTCCTTGAAGATCCTTTCAGACCTCTTGTTGTCAGCATAATGCTTTTGTCGATCTTGGGCAGCTTTAATATCCTTTTGGATAGCCTTGGTTTGTTTCTCCATTTCTTCGAGCATTTTCCTGGATGCCTCAACTCTTATGGTTGGATCAGAGAAATTTAGAGGAGACAGGCATTCTTGCCCATAGAGTGCCTTGTGAATGGTGACATTCCTATGCTTTGATGATAAGACGCATTGTAGGCGAATTCTACCAGAGGGAGGTATTGAATCCACCTTCTGGGTTCCCGTCCACAGTATGCTCTGAGAATGTCTTCAATTACTTGATTGACTCTCTCAGTCTGGCCATCGGTCTCTGGATGATAAGCTGTGCTAAAGCAAAGTTGAGTCCCCAGAGCTTGGAATAAAGACTGCCAGAATTTTAAGGTGAAGTCAGAATCCCGATCACTTACTATCCTTTTTGGGAGACCATGAAGTTTGAGGACTTCCTTGATGAATATTCGAGCGACATCAGAAGCTTTGAAGGTCTTCTTTGCTGGTATAAGGTGAGCTACTTTGGTAAGTAAGTCCACTACTACTAGAATGGAGTCATATTTTCCTTGAACAGTGGGGAGACTTGTGACAAAATCCATACTAATGCATTCCCACTTCATTTGGGGAATATCTAAGGGTTGAAGCTTTCCAGGCATCTTGACCCTTTCAGCTTTGATCCTTTGGCATGAGAGACATTGTTTCAAGTACCGAAGCACATCATTTTTCAAGCCTGCCCAATGAAAACTCCTTCTTACTGCATTTAATGTTTTTGCATAACCTGGGTGTCCTGTAGCAGGTGCTATCATGAGCTTCATGGAGGATTAGTTTCTTTAAAGCAGGATCCTTAGGCATACATAGCCTGTGATTGAAGTAGAGGCTTCCTTCATGAGTGGAGTATCCCTTGATTAGATTCTTCTCTTTCTCCAAAGCTTCCTTCATGAGTGGAGTATCCCTTGATTAGATTCTTCTCTTTCTCCAAATGTCCCCCTTCTTCTACTCACTTTATCATCCTCTGATAATCTGGGTCATGAGATGAGACTTCTTCCACCTTGACCAGTATGGGATTATTTGGCATTGAAATTGCATTCAAGAAAGATTTGCGGCTAAGTGCATCAGCTACCACATTATCTTTCCCAGGGCAGAATTTGATGTCGAAATCATATTCTTGTAGAATTTCAATCCATCTCCTTTGCCGCATGTTGAGGTTAGGCTGGGTGAAGATCCACTTTAGACTTTTGTGGTCAGTTACAAGCTAGAATTTGCCTCCCAAGAGATAATGTCTCCATAATTTGAGGCAATGAACAACTGCTAAGAGTTCCAAATCATGGGTGGCATAGTTTGCTTCATATTGCTTCAGCTTGCGGGAAGTATAAGCGACTGGTCTTCCTTCTTGGCCTAAGACACCACCAAGTGCTAGACTACTAGCATCGGTAACTACTTCGAATTCCTTGGAGAAATCAGGAAGCTTTAAGACTGGGGCAGAAGTAATAATGACTTTCAGCTGATCAAAGCTGTTTTGATGGATTGGCAGCCACACTATTTTGCAATCCTTCTTAAGAAGATCTGTCAAGGGTGCAGCGACCAAGGCATAATCTTTGATAAAAATCCTATACCAACCCGTGATTCCCAAGAATCCACGAACTTCACGAACTGATTTAGGGGGTGGCCATTCTAGAATATCCTTGACCTTGGCGGGGTCTACTGAGATGCCATCTTTGGAGACGATGAATCCAAGATACTCAATTTGATGAGTAAAGAAGGTACATTTGCTCTTCTTGGCATAGAGTTTGTGTCTGCGCAGCAATTGCAGAACTCTACGCACATGCTCCTCATGCTCTTCCATTGATTTGGAGTAGATTACGATGTCATCAAAGAAAACAAGCACAAACTCATCCAAGTACGGGCGGAATATATCTTGCATTAGGCGGTTGAAGGTTGCAGGAGCATTGGTTAACCCGAATGACATTACAGTAAACTCATAGTGGCCATAACGGGTATTAAAGGCTGTTTTGGGTATATCTGCTTCCTTGACTTTGATCTGATAGTAACCAGACCTCAAATCTATTTTTGAGAAGACTTTGGTCCCATGAAGCCTGTCAAGAAGTTCATCGATGCGAGGGATAGGATACTTATTCTTGACAGTGACTTGATTTAGTCCTCGATAATCTATGCAGAGGCGGAGAGTCCCGTCCTTCTTTTTTTGGAAAAGAACAGGTGCTCCCCACGGAGAGTTACTGGGGCGTACAAATCCTTGTTCAATGAGTTGGGAAAGTTGCTCCTTAAGTTCAATGGCTTCAGGAAGGGACATTTTATAGGGAGTTTTTGAGACGGGTTGAGCTCCAGGGATCACCTCGATTTCATGGTCGACTTCTCGAGGAGGCAGTAACCTTGTAAGCTCGTCAGGGAAGATGTTAGAGAATTCTTGGAGCCAAGAGGGTTCTGTCTCCATACTAGGTTCAATGACTTTGTTGAGTTTGACTAAGAAAACTTGCTGACCCTTACGTGTCCCCTTGAGAAGATGTTTTGCCTTGACTACCCTAGACTTAGGTTTTCCTGTGATTCCCTGAATAGATATTACTTGGCCATGCTCATTTTCAAACGTGATACTCCCCTGGTTACAATGAATGCTAGCTTTGTTTGCAATTAACCAATCCATCCCAAGGATTCCATCATAAATTCCTAGTGGCAAGACTCTAAAGTGACCATGAGTTTGCTCATTACCTAGCTCAAAATCAAGGTTTCCTATAGAGTGGCGAGATACTACTTCTTTCCCACTGGCTAACTCTACAATCATTTTTCTAGCTGATTTTTGACTCAAGTTTAGGAGAAAGGAATGAATGGGTACTGCCACAATCAATCAAAAGCTGAAATGGCTTACCGTGATGAGTGGCGGGGGCTTGGATTACACCAAATTGTTTATTTGGACCTTGGTGTTCTACTGCCGCATGGACGGTGGCGCGCTCTTCTTCAGCCTCTTCCAAGGTTGGTTCTTCACTTATAACACAGGTAGTTCTAGCAACTGTTCCTCCGCGGCCTCTGCCACGACCACTGCCTCTTGCACCTTGGTGGGTAGGGGTTCCACGGCCTTGATTTCCTCTGTTACCTTGGGGAAATGATGTTGCCATCTTGGGACAGTTGGCTCTAAAGTGTCCCGGCTCATTGCACTCAAAACACAGAGGGCCTTTTCTGGAAGAAGCAGCATACGAGCGGGGGGCAAAAGAGTTGCCTTGTTGCCCTCTGTTGTAGTAGGGAAAATTATGTTGAGGTTTCTTGTAGGGTTGATCTCTAAGGTTTGCCTCAGGGTAAGATCTCTAAGGTTTGCCTCAGGGTAAGATCTCTTTTGATTCTTCGGTTTGTTAGCCTTCATTTCTTTTACAAGGGGCTTAGCTCGTATGAGAGCATCCTGTAATGTGCTTGGCCTCATTGCTTCAAGGCGGGAATCTAGGGGTTCATTTAGCCCTTGGCAGAAACGAGCCACTTGCTGGGAAGTAGTCATAGCTGGGGCATACTTCCGAAGGGTAATGAATTTGGAATAGTAGTCCTCAAGAGTTAAGCTGCACTGTCTAAGACTAAAGAACTCATTCATCTTTATGGATTCATGGGATGGAGGAAGATATCTTTCCTTCACTGCCTGCTTGATGTCTTCCCACGTTTGAGAATGCTCGGTGACTTCCTTGTCACGGCACCACTGTTTCCACCAGAGTTTAGCATCTCCAGTGAGGCGAAACCGTGCGAGCATAGACTGATTTGCTACTCCAGTACCGGCAGCAGAGAAATAATCGTCCATCGCCTCAATCCAGACTTCAGCATCCTTCTCAACCTTTGAACCTTCTCCTTTAAAGGAGGGAGGTTGCATTTGCTTGAGCAGGAGCTTCTTCTCCTGGGTATCGGTATAAAGCGCATTGGGAAGTGGAGGGTGGTCATCCTGGCCATCATCGTAAAAACAATTTTTAAGATTACAAGATTCATATTTGCACAACGTTGGAGAGTAAAACCATTGAAATTATTTTATTTCCAAATATTTACAAGGACAAGTTTTATTACAAAGATCTGAGACTAATATAATTAGTCTTATTTGACATCAAGGGAAATTCCTAGGCTTCACTGTGACATAAGGGTAGAGCGGTCCACATATGTGAAATATGGGGGTTCCGCTGTAGTTTCTAAGACTCTAAAAACTGATGGTAAGGGTGGTAAACTCTGGATTGGGGTAGGTCCCAACACTGCTACTCTATCAGCAAGTAAGACCTGCATCACTTTGTCATACACCCAACGATCCTGAGGTATGCGAACCCCATCTATAGTCACGGAGGTGTCGGCCCTGGGGGTACCGACGAACCAAAATAAGCGGATCATCTTCAGCTTCTCAATCCAACGAATCCGCTTAAGGTCGGTGGTAAGGTTCCCAATCTGATCTGCTCAGATGATGAAGTATCTCGGCCCACGACTCCAGAAATCTCTACCCCATCCTCTCTGAATACGAGAGAAATGAGGGAGGGATATCTTCTCTAATATCTGCACCATGGTGTCGCGAAACTCGAAATTCGAGGAGTGACTAGCAGTCTCGAAGATGCATTGGAAAACTAGAAATTTGGAGTAGGCATCTTCCTCTTCCTACAATCATTCAAACATCAATTTAACGTATTTGTTTAAGTAGGATATCTTTTCTAATTAGCATTACATTAGGTAAAACATTTATTACAAAACAGTCCTTAAACAGCAATTCCTAGGAGCCAAACAGGCTTTGATACCAATTGTAAGGTTCCTCCCTCTAAAAATGGGAGAAACACTTAAGATAGTCCGCTAAGTCTTATCTTGGAAAAAATTTCCTATTCATCGACACCTTGACCCTGTAGAGATTCAAGGATACGATTCATAGGTATGTCCTAGCTCTATCTTGCAGGGGGAGCGTGATTTCCTAAACATCAAATCACCCATAGGGCAATTGATCAAAAATTGGGCAACTACTAGACTTGATGTCTAGAGACAACGCTTTTTTCCTCATCTTATGCAAGGCACAGCCCCGCTGACCTAGTTTTCTAGAATAGAGTTGCCCAAGAACCTAACTATCTAACGTAGGGCTTTCACTTAATCTATTGGAAAGCTACCCGACTAATCGGGTCCACCCATCCGTAGGATGGTGCCGTCAGGGCATTCCATCCTCCCACTTTCCACCCTACTCACGCATCAATTTGTTTTCTAATTAATACTACCACACTGTTTGACATAAATAAACATATTCCTTAATTAGGGCCCTTCTTCACAAGGTTCATTATAACAGCCTTCTTACACAATACAATCATACCAAAGACAAGATGCAATTATATAAAAAGTTTATACATGAATCCATTTCCATACAAGCCAATCCGGCTCTCTTATTCTTATTCTGCCGATGATCTAGAATTCGGCCTTCCAGCCTCTACATGCTGGGCAAAACCCTACGGGACCATACACCTTATCGTCGGCTGGCGAGGACTCAAGCCGGCCTGTCGCCCTCTCAGGCTCCATCGCTCGATCCTCCCGCCTCTCAGAGGGATGTCTGCACACTAGGGTGGGCTTATTTACCGCACTAGCCTGGGCCCTCAGAACTAGGCAGCCTCATAATCTCTCGCCTCAATCGGCGATCCTTATTCTCCCAAAGGTATGAGGGATACCTTGGGCCATTCCCGGGCTTTGCTAATGACGCCGCCCGGCTACACAAGTACGGAACGGAGTTAGCGTTGAAGCCAAAAGAAATCTTGAATTCCAAAGATAACAACTTCAATGCAATTTTCTAAGTATAGCATTCACAATTCATGAAGATAGCAATTTCAACGCAATTTATCGAAAACAACATCACATAATTCGTAATTTCATATAACTTTTATGTCCTCATTTTAAAAGAAAAAGACACCATTCATTAATACTAATTTAAGAAAAAATCTCTTCTTTTGAAAATTAACCAAGCTAACCTGGCCACTGTTTCCTTGAGGGACTTGAAAAGGGAGGACTGGAGTCGCATTGGGTGCATCTCCCTCCATCTCGTTGTTACGTGCGCCTCTTGAGGCAATATTTTGCCGTCTCCGGGATGAGGCTATCTTAGGCGTCGCCTTGTAGAGCTTGCTGCTGCGATCGAAACGCTTCAGTCGGATCTGAATTCCGAGCTCGTTTGCTCACCGTATGAGCAAAAGAATATGGCGCACGAACCCTCGCTTAAGCCAAAAATCCCTTACTAAAGTCTACGCAAATGGGGGGGGGGATTGTGAGATACCTTAAGGCCAAAGGCAAAAACGTGGAGAGGGCTGGGAGGGGTTGCTGCAAGCCTCTCTGTAAGTCTATTCACACGGGGGGGGGGGGAGGGGAGAAGAGTTAAGGACACTGGTCCATGGCAAGAGGAGGATGGAGGAAAATTGGCTTATCTGAAAAGAGCCAAATGAGGGGGTGTGAGAGGGGTGGCTGCAAGGGCAACTGTACTTGCAGCAAGGACGCTACGGCGGTACGGACGGCGGCACAACAGGGCATACGCTACACAGAAGTGCGTGTCGACTGAGGAGCACCCCGGGGGTTTACATAGCTGAGGGGTGAGGGTACGGGCGCTGCGCAAAGCAGGGATGAAAGGACAGTGTACCTTCAAAGGCTATGGATCAGTGGCCTGCATGGGTCTACGGGAAAGGTACGGTGTCGGTTGTCTGGGAAAGGAGTGGTACGCATGTACCTTATCCGGTGGGTGTCCACCTAAGGGTACGCGTGGACCATACAGTGGGCGGCCGTCCTTTGGTTCTTGGGCGGCCATTGTACGGGCGCCCTAGTAAGTGTGTACGGATCAAATTTTGGGGCGGGGTACCCAAATTTGGGACACCCGCCTCGATTTGCGTGTCGGATCGCCCCGAGGGGCGAATTTTTTTTTTCTCCGGGAGGTTCTCCTGGTCGCAGGGGTTCAGACCGTTCGTCAATCGGACGTGCGGTCGTGCATTTATTAAGGTTTAAAGGTCGCCGTTTTTTAACTAAAATGATTAAAATTAGTGTATAGGCTTGATTCGGTGTCCGTTTTGGATGCTGTAAAATCTTATATTAGGGTAAAATCGCGCGCAGATTCCAAATTTGGGCTCAGAATTTGAAGATTCTAAGTAGAAATGACTAAAATAATAAAATCATTGATATTCATACCATAAAAACTCATAATTACATGGACATTTCTTTATTAGTGAAGATGGGTACGTTACAAAGTATGTCGGAGGGAATAAAAGTTCACGAGCTCAATCTCCAACTTTCCTCGTATTCATGCACAGTCTATGACTTAATCTCCAACTTTCCTCATATTTGTGTAGGGTTTATGTTATATGGGCAAAAACTTCTTGTACTTTTTCCCAAGGAGAGGGATTTTCTGTGGTTGGGTCGTATACTAACAAGGAAGACCATATCACCTTCATCAAATTCTCTAGTAGTCTACTTGAGATCAACACGCTACTTTTTTCTATCGTGAGTAGCTTTGATATCCTTTTTTATAGTCCGCATTGAACATTCCACTTTATCTATTTGCTTCAAGACTTCCACTCTGACTAGTGGGTTGAACTAAATCAATGGTGTTGCACAATCTACTATAAGATGCATCTCAATAAAATTATACCGAATGTGGAGAATTCATCCATTTTTTGGGTTCCCTTCCATGGAATGCTCGAAGAATGTCTTTGATTACCCTCTCTGCCTAATCATCAATTTCAAGATAGTACCAAAATCTATAGAGCTACAGCTTCAAAGCATTTATTCCAAGAGTAGGACACATGAATTCAGCACCCCGATCCCTAACTATCCTTCCAAAGTAAAGTCTAAATATATCCTTTGGAATGACTTTTAGCAAACACCAAGAGCAGTATAAGTCTTTTTCAAAAGAATTGAATGAGCAACCTTCGTCAAGCGATCTACCACACGGCTAAGATGGAATCATGTCCTGCATCGACTGAAGAAAAATCTAATGATGGAATCCATGCTTATGTATTCTAATTGTATATGTGAAATAGGATGCATGTGTCGGCGTTTTTGTCATTTCACCTTTGCAAGGCTAAAAGAAATGCTTCTTTATAGCAGCCACCATGACGGTCTTCACTTAGCCAGGGCGTGTCACAAGCTTTCTTTAGAATCCTCTTATTAAGATCTCTATCTTGAAAAATATATAACCGATTATTGAAGTACAAGCATCCACCTCTAACGTGAATCCATGAATTTTCTTTACTTCTAGGGTTGCCTTTACTTTTGCGGTAAGCAACATGATAATAGGGATAAAGAACTTATCTAATCCAATCTCTTCCTTAATCTCAACGTGCAAATAAGGAGGCCTTCCTGCCTAATATATCTATGACCGCATTCTCCTTGTCTAACCTATACTTGATTTTAAAGCCAAACTCTCGACGTGTTTGTATTTATATTCTTTGCGTGATGTTAACATCATTCTGGTTGAAAATTTGCTTTAAAATTTTATGATCTATAACCCGAGAAGACAAGCAACTCTACGGCATCATTGTTCCTCTCGTGAGATCTTAGCTATAGCATCAGCGGATTAGTCAAGCAACCCCTCAGCTTATCGAAGTTACTTTGGCACATCGCGGACCATTAGAATGGAATGTCCTTCTTGAGAAGCGTCGTCAAAGGAGAAACAATCTTGGCATATGAACATCGGAGGATACCATCTTATCAATCCCAAGAACCATTTGACTTCCTCTATCGCCTTTGGTTCTGGCAAATCGATAGCCGCTTTTGCACCTTGGCGGGATCAGCTAATATACTATCTCTTGACATTATGATCCCGGATATTCAATTTGATGGTAAAGAAAGTACATGCAGTCTTCTTAGAGAAAAGTCTGTGCTTCTGGAGGCTTTCGAGGACTTTGAAGAGACACATACTTCACATGCGATCAGCTACATTCTTCAAGCAAACTAGAATTGCATCAAATGAAGACCGAGATAAAATCATCCGCCGATGTTCTCTGAAGGTTTCTTTTCTTTTTCTTTTTGCATTCAACAATTATAGCTAGAAGGGGAATTATTTAATCCCAACAGCATTATCGTGAACTCGTAATGTGCATACCATGTATTAAAATCTATCTTAGGAATATTATGATACGATAACATCCTAAGTTTAAGTCAATCTTTATAAATATATGGCCTTTATGCGATCAATCTAACAGCACATTCCAGGAGTAAGACGCTTATTCTTAACAGTAAGCCGATTTAACCCTGAATATACAATCTCATAGTCCCATCATTCTTCTTCTGAAAGAGAACGAGCACCACATAGCAAGGGGATACAAATGGGCAAAACAAAGCTCTCCTCAAACAGTTATTTCGATTATTCCCCGTGCTCGGTTGCTTTCGGAATGGCCTTCTTATAAGCTCAAGATTCACTATTGTTGGGCTCCGAGAATGAACTCTTTCTCATGATCCACCTCACGAGTCGAGGGTATTGTAGTTAAATCTACGTCACAGTATATACTCACTTAACCAACATGGTTTCGTTGCAACTCTTTATCTACAGGATGGCTTGCTTCTGCTGGAGTCCCTTCAATAACTTTACTACTTTTACAGGTTACGGGGTGGGAGTTCAACAAACTACTCCAGTTCCTTTCATCTTGTTCACATGAAGATCCATGAAGGAAATGGTGCCTTTGTGATAATATTTGGCTAGGTTCCCATCCAAGAGAAAGTGAATTACATCCGTCTTTTCGCAAGTAACTTCCACTACCCAATTCCACTCGCATTGGTCTGCCTTGCTTCTGGTGGATTACTAATTTATGCAACATCCAAGTGAAATGAATGAATGAATGAGCGTTTCTCGAATCAACAAAAAGCTTAAAATTCTTACCTCAAAAATCGGATGGGGTGTAACTTAGTGAGAATCGTTGGTTTCGATCCTGGTGCTCCACTCTATTGAACGAAGTCTACCTCTTCCTTCTTTCTCTGGGGTTAGCTACTATTATAATGGCATTAGAAGCTGCTGAGACTGGGCTAGAACTTGCCTCCTTTGACTTGTCAAGCAAGTTCTATGGTGGAGTTAGAATGGTAACATCAATCGGTGCGTTGGCACAACCATTCATAAAATGTCCCAGTAGCTGCTCGCATCTAAAACACTTCATACTCCTTCCTGAGCTAAAACTGCAAATCCAAAGGCATTCTAGGGAAAGAATCATGTCCACTGTGCCCACTCGCTTTTCATACTTGGCTCCAATCTTGTCCCCTATTTCTCTTTAAATTTGGCATACTAGAATTAGATGGAGCTCTCTTTGGGAGGGGGCAAAAAGGCCTCTTACTACACGGTCTCCTTAGAAAGAAATACATGCATAAAATCCTCAGCAGCCACCATCTTAATTGCTTCCTCGCCGCTAACAAAGACAGTTTTGCATTCTTAACCAATCTATCCAAGGGAGGATCCAATCTTCTGACAAACCCATGGAGAAGGGTCTCGTCTTCCACGGAAGAGCATGTCGGACTAGGCTTACGTAAGATCAATTGATAATATGCCTCCGTAAGTTTGCCTACTTGAGAAAACTCTATAAACTCATTTATCTTCTCTTCCATGGGGACAAAACCTTTGATGGAGGTAAGCTTTCATGTCCTCCCATCTCAGACTATACCATTAACTTTCAATTTGGCAAGATCCATCTTATTGTACCCCGCACATGTTACACTACTCGTCCATAGAATCTGTCCAATTCAACACTCCCTCTCTCCAAGGTTTTTACCCTTGCCTCGAAATGGCTATGGTGGTTGTGACCCATATACGAAGTGCTTCCTTGACATCCTTCTCCAATGCCTTAATTCTAGATATGACATCATCCATCCCTCGTGATTATTCTAAAACAAAAGACCGTCGTAGGCTCAGCCAGCAATCGAGATCCTGTATCAAGGAATATAATGGCCCAGAGTCGTACACATCAATCTATGAACATTTAGGTCTTGTGGAGGTGGTGCTTAGAGAACTATCCCTCTTGTAACAGGCAGTTCACTAAGGATCATGGCAAAGGCAATGTTCTCTGCCAACTGCTCATGCCGACTATAGGTGGTGTGCCATGATCTACTGACTATCCTAAGCACACGTGTACCGCCGCCCATCATTCAGTAGTACTCAGAAAGTAGAGGCTCTCCAATTATCGAGCCGAGATGACTTAATCTGCGTAACGAAGGTGCTTGAAGGCAAAGGCTATGGTGTCATCCTCTAGAGACAGCTCAGGGACTCCAGATAGATAGGATCTCACCATCCGATTTGAAAGAGGCTGCTTTCGTGCAAATTTTGCATACGCACATTTGGAGAGGATTTGAGGTCTAGAGGATTGATCACACATATTTTTAGTGATTGTTAGGCATGTTACATGGGGGTGAGGGGAGAGCGTGTTTTCAGGGATCTATTGTGGGTCTTGTTCACACGTGATTGCACCCTGTATGAGTCACGTGTGGGGCTTGTGTTGAGCATTGGTTGTGGTGTTTTTTCACACGCTTGTGCACTTTGGGTAGTGTTCACACACGACCATGGGTTATGATTCTTATTACTTTTACCCTTCAGTTGGGCACCATGGTACGACTTTGCATCATCATCGCGCGAGCAAGACGACATCGTTTTGATTGTTTTTTCGTTTACGATCGGATCATGGGAGAGCCGCTCATGCACTATTATCGTCGCTCTACGATCGATATTATGAGTTGCCATTTTGTGTCATGGTTCACATATCTTTTGTCAATTTCACACGTACGTTTAGTAGTACTTCAAGGTTGAGGACCTCTACACCCTCATTTACAGACTCCACACTATGAAGAGATGGCATACTCATGCCATTGTTGGACGTTGGAGCTTGCACGTTTGTTGCCTAGTCATATGAGGTGTTCTTTTGATGAGGAGGATATATGGTCCACATACGGCAACTTTGTTGACCCACTCTGTGCTCGAATGCGTTGACACAGAAGGTTCGGCATTGTTCGCATTCATGGGATAAGTCTTCTTTTGGTGACTTGTACGAGTGTTTGACGCTCTTAAGCTGCCATGATTACGTTCTTCTTAATACTGTAGACTACATCGGCGCACGGATCTGATGATGATGATGATGATGTATCTTATATTAACCCATACGCATGATGATCTATTACACACACATACGATGATATTGATGTATCACACACACATGTGCACATGATGATACATACACATATATTTGCACATGATGATATGGACACTGATGCTGACGTATGTGATAGCGATGTGTGTGAGCTAGATCATGTGGGCATGATCTGGAGAGGGGGCAGGGATGATGGCATCGAGCATTATGAGTGTTCATATATCTAGGCCTACCTTCTCATCATCCAATACATGACTTGGATCTAGAACATACTTCTTCTTTCTTCAAATGAGCTCGCATGAAAATACATTGTGGATCTTCAAGTATGGAGGAGGGAATAAAAGTTCACGAGCTCAATCTCCAACTTTCCTCCTATTCATGCACAGTCTATGACTTAATCTCCAACTTTCCTCATATTTGTGTAGGGTTTATGTTATATGGGCAAAAACTTCTTGTACTTTTCCCCAAGGAGAGGGATTCTCTGTGGTTGGGTCGTATACCAACAAGGAAGACCATATCACCTTCATCAAATTCTCTAGTAGTCTACTTGAGATCAACACGCTACTTTTTTCTATCGTGAGTAGCTTTGATATCCTTTTTTATAGTCCGCATTGAACAATCCACTTTATCTATTTGCTTCAAGACTTCCACTCTGACCAGTGGGTTGAACTAAATCAATGGTGTTGCACAATCTACTATAAGATGCATCGCAATAAAATTATACCGAATGTGGAGAATTCATCCATTTTTTGGGTTCCCTTCCATGGAATGCTCAAAGAATGTCTTTGATTACCCTCTCTGCCTAATCATCAATTTCTAGATAGTACCAAAATCTATAGAGCTACAGCTTCAAAGCATTTATTCCAAGAGTAGGACACATGAATTCAGCACCGCGATCCCTAACTATCCTTCCAAAGTAAAGTCTAAATATATCCTTTGGAATGACTTTTAGCAAACAGCAAGAGCAGTATAAGTCTTTTTCAAAAGAATCGAATGAGCAACCTTCGTCAAGCGATCTACCACACGGCTAAGATGGAATCATGTCCTGCATCGACTGAAGAAAAATCTAATGATGGAATCCATGCTTATGTATTCTAATTGTATATGTGAAATAGGATGCACGTGTCTCGGCATTTTTGTCATTTCACCTTTGCAAGGCTAAAAGAAATGCTTCTTTGTAGCAGCCACCATGACGGTCTTCACTTAGCTGGGGCGTGTCACGAGTTTTCTTTAGAATCCTATTATTAAGATCTCTATCTTGAAAAATATATAACCGATTATTGAAGTACAAGCATCCACCTCTAACGTGAATCCATGAATTTTCTTTACTTCTAGGGTTGCCTTTACTTTTGCGGTAAGCAATATGATAATAGGGATAAAGAACTTATCTAATCCAATCTCTTCCTTAATCTCAATGTGCCATGATCTACTGACTATCCTTAGAAAGAAATACATGCATAAAATCCTCAGCCACCACCATCTTAATTGCTTCCCTGCGCTAACAAAGACAGTTTCGCATTCTTAACCAATCTATCCAAGGGAGGATCCAATCTTCTGACAAACCCATGGAGAAGGGTCTCGTCTTCCACGGAAGAGCATGTCGAACTAGGCTTACGTAAGATCAATTGATAATATGCCTCCGTAAGTTTGCCTACTTGAGAAAACTCTATAAACTCATTTATCTTCTCTTCCATGGGGACAAAACCTTTGATGGAGGTAAGCTTTCATGTCCTCCCATCTCAGACTATACCATTAACTTTCAATTTGGCAAGATCCATCTTACTGTACCCCGCACATGTTACACTACTCGTCCATAGAATCTGTCCAATTCAACACTCCCTCTCTCCAAGGTTTTTACCCTTGCCTCGAAATGGCTATGGTGGTTGTGACCCATATACGAAGTGCTTCCTTGACATCCTTCTCCAATGCCTTAATTCTAGATATGACATCATCCATCCCTCGTGATTATTCTAAAGCAAAAGACCGTCGTAGGCTCGGCCAGCAATCGAGATCCTGTATCAAGGAATATAATGGCCCAGAGTCGTACACATCAATCTATGAACACTAAGGTCTCGTGGAGGTGGTGCTTAGAGAACTATCCCTCTTGTAACAGGCAGTTCACTAAGGATCATGGCAAAGGCAATGTTCTCTGCCAACTGCTCATGCCGACTATAGGTGGTGTGCCATGATCTACTGACTATCCTAAGCACACGTGTACCTCCACCGATCATTCAGTAGTACTCAGAAAGTAGAGGCTCTCCAATTATCGAGCCGAGATGACTTAATCTGCGTAATGAAGGTGCTTGAAGGCAAAGGCTATGGTGTCATCCTCTAGAGACAGCTCAGGGACTCCAGATAGATAGGGTCTCACCATCCGATTTGCTGCTTTATCTGAAAGCGAAACTGGATAAGATACTGTAAGTTTTGGTTTTAGGCTAGAATAGGCACCGTTAGGGCCTCTTAGAGGTTGGTGGCACGAGAAGAAAGTTTTGAGTAAAAGAAAAAAGGGGAGGAAAATAAAGGAGGTACCTATTCTAGGGTTTGGATCCATTCGCGCTCTTGACAAGGATTTGATTCCCACACTTTGTGCACTCAAGCCTTCTTTCACTCCACACTCTATGGTCATTTGCCTAGCCCGTTATCTTCACCATTAACCTTATCCTATTTTCTTGCACACATGTACACACCTTCGCTACACTGGTATTGAAAGAGGCTGCTTTCGTGCTCTCTGCCTAATCATCAATTTCTAGATAGTACCAAAATCTATAGAGCTACAGCTTCAAAGCATTTATTTCAAGAGTAGGACACATGAATTCAGCACCCCGATCCCTAACTATCCTTCCAAAGTAAAGTCTAAATATATCCTTTGGAATGACTTTTAGCAAACACCAAGAGGAGTATAAGTCTTTTTCAAAAGAATCGAATGAGCAACCTTCGTCAAGCGATATACCACACGGCTAAGATGGAATCATGTCATGCATCGACTGAAGAAAAATCTAATGATGGAATCCATGCTTATGTATTCTAATTGTATATGTGAAATAGGATGCACGTGTCTCGGCGTTTTTGTCATTTCACCTTTGCAAGGCTAAAAGAAATGCTTCTTTGTAGAAGCCACCATGACGGTCTTCACTTAGCCGGGGTGTGTCACGAGTTTTCTTTAGAATCCTATTATTAAGATCTCTATCTTGAAAAATATATAACCGATTATTGAAGTACAAGCATCCACCTCTAACGTGAATCCATGAATTTTCTTTACTTCTAGCGTTGCCTTTACTTTTGCGGTAAGCAATATGATAATAGGGATAAAGAACTTATCTAATCCAATCTCTTCCTTAATCTCAACGTGCCATGATCTACTGACTATCCTTAGAAAGAAATACATGCATAAAATCCTCACCCACCACCATCTTAATTGCTTCCCCGCCGCTAACAAAGACAGTTTCGCATTCTTAACCAATCTTTTCAAGGGAGGATCCAATCTTCTAACAAACCCATGGAGAAGGGTCTCCTCTTCCATCGGAAGAGCATATCGGACTAGGCTTACGTAAGATCAATTGATAATAGGGCCTCCGTAAGTTTGCCTGCTTGAGAAAAAACTCTATAAACTCATTTATCTTCTCTTCCATGGGGACAAAACCTTTGATGGAGGTAAGCTTTCATGTCCTCCCATCTCAGACTATACCATTAACTTTCAATTTGGCAAGATCCATCTTACTGTACCCCGCACATGTTACACTACTCGTCCATAGAATCTGTCCAATTCAACACTCCCTCTCTCCAAGGTTTTTACCCTTGCCTCGAAATGGCTATGGTGGTTGTGACCCATATACGAAGTGCTTCCTTGACATCCTTATCCAATGCCTTAATTCTAGATATGACATCATCCATCCCTCGTGATTATTCTAAAACAAAAGACCGTCGTAGGCTTGGCCAGCCAATTGAGATCCTGTATCAAGGAATATAATGGCCCAGAGTCGTACACATCAATCTATGAACACTAAGGTCTCGTGGAGGTGGTGCTTAGAGAACTATCCCTCTTGTAACAGGTAGTTCACTAAGGATCATGGCAAAGGCAATGTTCTCTGCCAACTGCTCATGCCGACTATAGGTGGTGTGCCATGATCTATTGACTATCCTAAGCACACGTGTACCTCCGCCGATCATTCAGTAGTACTCAGAAAGTAGAGGCTCTCCAATTATCAAGCCGAGATGACTTAATCTGCGTAATGAAGGTGCTTGAAGGCAAAGGCTATGGTGTCATCCTCTAGAGACAGCTCAGGGACTCCAGATAGATAGGGTCTCACCATCCCATTTGCTGCTTTATCTGAAAGCGAAACTGGATAAGATACTGTAAGTTTTGGTTTTAGGCTAGAATAGGCACCGTTAGGGCCTCTTAGAGGTTGGTGGCACGAGAAGAAAGTTTTGAGTAAAAGAAAAAAGGGGAGGAAAATAAAGGAGGTACCTATTCTAGGGTTTGGATCCATTCGCGCTCTTGACAAGGATTTGATTCCCACACTTTGTGCACTCAAGCCTTCTTTCACTCCACACTCTATGGTCATTTGCCTAGCCCGTTATCTTCACCATTAACCTTATCCTATTTTCTTGCACACATGTACACACCTTCGCTACACTGGTATTGAAAGAGGCTGCTTTCGTGCAAATTTTGCATACGCACATTTGGAGAGGATTTGAGGTCTAGAGGATTGATCACACATATTTTTAGTGATTGTTAGGCATGTTACATGGGGGTGAGGGGAGAGCGTGTTTTCAGGGATCTATTGTGGGTCTTGTTCACTCGTGATTGCACCCTGTATGAGTCACGTGTGGGGCTTGTGTTGAGCATTGGTTGTGGCGTTTTTTCACACGCTTGTGCACTTTGGGTAGTGTTCACACACGACCATGGGTTATGATTCTTATTACTTTTACCCTTCAGTTGGGCACCATGGTACGACTTTGCATCATCATCGCGCGAGCAAGACGACATCGTTTTGATTGTTTTTTCGTTTACGATCGGATCATGGGAGAGCCGCTCATGCACTATTATCGTCGCTCTACGATCGATATTATGAGTTGCCATTTTGTGTCATGGTTCACATATCTTTTGTCAATTTCACACGTACGTTTAGTAGTACTTCAAGGCTTAGGACCTCTACACCCTCATTTACAGACTCCACGCTATGAAGAGATGGCATACTCATGCCATTGTTGGACATTGGAGCTTGCACGTTTGTTGCCTAGTCATATGAGGTGTTCTTTTGATGAGGAGGATATATGGTCCACATACGGCAACTTTGTTGACCCACTCTGTGCTCGAATGCGTTGACACAGAAGGTTCGGCATTGTTCGCATTCATGGGATAAGTCTTCTTTTGGTGACTTGTACGAGTGTTTGACGCTCTTAAGCTGCCATGATTACGTTCTTCTTAATACTGTAGACTACATCGGCGCACGGATCTGATGATGATGATGATGATGTATCTTATATTAACCCATACACATGATGATCTATTACACACACATACGATGATATTGATGTATCACACACACATGTGCACATGATGATACATACACATATATTTGCACATGATGATATGGACACTGATGCTGACGTATGTGATAGCGATGTGTGTGAGCTAGATCATGTGGGCATGATCTGGAGAGGGGGCAGGGATGATGGCATCGAGCATTATGAGTGTTCATATATCTAGGCCTACCTTCTCATCATCCAATACATGACTTGGATCTAGAACATACTTCTTCTTTCTTCAAATGAGCTCGCATGAAAATACATTGTGGATCTTCAAGTATGGAGGAGGGAATAAAAGTTCACGAGCTCAATCTCCAACTTTCCTCCTATTCATGCACAGTCTATGACTTAATCTCCAACTTTCCTCATATTTGTGTAGGGTTTATGTTATATGGGCAAAAACTTCTTGTACTTTTCCCCAAGGAGAGGGATTCTCTGTGGTTGGGTCGTATACCAACAAGGAAGACCATATCACCTTCATCAAATTCTCTAGTAGTCTACTTGAGATCAACACGCTACTTTTTTCTATCGTGAGTAGCTTTGATATCCTTTTTTATAGTCCGCATTGAACAATCCACTTTATCTATTTGCTTCAAGACTTCCACTCTGACCAGTGGGTTGAACTAAATCAATGGTGTTGCACAATCTACTATAAGATGCATCGCAATAAAATTATACCGAATGTGGAGAATTCATCCATTTTTTGGGTTCCCTTCCATGGAATGCTCAAAGAATGTCTTTGATTACCCTCTCTGCCTAATCATCAATTTCTAGATAGTACCAAAATCTATAGAGCTACAGCTTCAAAGCATTTATTCCAAGAGTAGGACACATGAATTCAGCACCGCGATCCCTAACTATCCTTCCAAAGTAAAGTCTAAATATATCCTTTGGAATGACTTTTAGCAAACAGCAAGAGCAGTATAAGTCTTTTTCAAAAGAATCGAATGAGCAACCTTCGTCAAGCGATCTACCACACGGCTAAGATGGAATCATGTCCTGCATCGACTGAAGAAAAATCTAATGATGGAATCCATGCTTATGTATTCTAATTGTATATGTGCAATAGGATGCACGTGTCTCGGCGTTTTTGTCATTTCACCTTTGCAAGGCTAAAAGAAATGCTTCTTTGTAGCAGCCACCATGACGGTCTTCACTTAGCCGGGGCGTGTCACGAGTTTTCTTTAGAATCCTATTATTAAGATCTCTATCTTGAAAAATATATAACCGATTATTGAAGTACAAGCATCCACCTCTAACGTGAATCCATGAATTTTCTTTACTTCTAGGGTTGCCTTTACTTTTGCGGTAAGCAATATGATAATAGGGATAAAGAACTTATCTAATCCAATCTCTTCCTTAATCTCAACGTGCCATGATCTACTGACTATCCTTAGAAAGAAATACATGCATAAAATCCTCAGCCACCACCATCTTAATTGCTTCCCCGCGCTAACAAAGACAGTTTCGCATTCTTAACCAATCTATCCAAGGGAGGATCCAATCTTCTGACAAACCCATGGAGAAGGGTCTCGTCTTCCACAGAAGAGCATGTCGGACTAGGCTTACGTAAGATCAATTGATAATATGCCTCCGTAAGTTTGCCTGCTTGAGAAAAAACTCTATAAACTCATTTATCTTCTCTTCCATGGGGACAAAACCTTTGATGGAGGTAAGCTTTCATGTCCTCCCATCTCAGACTACACCATTAACTTTCAATTTGGCAAGATCCATCTTACTGTACCCCGCACATGTTACACTACTCGTCCATAGAATCTGTCCAATTCAACACTCCCTCTCTCCAAGGTTTTTACCCTTGCCTCGAAATGGCTATGGTGGTTGTGACCCATATACGAAGTGCTTCCTTGACATCCTTATCCAATGCCTTAATTCTAGATATGACATCATCCATCCCTCGTGATTATTCTAAAACAAAAGACCGTCGTAGGCTTGGCCAGCCAATCGAGATCCTGTATCAAGGAATATAATGGCCCAGAGTCGTACACATCAATCTATGAACACTAAGGTCTCGTGGAGGTGGTGCTTAGAGAACTATCCCTCTTATAACAGCCAGTTCACTAAGGATCATGGCAAAGGCAATGTTCTCTGCCAACTGCTCATGCCGACTATAGGTGGTGTGCCATGATCTACTGACTATCCTAAGCACACGTGTACCTCCGCCGATCATTCAGTAGTACTCAGAAAGTAGAGGCTCTCCAATTATCGAGCCGAGATGACTTAATCTGCGTAATGAAGGTGCTTGAAGGCAAAGGCTATGGTGTCATCCTCTAGAGACAGCTCAGGGACTCCAGATAGATAGGGTCTCACCATCCCATTTGCTGCTTTATCTGAAAGCGAAACTGGATAAGATACTGTAAGTTTTGGTTTTAGGCTAGAATAGGCACCGTTAGGGCCTCTTAGAGGTTGGTGGCACGAGAAGAAAGTTTTGAGTAAAAGAAAAAAGGGGAGGAAAATAAAGGAGGTACCTATTCTAGGGTTTGGATCCATTCGCGCTCTTGACAAGGATTTGATTCCCACACTTTGTGCACTCAAGCCTTCTTTCACTCCACACTCTATGGTCATTTGCCTAGCCCGTTATCTTCACCATTAACCTTATCCTATTTTCTTGCACACATGTACACACCTTCGCTACACTGGTATTGAAAGAGGCTGCTTTCGTGCAAATTTTGCATACGCACATTTGGAGAGGATTTGAGGTCTAGAGGATTGATCACACATATTTTTAGTGATTGTTAGGCATGTTACATGGGGGTGAGGGGAGAGCGTGTTTTCAGGGATCTATTGTGGGTCTTGTTCACACGTGATTGCACCCTGTATGAGTCACGTGTGGGGCTTGTGTTGAGCATTGGTTGTGGCGTTTTTTCACACGCTTGTGCACTTTGGGTAGTGTTCACACACGACCATGGGTTATGATTCTTATTACTTTTACCCTTCAGTTGGGCACCATGGTACGACTTTGCATCATCATCGCGCGAGCAAGACGACATCGTTTTGATTGTTTTTTCGTTTACGATCGGATCATGGGAGAGCCGCTCATGCACTATTATCGTCGCTCTACGATCGATATTATGAGTTGCCATTTTGTGTCATGGTTCACATATCTTTTGTCAATTTCACACGTACATTTAGTAGTACTTCAAGGCTTAGGACCTCTACACCCTCATTTACAGACTCCACGCTATGAAGAGATGGCATACTCATGCCATTGTTGGACATTGGAGCTTGCACGTTTGTTGCCTAGTCATATGAGGTGTTCTTTTGATGAGGAGGATATATGGTCCACATACGGCAACTTTGTTGACCCACTCTGTGCTCGAATGCGTTGACACAGAAGGTTCGGCATTGTTCGCATTCATGGGATAAGTCTTCTTTTGGTGACTTGTACGAGTGTTTGACGCTCTTAAGCTGCCATGATTACGTTCTTCTTAATACTGTAGACTACATCGGCGCACGGATCTGATGATGATGATGATGATGTATCTTATATTAACCCATACGCATGATGATCTATTACACACACATACGATGATATTGATGTATCACACACACATGTGCACATGATGATACATACACATATATTTGCACATGATGATATGGACACTGATGCTGACGTATGTGATAGCGATGTGTGTGAGCTAGATCATGTGGGCATGATCTGGAGAGGGGGCAGGGATGATGGCATCGAGCATTATGAGTGTTCATATATCTAGGCCTACCTTCTCATCATCCAATACATGACTTGGATCTAGAACATACTTCTTCTTTCTTCAAATGAGCTCGCATGAAAATACATTGTGGATCTTCAAGTATGGAGGAGGGAATAAAAGTTCACGAGCTCAATCTCCAACTTTCCTCGTATTCATGCACAGTCTATAACTTAATCTCCAACTTTCCTCATATTTGTGTAGGGTTTATGTTATATGGGCAAAAACTTCTTGTACTTTTCCCCAAGGAGAGGGATTCTCTGTGGTTAGGTCGTATACCAACAAGGAAGACCATATCACCTTCATCAAATTCTCTAGTAGTCTACTTGAGATCAACACGCTACCTTTTTCTATCGTGAGTAGCTTTGATATCCTTTTTTATAGTCCGCATTGAACAATCCACTTTATCTATTTGCTTCAAGACTTCCACTCTGACCAGTGGGTTGAACTAAATCAATGGTGTTGCACAATCTACTATAAGATGCATCGCAATAAAATTATACCGAATGTGGAGAATTCATCCATTTTTTGGGTTCCCTTCCATGGAATGCTCGAAGAATGTCTTTGATTACCCTCTCTGCCTAATCATCAATTTCTAGATAGTACCAAAATCTATAGAGCTACAGCTTCAAAGCATTTATTCCAAGAGTAGGACACATATCCTTCCAAAGTAAAGTCTAAATATATCCTTTGGAATGACTTTTAGCAAACAGCAAGAGCAGTATAAGTCTTTTTCAAAAGAATCGAATGAGCAACCTTCGTCAAGCGATCTACCACACGGCTAAGATGGAATCATGTCCTGCATCGACTGAAGAAAAATCTAATGATGGAATCCATGCTTATGTATTCTAATTGTATATGTGCAATAGGATGCACGTGTCTCGGCGTTTTTGTCATTTCACCTTTGCAAGGCTAAAAGAAATGCTTCTTTGTAGCAGCCACCATGACGGTCTTCACTTAGCCGGGGCATGTCACGAGTTTTCTTTAGAATCCTATTATTAAGATCTCTATCTTGAAAAATATATAACCGATTATTGAAGTACAAGCATCCACCTCTAACGTGAATCCATGAATTTTCTTTACTTCTAGGGTTGCCTTTACTTTTGCGGTAAGCAATATGATAATAGGGATAAAGAACTTATCTAATCCAATCTCTTCCTTAATCTCAACGTGCCATGATCTACTGACTATCCTTAGAAAGAAATACATGCATAAAATCCTCACCCACCACCATCTTAATTGCTTCCCCGCGCTAACAAAGACAGTTTCGCATTCTTAACCAATCTATCCAAGGGAGGATCCAATCTTCTGACAAACCCATGGAGAAGGGTCTCGTCTTCCACAGAAGAGCATGTCGGACTAGGCTTACGTAAGATCAATTGATAATATGCCTCCGTAAGTTTGCCTGCTTGAGAAAAAACTCTATAAACTCATTTATCTTCTCTTCCATGGGGACAAAACCTTTGATGGAGGTAAGCTTTCATGTCCTCCCATCTCAGACTACACCATTAACTTTCAATTTGGCAAGATCCATCTTACTGTACCCCGCACATGTTACACTACTCGTCCATAGAATCTGTCCAATTCAACACTCCCTCTCTCCAAGGTTTTTACCCTTGCCTCGAAATGGCTATGGTGGTTGTGACCCATATACGAAGTGCTTCCTTGACATCCTTATCCAATGCCTTAATTCTAGATATGACATCATCCATCCCTCGTGATTATTCTAAAATAAAAGACCGTCGTAGGCTTGGCCAGCCAATCGAGATCCTGTATCAAGGAATATAATGGCCCAGAGTCGTACACATCAATCTATGAACACTAAGGTCTCGTGGAGGTGGTGCTTAGAGAACTATCCCTCTTGTAACAGGCAGTTCACTAAGGATCATGGCAAAGGCAATGTTCTCTGCCAACTGCTCATGTCGACTATAGGTGGTGTGCCATGATCTACTGACTATCCTAAGCACACGTGTACCTTCGCCCATCATTCAGTAGTACTCAGAAAGTAGAGGCTCTCCAATTATCAAGCCGAGATGACTTAATCTGCGTAATGAAGGTGCTTGAAGGCAAAGGCTATGGTGTCATCCTCTAGAGACAGCTCAGGGACTCCAGATAGATAGGGTCTCACCATCCGATTTGCTGCTTTATCTGAAAGCGAAACTGGATAAGATACTGTAAGTTTTGGTTTTAGGCTAGAATAGGCACCGTTAGGGCCTCTTAGAGGTTGGTGGCACGAGAAGAAAGTTTTGAGTAAAAGAAAAAAGGGGAGGAAAATAAAGGAGGTACCTATTCTAGGGTTTGGATCCATTCGCGCTCTTGACAAGGATTTGATTCCCACACTTTGTGCACTCAAGCCTTCTTTCACTCCACACTCTATGGTCATTTGCCTAGCCCGTTATCTTCACCATTAACCTTATCCTATTTTCTTGCACACATGTACACACCTTCGCTACACTGGTATTGAAAGAGGCTGCTTTCGTGCAAATTTTGCATACGCACATTTGGAGAGGATTTGAGGTCTAGAGGATTGATCACACATATTTTTAGTGATTGTTAGGCATGTTACATGGGGGTGAGGGGAGAGCGTGTTTTCAGGGATCTATTGTGGGTCTTGTTCACTCGTGATTGCACCCTGTATGAGTCACGTGTGGGGCTTGTGTTGAGCATTGGTTGTGGCGTTTTTTCACACGCTTGTGCACTTTGGGTAGTGTTCACACACGACCATGGGTTATGATTCTTATTACTTTTACCCTTCAGTTGGGCACCATGGTACGACTTTGCATCATCATCGCGCGAGCAAGACGACATCGTTTTGATTGTTTTTTCGTTTATGATCGGATCATGGGAGAGCCGCTCATGCACTATTATCGTCGCTCTACGATCGATATTATGAGTTGCCATTTTGTGTCATGGTTCACATATCTTTTGTCAATTTCACACGTACGTTTAGTAGTACTTCAAGGCTTAGGACCTCTACACCCTCATTTACAGACTCCACGCTATGAAGAGATGGCATACTCATGCCATTGTTGGACATTGGAGCTTGCACGTTTGTTGCCTAGTCATATGAGGTGTTCTTTTGATGAGGAGGATATATGGTCCACATACGGCAACTTTGTTGACCCACTCTGTGCTCGAATGCGTTGACACAGAAGGTTCGGCATTGTTCGCATTCATGGGATAAGTCTTCTTTTGGTGACTTGTACGAGTGTTTGACGCTCTTAAGCTGCCATGATTACGTTCTTCTTAATACTGTAGACTACATCGGCGCACGGATCTGATGATGATGATGATGATGTATCTTATATTAACCCATACGCATGATGATCTATTACACACACATACGATGATATTGATGTATCACACACACATGTGCACATGATGATACATACACATATATTTGCACATGATGATATGGACACTGATGCTGACGTATGTGATAGCGATGTGTGTGAGCTAGATCATGTGGGCATGATCTGGAGAGGGGGCAGGGATGATGGCATCGAGCATTATGAGTGTTCATATATCTAGGCCTACCTTCTCATCATCCAATACATGACTTGGATCTAGAACATACTTCTTCTTTCTTCAAATGAGCTCGCATGAAAATACATTGTGGATCTTCAAGTATGGAGGAGGGAATAAAAGTTCACGAGCTCAATCTCCAACTTTCCTCGTATTCATGCACAGTCTATGACTTAATCTCCAACTTTCCTCATATTTGTGTAGGGTTTATGTTATATGGGCAAAAACTTCTTGTACTTTTCCCCAAGGAGAGGGATTCTCTGTGGTTGGGTCGTATACAAACAAGGAAGACCATATCACCTTCATCAAATTCTCTAGTAGTCTACTTGAGATCAACACGCTACTTTTTTCTATCGTGAGTAGCTTTGATATCCTTTTTTATAGTCCGCATTGAACAATCCACTTTATCTATTTGCTTCAAGACTTCCACTCTGACCAGTGGGTTGAACTAAATCAATGGTGTTGCACAATCTACTATAAGATGCATCGCAATAAAATTATACCGAATGTGGAGAATTCATCCATTTTTTGGGTTCCCTTCCATGGAATGCTCGAAGAATGTCTTTGATTACCCTCTCTGCCTAATCATCAATTTCTAGATAGTACCAAAATCTATAGAGCTACAGCTTCAAAGCATTTATTCCAAGAGTAGGACACATGAATTCAGCACCGCGATCCCTAACTATCCTTCCAAAGTAAAGTCTAAATATATCCTTTGGAATGACTTTTAGCAAACAGCAAGAGCAGTATAAGTCTTTTTCAAAAGAATCGAATGAGCAACCTTCGTCAAGCGATCTACCACACGGCTAAGATGGAATCATGTCCTGCATCGACTGAAGAAAAATCTAATGATGGAATCCATGCTTATGTATTCTAATTGTATATGTGCAATAGGATGCACGTGTCTCGGCGTTTTTGTCATTTCACCTTTGCAAGGCTAAAAGAAATGCTTCTTTGTAGCAGCCACCATGACGGTCTTCACTTAGCCGGGGCGTGTCACGAGTTTTCTTTAGAATCCTATTATTAAGATCTCTATCTTGAAAAATATATAACCGATTATTGAAGTACAAGCATCCACCTCTAACGTGAATCCATGAATTTTCTTTACTTCTAGGGTTGCCTTTACTTTTGCGGTAAGCAATATGATAATAGGGATAAAGAACTTATCTAATCCAATCTCTTCCTTAATCTCAACGTGCCATGATCTACTGACTATCCTTAGAAAGAAATACATGCATAAAATCCTCAGCCACCACCATCTTAATTGCTTCCCCGCGCTAACAAAGACAGTTTCGCATTCTTAACCAATCTATCCAAGGGAGGATCCAATCTTCTGACAAACCCATGGAGAAGGGTCTCGTCTTCCACAGAAGAGCATGTCGGACTAGGCTTACGTAAGATCAATTGATAATATGCCTCCCTAAGTTTGCCTGCTTGAGAAAAAACTCTATAAACTCATTTATCTTCTCTTCCATGGGGACAAAACCTTTGATGGAGGTAAGCTTTCATGTCCTCCCATCTCAGACTATACCATTAACTTTCAATTTGGCAAGATCCATCTTACTGTACCCCGCACATGTTACACTACTCGTCCATAGAATCTGTCCAATTCAACACTCCCTCTCTCCAAGGTTTTTACCCTTGCCTCGAAATGGCTATGGTGGTTGTGACCCATATACGAAGTGCTTCCTTGACATCCTTATCCAATGCCTTAATTCTAGATATGACATCATCCATCCCTCGTGATTATTCTAAAACAAAAGACCGTCGTAGGCTTGGCCAGCCAATCGAGATCCTGTACCAAGGAATATAATGGCCCAGAGTCGTACACATCAATCTATGAACACTAAGGTCTCGTGGAGGTGGTGCTTAGAGAACTATCCCTCTTGTAACAGGCAGTTCACTAAGGATCATGGCAAAGGCAATGTTCTCTGCCAACTGCTCATGCCGACTATAGGTGGTGTGCCATGATCTACTGACTATCCTAAGCACACGTGTACCTCCGCCCATCATTCAGTAGTACTCAGAAAGTAGAGGCTCTCCAATTATCGAGCCGAGATGACTTAATCTGCGTAATGAAGGTGCTTGAAGGCAAAGGCTATGGTGTCATCCTCTAGAGACAGCTCAGGGACTCCAGATAGATAGGGTCTCACCATCCGATTTGCTGCTTTATCTGAAAGCGAAACTGGATAAGATACTGTAAGTTTTGGTTTTAGGCTAGAATAGGCACCGTTAGGGCCTCTTAGAGGTTGGTGGCACGAGAAGAAAGTTTTGAGTAAAAGAAAAAAGGGGAGGAAAATAAAGGAGGTACCTATTCTAGGGTTTGAATCCATTCGCGCTCTTGACAAGGATTTGATTCCCACACTTTGTGCACTCAAGCCTTCTTTCACTCCACACTCTATGGTCATTTGCCTAGCCCGTTATCTTCACCATTAACCTTATCCTATTTTCTTGCACACATGTACACACCTTCGCTACACTGGTATTGAAAGAGGCTGCTTTCGTGCAAATTTTGCATACGCACATTTGGAGAGGATTTGAGGTCTAGAGGATTGATCACACATATTTTTAGTGATTGTTAGGCATGTTACATGGGGGTGAGGGGAGAGCGTGTTTTCAGGGATCTATTGTGGGTCTTGTTCACACGTGATTGCACCCTGTATGAGTCACGTGTGGGGCTTGTGTTGAGCATTGGTTGTGGCGTTTTTTCACACGCTTGTGCACTTTGGGTAGTGTTCACACACGACCATGGGTTATGATTCTTATTACTTTTACCCTTCAGTTGGGCACCATGGTACGACTTTGCATCATCATCGCGCGAGCAAGACGACATCATTTTGATTGTTTTTTCGTTTACGATCGGATCATGGGAGAGCCGCTCATGCACTATTATCGTCGCTCTACGATCGATATTATGAGTTGCCATTTTGTGTCATGGTTCACATGTCTTTTGTCAATTTCACACGTACATTTAGTAGTACTTCAAGGCTTAGGACCTCTACACCCTCATTTACAGACTCCACACTATGAAGAGATGGCATACTCATGCCATTGTTGGACGTTGGAGCTTGCACGTTTGTTGCCTAGTCATATGAGGTGTTCTTTTGATGAGGAGGATATATGGTCCACATACGGCAACTTTGTTGACCCACTCTGTGCTCGAATGCGTTGACACAGAAGGTTCGGCATTGTTCGCATTCATGGGATGAGTCTTCTTTTGGTGACTTGTACGAGTGTCTGACACTCTTAAGCCGCCATGATTACGTTCTTAATACTATAGACTACATCGGTGCACGGATCTGATGATGATGATGATGATGTATCTTATATAAACCCATACGCATGATGATCTATTACACACACATACGATGATATTGATGTATCACACACACATGTGCACATGATGATACATACACATATATTTGCACATGATGATATGGACACTGATGCTGACGTATGTGATAGCGATGTGTGTGAGCTAGATCATGTGGGCATGATCTGGAGAGGGGGCAGGGATGATGGCATCGAGCATTATGAGTGTTCATATATCTAGGCCTACCTTCTCATCATCCAATACATGACTTGGATCTAGAACATACTTCTTCTTTCTTCAAATGAGCTCGCATGAAAATACATTGTGGATCTTCAAGTATGGAGGAGGGAATAAAAGTTCACGAGCTCAATCTCCAACTTTCCTCCTATTCATGCACAGTCTATGACTTAATCTCCAACTTTCCTCATATTTGTGTAGGGTTTATGTTATATGGGCAAAAACTTCTTGTACTTTTCCCCAAGGAGAGGGATTTTCTGTGGTTGGGTCGTATACCAACAATGAAGACCATATCACCTTCATCAAATTCTCTAGTAGTCTACTTGAGATCAACACGCTACTTTTTTCTATCGTGAGTAGCTTTGATATCCTTTTTTATAGTCCGCATTGAACAATCCACTTTATCTATTTGCTTCAAGACTTCCACTCTGACCAGTGGGTTGAACTAAATCAATGGTGTTGCACAATCTACTATAAGATGCATCGCAATAAAAATATACCGAATGTGGAGAATTCATCCATTTTTTGGGTTCCCTTCCATGGAATGCTCGAAGAATGTCTTTGATTACCCTCTCTGCCTAATCATCAATTTCTACATAGTACCAAAATCTATAGAGCTACAGCTTCAAAGCATTTATTCCAAGAGTAGGACACATGAATTCAGCACCGCGATCCCTAACTATCCTTCCAAAGTAAAGTCTAAATATATCCTTTGGAATGACTTTTAGCAAACAGCAAGAGCAGTATAAGTCTTTTTCAAAAGAATCGAATGAGCAACCTTCGTCAAGCGATCTACCACACGGCTAAGATGGAATCATGTCCTGCATCGACTGAAGAAAAATCTAATGATGGAATCCATGCTTATGTATTCTAATTGTATATGTGAAATAGGATGCACGTGTCTCAGCATTTTTGTCATTTCACCTTTGCAAGGCTAAAAGAAATGCTTCTTTGTAGCAGCCACCATGACGGTCTTCACTTAGCCGGGGCGTGTCACGAGTTTTCTTTAGAATCCTATTATTAAGATCTCTATCTTGAAAAATATATAACCGATTATTGAAGTACAAGCATCCACCTCTAACGTGAATCCATGAATTTTCTTTACTTCTAGGGTTGCCTTTACTTTTGCGGTAAGCAATATGATAATAGGGATAAAGAACTTATCTAATCCAATCTCTTCCTTAATCTCAACGTGCCATGATCTACTGACTATCCTTAGAAAGAAATACATGCATAAAATCCTCAGCCACCACCATCTTAATTGCTTCCCCACGCTAACAAAGACAGTTTCGCATTCTTAACCAATCTATCCAAGGGAGGATCCAATCTTCTGACAAACCCATGGAGAAGGGTCTCGTCTTCCACAGAAGAGCATGTCGGACTAGGCTTACGTAAGATCAATTGATAATATGCCTCCGTAAGTTTGCCTGCTTGAGAAAAAACTCTATAAACTCATTTATCTTCTCTTCCATGGGGACAAAACCTTTGATGGAGGTAAGCTTTCATGTCCTCCCATCTCAGACTATACCATTAACTTTCAATTTGGCAAGATCCATCTTACTGTACCCCGCACATGTTACACTACTCGTCCATAGAATCTGTCCAATTCAACACTCCCTCTCTCCAAGGTTTTTACCCTTGCCTCGAAATGGCTATGGTGGTTGTGACCCATATACGAAGTGCTTCCTTGACATCCTTATCCAATGCCTTAATTCTAGATATGACATCATCCATCCCTCGTGATTATTCTAAAACAAAAGACCGTCGTAGGCTTGGCCAGCCAATCGAGATCCTGTATCAAGGAATATAATGGCCCAGAGTCGTACACATCAATCTATGAACACTAAGGTCTCGTGGAGGTGGTGCTTAGAGAACTATCCCTCTTGTAACCGACAGTTCACTAAGGATCATGGCAAAGGCAATGTTCTCTGCCAACTGCTCATGCCGACTATAGGTGGTGTGCCATGATCTACTGACTATCCTAAGCACACGTGTACCTCCGCCCATCATTCAGTAGTACTCAGAAAGTAGAGGCTCTCCAATTATCGAGCCGAGATGACTTAATCTGCGTAATGAAGGTGCTTGAAGGCAAAGGCTATGGTGTCATCCTATAGAGACAGCTCAGGGACTCGAGATAGATAGGGTCTCACCATTCGATTTGCTGCTTTATCTGAAAGCGAAACTGGCTAAGATACTGTAAGTTTTGGTTTTAGGCTAGAATAGGCACCGTTAGGGCCTCTTAGAGGTTGGTGGCACGAGAAGAAAGTTTTGAGTAAAAGAAAAAAGGGGAGGAAAATAAAGGAGGTACCTATTCTAGGGTTTGAATCCATTCGCGCTCTTGACAAGGATTTGATTCCCACACTTTGTGCACTCAAGCCTTCTTTCACTCCACACTCTATGGTCATTTGCCTAGCCCATTATCTTCACCATTAACCTTATCCTATTTTCTTGCACACATGTACACACCTTCGCTACACTGGTATTGAAAGAGGCTGCTTTCGTGCAAATTTTGCATACGCACATTTGGAGAGGATTTGAGGTCTAGAGGATTGATCACACATATTTTTAGTGATTGTTAGGCATGTTACATGGGGGTGAGGGGAGAGCGTGTTTTCAGGGATCTATTGTGGGTCTTGTTCACACGTGATTGCACCCTGTATGAGTCACGTGTGGGGCTTGTGTTGAGCATTGGTTGTGGCGTTTTTTCACACGCTTGTGCACTTTGGGTAGTGTTCACACACGACCATGGGTTATGATTCTTATTACTTTTACCCTTCAGTTGGGCACCATGGTACGACTTCGCATCATCATCGCGCGAGCAAGACGACATCGTTTTGATTGTTTTTTCGTTTACGATCGGATCATGGGAGAGCCGCTCATGCACTATTATCGTCGCTCTACGATCGATATTATGAGTTGCCATTTTGTGTCATGGTTCACATATCTTTTGTCAATTTCACACGTACGTTTAGTAGTACTTCAAGGCTGTAAGGTTCCCCCCTTCTAAAATGGGAGAAACACTTAAGATAGTCCGCTAAGTCTTATCTTAGAGAAAATTTCCTACTCATCGACACCTTGACCATACAGAGATTCAAGGATACGATTCATAGGTAAGACCTAGTTCTATCCCACAGGGGGAGCATGGTCTTCTAAAATCAAATCACCCATAGGGTAATTGATCACATATTAGGCAGCTACTAGTCTTGATTCCTAGAGACAACGCTTTTTTCCTCATCCATGCAAGGCACAGCCGTTGGCCTAGTCTTCTAGAATAGAATTGCTCGAGAACCTATTTATCTAACGTAGGGCTTTCACTTAATATGTTGGAAAGCTACCCGATTAATCGGGTCCACCCGTCCGTAGGATGGTGCCGTCGGGGCATTCCATCCTCCCACTTTTCACCCTACTCACGCGTCAATTTATTTTCTAATTAATCCTACCACACTGTTTGACATAAACAAACATGTTCCTTAATTAAGGCCCTTTCACAAGGTTTATTAAAACAGCCTTTGCCTTTTTCCACAATACAATAATGCCAAAGATAAGATTTATAAAAACAAAGTTTAAACATGAATCAATTTCATACAAGCCAAACTGGCTCTCTTATTCTTTTCTTTTATACCGCCGATGATCTAGAATTCGGCCTTCCAGCCTCCACATGCTGGGCAAAACCCTACGGGACCATACACCTCATCGTCGGCCGCCGCTGGCGAGGACTCAAGCCGGCCTGTCGCCCTCTCAGGCTCCATCGCTCGATCCTCCCGCCCCTCAGAGGGATGTCTGCGCACTAGGGTGGGCTAATTCACCGCACTAGCTTGGGCCCTCAGAACTAGGCAGCATCATCACAATCACTTGCCTCAATCGGCAAACCTCATTCTCCCAATGGTATGAGGGATACCATGGGCCAACTTTGGGCCTTACTAACGTCTCCGCCGTCCAGCTATACAAGCACAAGAACGGGGCAGTGTCAAGGCAGGGAGAGTTGTACCTGTATCTTAATTTAACCAAGATAGCAATCCATTTACTCAACTAAACCATAGGACTAGAATCCATGTCACCTTCTTAAGAAAACAATCCTTTTCACAAAGATTTTAGCATTTCAACTTGAGATTGCGATAAGACATTCTTTATTAAGGCATATGCTATTGCTTAAAAGAATACAAACTTTAAATGGTAAATCAATTAAATAGATCACTGTAACAATCAATAGAGAAGCCGGGGCCATACCTCAACCCCTAGGAATGATATATAATTGAAAAACAAAATATGTATATACCTTATATAAATTTGTCGTTTATCGTTGCCTTTGCTCGTTAACAAGAGCTTTAGAACTTGACATATGAGAATAGAGTCTTCTAATACCTTGTCTTATGATTGAAATCATCCAATCATCTCCAAGCTTTATCTCCTCTTACTCATACTGTGACTCTTCTCTCTTTCTAAGATCTATGCTGGCAAAATAGCCTTCTCTTTTACAGGGCTATGGCATACTATTCTTTCTCTAAAAGAAAAGCTATGGAGTTTTGGTCTCTTCCTCCAAAAGACTATAGCAATCTAAGCTTCTTTTCTGGGATATTAGATAAGAATGAAGGGATATATGCATCTCAAACTCTAGGATTACCTTGAGGCTACTTGCTGTCTTCTCACAGTTTTCTCTATGTAGAGACCCTGACAGAAATAGCAAATTATTTTGGCCATAACTCTCTGATAAAAACTCAGAATATGGTCATATAACCAGTCAAAAGAACGGGAAGGTATCTGGTCTACAAGCCATCGTGGGCAGAATAGGCAAAAACGTGTGTATATAGCCACAAACGCGCCATCTTTGGAAACACGTTGTTTTTCCACATTTTTAGTATGCATGGACTCTAAATGTGTAAAAGTACTCTAAATATGACCTCTTATCACCTAAAATCGAAATTCTATTTTTGGGGATACTTATCTCTTAATAGACCTATTCTTATGTTCTTATTTCTTTTAGGATTTTTGAAGCTAATATTTTTATTCTAACACTTTTTTAATGTTTCTAGCCTTATTGTCTCACTCTTTCTAATTAGACTCTCTTTTCTTATTGAAATCTATATTAAAAGAGACACATACATACATGGCTTGGGAGGGACGTTACAATCTCTCCCACTTAAAAGATTCGAGATGTCCTCATCTCGCGAGCTGGGGTAGTATCTAAGTGAATCCTCTTGTCTCTTTCAAAGTGGTGTCCCCACACTAGGTAAAAATCTTCTTTTATCTAAACATTGTTCTTAAAGAGTCTTTTATTTCATGTGCTTGGCTCGTTTTGTTGTGCCTCCAAAAGGTCTTGATTATTCTAAAGTTAATTGGCCTTATTATCCTAATTTCATGCATCCATATACCTCTCATATGATATGAACCTTAGAACTCCTTATTCTATACGCCCATGTAATATAGTACTTAACAAATTGTCATGGAGAAACATAAGGGAATCAATCTTTTACGTAATCTAACCCATGATAGTAATTTCATAATCTTATTATCGTCTTGTAGAATACCTCTATTCATCATGCACATTACTTCACATGAATCTTGCACCAATCCTCTTCTATTTACTCATAGAAATACTTGTTGAATTCGGTTATCTTTAACCCTGCTATCCCTATTTCTTGACCTAATTTTTGCTCTAGCTCATGATTCCTTGTAGCCAGGGGTGGGCTTGACGTCCCTCTTGAATTAGGAAGCCTCTTCTTGATTAACATGAAAGAACTCATGTTCTTCTCGACACTTTCTATATATATATATAAAAAACTTTATCATAGTCTCTGGCTATAATTATGGCTTCTGAAATAGAGGATGGTTTCACATTCTTGATGAGGTTATTCAATGGTAGATTAAGCTTCCAAATGAATTGATGGAGAAGAGTTACCTTATCCATCTCTGGAGCAAATCGGAGAAGTTTAACAAAAGTTTGGTGGTATTCTTTTAGGGTCTTTCCTTCTTGGGTTAGCTCCAAAAATTCGTTCATTTTATCCTCTCGAAATCCTAGAGGACAAAACCTTTCACGAAGGTGTACTTTCATGGCATCTCATATAACTGATTTTAGCTCCAGTGGTTAGATTGACAACAATGCTTCTAACTTTCTAGCTCCAGTGGTTAGATTGACAACAATGCTTCCAACTAATTTGGCATTTCGTATGATTTTTAGACGTGAGCAAGAGTGAGCTTGCTTCTTTCATTGTATCCATTAAAAGTTCAAAACTATCAAATACTTATCATAGCACCACATCTGAAGACAGTCAGGATTAATACATTTGAGATCTTCATTTTTTTGAGAATTACACATCTGGTATCTTGGGATTGACACATTTCGTGTCTTGGAAATGACACATCCAAAGATTATCAGGATTGACACATCTAAGAGCAGGATCCTCTGGGAATTACACATCCGAAGTTAGACCCATGTTTGTCTAAGATGGGTTCTAGATCTTGGATGATGGTCCTAGTGTAAAGTATCGAATGGATGGCATTCACACGTCAACTATTCAAATCTTAATGGAGTTACAATCTTAATAATTTATAATATGCAAGTTAATGAGATATATCCTGAAAATTTCTCTAAACAAGTTTCGGTCTATCCTTCTAGTCATTCAGTCTCTCACTAGTTTCTTAATTTGATCACCCTATGTTTTCCTCACAAAAGGTTTTCTTCCCAATCTCATTTCTTGAATTTATTGTACAAATATCTTGCGTGTGCATCCCCAAGATACAAGCACAAATTCATAGGATGATTGTCTCAACATGTGAGGATATTCAAATCACTTCTATGGCCAGTAGAGATGATTGATTCATCCTCATATGATAAACAATCACTTGTTTTAATCCCTTGATAGTTAACCTTTGAAAAACAAATCCTAGGAACTAAGATCGGCTCTGATACCACTTGTAAGGTTCCCCCCTTCTAAAATGGGAGAAACACTTAAGATAGTCCGCTAAGTCTTATCTTAGAGAAAATTTCCTACTCATCGACACCTTGACCATACAGAGATTCAAGGATACGATTCATAGGTAAGACCTAGTTCTATCCCACAGGGGGAGCATGGTCTTCTAAAATCAAATCACCCATAGGGTAATTGATCACATATTAGGCAGCTACTAGTCTTGATTCCTAGAGACAACGCTTTTTTCCTCATCCATGCAAGGCACAGCCGTTGGCCTAGTCTTCTAGAATAGAATTGCTCGAGAACCTATTTATCTAACGTAGGGCTTTCACTTAATATGTTGGAAAGCTACCCGATTAATCGGGTCCACCCGTCCGTAGGATGGTGCCGTCGGGGCATTCCATCCTCCCACTTTCCACCCTACTCACGCGTCAATTTATTTTCTAATTAATCCTACCACATTGTTTGACATAAACAAACATGTTCCTTAATTAAGGCCCTTTCACAAGGTTTATTAAAACAGCCTTTGCCTTTTTCCACAATACAATAATGCCAAAGATAAGATTTATAAAAACAAAGTTTAAACATGAATCAATTTCATACAAGCCAAACTGGCTCTCTTATTCTTTTCCTTTATACTGCCGATGATCTAGAATTCGGCCTTCCAGCCTCCACATGCTGGGCAAAACCCTACGGGACCATACACCTCATCGTCGGCCGCCGCTGGCGAGGACTCAAGCCGGCCTGTCGCCCTCTCAGGCTCCATCGCTCGATCCTCCCGCCCCTCAGAGGGATGTCTGCGCACTAGGGTGGGCTAATTCACCGCACTAGCCTGGGCCCTCAGAACTAGGCAGCATCATCACAATCACTTGCCTCAATCGGCAAACCTCATTCTCCCAATGGTATGAGGGATACCATGGGCCAACTCCGGGCCTTACTAACGTCTCCGCCGTCCAGCTATACAAGCACAAGAACGGGGCAGCGTCAAGGCAGGGAGAGTTGTACCTGTACCTTAATTTAACCAAGATAGCAATCCATTTACTCAACTAAACCATAGGACTAGAATCCATGTCACCTTCTTAAGAAAACAATCCTTTTCACAAAGATTTTAGCATTTCAACTTGAGATTGCGATAAGACATTCTTTATTAAGGCATATGCTATTGCTTAAAAGAATACAAACTTTAAATGGTAAATCAATTAAATAGATCACTGTAACAATCAATAGAGAAGCCGGGGCCATACCTCAACCCCTAGGAATGATATATAATTGAAAAACAAAATATGTATATACCTTATATAAATTTGTCGTTTATCGTTGCCTTTGCTCGTTAACAAGAGCTTTAGAACTTGACATATGAAAATAGAGTCTTCTAATACCTTGTCTTATGATTGAAATCATCCCATCATCTCCAAGCTTTATCTCCTCTTACTCATACTGTGACTCTTCTCTCTTTCTAAGATCTATGGTGGCAAAATAGCCTTCTCTTTTACAGGGCTATGGCATACTATTCTTTCTCTAAAAGAAAAGCTATGGAGTTTTGGTCTCTTCCTCCAAAAGACTATAGTAATCTAAGCTTCTTTTCTGGGATATTAGATAAGAATGAAGGGATATATGCATCTCAAACTCTAGGATTACCTTGAGGCTACTTGCTGTCTTCTCACAGTTTTCTCTATGTAGAGACCCTGACAGAAATAGCAAATTATTTTCGCCATAACTCTCTGATAAAAACTCAGAATATGGTCATATAACCAGTCAAAAGAACGGGAAGGTATCTGGTCTACAAGCCATCGTGGGCAGAATAGGCAAAAACGTGTGTATATAGCCACAAACGCGCCATCTTTGGAAACACGTTGTTTTTCCACATTTTTAGTATGCATGGACTCTAAATGTGTAAAAGTACTCTAAATATGACCTCTTATCACCTAAAATCGAAATTCTATTTTTGGGGATACTTATCTCTTAATAGACCTATTCTTATGTTCTTATTTCTTTTAGGATTTTTGAAGCTAATATTTTTATTCTAACACTTTTTTAATGTTTCTAGCCTTATTGTCTCACTCTTTCTAATTAGACTCTCTTTTCTTATTGAAATCTATATTAAAAGAGACACATACATACATGGCTTGGGAGGGACGTTACAAAGGCTGAGGACCTCTACACCCTCATTTACAGACTCCACACTATGAAGAGATGGCATACTCATGCCATTGTTGGACGTTGGAGCTTGCACGTTTGTTGCCTAGTCATATGAGGTGTTCTTTTGATGAGGAGGATATATGGTCCACATACGGCAACTTTGTTGACCCACTCTGTGCTCGAATGCGTTGACACAGAAGGTTCGGCATTGTTCGCATTCATGGGATGAGTCTTCTTTTGGTGACTTGTACGAGTGTCTGACACTCTTAAGCCGCCATGATTACGTTCTTAATCCTATAGACTACATCGGTGCACGGATCTGATGATGATGATGATGATGTATCTTATATAAACCCATACGCATGATGATCTATTACACACACATACGATGATATTGATGTATCACACACACATGTGCACATGATGATACATACACATATATTTGCACATGATGATATGGACACTGATGCTGACGTATGTGATAGCGATGTGCGTGAGCTAGATCATGTGGGCATGATCTGGAGAGGGGGCAGGGATGATGGCATCGAGCATTATGAGTGTTCATATATCTAGGCCTACCTTCTCATCATCCAATACATGACTTGGATCTAGAACATACTTCTTCTTTCTTCAAATGAGCTCGCATGAAAATACATTGTGGATCTTCAAGTATGGAGGAGGGAATAAAAGTTCAAGAGCTCAATCTCCAACTTTCCTCCTTTTCATGCACAGTCTATGACTTAATCTCCAACTTTCCTCATATTTGTGTAGGGTTTATGTTATATGGGCAAAAACTTCTTGTACTTTTCCCCAAGGAGAGGGATTTTCTGTGGTTGGGTCGTATACCAACAAGGAAGACCATATCACCTTCATCAAATTCTCTAGTAGTCTACTTGAGATCAACACGCTACTTTTTTCTATCGTGAGTAGCTTTGATATCCTTTTTTATAGTCCGCATTGAACAATCCACTTTATCTATTTGCTTCAAGACTTCCACTCTGACCAGTGGGTTGAACTAAATCAATGGTGTTGCACAATCTACTATAAGATGCATCGCAATAAAATTATACCGATTGTAGAGAATTCATCCATTTTTTGGGTTCCCTTCCATGGAATGCTCGAAGAATGTCTTTGATTACCGTCTCTGCCTAATCATCAATTTCTAGATAGTACCAAAATCTATAGAGCTACAGCTTCAAAGCATTTATTCCAAGAGTAGGACACATGAATTCAGCACCGCGATCCCTAACTATCCTTCCAAAGTAAAGTCTAAATATATCCTTTGGAATGACTTTTAGCAAACAGCAAGAGCAGTATAAGTCTTTTTCAAAAGAATCGAATGAGCAACCTTCGTCAAGCGATCTACCACACGGCTAAGATGGAATCATGTCCTGCATCGACTGAAGAAAAATCTAATGATGGAATCCATGCTTATGTATTCTAATTGTATATGTGAAATAGGATGCACGTGTCTCGGCGTTTTTGTCATTTCACCTTTGCAAGGCTAAAAGAAATGCTTCTTTGTAGCAGCCACCATGACGGTCTTCACTTAGCTGGGGCGTGTCACGAGTTTTCTTTAGAATCCTATTATTAAGATCTCTATCTTGAAAAATATATAACCGATTATTGAAGTACAAGCATCCACCTCTAACGTGAATCCATGAATTTTCTTTACTTCTAGGGTTGCCTTCACTTTTGCGGTAAGCAATATGATAATAGGGATAAAGAACTTATCTAATCCAATCTCTTCCTTAATCTCAACGTGCCATGATCTACTGACTATCCTTAGAAAGAAATACATGCATAAAATCCTCAGCCACCACCATCTTAATTGCTTCCCCGCGCTAACAAAGACAGTTTCGCATTCTTAACCAATCTATCCAAGGGAGGATCCAATCTTCTGACAAACCCATGGAGAAGGGTCTCGTCTTCCACAGAAGAGCATGTCGGACTAGGCTGACGTAAGATCAATTGATAATATGCCTCCGTAAGTTTGCCTGCTTGAGAAAAAACTCTATAAACTCATTTATCTTCTCTTCCATGGGGACAAAACCTTTGATGGAGGTAAGCTTTCATGTCCTCCCATCTCAGACTATACCATTAACTTTCAATTTGGCAAGATCCATCTTACTGTACCCCGCACATGTTACACTACTCGTCCATAGAATCTGTCCAATTCAACACTCCCTCTCTCCAAGGTTTTTACCCTTGCCTCGAAATGGCTATGGTGGTTGTGACCCATATACGAAGTGCTTCCTTGACATCCTTATCCAATGCCTTAATTCTAGATATGACATCATCCATCCCTCGTGATTATTCTAAAACAAAAGACCGTCGTAGGCTTGGCTAGCCAATCGAGATCCTGTATCAAGGAATATAATGGCCCAGAGTCGTACACATCAATCTATGAACACTAAGGTCTCGTGGAGGTGGTGCTTAGAGAACTATCCCTCTTGTAACCGACAGTTCACTAAGGATCATGGCAAAGGCAATGTTCTCTGCCAACTGCTCATGCCGACTATAGGTGGTGTGCCATGATCTACTGACTATCCTAAGCACACGTGTACCTCCGCCCATCATTCAGTAGTACTCAGAAAGTAGAGGCTCTCCAATTATCAAGCCGAGATGACTTAATCTGCGTAATGAAGGTGCTTGAAGGCAAAGGCTATGGTGTCATCCTATAGAGACAGCTCAGGGACTCCAGATAGATAGGGTCTCACCATCCGATTTGCTGCTTTATCTGAAAGCGAAACTGGATAAGATACTGTAAGTTTTGGTTTTAGGCTAGAATAGGCACCGTTAGGGCCTCTTAGAGGTTGGTGGCATGAGAAGAAAGTTTTGAGTAAAAGAAAAAAGGGGAGGAAAATAAAGGAGGTACCTATTCTAGGGTTTGAATCCATTCGCGCTCTTGACAAGGATTTGATTCCCACACTTTGTGCACTCAAGCCTTCTTTCACTCCACACTCTATGGTCATTTGCCTAGCCCGTTATCTTCACCATTAACCTTATCCTATTTTCTTGCACACATGTACACACCTTCGCTACACTGGTATTGAAAGAGGCTGCTTTTGTGCAAATTTTGCATACGCACATTTGGAGAGGATTTGAGGTCTAGAGGATTGATCACACATATTTTTAGTGATTGTTAGGCATGTTACATGGGGGTGAGGGGAGAGCGTGTTTTCAGGGATCTATTGTGGGTCTTGTTCACACGTGATTGCACCCTGTATGAGTCACGTGTGGGGCTTGTGTTGAGCATTGGTTGTGGCGTTTTTTCACACGCTTGTGCACTTTGGGTAGTGTTCACACACGACCATGGGTTATGATTCTTATTACTTTTACCCTTCAGTTGGGCACCATGGTACGACTTCGCATCATCATCGCGCGAGCAAGACGACATCGTTTTGATTGTTTTTTCGTTTACGATCGGATCATGGGAGAGCCGCTCATGCACTATTATCGTCGCTCTACGATCGATATTATGAGTTGCCATTTTGTGTCATGGTTCACATATCTTTTGTCAATTTCACACGTACGTTTAGTAGTACTTCAAGGCTGTAAGGTTCCCCCCTTCTAAAATGGGAGAAACACTTAAGATAGTCCGCTAAGTCTTATCTTAGAGAAAATTTCCTACTCATCGACACCTTGACCATACAGAGATTCAAGGATACGATTCATAGGTAAGACCTAGTTCTATCCCACAGGGGGAGCATGGTCTTCTAAAATCAAATCACCCATAGGGTAATTGATCACATATTAGGCAGCTACTAGTCTTGATTCCTAGAGACAACGCTTTTTTCCTCATCCATGCAAGGCATAGCCGTTGGCCTAGTCTTCTAGAATAGAATTGCTCGAGAACCTATTTATCTAACGTAGGGCTTTCACTTAATATGTTGGAAAGCTACCCGATTAATCGGGTCCACCCGTCCGTAGGATGGTGCCGTCGGGGCATTCCATCCTCCCACTTTCCACCCTACTCACGCGTCAATTTATTTTCTAATTAATCCTACCACACTGTTTGACATAAACAAACATGTTCCTTAATTAAGGCCCTTTCACAAGGTTTATTAAAACAGCCTTTGCCTTTTTCCACAATACAATAATGCCAAAGATAAGATTTATAAAAACAAAGTTTAAACATGAATCAATTTCATACAAGCCAAACTGGCTCTCTTATTCTTTTCCTTTATACCGCCGATGATCTAGAATTCGGCCTTCCAGCCTCCACATGCTGGGCAAAACCCTACGGGACCATACACCTCATCGTCGGCCGCCGCTGGCGAGGACTCAAGCCGGCCTTTCGCCCTCTCAGGCTCCATCGCTCGATCCTCCCGCCCCTCAGAGGGATGTCTGCGCACTAGGGTGGGCTAATTCACCGCACTAGCCTGGGCCCTCAGAACTAGGCAGCATCATCACAATCACTTGCCTCAATCGGCAAACCTCATTCTCCCAATGGTATGAGGGATACCATGGGCCAACTCCGGGCCTTACTAACGTCTCTGCCGTCCAGCTATACAAGCACAAGAACGGGGCAGCGTCAAGGCAGGGAGAGTTGTACCTGTACCTTAATTTAACCAAGATAGCAATCCATTTACTCAACTAAACCATAGGACTAGAATCCATGTCACCTTCTTAAGAAAACAATCCTTTTCACAAAGATTTTAGCATTTCAACTTGAGATTGCGATAAGACATTCTTTATTAAGGCATATGCTATTGCTTAAAAGAATACAAACTTTAAATGGTAAATCAATTAAATAGATCACTGTAACAATCAATAGAGAAGCCGGGGCCATACCTCAACCCCTAGGAATGATATATAATTGAAAAACAAAATATGTATATACCTTATATAAATTTGTCGTTTATCGTTGCCTTTGCTCGTTAACAAGAGCTTTAGAACTTGACATATGAGAATAGAGTCTTCTAATACCTTGTCTTATGATTGAAATCATCCAATCATCTCCAAGCTTTATCTCCTCTTACTCATACTGTGACTCTTCTCTCTTTCTAAGATCTATGGTGGCAAAATAGCCTTCTCTTTTACAGGGCTATGGCATACTATTCTTTCTCTAAAAGAAAAGCTATGGAGTTTTGGTCTCTTCCTCCAAAAGACTATAGCAATCTAAGCTTCTTTTCTGGGATATTAGATAAGAATGAAGGGATATATGCATCTCAAACTCTAGGATTACCTTGAGGCTACTTGCTGTCTTCTCACAGTTTTCTCTATGTAGAGACCCTGACAGAAATAGCAAATTATTTTGGCCATAACTCTCTGATAAAAACTCAGAATATGGTCATATAACCAGTCAAAAGAACGGGAAGGTATCTGGTCTACAAGCCATCGCGGGCAGAATAGGCAAAAACGTGTGTATATAGCCCCAAACGCGCCATCTTTGGAAACACGTTGTTTTTCCACATTTTTAGTATGCATGGACTCTAAATGTGTAAAAGTACTCTAAATATGACCTCTTATCACCTAAAATCGAAATTCTATTTTTGGGGATACTTATCTCTTAATAGAACTATTCTTATGTTCTTATTTCTTTTAGGATTTTTGAAGCTAATATTTTTATTCTAACACTTTTTTAATGTTTCTAGCCTTATTGTCTCACTCTTTCTAATTAGACTCTCTTTTCTTATTGAAATCTATATTAAAAGAGACACATACATACATGGCTTGGGAGGGACGTTACAATCTCTCCCACTTAAAAGATTCGAGATGTCCTCATCTCGCGAGCTGGGGTAGTATCTAAGTGAATCCTCTTGTCTCTTTCAAAGTGGTGTCCCCACACTAGGTAAAAATCTTCTTTTATCTAAACATTGTTCTTAAAGAGTCTTTTATTTCATGTGCTTGGCTCGTTTTGTTGTGCCTCCAAAAGGTCTTGATTATTCTAAAGTTAATTGGCCTTATTATCCTAATTTCATGCATCCATATACCTCTCATATGATATGAACCTTAGAACTCCTTATTCTATACGCCCATGTAATATAGTACTTAACAAATTGTCATGGAGAAACGTAAGGGAATCAATCTTTTACGTAATCTAACCCATGATAGTAATTTCATAATCTTATTATCGTCTTGTAGAATACCTCTATTCATCATGCACATTACTTCACATGAATCTTGCACCAATCCTCTTCTATTTACTCATAGAAATACTTGTTGAATTCGGTTATCTTTAACCCTGCTATCCCTATTTCTTGACCTAATTTTTGCTCTAGCTCATGATTCCTTGTAGCCAGGGGTGGGCTTGACGTCCCTCTTGAATTAGGAAGCCTCTTCTTGATTAACATGAAAGAACTCATGTTCTTCTCGACACTTTCTATATATATATATATAAAACTTTATCATAGTCTCTGGCTGTAATTATGGCTTCTGAAATAGAGGATGGTTTCACATTCTTGATGAGGTTATTCAATGGTAGATTAAGCTTCCAAATGAATTGATGGAGAAGAGTTACCTTATCCATCTCTGGAGCAAATCGGAGAAGTTTAACAAAAGTTTGGTGGTATTCTTTTAGGGTCTTTCCTTCTTGGGTTAGCTCCAAAAATTCGTTCATTTTATCCTCTCGAAATCCTAGAGGACAAAACCTTTCACGAAGGTGTACTTTCATGGCATCTCATATAACTGATTTTAGCTCCAGTGGTTAGATTGACAACAATGCTTCTAACTTTCTAGCTCCAGTGGTTAGATTGACAACAATGCTTCCAACTAATTTGGCATTTCGTATGATTTTTAGACGTGAGCAAGAGTGAGCTTGCTTCTTTCATTGTATCCATTAAAAGTTCAAAACTATCAAATACTTATCATAGCACCACATCTGAAGACAGTCAAGATTAATACATTTGAGATCTTCATTTTTTTGAGAATTACACATCTGGTATCTTGGGATTGACACATTTCGTGTCTTGGAAATGACACATCCAAAGATTATCAGGATTGACACATCTAAGAGCAGGATCCTCTGGGAATTACACATCCGAAGTTAGACCCATGTTTGTCTAAGATGGGTTCTAGATCTTGGATGATGGTCCTAGTGTAAAGTATCGAATGGATGGCATTCACACGTCAACTATTCAAATCTTAATGGAGTTACAATCTTAATAATTTATAATATGCAAGTTAATGAGATATATCCTAAAAATTTCTCTAAACAAGTTTCGGTCTATCCTTCTAGTCATTCAGTCTCTCACTAGTTTCTTAATTTGATCACCCTATGTTTTCCTCACAAAAGGTTTTCTTCCCAATCTCATTTCTTGAATTTATTGTACAAATATCTTGCGTGTGCACCCCCAAGATACAAGCACAAATTCATAGGATGATTGTCTCAACATGTGAGGATATTCAAATCACTTCTATGGCCAGTAGAGATGATTGATTCATCCTCATATGATAAACAATCACTTGTTTTAATCCCTTGATAGTTAACCTTTGAAAAACAAATCCTAGGAACTAAGATCGGCTCTGATACCACTTGTAAGGTTCCCCCCTTCTAAAATGGGAGAAACACTTAAGATAGTCCGCTAAGTCTTATCTTAGAGAAAATTTCCTACTCATCGACACCTTGACCATACAGAGATTCAAGGATACGATTCATAGGTAAGACCTAGTTCTATCCCACAGGGGGAGCATGGTCTTCTAAAATCAAATCACCCATAGGGTAATTGATCACATATTAGGCAGCTACTAGTCTTGATTCCTAGAGACAACGCTTTTTTCCTCATCCATGTAAGGCACAGCCGTTGGCCTAGTCTTCTAGAATAGAATTGCTCGAGAACCTATTTATCTAACGTAGGGCTTTCACTTAATATGTTGGAAAGCTACCCGATTAATCGGGTCCACCCGTCCGTAGGATGGTGCCGTCGGGGCATTCCATCCTCCCACTTTCCACCCTACTCACGCGTCAATTTATTTTCTAATTAATCCTACCACACTGTTTGACATAAACAAACATGTTCCTTAATTAAGGCCCTTTCACAAGGTTTATTAAAACAGCCTTTGCCTTTTTCCACAATACAATAATGCCAAAGATAAGATTTATAAAAACAAAGTTTAAACATGAATCAATTTCATACAAGCCAAACTGGCTCTCTTATTCTTTTCCTTTATACTGCCGATGATCTAGAATTCGGCCTTCCAGCCTCCACATGCTGGGCAAAACCCTACGGGACCATACACCTCATCGTCGGCCGCCGCTGGCGAGGACTCAAGCCGGCCTGTCGCCCTCTCAGGCTCCATCGCTCGATCCTCCCGCCCCTCAGAGGGATGTCTGCGCACTAGGGTGGGCTAATTCACCGCACTAGCCTGGGCCCTCAGAACTAGGCAGCATCATCACAATCACTTGCCTCAATCGGCAAACCTCATTCTCCCAATGGTATGAGGGATACCATGGGCCAACTCCGGGCCTTACTAACGTCTCCGCCGTCCAGCTATACAAGCACAAGAACGGGGCAGCGTCAAGGCAGAGAGAGTTGTACCTGTACCTTAATTTAACCAAGATAGCAATCCATTTACTCAACTAAACCATAGGACTAGAATCCATGTCACCTTCTTAAGAAAACAATCCTTTTCACAAAGATTTTAGCATTTCAACTTGAGATTGCGATAAGACATTCTTTATTAAGGCATATGCTATTGCTTAAAAGAATACAAACTTTAAATGGTAAATCAATTAAATAGATCACTGTAACAATCAATAGAGAAGCCGGGGCCATACCTCAACCCCTAGGAATGATATATAATTGAAAAACAAAATATGTATATACCTTATATAAATTTGTCGTTTATCGTTGCCTTTGCTCGTTAACAAGAGCTTTAGAACTTGACATATGAGAATAGAGTCTTCTAATACCTTGTCTTATGATTGAAATCATCCAATCATCTCCAAGCTTTATCTCCTCTTACTCATACTGTGACTCTTCTCTCTTTCTAAGATCTATGGTGGCAAAATAGCCTTCTCTTTTACAGGGCTATGGCATACTATTCTTTCTCTAAAAGAAAAGCTATGGAGTTTTGGTCTCTTCCTCCAAAAGACTATAGCAATCTAAGCTTCTTTTCTGAGATATTAGATAAGAATGAAGGGATATATGCATCTCAAACTCTAGGATTACCTTGAGGCTACTTGCTGTCTTCTCACAGTTTTCTCTATGTAGAGACCCTGACAGAAATAGCAAATTATTTTGGCCATAACTCTCTGATAAAAACTCAGAATATAGTCATATAACCAGTCAAAAGAACGGGAAGGTATCTGGTCTACAAGCCATCGCGGGCAGAATAGGCAAAAACGTGTGTATATAGCCACAAACGCGCCATCTTTGGAAACACGTTGTTTTTCCACATTTTTAGTATGCATGGACTCTAAATGTGTAAAAGTACTCTAAATATGACCTCTTATCACCTAAAATCGAAATTCTATTTTTGGGGATACTTATCTCTTAATAGAACTATTCTTATGTTCTTATTTCTTTTAGGATTTTTGAAGCTAATATTTTTATTCTAACACTTTTTTAATGTTTCTAGCCTTATTGTCTCACTCTTTCTAATTAGACTCTCTTTTCTTATTGAAATCTATATTAAAAGAGACACATACATACATGGCTTGGGAGGGACGTTACAAAGGCTGAGGACCTCTACACCCTCATTTACAGACTCCACACTATGAAGAGATGGCATACTCATGCCATTGTTGGACATTGGAGCTTGCACGTTTGTTGCCTAGTCATATGAGGTGTTCTTTTGATGAGGAGGATATATGGTCCACATACGGCAACTTTGTTGACCCACTCTGTGCTCGAATGCGTTGACACAGAAGGTTCGGCATTGTTCGCATTCATGGGATAAGTCTTCTTTTGGTGACTTGTACGAGTGTTTGACGCTCTTAAGCTGCCATGATTACGTTCTTCTTAATACTGTAGACTACATCGACGCACGGATCTGATGATGATGATGATGATGTATCTTATATTAACCCATACGCATGATGATCTATTACACACACATACGATGATATTGATGTATCACACACACATGTGCACATGATGATACATACACATATATTTGCACATGATGATATGGACACTGATGCTGACGTATGTGATAGCGATGTGTGTGAGCTAGATCATGTGGGCATGATCTGGAGAGGGGGCAGGGATGATGGCATCGAGCATTATGAGTGTTCATATATCTAGGCCTACCTTCTCATCATCCAATACATGACTTGGATCTAGAACATACTTCTTCTTTCTTCAAATGAGCTCGCATGAAAATACATTGTGGATCTTCAAGTATGGAGGAGGGAATAAAAGTTCACGAGCTCAATCTCCAACTTTCCTCGTATTCATGCACAGTCTATAACTTAATCTCCAACTTTCCTCATATTTGTGTAGGGTTTATGTTATATGGGCAAAAACTTCTTGTACTTTTCCCCAAGGAGAGGGATTCTCTGTGGTTGGGTCGTATACCAACAAGGAAGACCATATCACCTTCATCAAATTCTCTAGTAGTCTACTTGAGATCAACACGCTACTTTTTTCTATCGTGAGTAGCTTTGATATCCTTTTTTATAGTCCGCATTGAACAATCCACTTTATCTATTTGCTTCAAGACTTCCACTCTGACCAGTGGGTTGAACTAAATCAATGGTGTTGCACAATCTACTATAAGATGCATCGCAATAAAATTATACCGAATGTGGAGAATTCATCCATTTTTTGGGTTCCCTTCCATGGAATGCTCGAAGAATGTCTTTGATTACCCTCTCTGCCTAATCATCAATTTCTAGATAGTACCAAAATCTATAGAGCTACAGCTTCAAAGCATTTATTCCAAGAGTAGGACACATGAATTCAGCACCGCGATCCCTAACTATCCTTCCAAAGTAAAGTCTAAATATATCCTTTGGAATGACTTTTAGCAAACAGCAAGAGCAGTATAAGTCTTTTTCAAAAGAATCGAATGAGCAACCTTCGTCAAGCGATCTACCACACGGCTAAGATGGAATCATGTCCTGCATCGACTGAAGAAAAATCTAATGATGGAATCCATGCTTATGTATTCTAATTGTATATGTGCAATAGGATGCACGTGTCTCGGCGTTTTTGTCATTTCACCTTTGCAAGGCTAAAAGAAATGCTTCTTTGTAGCAGCCACCATGACGGTCTTCACTTAGCCGGGGCGTGTCACGAGTTTTCTTTAGAATCCTATTATTAAGATCTCTATCTTGAAAAATATATAACCGATTATTGAAGTACAAGCATCCACCTCTAACGTGAATCCATGAATTTTCTTTACTTCTAGGGTTGCCTTTACTTTTGCGGTAAGCAATATGATAATAGGGATAAAGAACTTATCTAATCCAATCTCTTCCTTAATCTCAACGTGCCATGATCTACTGACTATCCTTAGAAAGAAATACATGCATAAAATCCTCAGCCACCACCATCTTAATTGCTTCCCCGCGCTAACAAAGACAGTTTCGCATTCTTAACCAATCTATCCAAGGGAGGATCCAATCTTCTGACAAACCCATGGAGAAGGGTCTCGTCTTCCACAGAAGAGCATGTCGGACTAGGCTTACGTAAGATCAATTGATAATATGCCTCCATAAGTTTGCCTGCTTGAGAAAAAACTCTATAAACTCATTTATCTTCTCTTCCATGGGGACAAAACCTTTGATGGAGGTAAGCTTTCATGTCCTCCCATCTCAGACTATACCATTAACTTTCAATTTGGCAAGATCCATCTTACTGTACCCCGCACATGTTACACTACTCGTCCATAGAATCTGTCCAATTCAACACTCCCTCTCTCCAAGGTTTTTACCCTTGCCTCGAAATGGCTATGGTGGTTGTGACCCATATACGAAGTGCTTCCTTGACATCCTTATCCAATGCCTTAATTCTAGATATGACATCATCCATCCCTCGTGATTAATCTAAAACAAAAGACCGTCGTAGGCTTGGCCAGCCAATCGAGATCCTGTACCAAGGAATATAATGGCCCAGAGTCGTACACATCAATCTATGAACACTAAGGTCTCGTGGAGGTGGTGCTTAGAGAACTATCCCTCTTGTAACAGGCAGTTCACTAAGGATCATGGCAAAGGCAATGTTCTCTGCCAACTGCTCATGCCGACTATAGGTGGTGTGCCATGATCTACTGACTATCCTAAGCACACGTGTACCTCCGCCCATCATTCAGTAGTACTCAGAAAGTAGAGGCTCTCCAATTATCGAGCCGAGATGACTTAATCTGCGTAATGAAGGTGCTTGAAGGCAAAGGCTATGGTGTCATCCTCTAGAGACAGCTCAGGGACTCCAGATAGATAGGGTCTCACCATCCGATTTGCTGCTTTATCTGAAAGCGAAACTGGATAAGATACTGTAAGTTTTGGTTTTAGGCTAGAATAGGCACCGTTAGGGCCTCTTAGAGGTTGGTGGCACGAGAAGAAAGTTTTGAGTAAAAGAAAAAAGGGGAGGAAAATAAAGGAGGTACCTATTCTAGGGTTTGAATCCATTCGCGCTCTTGACAAGGATTTGATTCCCACACTTTGTGCACTCAAGCCTTCTTTCACTCCACACTCTATGGTCATTTGCCTAGCCCGTTATCTTCACCATTAACCTTATCCTATTTTCTTGCACACATGTACACACCTTCGCTACACTGGTATTGAAAGAGGCTGCTTTCGTGCAAATTTTGCATACGCACATTTGGAGAGGATTTGAGGTCTAGAGGACTGATCACACATATTTTTAGTGATTGTTAGGCATGTTACATGGGGGTGAGGGGAGAGCGTGTTTTCAGGGATCTATTGTGGGTCTTGTTCACACATGATTGCACCCTGTATGAGTCACGTGTGGGGCTTGTGTTGAGCATTGGTTGTGGCGTTTTTTCACATGCTTGTGCACTTTGGGTAGTGTTCACACACGACCATGGGTTATGATTCTTATTACTTTTACCCTTCAGTTGGGCACCATGGTACGACTTTGCATCATCATCGCGCGAGCAAGACGACATCGTTTTGATTGTTTTTTCGTTTACGATCGGATCATGGGAGAGCCGCTCATGCACTATTATCGTCGCTCTACGATCGATATTATGAGTTGCCATTTTGTGTCATGGTTCACATGTCTTTTGTCAATTTCACACGTACGTTTAGTAGTACTTCAAGGCTGAGGACCTCTACACCCTCATTTACAGACTCCACACTATGAAGAGATGGCATACTCATGCCATTGTTGGACGTTGGAGCTTGCACGTTTGTTGCCTAGTCATATGAGGTGTTCTTTTGATGAGGAGGATATATGGTCCACATACGGCAACTTTGTTGACCCACTCTGTGCTCGAATGCGTTGACACAGAAGGTTCGGCATTGTTCGCATTCATGGGATGAGTCTTCTTTTGGTGACTTGTACGAGTGTCTGACACTCTTAAGCCGCCATGATTACGTTCTTAATACTATAGACTACATCGGTGCACGGATCTGATGATGATGATGATGATGTATCTTATATAAACCCATACGCATGATGATCTATTACACACACATACGATGATATTGATGTATCACACACACATGTGCACATGATGATACATACACATATATTTGCACATGATGATATGGACACTGATGCTGACGTATGTGATAGCGATGTGTGTGAGCTAGATCATGTGGGCATGATCTGGAGAGGGGGCAGGGATGATGGCATCGAGCATTATGAGTGTTCATATATCTAGGCCTACCTTCTCATCATCCAATACATGACTTGGATCTAGAACATACTTCTTCTTTCTTCAAATGAGCTCGCATGAAAATACATTGTGGATCTTCAAGTATGGAGGAGGGAATAAAAGTTCACGAGCTCAATCTCCAACTTTCCTCCTATTCATGCACAGTCTATGACTTAATCTCCAACTTTCCTCATATTTGTGTAGGGTTTATGTTATATGGGCAAAAACTTCTTGTACTTTTCCCCAAGGAGAGGGATTTTCTGTGGTTGGGTCGTATACCAACAAGGAAGACCATATCACCTTCATCAAATTCTCTAGTAGTCTACTTGAGATCAACACGCTACTTTTTTCTATCGTGAGTAGCTTTGATATCCTTTTTTATAGTCCGCATTGAACAATCCACTTTATCTATTTGCTTCAAGACTTCCACTCTGACCAGTGGGTTGAACTAAATCAATGGTGTTGCACAATCTACTATAAGATGCATCGCAATAAAATTATACCGAATGTGGAGAATTCATCCATTTTTTGGGTTCCCTTCCATGGAATGCTCGAAGAATGTCTTTGATTACCCTCTCTGCCTAATCATCAATTTCTACATAGTACCAAAATCTATAGAGCTACAGCTTTAAAGCATTTATTCCAAGAGTAGGACACATGAATTCAGCACCGCGATCCCTAACTATCCTTCCAAAGTAAAGTCTAAATATATCCTTTGGAATGACTTTTAGCAAACAGCAAGAGCAGTATAAGTCTTTTTCAAAAGAATCGAATGAGCAACCTTCGTCAAGCGATCTACCACACGGCTAAGATGGAATCATGTCCTGCATCGACTGAAGAAAAATCTAATGATGGAATCCATGCTTATGTATTCTAATTGTATATGTGAAATAGGATGCACGTGTCTCAGCGTTTTTGTCATTTCACCTTTGCAAGGCTAAAAGAAATGCTTCTTTGTAGCAGCCACCATGACGGTCTTCACTTAGCCGGGGCGTGTCACGAGTTTTCTTTAGAATCCTATTATTAAGATCTCTATCTTGAAAAATATATAACCGATTATTGAAGTACAAGCATCCACCTCTAACGTGAATCCATGAATTTTCTTTACTTCTAGGGTTGCCTTTACTTTTGCGGTAAGCAATATGATAATAGGGATAAAGAACTTATCTAATCCAATCTCTTCCTTAATCTCAACGTGCCATGATCTACTGACTATCCTTAGAAAGAAATACATGCATAAAATCCTCAGCCACCACCATCTTAATTGCTTCCCCGCGCTAACAAAGACAGTTTCGCATTCTTAACCAATCTATCCAAGGGAGGATCCAATCTTCTGACAAACCCATGGAGAAGGGTCTCGTCTTCCACAGAAGAGCATGTCGGACTAGGCTTACGTAAGATCAATTGATAATATGCCTCCGTAAGTTTGCCTGCTTGAGAAAAAACTCTATAAACTCATTTATCTTCTCTTCCATGGGGACAAAACCTTTGATGGAGGTAAGCTTTCATGTCCTCCCATCTCAGACTATACCATTAACTTTCAATTTGGCAAGATCCATCTTACTGTACCCCGCACATGTTACACTACTCGTCCATAGAATCTGTCCAATTCAACACTCCCTCTCTCCAAGGTTTTTACCCTTGCCTCGAAATGGCTATGGTGGTTGTGACCCATATACGAAGTGCTTCCTTGACATCCTTATCCAATGCCTTAATTCTAGATATGACATCATCCATCCCTCGTGATTATTCTAAAACAAAAGACCGTCGTAGGCTTGGCCAGCCAATCGAGATCCTGTATCAAGGAATATAATGGCCCAGAGTCGTACACATCAATCTATGAACACTAAGGTCTCGTGGAGGTGGTGCTTAGAGAACTATCCCTCTTGTAACCGACAGTTCACTAAGGATCATGGCAAAGGCAATGTTCTCTGCCAACTGCTCATGCCGACTATAGGTGGTGTGCCATGATTTACTGACTATCCTAAGCACACGTGTACCTCCGCCCATCATTCAGTAGTACTCAGAAAGTAGAGGCTCTCCAATTATCGAGCCGAGATGACTTAATCTGCGTAATGAAGGTGCTTGAAGGCAAAGGCTATGGTGTCATCCTATAGAGACAGCTCAGGGACTCGAGATAGATAGGGTCTCACCATCCGATTTGCTGCTTTATCTGAAAGCGAAACTGGATAAGATACTGTAAGTTTTGGTTTTAGGCTAGAATAGGCACCGTTAGGGCCTCTTAGAGGTTGGTGGCACGAGAAGAAAGTTTTGAGTAAAAGAAAAAAGGGGAGGAAAATAAAGGAGGTACCTATTCTAGGGTTTGAATCCATTCGCGCTCTTGACAAGGATTTGATTCCCACACTTTGTGCACTCAAGCCTTCTTTCACTCCACACTCTATGGTCATTTGCCTAGCCCGTTATCTTCACCATTAACCTTATCCTATTTTCTTGCACACATGTACACACCTTCGCTACACTGGTATTGAAAGAGGCTGCTTTCGTGCAAATTTTGCATATGCACATTTGGAGAGGATTTGAGGTCTAGAGGATTGATCACACATATTTTTAGTGATTGTTAGGCATGTTACATGGGGGTGAGGGGAGAGCGTGTTTTCAGGGATCTATTGTGGGTCTTGTTCACACGTGATTGCACCCTGTATGAGTCACGTGTGGGGCTTGTGTTGAGCATTGGTTGTGGCGTTTTTTCACACGCTTGTGCACTTTGGGTAGTGTTCACACACGACCATGGGTTATGATTCTTATTACTTTTACCCTTCAGTTGGGCACCATGGTACGACTTCGCATCATCATCGCGCGAGCAAGACGACATCGTTTTGATTGTTTTTTCGTTTACGATCGGATCATGGGAGAGCCGCTCATGCACTATTATCGTCGCTCTACGATCGATATTATGAGTTGCCATTTTGTGTCATGGTTCACATATCTTTTGTCAATTTCACACGTACGTTTAGTAGTACTTCAAGGCTGTAAGGTTCCCCCCTTCTAAAATGGGAGAAACACTTAAGATAGTCCGCTAAGTCTTATCTTAGAGAAAATTTCCTACTCATCGACACCTTGACCATACAGAGATTCAAGGATACGATTCATAGGTAAGACCTAGTTCTATCCCACAGGGGGAGCATGGTCTTCTAAAATCAAATCACCCATAGGGTAATTGATCACATATTAGGCAGCTACTAGTCTTGATTCCTAGAGACAACGCTTTTTTCCTCATCCATGCAAGGCACAGCCGTTGGCCTAGTCTTCTAGAATAGAATTGCTCGAGAACCTATTTATCTAACATAGGGCTTTCACTTAATATGTTGGAAAGCTACCCGATTAATCGGGTCCACCCGTCCGTAGGATGGTGCCGTCGGGGCATTCCATCCTCCCACTTTCCACCCTACTCACGCGTCAATTTATTTTCTAATTAATCCTACCACACTGTTTGACATAAACAAACATGTTCCTTAATTAAGGCCCTTTCACAAGGTTTATTAAAACAGCCTTTGCCTTTTTCCACAATACAATAATGCCAAAGATAAGATTTATAAAAACAAAGTTTAAACATGAATCAATTTCATACAAGCCAAACTGGCTCTCTTATTCTTTTCCTTTATACCGCCGATGATCTAGAATTCGGCCTTCCAGCCTCCACATGCTGGGCAAAACCCTACGGGACCATACACCTCATCGTCGGCCGCCGCTGGCGAGGACTCAAGCCGGCCTGTCGCCCTCTCAGGCTCCATCGCTCGATCCTCCCGCCCCTCAGAGGGATGTCTGCGCACTAGGGTGGGCTAATTCACCGCACTAGCCTGGGCCCTCAGAACTAGGCAGCATCATCACAATCACTTGCCTCAATCGGCAAACCTCATTCTCCCAATGGTATGAGAGATACCATGGGCCAACTCCGGGCCTTACTAACGTCTCCGCCGTCCAGCTATACAAGCACAAGAACGGGGCAGCGTCAAGGCAGGGAGAGTTGTACCTGTACCTTAATTTAACCAAGATAGCAATCCATTTACTCAACTAAACCATAGGACTAGAATCCATGTCACCTTCTTAAGAAAACAATCCTTTTCACAAAGATTTTAGCATTTTAACTTGAGATTGCGATAAGACATTCTTTATTAAGGCATATGCTATTGCTTAAAAGAATACAAACTTTAAATGGTAAATCAATTAAATAGATCACTGTAACAATCAATAGAGAAGCCGGGGCCATACCTCAACCCCTAGGAATGATATATAATTGAAAAACAAAATATATATATACCTTATATAAATTTGTCGTTTATCGTTGCCTTTGCTCGTTAACAAGAGCTTTAGAACTTGACATATGAGAATAGAGTCTTCTAATACCTTGTCTTATGATTGAAATCATCCAATCATCTCCAAGCTTTATCTCCTCTTACTCATACTGTGACTCTTCTCTCTTTCTAAGATCTATGGTGGCAAAATAGCCTTCTCTTTTACAGGGCTATGGCATACTATTCTTTCTCTAAAAGAAAAGCTATGGAGTTTTGGTCTCTTCCTCCAAAAGACTATAGCAATCTAAGCTTCTTTTCTGGGATATTAGATAAGAATGAAGGGATATATGCATCTCAAACTCTAGGATTACCTTGAGGCTACTTGCTGTCTTCTCACAGTTTTCTCTATGTAGAGACCCTGACAGAAATAGCAAATTATTTTGGCCATAACTCTCTGATAAAAACTCAGAATATGGTCATATAACCAGTCAAAAGAACGGGAAGGTATCTGGTCTACAAGCCACCACGGGCAGAATAGGCAAAAACATGTGTATATAGCCACAAACGCGCTATCTTTGGAAACACGTTGTTTTTCCACATTTTTAGTATGCATGGACTCTAAATGTGTAAAAGTACTCTAAATATGACCTCTTATCACCTAAAATCGAAATTCTATTTTTGGGGATACTTATCTCTTAATAGAACTATTCTTATGTTCTTATTTCTTTTAGGATTTTTGAAGCTAATATTTTTATTTTAACACTTTTTTAATGTTTCTAGCCTTATTGTCTCACTCTTTCTAATTAGACTCTCTTTTCTTATTGAAATCTATATTAAAAGAGACACATACATACATGGCTTGGGAGGGACGTTACAATCTCCCCCACTTAAAAGATTCGAGATGTCCTCATCTCGCGAGCTGGGGTAGTATCTAAGTGAATCCTCTTGTCTCTTTCAAAGTGGTGTCCCCACACTAGGTAAAAATCTTCTTTTATCTAAACATTGTTCTTAAAGAGTCTTTTATTTCATGTGCTTGGCTCGTTTTGTTGTGCCTCCAAAAGGGCTTGATTATTCTAAAGTTAATTGGCCTTATTATCCTAATTTCATGCATCCATATACCTCTCATATGATATGAACCTTAGAACTCCTTATTCTATACGCCCATGTAATATAGTACTTAACAAATTGTCATGGAGAAACGTAAGGGAATCAATCTTTTACGTAATCTAACCCATGATAGTAATTTCATAATCTTATTATCGTCTTGTAGAATACCTCTATTCATCATGCACATTACTTCACATGAATCTTGCACCAATCCTCTTCTATTTACTCATAGAAATACTTGTTGAATTCGGTTATCTTTAACCCTGCTATCCCTATTTCTTGACCTAATTTTTGCTCTAGCTCATGATTCCTTGTAGCCAGGGGTGGGCTTGACGTCCCTCTTGAATTAGGAAGCCTCTTCTTGATTAACATGAAAGAACTCATGTTCTTCTCGACACTTTCTATATATATATATAAAAAACTTTATCATAGTCTCTGGCTATAATTATGGCTTCTGAAATAGAGGATGGTTTCACATTCTTGATGAGGTTATTCAATGGTAGATTAAGCTTCCAAATGAATTGATGGAGAAGAGTTACCTTATCCATCTCTGGAGCAAATCGGAGAAGTTTAACAAAAGTTTGGTGGTATTCTTTTAGGGTCTTTCCTTCTTGGGTTAGCTCCAAAAATTCGTTCATTTTATCCTCTCGAAATCCTAGAGGTGACTCTTCTCTCTTTCTAAGATCTATGGTGGCAAAATAGCCTTCTCTTTTACAGGGCTATGGCATGCTATTCTTTCTCTAAAAGAAAAGCTATGGAGTTTTGGTCTCTTCCTCCAAAAGACTATAGCAATCTAAGCTTCTTTTCTGGGATATTAGATAAGAATGAAGGGATATATGCATCTCAAACTCTAGGATTACCTTGAGGCTACTTGCTGTCTTCTCACAGTTTTCTCTATGTAGAGACCCTGACAGAAATAGCAAATTATTTTGGCCATAACTCTCTGATAAAAACTCAGAATATGGTCATATAACCAGTCAAAAGAACGGGAAGGTATCTGGTCTACAAGCCATCGCGGGCAGAATAGGCAAAAACGTGTGTATATAGCCCCAAACGCGCCATCTTTGGAAACACGTTGTTTTTCCACATTTTTAGTATGCATGGACTCTAAACGTGTAAAAGTACTCTAAATATGACCTCTTATCACCTAAAATCGAAATTCTATTTTTGGGGATACTTATCTCTTAATAGAACTATTCTTATGTTCTTATTTCTTTTAGGATTTTTGAAGCTAATATTTTTATTCTAACACTTTTTTAATGTTTCTAGCCTTATTGTCTCATTCTTTCTAATTAGACTCTCTTTTCTTATTGAAATCTATATTAAAAGAGACACATACATACATGGCTTGGGAGGGACGTTACAAAGGCTGAGGACCTCTACACCCTCATTTACAGACTCCACACTATGAAGAGATGGCATACTCATGCCATTGTTGGACGTTGGAGCTTGCACGTTTGTTGCCTAGTCATATGAGGTGTTCTTTTGATGAGGAGGATATATGGTCCACATACGGCAACTTTGTTGACCCACTCTGTGCTCGAATGCGTTGACACAGAAGGTTCGGCATTGTTCGCATTCATGGGATGAGTCTTCTTTTGGTGACTTGTACGAGTGTCTGACACTCTTAAGCCGCCATGATTACGTTCTTAATACTATAGACTACATCGGTGCACGGATCTGATGATGATGATGATGATGTATCTTATATAAACCCATACGCATGATGATCTATTACACACACATACGATGATATTGATGTATCACACACACATGTGCACATGATGATACATACACATATATTTGCACATGATGATATGGACACTGATGCTGACGTATGTGATAGCGATGTGTGTGAGCTAGATCATGTGGGCATGATCTGGAGAGGGGGCAGGGATGATGGCATCGAGCATTATGAGTGTTCATATATCTAGGCCTACCTTCTCATCATCCAATACATGACTTGGATCTAGAACATACTTCTTCTTTCTTCAAATGAGCTCGCATGAAAATACATTGTGGATCTTCAAGTATGGAGGAGGGAATAAAAGTTCATGAGCTCAATCTCCAACTTTCCTCGTATTCATGCACAGTCTATGACTTAATCTCCAACTTTCCTCATATTTGTGTAGGGTTTATGTTATATGGGCAAAAACTTCTTGTACTTTTCCCCAAGGAGAGGGATTTTCTGTGGTTGGGTCGTATACCAACAAGGAAGACCATATCACCTTCATCAAATTCTCTAGTAGTCTACTTGAGATCAACACGCTACTTTTTTCTATCGTGAGTAGCTTTGATATCCTTTTTTATAGTCCGCATTGAACAATCCACTTTATCTATTTGCTTCAAGACTTCCACTCTGACCAGTGGGTTGAACTAAATCAATGGTGTTGCACAATCTACTATAAGATGCATCGCAATAAAATTATACCGAATGTGGAGAATTCATCCATTTTTTGGGTTCCCTTCCATGGAATGCTCGAAGAATGTCTTTGATTACCCTCTCTGCCTAATCATCAATTTCTAGATAGTACCAAAATCTATAGAGCTACAGCTTCAAAGCATTTATTCCAAGAGTAGGACACATGAATTCAGCACCGCGATCCCTAACTATCCTTCCAAAGTAAAGTCTAAATATATCCTTTGGAATGACTTTTAGCAAACAGCAAGAGCAGTATAAGTCTTTTTCAAAAGAATCGAATGAGCAACCTTCGTTAAGCGATCTACCACACGGCTAAGATGGAATCATGTCCTGCATCGACTGAAGAAAAATCTAATGATGGAATCCATGCTTATGTATTCTAATTGTATATGTGAAATAGGATGCACGTGTCTCGGCGTTTTTGTCATTTCACCTTTGCAAGGCTAAAAGAAATGCTTCTTTGTAGCAGCCACCATGACGGTCTTCACTTAGCTGGGGCGTGTCACGAGTTTTCTTTAGAATCCTATTATTAAGATCTCTATCTTGAAAAATATATAACCGATTATTGAAGTACAAGCATCCACCTCTAACGTGAATCCATGAATTTTCTTTACTTCTAGGGTTGCCTTTACTTTTGCGGTAAGCAATATGATAATAGGGATAAAGAACTTATCTAATCCAATCTCTTCCTTAATCTCAACGTGCCATGATCTACTGACTATCCTTAGAAAGAAATACATGCATAAAATCCTCAGCCACCACCATCTTAATTGCTTCCCCGCGCTAACAAAGACAGTTTCGCATTCTTAACCAATCTATCCAAGGGAGGATCCAATCTTCTGACAAACCCATGGAGAAGGGTCTCGTCTTCCACAGAAGAGCATGTCGGACTAGGCTGACGTAAGATCAATTGATAATATGCCTCCGTAAGTTTGCCTGCTTGAGAAAAAACTCTATAAACTCATTTATCTTCTCTTCCATGGGGACAAAACCTTTGATGGAGGTAAGCTTTCATGTCCTCCCATCTCAGACTAAACCATTAACTTTCAATTTGGCAAGATCCATCTTACTGTACCCCGCACATGTTACACTACTCGTCCATAGAATCTGTCCAATTCAACACTCCCTCTCTCCAAGGTTTTTACCCTTGCCTCGAAATGGCTATGGTGGTTGTGACCCATATACGAAGTGCTTCCTTGACATCCTTATCCAATGCCTTAATTCTAGATATGACATCATCCATCCCTCGTGATTATTCTAAAACAAAAGACCGTCGTAGGCTTGGCCAGCCAATCGAGATCCTGTATCAAGGAATATAATGGCCCAGAGTCGTACACATCAATCTATGAACACTAAGGTCTCGTGGAGGTGGTGCTTAGAGAACTATCCCTCTTGTAACCGACAGTTCACTGAGGATCATGGCAAAGGCAATGTTCTCTGCCAACTGCTCATGCCGACTATAGGTGGTGTGCCATGATCTACTGACTATCCTAAGCACACGTGTACCTCCGCCCATCATTCAGTAGTACTCAGAAAGTAGAGGCTCTCCAATTATCGAGCCGAGATGACTTAATCTGCGTAATGAAGGTGCTTGAAGGCAAAGGCTATGGTGTCATCCTATAGAGACAGCTCAGGGACTCGAGATAGATAGGGTCTCACCATCCGATTTGCTGCTTTATCTGAAAGCGAAACTGGATAAGATACTGTAAGTTTTGGTTTTAGGCTAGAATAGGCACCGTTAGGGCCTCTTAGAGGTTGGTGGCACGAGAAGAAAGTTTTGAGTAAAAGAAAAAAGGGGAGGAAAATAAAGGAGGTACCTATTCTAGGGTTTGAATCCATTCGCGCTCTTGACAAGGATTTGATTCCCACACTTTGTGCACTCAAGCCTTCTTTCACTCCACACTCTATGGTCATTTGCCTAGCCCGTTATCTTCACCATTAACCTTATCCTATTTTCTTGCACACATGTACACACCTTCGCTACACTGGTATTGAAAGAGGCTGCTTTCGTGCAAATTTTGCATATGCACATTTGGAGAGGATTTGAGGTCTAGAGGATTGATCACACATATTTTTAGTGATTGTTAGGCATGTTACATGGGGGTGAGGGGAGAGCGTGTTTTCAGGGATCTATTGTGGGTCTTGTTCACACGTGATTGCACCCTGTATGAGTCACGTGTGGGGCTTGTGTTGAGCATTGGTTGTGGCGTTTTTTCACACGCTTGTGCACTTTGGGTAGTGTTCACACACGACCATGGGTTATGATTCTTATTACTTTTACCCTTCAGTTGGGCACCATGGTACGACTTCGCATCATCATCGCGCGAGCAAGACGACATCGTTTTGATTGTTTTTTCGTTTACGATCGGATCATGGGAGAGCCGCTCATGCACTATTATCGTCGCTCTACGATCGATATTATGAGTTGCCATTTTGTGTCATGGTTCACATATCTTTTGTCAATTTCACACGTACGTTTAGTAGTACTTCAAGGCTGTAAGGTTCCCCCCTTCTAAAATGGGAGAAACACTTAAGATAGTCCGCTAAGTCTTATCTTAGAGAAAATTTCCTACTCATCGACACCTTGACCATACAGAGATTCAAGGATACGATTCATAGGTAAGACCTAGTTCTATCCCACAGGGGGAGCATGGTCTTCTAAAATCAAATCACCCATAGGGTAATTGATCACATATTAGGCAGCTACTAGTCTTGATTCCTAGAGACAACGCTTTTTTCCTCATCCATGCAAGGCACAGCCGTTGGCCTAGTCTTCTAGAATAGAATTGCTCGAGAACCTATTTATCTAACGTAGGGCTTTCACTTAATATGTTGGAAAGCTACCCGATTAATCGGGTCCACCCGTCCGTAGGATGGTGCCGTCGGGGCATTCCATCCTCCCACTTTCCACCCTACTCACGCGTCAATTTATTTTCTAATTAATCCTACCACACTGTTTGACATAAACAAACATGTTCCTTAATTAAGGCCCTTTCACAAGGTTTATTAAAACAGCCTTTGCCTTTTTCCACAATACAATAATGCCAAAGATAAGATTTATAAAAACAAAGTTTAAACATAAATCAATTTCATACAAGCCAAACTGGCTCTCTTATTCTTTTCCTTTATACCGCCGATGATCTAGAATTCGGCCTTCCAGCCTCCACATGCTGGGCAAAACTCTACGGGACCATACACCTCATCGTCGGCCGCCGCTGGCGAGGACTCAAGCCGGCCTGTCGCCCTCTCAGGCTCCATCGCTCGATCCTCCCGCCCCTCAGAGGGATGTCTGCGCACTAGGGTGGGCTAATTCACCGCACTAGCCTGGGCCCTCAGAACTAGGCAGCATCATCACAATCACTTGCCTCAATCGGCAAACCTCATTCTCCCAATGGTATGAGGGATACCATGGGCCAACTCCGGGCCTTACTAACATCTCCGCCGTCCAGCTATACAAGCACAAGAACGGGGCAGCGTCAAGGCAGGGAGAGTTGTACCTGTACCTTAATTTAACCAAGATAGCAATCCATTTACTCAACTAAACCATAGGACTAGAATCCATGTCACCTTCTTAAGAAAACAATCCTTTTCACAAAGATTTTAGCATTTCAACTTGAGATTGCGATAAGACATTCTTTATTAAGGCATATGCTATTGCTTAAAAGAATACAAACTTTAAATGGTAAATCAATTAAATAGATCACTGTAACAATCAATAGAGAAGCCGGGGCCATACCTCAACCCCTAGGAATGATATATAATTGAAAAACAAAATATGTATATACCTTATATAAATTTGTCGTTTATCGTTGCCTTTGCTCGTTAACAAGAGCTTTAGAACTTGACATATGAGAATAGAGTCTTCTAATACCTTGTCTTATGATTGAAATCATCCAATCATCTCCAAGCTTTATCTCCTCTTACTCATACTGTGACTCTTCTCTCTTTCTAAGATCTATGGTGGCAAAATAGCCTTCTCTTTTACAGGGCTATGGCATACTATTCTTTCTCTAAAAGAAAAGCTATGGAGTTTTGGTCTCTTCCTCCAAAAGACTATAGCAATCTAAGCTTCTTTTCTGGGATATTAGATAAGAATGAAGGGATATATGCATCTCAAACTCTAGGATTACCTTGAGGCTACTTGCTGTCTTCTCACAGTTTTCTCTATGTAGAGACCCTGACAGAAATAGCAAATTATTTTGGCCATAACTCTCTGATAAAAACTCAGAATATGGTCATATAACCAGTCAAAAGAACGGGAAGGTATCTGGTCTACAAGCCATCGCGGGCAGAATAGGCAAAAACGTGTGTATATAGCCCCAAACGCGCCATCTTTGGAAACACGTTGTTTTTCCACATTTTTAGTATGCATGGACTCTAAACGTGTAAAAGTACTCTAAATATGACCTCTTATCACCTAAAATCGAAATTCTATTTTTGGGGATACTTATCTCTTAATAGAACTATTCTTATGTTCTTATTTCTTTTAGGATTTTTGAAGCTAATATTTTTATTCTAACACTTTTTTAATGTTTCTAGCCTTATTGTCTCACTCTTTCTAATTAGACTCTCTTTTCTTATTGAAATCTATATTAAAAGAGACACATACATACATGGCTTGGGAGGGACGTTACAATCTCCCCCACTTAAAAGATTCGAGATGTCCTCATCTCGCGAGCTGGGGTAGTATCTAAGTGAATCCTCTTGTCTCTTTCAAAGTGGTGTCCCCACACTAGGTAAAAATCTTCTTTTATCTAAACATTGTTCTTAAAGAGTCTTTTATTTCATGTGCTTGGCTCGTTTTGTTGTGCCTCCAAAAGGTCTTGATTATTCTAAAGTTAATTGGCCTTATTATCCTAATTTCATGCATCCATATACCTCTCATATGATATGAACCTTAGAACTCCTTATTCTATACGCCCATGTAATATAGTACTTAACAAATTGTCATGGAGAAACGTAAGGGAATCAATCTTTTACGTAATCTAACCCATGATAGTAATTTCATAATCTTATTATCGTCTTGTAGAATACCTCTATTCATCATGCACATTACTTCACATGAATCTTGCACCAATCCTCTTCTATTTACTCATAGAAATACTTGTTGAATTCGGTTATCTTTAACCCTGCTATCCCTATTTCTTGACCTAATTTTTGCTCTAGCTCATGATTCCTTGTAGCCAGGGGTGGGCTTGACGTCCCTCTTGAATTAGGAAGCCTCTTCTTGATTAACATGAAAGAACTCATGTTCTTCTCGACACTTTCTATATATATATATAAAAAACTTTATCAGAGTCTCTGGCTATAATTATGGCTTCTGAAATAGAGGATGGTTTCACATTCTTGATGAGGTTATTCAATGGTAGATTAAGCTTCCAAATGAATTGATGGAGAAGAGTTACCTTATCCATCTCTGGAGCAAATCGGAGAAGTTTAACAAAAGTTTGGTGGTATTCTTTTAGGGTCTTTCCTTCTTGGGTTAGCTCCAAAAATTCGTTCATTTTATCCTCTCGAAATCCTAGAGGTGACTCTTCTCTCTTTCTAAGATCTATGGTGGCAAAATAGCCTTCTCTTTTACAGGGCTATGGCATACTATTCTTTCTCTAAAAGAAAAGCTATGGAGTTTTGGTCTCTTCCTCCAAAAGACTATAGCAATCTAAGCTTCTTTTCTGGGATATTAGATAAGAATGAAGGGATATATGCATCTCAAACTCTAGGATTACCTTGAGGCTACTTGCTGTCTTCTCACAGTTTTCTCTATGTAGAGACCCTGACAGAAATAGCAAATTATTTTGGCCATAACTCTCTGATAAAAACTCAGAATATGGTCATATAACCAGTCAAAAGAACGGGAAGGTATCTGGTCTACAAGCCATCGCGGGCAGAATAGGCAAAAACGTGTGTATATAGCCCCAAACGCGCCATCTTTGGAAACACGTTGTTTTTCCACATTTTTAGTATGCATGGACTCTAAACGTGTAAAAGTACTCTAAATATGACCTCTTATCACCTAAAATCGAAATTCTATTTTTGGGGATACTTATCTCTTAATAGAACTATTCTTATGTTCTTATTTCTTTTAGGATTTTTGAAGCTAATATTTTTATTCTAACACTTTTTTAATGTTTCTAGCCTTATTGTCTCATTCTTTCTAATTAGACTCTCTTTTCTTATTGAAATCTATATTAAAAGAGACACATACATACATGGCTTGGGAGGGACGTTACAAAGGCTGAGGACCTCTACACCCTCATTTACAGACTCCACACTATGAAGAGATGGCATACTCATGCCATTGTTGGACGTTGGAGCTTGCACGTTTGTTGCCTAGTCATATGAGGTGTTCTTTTGATGAGGAGGATATATGGTCCACATACGGCAACTTTGTTGACCCACTCTGTGCTCGAATGCGTTGACACAGAAGGTTCGGCATTGTTCGCATTCATGGGATGAGTCTTCTTTTGGTGACTTGTACGAGTGTCTGACACTCTTAAGCCGCCATGATTACGTTCTTAATACTATAGACTACATCGGTGCACGGATCTGATGATGATGATGATGATGTATCTTATATAAACCCATACGCATGATGATCTATTACACACACATACGATGATATTGATGTATCACACACACATGTGCACATGATGATACATACACATATATTTGCACATGATGATATGGACACTGATGCTGACGTATGTGATAGCGATGTGTGTGAGCTAGATCATGTGGGCATGATCTGGAGAGGGGGCAGGGATGATGGCATCGAGCATTATGAGTGTTCATATATCTAGGCCTACCTTCTCATCATCCAATACATGACTTGGATCTAGAACATACTTCTTCTTTCTTCAAATGAGCTCGCATGAAAATACATTGTGGATCTTCAAGTATGGAGGAGGGAATAAAAGTTCAAGAGCTCAATCTCCAACTTTCCTCCTTTTCATGCACAGTCTATGACTTAATCTCCAACTTTCCTCATATTTGTGTAGGGTTTATGTTATATGGGCAAAAACTTCTTGTACTTTTTCCCAAGGAGAGGGATTTTCTGTGGTTGGGTCGTATACCAACAAGGAAGACCATATCACCTTCATCAAATTCTCTAGTAGTCTACTTGAGATCAACACGCTACTTTTTTCTATCGTGAGTAGCTTTGATATCCTTTTTTATAGTCCGCATTGAACAATCCACTTTATCTATTTGCTTCAAGACTTCCACTCTGACCAGTGGGTTGAACTAAATCAATGGTGTTGCACAATCTACTATAAGATGCATCGCAATAAAATTATACCGATTGTAGAGAATTCATCCATTTTTTGGGTTCCCTTCCATGGAATGCTCGAAGAATGTCTTTGATTACCGTCTCTGCCTAATCATCAATTTCTAGATAGTACCAAAATCTATAGAGCTACAGCTTCAAAGCATTTATTCCAAGAGTAGGACACATGAATTCAGCACCGCGATCCCTAACTATCCTTCCAAAGTAAAGTCTAAATATATCCTTTGGAATGACTTTTAGCAAACAGCAAGAGCAGTATAAGTCTTTTTCAAAAGAATCGAATGAGCAACCTTCGTCAAGCGATCTACCACACGGCTAAGATGGAATCATGTCCTGCATCGACTGAAGAAAAATCTAATGATGGAATCCATGCTTATGTATTCTAATTGTATATGTGCAATAGGATGCACGTGTCTCGGCGTTTTTGTCATTTCACCTTTGCAAGGCTAAAAGAAATGCTTCTTTGTAGCAGCCACCATGACGGTCTTCACTTAGCTGGGGCGTGTCACGAGTTTTCTTTAGAATCCTATTATTAAGATCTCTATCTTGAAAAATATATAACCGATTATTGAAGTACAAGCATCCACCTCTAACGTGAATCCATGAATTTTCTTTACTTCTAGGGTTGCCTTTACTTTTGCGGTAAGCAATATGATAATAGGGATAAAGAACTTATCTAATCCAATCTCTTCCTTAATCTCAACGTGCCATGATCTACTGACTATCCTTAGAAAGAAATACATGCATAAAATCCTCAGCCACCACCATCTTAATTGCTTCCCCGTGCTAACAAAGACAGTTTCGCATTCTTAACCAATCTATCCAAGGGAGGATCCAATCTTCTGACAAACCCATGGAGAAGGGTCTCGTCTTCCACAGAAGAGCATGTCGGACTAGGCTTACGTAAGATCAATTGATAATATGCCTCCGTAAGTTTGCCTGCTTGAGAAAAAACTCTATAAACTCATTTATCTTCTCTTCCATGGGGACAAAACCTTTGATGGAGGTAAGCTTTCATGTCCTCCCATCTCAGACTATACCATTAACTTTCAATTTGGCAAGATCCATCTTACTGTACCCCGCACATGTTACACTACTCGTCCATAGAATCTGTCCAATTCAACACTCCCTCTCTCCAAGGTTTTTACCCTTGCCTCGAAATGGCTATGGTGGTTGTGACCCATATACGAAGTGCTTCCTTGACATCCTTATCCAATGCCTTAATTCTAGATATGACATCATCCATCCCTCGTGATTATTCTAAAACAAAAGACCGTCGTAGGCTTGGCCAGCCAATCGAGATCCTGTATCAAGGAATATAATGGCCCAGAGTCGTACACATCAATCTATGAACACTAAGGTCTCGTGGAGGTGGTGCTTAGAGAACTATCCCTCTTGTAACCAATAGTTCACTAAGGATCATGGCAAAGGCAATGTTCTCTGCCAACTGCTCATGCCGACTATAGGTGGTGTGCCATGATCTACTGACTATCCTAAGCACACGTGTACCTCCGCCCATCATTCAGTAGTACTCAGAAAGTAGAGGCTCTCCAATTATCGAGCCGAGATGACTTAATCTGCGTAATGAAGGTGCTTGAAGGCAAAGGCTATGGTGTCATCCTATAGAGACAGCTCAGGGACTCCAGATAGATAGGGTCTCACCATCCGATTTGCTGCTTTATCTGAAAGCGAAACTGGATAAGATACTGTAAGTTTTGGTTTTAGGCTAGAATAGGCACCGTTAGGGCCTCTTAGAGGTTGGTGGCACGAGAAGAAAGTTTTGAGTAAAAGAAAAAAGGGGAGGAAAATAAAGGAGGTACCTATTCTAGGGTTTGAATCCATTCGCGCTCTTGACAAGGATTTGATTCCCACACTTTGTGCACTCAAGCCTTCTTTCACTCCACACTCTATGGTCATTTGCCTAGCCCGTTATCTTCACCATTAACCTTATCCTATTTTCTTGCACACATGTACACACCTTCGCTACACTGGTATTGAAAGAGGCTGCTTTCGTGCAAATTTTGCATACGCACATTTGGAGAGGATTTGAGGTCTAGAGGATTGATCACACATATTTTTAGTGATTGTTAGGCATGTTACATGGGGGTGAGGGGAGAGCGTGTTTTCAGGGATCTATTGTGGGTCTTGTTCACACGTGATTGCACCCTGTATGAGTCACGTGTGGGGCTTGTGTTGAGCATTGGTTGTGGCGTTTTTTCACACGCTTGTGCACTTTGGGTAGTGTTCACACACGACCATGGGTTATGATTCTTATTACTTTTACCCTTCAGTTGGGCACCATGGTACGACTTCGCATCATCATCGCGCGAGCAAGACGACATCGTTTTGATTGTTTTTTCGTTTACGATCGGATCATGGGAGAGCCGCTCATGCACTATTATCGTCGCTCTACGATCGATATTATGAGTTGCCATTTTGTGTCATGGTTCACATATCTTTTGTCAATTTCACACGTACGTTTAGTAGTACTTCAAGGCTGTAAGGTTCCCCCCTTCTAAAATGGGAGAAACACTTAAGATAGTCCGCTAAGTCTTATCTTAGAGAAAATTTCCTACTCATCGACACCTTGACCATACAGAGATTCAAGGATACGATTCATAGATAAGACCTAGTTCTATCCCACAGGGGGAGCATGGTCTTCTAAAATCAAATCACCCATAGGATAATTGATCACATATTAGGCAGCTACTAGTCTTGATTCCTAGAGACAACGCTTTTTTCCTCATCCATGCAAGGCACAGCCGTTGGCCTAGTCTTCTAGAATAGAATTGCTCGAGAACCTATTTATCTAACGTAGGACTTTCACTTAATATGTTGGAAAGCTACCCGATTAATCGGGTCCACCCGTCCGTAGGATGGTGCCGTCGGGGCATTCCATCCTCCCACTTTCCACCCTACTCACGCGTCAATTTATTTTCTAATTAATCCTACCACACTGTTTGACATAAACAAACATGTTCCTTAATTAAGGCCCTTTCACAAGGTTTATTAAAACAGCCTTTGCCTTTTTCCACAATACAATAATGCCAAAGATAAGATTTATAAAAACAAAGTTTAAACATGAATCAATTTCATACAAGCCAAACTGGCTCTCTTATTCTTTTCCTTTATACCGCCGATGATCTAGAATTCGGCCTTCCAGCCTCCACATGCTGGGCAAAACTCTACGGGACCATACACCTCATCGTCGGCCGCCGCCGCCGCTGGCGAGGACTCAAGCCGGCCTGTCGCCCTCTCAGGCTCCATCGCTCGATCCTCCCGCCCCTCAGAGGGATGTCTGCGCACTAGGGTGGGCTAATTCACCGCACTAGCCTGGGCCCTCAGAACTAGGCAGCATCATCACAATCACTTGCCTCAATCGGCAAACCTCATTCTCCCAATGGTATGAGGGATACCATGGGCCAACTCCGGGCCTTACTAACGTCTCCGCCGTCCAGCTATACAAGCACAAGAACGGGGCAGCGTCAAGGCAGGGAGAGTTGTACCTGTACCTTAATTTAACCAAGATAGCAATCCATTTACTCAACTAAACCATAGGACTAGAATCCATGTCACCTTCGTAAGAAAACAATCCTTTTCACAAAGATTTTAGCATTTCAACTTGAGATTGCGATAAGACATTCTTTATTAAGGCATATGCTATTGCTTAAAAGAATACAAACTTTAAATGGTAAATCAATTAAATAGATCACTGTAACAATCAATAGAGAAGCCGGGGCCATACCTCAACCCCTAGGAATGATATATAATTGAAAAACAAAATATGTATATACCTTATATAAATTTGTCGTTTATCGTTGCCTTTGCTCGTTAACAAGAGCTTTAGAACTTGACATATGAGAATAGAGTCTTCTAATACCTTGTCTTATGATTGAAATCATCCAATCATCTCCAAGCTTTATCTCCTCTTACTCATACTGTGACTCTTCTCTCTTTCTAAGATCTATGGTGGCAAAATAGCCTTCTCTTTTACAGGGCTATGGCATACTATTCTTTCTCTAAAAGAAAAGCTATGGAGTTTTGGTCTCTTCCTCCAAAAGACTATAGCAATCTAAGCTTCTTTTCTGGGATATTAGATAAGAATGAAGGGATATATGCATCTCAAACTCTAGGATTACCTTGAGGCTACTTGCTGTCTTCTCACAGTTTTCTCTATGTAGAGACCCTGACAGAAATAGCAAATTATTTTGGCCATAACTCTCTGATAAAAACTCAGAATATGGTCATATAACCAGTCAAAAGAACGGGAAGGTATCTGGTCTACAAGCCATCGCGGGCAGAATAGGCAAAAACGTGTGTATATAGCCACAAACGCGCCATCTTTGGAAACACGTTGTTTTTCCACATTTTTAGTATGCATGGACTCTAAATGTGTAAAAGTACTCTAAATATGACCTCTTATCACCTAAAATCGAAATTCTATTTTTGGGGATACTTATCTCTTAATAGAACTATTCTTATGTTCTTATTTCTTTTAGGATTTTTGAAGCTAATATTTTTATTCTAACACTTTCTTAATGTTTCTAGCCTTATTGTCTCACTCTTTCTAATTAGACTCTCTTTTCTTATTGAAATCTATATTAAAAGAGACACATACATACATGGCTTGGGAGGGACGTTACAATCTCTCCCACTTAAAAGATTCGAGATGTCCTCATCTCGCGAGCTGGGGTAGTATCTAAGTGAATCCTCTTGTCTCTTTCAAAGTGGTGTCCCCACACTAGGTAAAAATCTTCTTTTATCTAAACATTGTTCTTAAAGAGTCTTTTATTTCATGTGCTTGGCTCGTTTTGTTGTGCCTCCAAAAGGTCTTGATTATTCTAAAGTTAATTGGCCTTATTATCCTAATTTCATGCATCCATATACCTCTCATATGATATGAACCTTAGAACTCCTTATTCTATACGCCCATGTAATATAGTACTTAACAAATTGTCATGGAGAAACGTAAGGGAATCAATCTTTTACGTAATCTAACCCATGATAGTAATTTCATAATCTTATTATCGTCTTGTAGAATACCTCTATTCATCATGCACATTACTTCACATGAATCTTGCACCAATCCTCTTCTATTTACTCATAGAAATACTTGTTGAATTCGGTTATCTTTAACCCTGCTATCCCTATTTCTTGACCTAATTTTTGCTCTAGCTCATGATTCCTTGTAGCCAGGGGTGGGCTTGACATCCCTCTTGAATTAGGAAGCCTCTTCTTGATTAACATGAAAGAACTCATGTTCTTCTCGACACTTTCTATATATATATATATATAAAACTTTATCATAGTCTCTGGCTATAATTATGGCTTCTGAAATAGAGGATGGTTTCACATTCTTGATGAGGTTATTCAATGGTAGATTAAGCTTCCAAATGAATTGATGGAGAAGAGTTACCTTATCCATCTCTGGAGCAAATCGGAGAAGTTTAACAAAAGTTTGGTGGTATTCTTTTAGGGTCTTTCCTTCTTGGGTTAGCTCCAAAAATTCGTTCATTTTATCCTCTCGAAATCCTAGAGGACAAAACCTTTCACGAAGGTGTACTTTCATGGCATCTCATATAACTGATTTTAGCTCCAGTGGTTAGATTGACAACAATGCTTCTAACTTTCTAGCTCCAATGGTTAGATTGACAACAATGCTTCCAACTAATTTGGCATTTCGTATGATTTTTAGACGTGAGCAAGAGTGAGCTTGCTTCTTTCATTGTATCCATTAAAAGTTCAAAACTATCAAATACTTATCATAGCACCACATCTGAAGACAGTCAGGATTAATACATTTGAGATCTTCATTTTTTTGAGAATTACACATCTGGTATCTTGGGATTGACACATTTCGTGTCTTGGAAATGACACATCCAAAGATTATCAGGATTGACACATCTAAGAGCAGGATCCTCTGGGAATTACACATCCGAAGTTAGACCCATGTTTGTCTAAGATGGGTTCTAGATCTTGGATGATGGTCCTAGTGTAAAGTATCGAATGGATGGCATTCACACGTCAACTATTCAAATCTTAATGGAGTTACAATCTTAATAATTTATAATATGCAAGTTAATGAGATATATCCTGAAAATTTCTCTAAACAAGTTTCGGTCTATCCTTCTAGTCATTCAGTCTCTCACTAGTTTCTTAATTTGATCACCCTATGTTTTCCTCACAAAAGGTTTTCTTCCCAATCTCATTTCTTGAATTTATTGTACAAATATCTTGCGTGTGCACCCCCAAGATACAAGCACAAATTCATAGGATGATTATCTCAACATGTGAGGATATTCAAATCACTTCTATGGCCAGTAGAGATGATTGATTCATCCTCATATGATAAACAATCACTTGTTTTAATCCCTTGATAGTTAACCTTTGAAAAACAAATCCTAGGAACTAAGATCGGCTCTAATACCACTTGTAAGGTTCCCCCCTTCTAAAATGGGAGAAACACTTAAGATAGTCCGCTAAGTCTTATCTTAGAGAAAATTTCCTACTCATCGACACCTTGACCATACAGAGATTCAAGGATACGATTCATAGGTAAGACCTAGTTCTATCCCACAGGGGGAGCATGGTCTTCTAAAATCAAATCACCCATAGGGTAATTGATCACATATTAGGCAGCTACTAGTCTTGATTCCTAGAGACAACGCTTTTTTCCTCATCCATGCAAGGCACAGCCGTTGGCCTAGTCTTCTAGAATAGAATTGCTCGAGAACCTATTTATCTAACGTAGGGCTTTCACTTAATATGTTGGAAAGCTACCCGATTAATCGGGTCCACCCGTCCGTAGGATGGTGCCGTCGGGGCATTCCATCCTCCCACTTTCCACCCTACTCACGCGTCAATTTATTTTCTAATTAATCCTACCACACTGTTTGACATAAACAAACATGTTCCTTAATTAAGGCCCTTTCACAAGGTTTATTAAAACAGCCTTTGCCTTTTTCCACAATACAATAATGCCAAAGATAAGATTTATAAAAACAAAGTTTAAACATGAATCAATTTCATACAAGCCAAACTGGCTCTCTTATTCTTTTCCTTTATACTGCCGATGATCTAGAATTCGGCCTTCCAGCCTCCACATGCTGGGCAAAACCCTACGGGACCATACACCTCATCGTCGGCCGCCGCTGGCGAGGACTCAAGCCGGCCTGTCGCCCTCTCAGGCTCCATCGCTCGATCCTCCCGCCCCTCAGAGGGATGTCTGCGCACTAGGGTGGGCTAATTCACCGCACTAGCCTGGGCCCTCAGAACTAGGCAGCATCATCACAATCACTTGCCTCAATCGGCAAACCTCATTCTCCCAATGGTATGAGGGATACCATGGGCCAACTCCGGGCCTTACTAACGTCTCCGCCGTCCAGCTATACAAGCACAAGAACGGGGCAGCGTCAAGGCAGGGAGAGTTGTACCTGTACCTTAATTTAACCAAGATAGCAATCCATTTACTCAACTAAACCATAGGACTAGAATCCATGTCACCTTCTTAAGAAAACAATCCTTTTCACAAAGATTTTAGCATTTCAACTTGAGATTGCGATAAGACATTCTTTATTAAGGCATATGCTATTGCTTAAAAGAATACAAACTTTAAATGGTAAATCAATTAAATAGATCACTGTAACAATCAATAGAGAAGCCGGGGCCATACCTCAACCCCTAGGAATGATATATAATTGAAAAACAAAATATGTATATACCTTATATAAATTTGTCGTTTATCGTTGCCTTTGCTCGTTAACAAGAGCTTTAGAACTTGACATATGAGAATAGAGTCTTCTAATACCTTGTCTTATGATTGAAATCATCCAATCATCTCCAAGCTTTATCTCCTCTTACTCATACTGTGACTCTTCTCTCTTTCTAAGATCTATGCTGGCAAAATAGCCTTCTCTTTTACAGGGCTATGGCATACTATTCTTTCTCTAAAAGAAAAGCTATGGAGTTTTGGTCTCTTCCTCCAAAAGACTATAGCAATCTAAGCTTTTTTTCTGAGATATTAGATAAGAATGAAGGGATATATGCATCTCAAACTCTAGGATTACCTTGAGGCTACTTGCTGTCTTCTCACAGTTTTCTCTATGTAGAGACCCTGACAGAAATAGCAAATTATTTTGGCCATAACTCTCTGATAAAAACTCAGAATATGGTCATATAACCAGTCAAAAGAACGGGAAGGTATCTGGTCTACAAGCCATCGCGGGCAGAATAGGCAAAAACGTGTGTATATAGCCACAAACGCGCCATCTTTGGAAACACGTTGTTTTTCCACATTTTTAGTATGCATGGACTCTAAATGTGTAAAAGTACTCTAAATATGACCTCTTATCACCTAAAATCGAAATTCTATTTTTGGGGATACTTATCTCTTAATAGAACTATTCTTATGTTCTTATTTCTTTTAGGATTTTTGAAGCTAATATTTTTATTCTAACACTTTTTTAATGTTTCTAGCCTTATTGTCTCACTCTTTCTAATTAGACTCTCTTTTCTTATTGAAATCTATATTAAAAGAGACACATACATACATGGCTTGGGAGGGACGTTACAAAGGCTGAGGACCTCTACACCCTCATTTACAGACTCCACACTATGAAGAGATGGCATACTCATGCCATTGTTGGACGTTGGAGCTTGCACGTTTGTTGCCTAGTCATATGAGGTGTTCTTTTGATGAGGAGGATATATGGTCCACATACGGCAACTTTGTTGACCCACTCTGTGCTCGAATGCGTTGACACAGAAGGTTCGGCATTGTTCGCATTCATGGGATGAGTCTTCTTTTGGTGACTTGTACGAGTGTCTGACACTCTTAAGCCGCCATGATTACGTTCTTAATACTATAGACTACATCGGTGCACGGATCTGATGATGATGATGATGATGTATCTTATATAAACCCATACGCATGATGATCTATTACACACACATACGATGATATTGATGTATCACACACACATGTGCACATGATGATACATACACATATATTTGCACATGATGATATGGACACTGATGCTGACATATGTGATAGCGATGTGTGTGAGCTAGATCATGTGGGCATGATCTGGAGAGGGGGCAGGGATGATGGCATCGAGCATTATGAGTGTTCATATATCTAGGCCTACCTTCTCATCATCCAATACATGACTTGGATCTAGAACATACTTCTTCTTTCTTCAAATGAGCTCGCATGAAAATACATTGTGGATCTTCAAGTATGGAGGAGGGAATAAAAGTTCAAGAGCTCAATCTCCAACTTTCCTCCTTTTCATGCACAGTCTATGACTTAATCTCCAACTTTCCTCATATTTGTGTAGGGTTTATGTTATATGGGCAAAAACTTCTTGTACTTTTCCCCAAGGAGAGGGATTTTCTGTGGTTGGGTCGTATACCAACAAGGAAGACCATATCACCTTCATCAAATTCTCTAGTAGTCTACTTGAGATCAACACGCTACTTTTTTCTATCGTGAGTAGCTTTGATATCCTTTTTTATAGTCCGCATTGAACAATCCACTTTATCTATTTGCTTCAAGACTTCCACTCTGACCAGTGGGTTGAACTAAATCAATGGTGTTGCACAATCTACTATAAGATGCATCGCAATAAAATTATACCGATTGTAGAGAATTCATCCATTTTTTGGGTTCCCTTCCATGGAATGCTCGAAGAATGTCTTTGATTACCGTCTCTGCCTAATCATCAATTTCTAGATAGTACCAAAATCTATAGAGCTACAGCTTCAAAGCATTTATTCCAAGAGTAGGACACATGAATTCAGCACCGCGATCCCTAACTATCCTTCCAAAGTAAAGTCTAAATATATCCTTTGGAATGACTTTTAGCAAACAGCAAGAGCAGTATAAGTCTTTTTCAAAAGAATCGAATGAGCAACCTTCGTCAAGCGATCTACCACACGGCTAAGATGGAATCATGTCCTGCATCGACTGAAGAAAAATCTAATGATGGAATCCATGCTTATGTATTCTAATTGTATATGTGAAATAGGATGCACGTGTCTCGGCGTTTTTGTCATTTCACCTTTGCAAGGCTAAAAGAAATGCTTCTTTGTAGCAGCCACCATGACGGTCTTCACTTAGCTGGGGCGTGTCACGAGTTTTCTTTAGAATCCTATTATTAAGATCTCTATCTTGAAAAATATATAACCGATTATTGAAGTACAAGCATCCACCTCTAACGTGAATCCATGAATTTTCTTTACTTCTAGGGTTGCCTTTACTTTTGCGGTAAGCAATATGATAATAGGGATAAAGAACTTATCTAATCCAATCTCTTCCTTAATCTCAACGTGCCATGATCTACTGACTATCCTTAGAAAGAAATACATGCATAAAATCCTCAGCCACCACCATCTTAATTGCTTCCCCGCGCTAACAAAGACAGTTTCGCATTCTTAACCAATCTATCCAAGGGAGGATCCAATCTTCTGACAAACCCATGGAGAAGGGTCTCGTCTTCCACAGAAGAGCATGTCGGACTAGGCTGACGTAAGATCAATTGATAATATGCCTCCGTAAGTTTGCCTGCTTGAGAAAAAACTCTATAAACTCATTTATCTTCTCTTCCATGGAGACAAAACCTTTGATGGAGGTAAGCTTTCATGTCCTCCCATCTCAGACTATACCATTAACTTTCAATTTGGCAAGATCCATCTTACTGTACCCCGCACATGTTACACTACTCGTCCATAGAATCTGTCCAATTCAACACTCCCTCTCTCCAAGGTTTTTACCCTTGCCTCGAAATGGCTATGGTGGTTGTGACCCATATACGAAGTGCTTCCTTGACATCCTTATCCAATGCCTTAATTCTAGATATGACATCATCCATCCCTCGTGATTATTCTAAAACAAAAGACCGTCGTAGGCTTGGCCAGCCAATCGAGATCCTGTATCAAGGAATATAATGGCCCAGAGTCGTACACATCAATCTATGAACACTAAGGTCTCGTGGAGGTGGTGCTTAGAGAACTATCCCTCTTGTAACCGATAGTTCACTAAGGATCATGGCAAAGGCAATGTTCTCTGCCAACTGCTCATGCCGACTATAGGTGGTGTGCCATGATCTACTGACTATCCTAAGCACACGTGTACCTCCGCCCATCATTCAGTAGTACTCAGAAAGTAGAGGCTCTCCAATTATCGAGCCGAGATGACTTAATCTGCGTAATGAAGGTGCTTGAAGGCAAAGGCTATGGTGTCATCCTATAGAGACAGCTCAGGGACTCCAGATAGATAGGGTCTCACCATCCGATTTGCTGCTTTATCTGAAAGCGAAACTGGATAAGATACTGTAAGTTTTGGTTTTAGGCTAGAATAGGCACCGTTAGGGCCTCTTAGAGGTTGGTGGCACGAGAAGAAAGTTTTGAGTAAAAGAAAAAAGGGGAGGAAAATAAAGGAGGTACCTATTCTAGGGTTTGAATCCATTCGCGCTCTTGACAAGGATTTGATTCCCACACTTTGTGCACTCAAGCCTTCTTTCACTCCACACTCTATGGTCATTTGCCTAGCCCGTTATCTTCACCATTAACCTTATCCTATTTTCTTGCACACATGTACACACCTTCGCTACACTGGTATTGAAAGAGGCTGCTTTCGTGCAAATTTTGCATACGCACATTTGGAGAGGATTTGAGGTCTAGAGGATTGATCACACATATTTTTAGTGATTGTTAGGCATGTTACATGGGCGTGAGGGGAGAGCGTGTTTTCAGGGATCTATTGTGGGTCTTGTTCACACGTGATTGCACCCTGTATGAGTCACGTGTGGGGCTTGTGTTGAGCATTGGTTGTGGCGTTTTTTCACACGCTTGTGCACTTTGGGTAGTGTTCACACACGACCATGGGTTATGATTCTTATTACTTTTACCCTTCAGTTGGGCACCATGGTACGACTTTGCATCATCATCGCGCGAGCAAGACGACATCGTTTTGATTGTTTTTTCGTTTACGATCGGATCATGGGAGAGCCGCTCATGCACTATGATCGTCGCTCTACGATCGATATTATGAGTTGCCATTTTGTGTCATGGTTCACATATCTTTTGTCAATTTCACACGTACGTTTAGTAGTACTTCAAGGCTGAGGACCTCTACACCCTCATTTACAGACTCCACACTATGAAGAGATGGCATACTCATGCCATTGTTGGACGTTGGAGCTTGCACGTTTGTTGCCTAGTCATATGAGGTGTTCTTTTGATGAGGAGGATATATGGTCCACATACGGCAACTTTGTTGACCCACTCTGTGCTCGAATGCGTTGACACAGAAGGTTCGACATTGTTCGCATTCATGGGATGAGTCTTCTTTTGGTGACTTGTACGAGTGTCTGACACTCTTAAGCCGCCATGATTACGTTCTTAATACTATAGACTACATCGGTGCACGGATCTGATGATGATGATGATGATGTATCTTATAGAAACCCATACGCATGATGATCTATTACACACACATACGATGATATTGATGTATCACACACACATGTGCACATGATGATACATACACATATATTTGCACATGATGATATGGACACTGATGCTGACGTATGTCATAGCGATGTGTGTGAGCTAGATCATGTGGGCATGATCTGGAGAGGGGGCAGGGATGATGGCATCGAGCATTATGAGTGTTCATATATCTAGGCCTACCTTCTCATCATCCAATACATGACTTGGATCTAGAACATACTTCTTCTTTCTTCAAATGAGCTCGCATGAAAATACATTGTGGATCTTCAAGTATGGAGGAGGGAATAAAAGTTCAAGAGCTCAATCTCCAACTTTCCTCCTTTTCATGCACAGTCTATGACTTAATCTCCAACTTTCCTCATATTTGTGTAGGGTTTATGTTATATGGGCAAAAACTTCTTGTACTTTTCCCCAAGGAGAGGGATTTTCTGTGGTTGGGTCGTATACCAACAAGGAAGACCATATCACCTTCATCAAATTCTCTAGTAGTCTACTTGAGATCAACACGCTACTTTTTTCTATCGTGAGTAGCTTTGATATCCTTTTTTATAGTCCGCATTGAACAATCCACTTTATCTATTTGCTTCAAGACTTCCACTCTGACCAGTGGGTTGAACTAAATCAATGGTGTTGCACAATCTACTATAAGATGCATCGCAATAAAATTATACCGATTGTAGAGAATTCATCCATTTTTTGGGTTCCCTTCCATGGAATGCTCGAAGAATGTCTTTGATTACCGTCTCTGCCTAATCATCAATTTCTAGATAGTACCAAAATCTATAGAGCTACAGCTTCAAAGCATTTATTCCAAGAGTAGGACACATGAATTCAGCACCGCGATCCCTAACTATCCTTCCAAAGTAAAGTCTAAATATATCCTTTGGAATGACTTTTAGCAAACAGCAAGAGCAGTATAAGTCTTTTTCAAAAGAATCGAATGAGCAACCTTCGTCAAGCGATCTACCACACGGCTAAGATGGAATCATGTCCTGCATCGACTGAAGAAAAATCTAATGATGGAATCCATGCTTATGTATTCTAATTGTATATGTGAAATAGGATGCACGTGTCTCGGCGTTTTTGTCATTTCACCTTTGCAAGGCTAAAAGAAATGCTTCTTTGTAGCAGCCACCATGACGGTCTTCACTTAGCCGGGGCGTGTCACGAGTTTTCTTTAGAATCCTATTATTAAGATCTCTATCTTGAAAAATATATAACCGATTATTGAAGTACAAGCATCCACCTCTAACGTGAATCCATGAATTTTCTTTACTTCTAGGGTTGCCTTTACTTTTGCGGTAAGCAATATGATAATAGGGATAAAGAACTTATCTAATCCAATCTCTTCCTTAATCTCAACGTGCCATGATCTACTGACTATCCTTAGAAAGAAATACATGCATAAAATCCTCAGCCACCACCATCTTAATTGCTTCCCCGTGCTAACAAAGATAGTTTCGCATTCTTAACCAATCTATCCAAGGGAGGATCCAATCTTCTGACAAACCCATGGAGAAGGGTCTCGTCTTCCACAGAAGAGCATGTCGGACTAGGCTTACGTAAGATCAATTGATAATATGCCTCCGTAAGTTTGCCTGCTTGAGAAAAAACTCTATAAACTCATTTATCTTCTCTTCCATGGGGACAAAACCTTTGATGGAGGTAAGCTTTCATGTCCTCCCATCTCAGACTATACCATTAACTTTCAATTTGGCAAGATCCATCTTACTGTACCCCGCACATGTTACACTACTCGTCCATAGAATCTGTCCAATTCAACACTCCCTCTCTCCAAGGTTTTTACCCTTGCGTCGAAATGGCTATGGTGGTTGTGACCCATATACGAAGTGCTTCCTTGACATCCTTCTCCAATGCCTTAATTCTAGATATGACATCATCCATCCCTCGTGATTATTCTAAAACAAAAGACCGTCGTAGGCTCGGCCAGCAATCGAGATCCTGTATCAAGGAATATAATGGCCCAGAGTCGTACACATCAATCTATGAACACTAAGGTCTCGTGGAGGTGGTGCTTAGAGAACTATCCCTCTTGTAACAGGCAGTTCACTAAGGATCATGGCAAAGGCAATGTTCTCTGCCAACTGCTCATGCCAACTATAGGTGGTGTGCCATGATCTACTGACTATCCTAAGCACACGTGTACCTCCGCCGATCATTCAGTAGTACTCAGAAAGTAGAGGCTCTCCAATTATCGAGCCGAGATGACTTAATCTACGTAATGAAGGTGCTTGAAGGCAAAGGCTATGGTGTCATCCTATAGAGACAGCTCAGGGACTCCAGATAGATAGGGTCTCACCATCCGATTTGCTGCTTTATCTGAAAGCAAAACTGGATAAGATACTGTAAGTTTTGGTTTTAGGCTAGAATAGGCACCGTTAGGGCCTCTTAGAGGTTGGTGGCACGAGAAGAAAGTTTTGAGTAAAAGAAAAAAGGGGAGGAAAATAAAGGAGGTACCTATTCTAGGGTTTGGATCCATTCGCGCTCTTGACAAGGATTTGATTCCCACACTTTGTGCACTCAAGCCTTCTTTCACTCCACACTCTATGGTCATTTGCCTAGCCCGTTATCTTCACCATTAACCTTATCCTACTTTCTTGCACACATGTACACACCTTCGCTACACTGGTATTGAAAGAGGCTGCTTTCGTGCTCTCTGCCTAATCATCAATTTCTAGATAGTACCAAAATCTGTAGAGCTACAGCTTCAAAGCATTTATTTCAAGAGTAGGACACATGAATTTAGCACCCCGATCCCTAACTATCCTTCCAAAGTAAAGTCTAAATATATCCTTTGGAATGACTTTTAGCAAACACCAAGAGGAGTATAAGTCTTTTTCAAAAGAATCGAATGAGCAACCTTCGTCAAGCGATATACCACACGGCTAAGATGGAATCATGTCATGCATCGACTGAAGAAAAATCTAATGATGGAATCCATGCTTATGTATTCTAATTGTATATGTGAAATAGGATGCACGTGTCTCGGCGTTTTTGTCATTTCACCTTTGCAAGGCTAAAAGAAATGCTTCTTTGTAGAAGCCACCATGACGGTCTTCACTTAGCCGGGGTGTGTCACGAGTTTTCTTTAGAATCCTATTATTAAGATCTCTATCTTGAAAAATATATAACCGATTATTGAAGTACAAGCATCCACCTCTAACGTGAATCCATGAATTTTCTTTACTTCTAGCGTTGCCTTTACTTTTGCGGTAAGCAATATGATAATAGGGATAAAGAACTTATCTAATCCAATCTCTTCCTTAATCTCAACGTGCCATGATCTACTGACTATCCTTAGAAAGAAATACATGCATAAAATCCTCAGCCACCACCATCTTAATTGCTTCCCCGCCGCCGCTAACAAAGACAGTTTTGCATTCTTAACCAATCTATCCAAGGGAGGATCCAATCTTCTGACAAACCCATGGAGAAGGGTCTCGTCTTCCACGGAAGAGCATGTCAGACTAGGCTTACGTAAGATCAATTGATAATAGGGCCTCCGTAAGTTTGCCTGCTTGAGAAAAAACTCTATAAACTCATTTATCTTCTCTTCCATGGGGACAAAACCTTTGATGGAGGTAAGCTTTCATGTCCTCCCATCTCAGACTATACCATTAACTTTCAATTTGGCAAGATCCATCTTACTGTACCCCGCACATGTTACACTACTCGTCCATAGAATCTGTCCAATTCAACACTCCCTCTCTCCAAGGTTTTTACCCTTGCCTCGAAATGGCTATGGTGGTTGTGACCCATATACGAAGTGCTTCCTTGACATCCTTATCCAATGCCTTAATTCTAGATATGACATCATCCATCCCTCGTGATTATTCTAAAACAAAAGACCGTCGTAGGCTTGGCCAGCCAATTGAGATCCTGTATCAAGGAATATAATGGCCCAGAGTCGTACACATCAATCTATGAACACTAAGGTCTCGTGGAGGTGGTGCTTAGAGAACTATCCCTCTTGTAACAGTCAGTTCACTTAGGATCATGGCAAAGGCAATGTTCTCTGCCAACTGCTCATGCCGACTATAGGTGGTGTGCCATGATCTACTGACTATCCTAAGCACACGTGTACCTCCGCCGATCATTCAGAGCAGAAAGTAGAGGCTCTCCAATTATCGAGCCGAGATGACTTAATCTGCGTAATGAAGGTGCTTGAAGGCAAAGGCTATGGTGTCATCCTCTAGAGACAGCTCAGGGACTCCAGATAGATAGGGTCTCACCATCCGATTTGCTGCTTTATCTGAAAGCGAAACTGGATAAGATACTGTAAGTTTTGGTTTTAGGCTAGAATAGGCACCGTTAGGGCCTCTTAGAGGTTGGTGGCACGAGAAGAAAGTTTTGAGTAAAAGAAAAAAGGGGAGGAAAATAAAGGAGGTACCTATTCTAGGGTTTGGATCCATTCGCGCTCTTGACAAGGATTTGATTCCCACACTTTGTGCACTCAAGCCTTCTTTCACTCCACACTCTATGGTCATTTGCCTAGCCCGTTATCTTCACCATTAACCTTATCCTATTTTCTTGCACACATGTACACACCTTCGCTACACTGGTATTGAAAGGGGCTGCTTTCGTGCAAATTTTGCATACGCACATTTGGAGAGGATTTGAGGTCTAGAGGATTGATCACACATATTTTTAGTGATTGTTAGGCATGTTACATGGGGGTGAGGGGAGAGCGTGTTTTCAGGGATCTATTGTGGGTCTTGTTCACACGTGATTGCACCCTGTATGAGTCACGTGTGGGGCTTGTGTTGAGCATTGGTTGTGGCATTTTTTCACACGCTTGTGCACTTTGGGTAGTGTTCACACACGACCATGGGTTATGATTCTTATTACTTTTACCCTTCAGTTGGGCACCATGGTACGACTTTGCATCATCATCGCGCGAGCAAGACGACATCGTTTTGATTGTTTTTTCGTTTACGATCGGATCATGGGAGAGCCGCTCATGCACTATTATCGTCGCTCTACGATCGATATTATGAGTTGCCATTTTGTGTCATGGTTCACATATCTTTTGTCAATTTCACACGTACGTTTAGTAGTACTTCAAGGCTTAGGACCTCTACACCCTCATTTACAGACTCCACGCTATGAAGAGATGGCATACTCATGCCATTGTTGGACATTGGAGCTTGCAGGTTTGTTGCCTAGTCATATGAGGTGTTCTTTTGATGAGGAGGATATATGGTCCACATACGGCAACTTTGTTGACCCACTCTGTGCTCGAATGCGTTGACACAAAAGGTTCGGCATTGTTCGCATTCATGGGATAAGTCTTCTTTTGGTGACTTGTACGATTGTTTGACGCTCTTAAGCTGCCATGATTACGTTCTTCTTAATACTGTAGACTACATCGGCGCACGGATCTGATGATGATGATGATGATGTATCTTATATTAACCCATACGCATGATGATCTATTACACACACATACGATGATATTGATGTATCACACACACATGTGCACATGATGATACATACACATATATTTGCACATGATGATATGGACACTGATGCTGACGTATGTGATAGCGATGTGTGTGAGCTAGATCATGTGGGCATGATCTGGAGAGGGGGCAGGGATGATGGCATCGAGCATTATGAGTGTTCATATATCTAGGCCTACCTTCTCATCATCCAATACATGACTTGGATCTAGAACATACTTCTTCTTTCTTCAAATGAGCTCGCATGAAAATACATTGTGGATCTTCAAGTATGGAGGAGGGAATAAAAGTTCACGAGCTCAATCTCCAACTTTCCTCGTATTCATGCACAGTCTATAACTTAATCTCCAACTTTCCTCATATTTGTGTAGGGTTTATGTTATATGGGCAAAAACTTCTTGTACTTTTCCCCAAGGAGAGGGATTTTCTGTGGTTGGGTCGTATACCAACAAGGAAGACCATATCACCTTCATCAAACTCTCTAGTAGTCTACTTGAGATCAACACGCTACTTTTTTCTATCGTGAGTAGCTTTGATATCTTTTTTTATAGTCTGCATTGAACAATCCACTTTATCTATTTGCTTCAAGACTTCCACTTTATCTATTTGCTTCAAGACTTCCACTCTGACCAGTGGGTTGAACTAAATCAATGGTGTTGCACAATCTATTATAAGATGCATCGCAATAAAATTATACCGAATGTGGAGAATTCATCCATTTTTTGGGTTCCCTTCCATGGAATGCTCAAAGAATGTCTTTGATTACCCTCTCTGCCTAATCATCAATTTCTAGATAGTACCAAAATCTATAGAGCTACAGCTTCAAAGCATTTATTCCAAGAGTAGGACACATGAATTCAGCACCGCGATCCCTAACTATCCTTCCAAAGTAAAGTCTAAATATATCCTTTGGAATGACTTTTAGCAAACAGCAAGAGCAGTATAAGTCTTTTTCAAAAGAATCGAATGAGCAACCTTCGTCAAGCGATCTACCACACGGCTAAGATGGAATCATGTCCTGCATCGACTGAAGAAAAATCTAATGATGGAATCCATGCTTATGTATTCTAATTGTATATGTGAAATAGGATGCACGTGTCTCGGCGTTTTTGTCATTTCACCTTTGCAAGGCTAAAAGAAATGCTTCTTTGTAGCAGCCACCATGACGGTCTTCACTTAGCCGGGGCGTGTCACGAGTTTTCTTTAGAATCCTATTATTAAGATCTCTATCTTGAAAAATGTATAACCGATTATTGAAGTACAAGCATCCACCTCTAACGTGAATCCATGAATTTTCTTTACTTCTAGGGTTGCCTTTACTTTTGCGGTAAGCAATATGATAATAGGGATAAAGAACTTATCTAATCCAATCTCTTCCTTAATCTCAACGTGCCATGATCTACTGACTATCCTTAGAAAGAAATACATGCATAAAATCCTCAGCCACCACCATCTTAATTGCTTCCCCGCCGCTAACAAAGACAGTTTCGCATTCTTAACCAATCTATCCAAGGGAGGATCCAATCTTCTGACAAACCCATGGAGAAGGGTCTCGTCTTCCACAGAAGAGCATGTCGGACTAGGCTTACGTAAGATCAATTGATAATATGCCTCCGTAAGTTTGCCTGCTTGAGAAAAAACTCTATAAACTCATTTATCTTCTCTTCCATGGGGACAAAACCTTTGATGGAGGTAAGCTTTCATGTCCTCCCATCTCAGACTATACCATTAACTTTCAATTTGGCAAGATCCATCTTACTGTACCCCGCACATGTTACACTACTCGTCCATAGAATCTGTCCAATTCAACACTCCCTCTCTCCAAGGTTTTTACCCTTGCCTCGAAATGGCTATGGTGGTTGTGACCCATATACGAAGTGCTTCCTTGACATCCTTCTCCAATGCCTTAATTCTAGATATGACATCATCCATCCCTCGTGATTATTCTAAAACAAAAGACCGTCGTAGGCTCGGCCAGCAATCGAGATCCTGTATCAAGGAATATAATCGCCCAGAGTCGTACGGGTATGTCTTTTCTCTGAGCGTCTTGGTCTGAGCACATTTTTCTGAGCATGGCCTATATTGTGATTTCGTAAACAATTTTATCATAACATCACACACCATTTAGTCATAAAACTACCCCAAGAAGTTACTATATACATTTCTACCCCACAAAGATGCCGCTAACATCACACACCCTTTACTCATAAAACTACCCTACAAAGAGGCTATATACATTTAATTACATTTCTTTCCAATAGTATTTAGGGCTTATAAGATCCCTTTATTCACAAAACTACTTTTCATGTCTACTTCATTTCAACACCCTCCACCTACATCATCCATCATTCATACTACCATGATAGATAGTGATGATGAAATGATTGCAAGTCACATGGTGAAGAATTTAGGGTGCAAATTTGCATGCATCTATGCCGAAACATTTATTAGTTGCAAGGAGATACTTCAAGATTCAATTCACCATGATGATCATTTGTACACAACTCATAGTTTTGACATGCAAACCTTAATTAAGATATGACATGATTATCACATCTCTAGCAAATAGAAAAAGTTTTATGAAACCAACATGCTCAAAATTGAATATGCGATATTGAGATTAATATTCATGGTGGGTACTCACATGATGTACTAATAGTTCTTCAATATGATTACTACATCTCTAGCAAATGAAATAGGTGTAAGACACCACAAAAGTTATGCATGTTCAATACTAGGGCATCACAAGCAAAATGAATTGCTTGAAGGGAAATACTCATGTCAAATCACTAGACTCAATGCTTGAAAGGAAAAACTCATGTCAAATCACTAGACTCAATCTTCTTTACTAATGTCATCCACATAGATATTGTGACGATGCCTTCTCTCTTTGATGGGAGCATTGAATGCAATGTCATTACACATCATCTCAGCCATAGCACCTGCATAAGAAGGCAAAAAGCTAAAATAGATCAATCAATATCAATGCCTCATTGATAATAATATTCTCCAACCAACAAATAAGTTTAAAAAGATTAAACACGAGAGTAACATACTTACTAGTCGTCTGGAAGATTAACAACCATTTCCACATCTTCGGAATCATTTAGAGTCCCATAGTTGCTTAACACATTTCCCTTTCCTTTCTGTCCATCCAAAAATGGTTGCAATATAGAATTGCAAATGTCAGGATCATTCTCAATAGATAAGCATGCTCTCCCAGAATGCACGCATGCTTTTTGCATAGAACCAGTCCCAGCACCTAAGTCCACCACATGTCCAGAAATTGGACACAAGAACTCCAAGAAGTACAACATCATGCATGGAGCCTTCTCCAATGCACCTCTCCATGGAATACTCTCTCCATGTTTTATAGTCTGCTCACTTGTTGGTAAATAATGATGAAACAAACTACTTCCAAAAGCAATGCCCAATTTGGTACCAACCACGGAAGCATTTCCAGGATTACAAACACAAGACATACCAGCCCGATGAAGAAGGCATAAAACCACAACATCCACCTAAAGATAAGAAAAGAATTAAACATATACTTAGTACAAGCCATTTCATTATACGAGAGCATAAATTCTTTCAACAGGTCATTGTATGACAATTGTCTCACCTTATGATCAATACTACCAACTTTGATTGTGCAATATGCATCTAAGCATTGCATGTACATTCGACATGCAAACTCCAATCTACTGATCCTAGCATAACGCTCAACCAAATGAAGAACATGAGGAGCACACATAACTAGGATCCAGCCAGAATCTGAAACAACTGTGGCCGCTACTAGCAAGGAGTAGCGTACATGGTCCTCTGTTAATAAATTCCAAGATGGAGATGTGGAATCCTTTACTCCAAGAGCTTCTAGCTGTGTAGGTAGATCAATAATGACAAAATCTGCAGCCCAAGCAACACTCTTACCATTTCTTGTTTTTCTTTCACCTCCAAGACCCACAAAGTATTCCTTCATGTCTATATAGGCTTGTGTGAAGTTTGAGACAGACAATTGCTTCCCAAACTCGACATAATCATAGCACCAAACCTTGCAATGTGAAGCATCACATGTGCCACTCTGATTCAAAGTTAGAGAGGTCAATGGAATGTACAAAAAGCGGACAGACCTATCTTTCCATTTACATCCTTTTAGAATGGGTGTAGACTGCAGTACCTGCACATCTGTACCCACACCACATATGTAAAGACACAAAGTGATAACAACATATGTTACACAAACAAATAATATCTTGAAAAAAGATCAAGAGAACTTACCATTATTAGTACCAGGATTTTTTGGTGGCCTACCACCCTTCTTTAGTTCCATACTTGAATCTTTGTCCTTTTTAGTCATCTTCTCAAGTGTTTTTTGAACCTCAATGACTGCATCATCCTCATGGACTGAATTTGAGCTTGATGAACCCATCTCTCCCTTTTTATGCTGTGTGTACAGCTCTACCTCCTCCTCGATGCAACATCCTTTTTTCATATCGAGCCACCACGGGCAGTTCTTTCTCTCCCACTCAGAGAGCACTTGCTTCCCTTCTTTTTCTATCATGTTTGGAGAGTACATACAGAATTTTAAGTCTTGAATTTTTGTCCATACTCGACATATGGGCAACAATTTTTCAATCTTACCAACAGCTTTTAAGGATTGCAAGAATCTGCATACAATAAGAGTCTTAGTACAGAAGCGAAATACTTAAGGATGGATTTTTAATTGAAAAGGAAAAAACATGTATTGCTTACCTAAACACCAATCGTCGAGATGCCCTCGTCATCTCCATTTGTCCTGTTGCAGCTGTAGCAACAGTCATTGAATCCTTTAAATCTTCATAAAGTTCAAGTCTGTTCATTGCTTGTATTTCCCCAAAATACTCTCTCAACGTAGGATCTTGAGGAAGCACAAAGCTAGCTTGTTGACTAGCAACCAAGACCTGAGAGAGTAACCTCTCAGATTCACAAAGCAACTGATCCATCCATGCCTCTTTCGCCATCCACTTTATGAATTCTCTATCAGCTTTTGGCATCCCATAACTTGTTCTCAAATTTAAATCTGACCCTAAGATTCTGAGGGTTGCTAGTTGTGTCTCCTTTGAGACTTTTGCAATGGAGATGTTATACAGCTTTTCCAATGTGACAATGGATGATTTATCATCAAATGGGAGGCTCCACAAGATATTAAACCAATCTTCACCATTTGTTGGTTTGACAATAGACAGAATCTACATATAAACAGTACATGCAATCGTCACACTCAACTGTATGTATGAGTGCCAAAGTATCTTTTGAATCAACGAGGTAACGTTATAACTCTCCTAGTATGTATGAATACTAGGAGAGTTATAAGTGAATACTAGGCCCTTTATCTAAGTAAAAGGAGCCTTGTAGTATGGATACTATAGTTGAAAAAATATTGACCCTTCATTAGTGGATTGGTTGTAATCATCTAATTGTATTGCCTTCGGACGGGAGACCAAGCTGCCTTCAAGCCACCACTACAGAAGGATCTACTAGAGAGAAAAAAAAGTACATGTACACAATATGCAGCCCACAGTAGAGAAAGGGCATCAACAATTGGTATAAGTGGCCAACAACAGGTACACTTGGTAAAACAATTAATACATAGATGAGTTGGTACAAACATTTTACATAGAGGCTGCAAAACATCTCAACTAGCACTCAGTGTTCACAAATCCAATTGGATCTTAGACAAAATTGGAAAATCAATCATTTATCATATACTACAAGCACAAGAGCCGTCATATTCTGATGATTCGTCACACACACCCAATTCTTCTGCGTAGTATACTTCTAAGAAAAAGGTCAAAAAACAACATCCAAGCAAGAAGAACCCGCATAAATAAAAACATTGTAAATAAAGCACAACAAGGACATACAGCACTAGCCTTATCATTTACTGAGGACAGCGATGGCAGAGGCAGTGGCGGCTTCCGACACGCGGAGGAGCCTCTTGCTTGAGCGCTAGAATGATGGAGTCCGAGAGTAGGAGAGCAGCAGCGCGCCTTCTCGCTCTCTTCTGTCGATTCGTGCTGACGGCACGCTAGAATGTCAACAGCGACGAGGTGCAGCAGGAGAAGCGCCTTCTCGCTCTCTTCCATCGATGCGTGCTGACGGCATGCTAGAATGTCAACAGCGATGAGGACGCCATCGGCCGAGACACAGCGGCAGCTCCGTCCTGGGTAAAGCAGAGGGCGCACAAAACGTCCTTATTGCAATGATAATTCTGATTATGAGAGAAAAAACAGTACAAGAACATACAGGTACGCGAGGGAGGCAGAGCGTTGATGAAAACAGGAAGGTGTTGAACATACAAGTACGCGAGAGAGGCAGAGCGTTGATGGCGTTGAAGATTGAAAACGAAAGGCCAAAATACCCCTTTCGTCGACGAAAGGGGTATTTTGGCCTTTATTTTCTTAAAAAAATTAAAGAAAATGAAAGGCCAAAAAGGTGGGCCACCCCCAAACGATGCCAAAATTAAAGGATACCGTCTTCTTGTTATTTGTGTAAGATTCTCATGATTTTATTGTTATAAAAAATTTCATGAAAACGATGCCAAAATTTGTCGGTCATTTAAGGATACCGTCTTCTTGTTATTTGTGTAAGATTCTCATGATTTTATTGTTATAAAAAATTTCATGAAAATATCGTGTGATATCGTGTGTCTGCTAACACAATTGCAAAAAAACAAAATGGTTGTTTGAAGTTTAAAGTCGATTTTTCATAGGGATATCAGTTCAAGTTATGGCATTTATGGTTGGTGTTTAAGAGACTAATGAGGAGAATTAAGACAAATGTTTTTTTTTCAAATTTGGGGCTCCTTTTTCCTCATGAAAATGAAAGGCCAAAATACCCCTTTCGTCGACGAAAGGGGTATTTTGGCTTTTCATTTTCATGAGCCCTTAAGAAAATTTAAAGGCCAATAGACCCCTTTAAGAAAATTTAAAGGCCAATAGACCCCTTTCGTCGACGAAAGGGGTATTTTGGCTTTTCATTTTCATGAGCCCTTAAGAAAATTTAAAGGCCAATAGACCCCTTTCGTCGACGAAACGGGTCTATTGGCCATTTATTTTCATGAGAGCCTAGAGTACAGAGAGACACGAGGGCGCGGGAAAGGGGGGCGACGTGCGGGTGGGTCGCACGTCATCACGAGGGCAAGGGCGAGGGCGGCGATGGCCGATCCAATCCATAATTCATCCAAGGGCTCTCATGAAAATGAATGGCCAATAGACCCCTTTCGTCGACGAAAGGGGTCTATTAGCTTTAATTACAATCTATGCTACCAAACTATGATGTTAATAGGAACCATGACTTATAATGATTATCATACGAATTCGATTGCTAATGAGAATGCAGCAATGATGAGTGATCATTTAATTAAACATCATTACTGTGTGAGGTTGATAATTTTTCATAATTGTGAGGTTGATAATTTTACTGTGTGAGGTCGACATACAATTAAATATTTTTTTGATTAATATTCAATTAATGATAGACCCCTATTGGAGAGAATAATTAAATATAGAGGCCAACGAAAGGGGTTTATTAACCTCTATATTTAATTAATGGTTCATGAAAGATAGAGGCCCATAGACCCCTTTCGTCGACGAAAGGTGTCTATTGGCCTCTACCTTTCATTAATAATTGATGAAAGATAGAGTCCAATAGACCCCTATAATTTATATTCAAAAGGTTAGAGATGTGCTAACCAACCATTTCTTGTTCGCCATAGTTATAATTTATATCTATCTATCAACTTTATGTAGCAATAATGAAATGTCATTGCTAGCGAGAATGGCTTGCAATAACTCCCATACGTGTCAAAGAAAGGTTGGGGATTAAAAGGTCTAAGAGTCCATGGTATTATAGTATTGTTGTTAACAAATGATGGCTAAAATTTACATCATGGTTCAGTACCATTGTCACACTTGTGCCGACTTTCACAAGACCTATCTTACAAAGTTGTGAGTATAAACAATGGGCAGTGTGTGCAAAGCATTTGTGAGCATTTTTTCTTGCGGCAGACTCTTGTTTAAAATGAGTTCTTGAAACGAACACTCTCCTCTTGATCTCACCCTTTGGACTTCATCTCATTGAGTTGCACAGCTCAACCATTCCGTTCTTATGGAATCTGTCACAATTCAGAATGAGGATAGATCTTTGCATATGTTTGTTCGCACTTCCATAGGTAGAGGAGTGTTGTCAGAGATGGTGCTTGCTAGCCATTTTCAATTCACACTTGGGTCCATATCTGTCCATCAGCACTTTGGTGATAATGGGTCTGATTTGACAATGGAGCTGCAATACGAAGTCCATGACGATGGATACAAAATGTTTCACCTTGATGCGCAGTTTGGTGATATTTTCACCGTGAAGGGAGAAAGATTCAAGCTTGATGACAATGAACTTCAGAAGACTCTAGTGCACGAAAACAAAAAAGATTTCTACTCTGTTTGCAACAAAAATGATGAGGCAAGGAAACATGATTCAGCTAGCAACATTGAGAATGACAAACAACATAGTGTCATTGAGATTATTATGCAACTACCTATAAAGAACAGATTGCGTGAGGCCTATGAGAAGGTTGGAATGCGCGTCACTGTGGATGAGTTGCCTTCTACTTATGATGGTGATGTTTTCTTTGAGCTACCAGCTACTTCAATGAAACATCGCACAAAAGGTACGGAGTCAAAATTTGATGGTCATGTTTGGAGTGATCCTGTTACAACAAATATAGTATTTCCTGGTGTGGTTCGTAGAAAGGAATGTGGAGGTCACCTCCATTGTATAAATGCAACTTGTGGTTATAAAGAAAGAATTGGGATAGAGAATGAGACACAATGGGATGGGAGATTGATTAGAGTGGCCCCAGCAAATGTGTCAATTGACTCATATGGCTCCTTATCATGTATACATTGTGGTCGTCCACCAATTTGCTTGGAGAGATGTTACTGTGAAATGTTACTCTGCATGCCAGAATGTAGAGATGGTGTGAATCTTACTCGTGCAGTCATACACCATGGCCATCATATAATCATCCCGTTGGAGATGGTTTGACTAGAAGAACAAAGGATGCCATTAAAACCAAAGTTTCTGAAATGGTGAGGGCTGGTGGTGCTGTATGCCCTAAAGGGATACAAAATATAATTGTCCAAGACATTATTCTGGAAACTTTATTGTCTAAAAATGTGCAAGATGGGATTAAGATGTCGGATGTTGAGCTACAAGATTTGCTAAAACAATGTGAACCTTTGCTTGACAAAAGAAGGTAATTACCATAACATTTGTTATTGCATTGGTTTATTAAATTATGTTATCACAATGAATATTGATCAACTTTATGTCTGTGTAGATTATCAAGATGGATTGAGGAGAGTCGACGTGACTCTCGATCTGTGTCAGATGGGCTAGATGGAATTTTATACTTGAAAAGACATTGTAGATATAATTATTTCCAAAGTGTAGTGTTTCCTGGACAATTGCAACATAGTTCATTCAGCAGGTGTCATGTATTTAAAATGTCTACCCAAGGTTCTGGTTCAGGGGTTGATTTGGTAAATAAAATGAGACCTGGAGGAGAACTGGGTCATTGTTGGGTGTTGTTTGACTTTGTGAAGCGAATGAAAGATTGGACTACCATGGCTTGCCATGTGTATAATCCTTTTATCCAAGAGTTGCAAACAATTGCAACTTGTGACTTCAAGGTGGAAGATACTGACGCACAAATTCTATTTTGGGATACTCTCAACAAAGTAATGGTTTCAGAAGGGTTTGACAATGCTGAATTCAAAGGGTTCATGGCAGATGAGGCCCAAGCCAACTGGAGAGCTGTACGTGCCACTTTCAATGGTGGCCCTGACAATATAATGGAAGGGAAAGAGCGTTCTTGCCTTTTCCATTGGGAGCAAAGTCTTCATTCCCATGCAAAGGCATGTATAAAAGTTGGCAGCCAAGAGGAATTTAAAATCCGATGTAGACGCTGGAAGGATGCCTCTACAGAGCAAGCTGCAGAAGTCGAAATGAGAAGCCTAAGGGCATGGTGGAATGCAAGCCATGCAAGTGACTCAGACTTGCCACGGCTTGAAACTTGGTTTGCATGGTGGCATGCTAGGATTTCCCATTGGGGCCACTACATTATAGAGGTTGGTTTTGTATTTCTCTTGAATTTTTTTTGTCATGTTAATAATGTAATTTTGCCATTACAATATCTCTGCAGAGTATGTCAGATAACGAGAAGTACTTGATACCTCGAACAAATCTAGCAGAGTCTATTCATGGTAGTTGGAGGGCTGGATTGAACCATGTCAAATATGTTGGTCTCTACAATGCCTCTATTAGTGACCTCTCAAATGCAATTTTACAAAGCGCTAGATACACATCTTTTTTGAAGGGCCAGTTTATCGGAAGTGGCCGAGTCTGGAGACCTTAAAAAAAAGATCTTTAAAATCTCGGATTGACATTAGTGCCAAAACAGTTGTTGATCTAACAAGTGATGTTGCAAAGGAAATGGGTGTTGCATCTGAAGTATGTTTTAATGATGGAGATGACAAGACTGTGCGAAGGAAAAGGCCAAAGTCAATGCCTTCAAATATATGTGAGGATGATAGTCACTGTAAGATCCCTGTTCCCACCGAGCAACGGATTTGGGATACTCGTAGCGGAAGTAGCACTTCTCGCGCGGGACAGGGGTCCCACACTCGGGGCCTCGCCCACGGATATCCGGATAAGAGACTAATCCGTCGGTTGTTCCAAAACCGAACCCGAAAAAACTTCCTTTACCGGAAAGCACGGGCGATTCCACCAGGATAACTTTTTACTCTAACGCAGTCAAGATCATTTCTGATCGAGATGATCCGATTACATCTATAAGATACTTGGTCAGTTCAAGGAAGAAACTTGCACTTGGATCATTGGGATCAACGCTTTTTTCCCCATTCAAGAGGCACAGCCGTTGATTCCTATCCATAGAACAGTTACTGTCCGGGATTTATTTATTTTTTTCTATCGTAAAAACAAAAGTTTGAGTCTCGATTTACGGATCCATTAGTCCAACCTAACCCCATCCAGTCCCATGGGTTAGCCAACCGCCCAACCACTGTAGTGATAGAATCCAATTAAGAATTTGGTTAGGTTTTGTCCCGGGTACCAAGGAAAAGAGTTCCAAGGCCCCCTAGTCGGATGTTCATGCAAAATAAAACTAGTCACACCACTCACACACCCAATATGAAATTGCCTTTTCACAGATTCAACCAGTTTAAAACAATCCTTTAATAAAACCATAGTATCACTGATCACCATCTTCCAATTTATCCAGTTGATTCTTAATTTTTTCATCATTCCTTCATCAGAGTATCTATGGCATCATTGGCAACTAGGACGCTCACCACCTGTCCACTCAGGGGCCGTTTCTTAGTTCCTAGCCCTTAATACTCGGCAATATAATCACTTATCAAGATGGACTCTCGTTGAAGATCAGCAAGATCAACCAACGGATCCATATAAGGAGCCATGGACTCATCCATTGAAGACCAGCAAGGTCAATCAACCAGATCCATGCTCGATTTCAGAAAACAACTCCAACTCTGTTTCAATATCTTCCTCGACGCATGCGTGGGTATCCTAGGCGACCCAGAGCCCGAGCACCGTATGGTCAGCACCCTCTAGGATCCTTCGCAGGTGACCTAGCGCTTCACTCATAGGCCGCTTCCTTGGCCCCTCATCCACCGTACCGGAAGCTCACCATTTTAATCGCACCGAGGCTGGTCAAGACCTCGGCTGACCTTGCTACGCGAGACGTCCTTCATTGACTCTCCGTCTCAGCAGTTGCAACATAATCAGTTAGGTCTCACGACCTTAATCACAAGATAGTCACAATGCTCCCCCAGCAATCTTGAGTACATAAAACAGTCATTTATAAACAGCATTTACAAAAGGACCTCTGAGAGGCAAGCCAAAAATGGGGTAAAGGCATATCTTCTCATGAGGAAGAAAACACGCCAGTAAGAAGACCCGCTCAAAAAACCCAAGATGCCTTGATCTCATGATGCAGTAGTATCGGGGACCCAAACCCAAGGCTTCAATAACCATGGCCAAGCGGACATTGTTACGAAAGTGCTGCTGACCCAGGGTGTTACCCTAGTTATGTTTTGATAGGTCCGCCATTTGGTCTGCGCTACAGAAGTTCCTAGGTGAGGAAAAAGTGAGCGCTCATACTGTTCTATAAAGTCTTTCTTCACAGACTCTCTTGCGTCTTGAAGGTGAGAAATCATCATGGATAAAACTAGTTCTTGTTGCCAAGCCATGAAGGAGATTAAGAAAGAAAGGAGATTGATGGGAGTAAGATTACTGTGAGCGACAAGTAAAAGTTACGACTTATATAAAGGAAGGAGCTAGCGTAACCTAGAAGCCAACGGTAACTTGCCACTGAAGTTTTACTGTCTTTCCATGATTTGAGTTTGACACATTTTTCTATAGAAGGCATTAAGAATTTTGAGATGAGGAGATAAAAGAAACTTGTAGGCTAAGTCACCTACTTTCATTGAATTTCAGATATAAGGATCACAATATCTGGGAGATAACTTCTTATACTCCCCAAGAGATAAAGAACTTCTTTTGGGCCGTACTCGAATGAAAACCAAAACCTTGGTATCCAAAACACCGATTCTCACTTCTAAACTCATTGTTCTAAATCCTTAAAACAGGCATGACTCCTGAGAAGTATTCTAGGAAAAGGGTCTTCCTTTTTTAAACAGAAATTTTCTTTTATTTTAGAGAAGGAATAATTATAAGATCAGAAAGGAAGATTCTTACTCCAGTATACCTCGAAGGTTGGGGAGGAATCTTACATTCTACCCCACTTAAAAAGTGCGAGATGTCCTCATCTCGCAAGGTAGAGGATAGTTCTTTTTCTTAAGATCCATTTTTATTCTGGGGTTCCTTATATTTTGGTCAACCCAACAGAACACTGGGATAAATATCCCTTATATAGAACTCATCATTAAATAACAATTCATTCAGATCATATCATTCATATCTTTAACATGATAATGGTCCATTAGACCGAAAAGTTTCCTTCGGAACATTCCTCCACGGAAATTTCAGTCAAGCAAGTTCTCAATTTGACATCCCTTAACTTGATCTACCGGTCAAGTATTAACAATAGCAATCTGACAGCACAACCCACTAATCTCATAGTGATTTGCTGAATTCATTATCATCATTCTAGTTATGAATACCATCACAGGGACTCGTCCCATTCCCCCTCATTGTAGTTTCATTATATTTCAACTAATTTTTAAAAATCATCATTTTTCAATCAGAATTTTCAATCAGAATCCAAATCAATTCATCAATGCTCAAACAGAATTAAAAATCATATCAATCACATTCAAAATCATCATCTAGATAGCATTAACGCTTATAATTTCAAGTCTTAGATTTACTCGTATATGCTGTCAGTAAAGAGCTGCAGTATACTCTCGGTATATACGGGTAGTCACGGCCCTTGGAATTATAAGGTAAATACTATCATGTCTAGGCCTCAAGCAAGTCAGTGATTCTATATAATTGCGGTACTTCCATCTGAAGACCCAATTACCCAATTACGAATTTCAATTTGAATATCAAATTGTATGAATTAACTCACACAATTATAACCTTTTTGTGTTTCTTGAAAAAATTTTGACATATTTGTCTTCTCAGTTGATCTTTATTAACCAAATGCTCTGATACCAACTGTGAGATCCCTGTTCCCACCGAGCAACGGATTTGGGGTACTGGCAGCGGAAGTAGCACTTCTCGCACGGGACAGGGGTCCCACACTCGTCGGGGCCTCGCCCACGGATATCCGGATAAGAGACTAATCCGTCGGTTGTTCCAAAATCGAACCCGAAAAAACTTCCTTTACCGGAAAGCACGGGCGATTCCACCAGGATAACTTTTTACTCTAACGTAGTCAAGATCATTTCTGATCGAGATGATCCGATTACATCTATAAGATACTTGGTCAGTTCAAGGAAGAAACTTGCACTTGGATCATTGGGATCAACGCTTTTTTCCCCATTCAAGAGGCACAGCCGTTGATTCCTATCCATAGAACAGTTACTGTCCGGGATTTATTTTTTTTTTCTATCGTAAAAACAAAAGTTTGAGTCTCGATTTACGGATCCATCAGTCCAACCTAACCCCATCCAGTCCCATGGGTTAGCCAACCACCCAACCACTGTAGTGATAGAATCCAATTAAGAATTTGGTTAGGTTTTGTCCCGGGTACCAAGGAAAAGAGTTCCAAGGCCCCCTAGCCGGATGTTCATGCAAAATAAAACTAGTCACACCACTCACACACCCAATATGAAATTGCCTTTTCACAGATTCAACCAATTTAAAACAATCCTTTAATAAAACCATAGTATCACTGATCACCATCTTCTAATTTATCCAGTTGATTCTTAATTTTTTCATCATTCCTTCATCAGAGTATCTATGGCATCATTGGCAACTAGGACGCTCACCACCTGTCCACTCAGGGGCCGTTTCTTAGTTCCTAGCCCTTAATACTCGGCAATATAATCACTTATCAAGATGGACTCTCGTTGAAGATCAGCAAGATCAACCAACGGATCCATATAAGGAGCCATGGACTCATCCATTGAAGACCAGCAAGGTCAATCAACCAGATCCATGCTCGATTTCAGAAAACAACTCCAACTCTGTTTCAATATCTTCCTCGACGCACGCGTGGGTATCCTAGGCGACCCAGAGCCCGAGCACCGTATGGTCAGCACCCTCTAGGATCCTTCGCAGGTGACCTAGCGCTTCACTCATAGGCCGCTTCCTTGGCCCCTCATCCACCGTACCGGAAGCTCACCATTTTAATCGCACCGAGGCTGGTCAAGACCTCGGCCGACCTTGCTACGCGAGACGTCCTTCATTGACTCTCCGTGTAAGATTCCTCCCCCAACCCCTTTTTGATGTCTAGTATATTCTCCTGTAATCAATTCCTTTTCTGAAATATAAGAGATCTTGTTTGTGACTGTTTTAACCTAGAGAGAGAAAATATTCTAGAGAGAGAATATTCAGATTCTGAATAATTCTGGATAGAAAAATATCTCTTATAATTCAGATGAGCTCCCCTGAAACAGAAATTTAAAAAGAATTTTCCAATGTGCAATTGAAATTAATTGGAAATAGGTATAAAGAACCTTAGCCTAAGGGTCTAGATTTTCATAAATCTTTAGACTATGGTCCAATTAAGGTTCCTATGGGCCAATAGCATCAATCCATGTGTAGGGAGGAGATAAATCCAATTTGTAAAAGAAGATACCCAAAAATTGAGTAAATGCTCACATAAGATGAAGAGTTGAAAATGTACAAGGTTTATTAGTAAATAAACACATATGTAAGGAAGGGGAGTTCTTTAAAGGAGGTGCATATTTCACATAAGATGAAGAGTTGAAAATGTACAAGGTTTATTAGTAAATAAACACATATGTAAGGAAGGGGAGTTCTTTAAAGGAGGTGCATATTTCACATAAGATGAAGAGTTGAAAATGTACAAGGTTTATTAGTAAAAAAAACTATGACACATATGTAAGGAAGAGGAGTTCTTTAAAGGAGGTGCACATTTCACATAAGATGAAGAGTTGAAAATGTACAAGGTTTATTAGTAAAAAACTATGAGCAATAAAATTTTGACACATATGTAAGGAAGGGGAATTCTTTAAAGGAGGTGCATATTTCACATGCTTGAATGAGTTTTAAACTCAAAAATAATGTGATATTTTTATCTCTCATCTCTCTTGAACCAAACCAAATCAAAATGGAACCAAACCGAATCAAAAAGTAACCAAACTAGTTTCAAATCTAGTCCAAATTCAACCAAACTGACTTGGAAAATTCTAGAACCAGTTTGTTTGGTTAGGAGCTCAAATTTTCCTATAAATAGAAGCCTCCCCTTGTTGAAAAAAATATAATGTCTTATGCATTGTTACTCTACTCCACCTAAGCCAAAATATAGTCTCTTATGCTTTGTTACTCTACTCCACCTAAGCCAAAATATAATCTCTTATGCTTTGTTACTCTACTCCACCTAAGCCAAAATATATAGTCTCTTGTGCTTGTTACTCTACTCTACCTAAGCCAAGAACTGTGAATTCTTTAATATTTCACTAGTTTTTGATACTTCCCTCTTTCTTCAATCCCCATTGGTGGCTCCATCAACATACTAAACCAATTGATTGGTTGGGGGCCTCTACCGTGAATAAAGAATCAAGCAAATCATAAGGTAAGTATATTGAATGTTGATCTTTTCTATGATTTCTCAATGATTCTCTCTTCTCAACCCCTCTCAAGCTTGAGAAGTTTAATTGGTATGGTTTTTTTTTAAATGCTATTGAAGTTAATTGGTGAATAGTAGTGAAGAGTTACATAATTTAATAAATGATATAGAAGTTAATTTCCACTTATATTTAAATTCTAATGGTTTTTATAATTTCTCTCTCTCACTCAAGAAATGGTCATACTCACGACCCATTCTCAATCCAAATGAAGCTTTTCATAAAGCTTTTCCTTAATCCAAGATTAAGCTATGCTTGAGGCCAAATTAATGGCTTTTTGCTATGCTTTTAGTTTATGCACATTGATGATTCAATCCATTATGGATTGATGACCCAATTAAAGACCATTCTAATTGTTTTCTTAATGATCCAATTAGAGACCATTATGGATTGATGATCCAATTAGAGACCATTCTAATTGTTTTCTTAATGATCCAATTAGAGACCATTGTGGATTGATGATCCAATTAGAGACCATTCTAATTGTTTTCTTAATTATCCAATTAGAGACCATTGTGGATTGATGATCCAATTAGGGACCATTCTAATTATTTCTTTAATAATGAGCTTTATCCCTTAGAAAAAAAATTGAGATTTATCAGTCATAGTAGCGGAGCTATGGCAAAATTTTTATAGAAATTACGCATAAAATAAATTCATTCAAAGTATAAAAAGAGGAATTCCTACCATATTCTAGGAACTATCATCCTAGATTAATTAAAAGAATTTTATTATGCATGGAGATGTGGATGTTGCATGTAGATGTAGATGTATGGATGTGAGTGTGAATGTGGAGGTGGATGTATGCATGGGACGTGGATGTATGCATGTAGAAATAGATGTGTAGATGAGGATGTAAATGGAGATGTGGATGGATGCATGTAGATGTAGAGGTATAGATGTAGATGTGAATGGAGATGTGGATGTATACATGTAGATGTAGATGTATAGATGTAGATGTGGATGCGGAGGTGGATGGATGCATGTAGATGTAGATGTATAGATGTAGATGTGAATGGAGATGTGGATGTATGCATGTAGATGTAGATGTATAGATGTGGATGTGGATGTATACATGTAGATGTAGATGTATAGATACGGATGTGGATGTGGAGGTGGATGTATACATGTAGATGTAGATGTATAGATGTAGATGTGGATGTGGAGGTAGATGGATGCATGTAGATGTAGATGTATAGATGTAGATGGGAATGGGATATGGATGTATGCTTGTAGATGTAGATGTATAGATGTAGATGTGGATGTGGAGGTGGATGGATGCATGTAGATGTAGATGTATAGATGTAGATGGGAATGGAGATATGGATGTATGCTTGTAGATGTAGATGTATAGATGTAGATGTGGATGTGGAGGTGGATGGATGCATGTAGATGTAGATGTATAGATGTAGATGTGAATGGAGATGTGGATGTATGCATGTAGATGTAGATGTATGGAGGTGAATGTGAATGTGGATGTGGATGTATGCATAGAGATGTAGATGTATGCATGTAGATGTGAATGTACGCATATAGATGTGGATGTATGGATGTGAATATACGATATGCGATGTGAGGGAATCTGAAGTGATGAGATAGAAATGATGTGATGGGATGAGTATACATATAAATGGAATATGGAATAAGTAATGTAGATTGATGAGGGATAATGTGGAAAAATATAAGTTAAAATAGAAATTGTGTTGTAAACTGTTTGTAAATACTGTTTGTAAATGCTGTTTGTAAATGATTGTTTTATGTCAAGAATGCTGGGGGGAGCATTTTGACCGTCTTGTGATTAAAGTCGTGATGGTAAAGTTGCAACTGCTGACGGGGAGTCAATGAAGGACGTCTCGCGTAGCAAGGTCGGCCGAGGTCTTGACCAGCCTCGGTGCGATTAAAATGGTGAGCTTCCGGTACGGTGGATGAGGGGCCAAGGAAGCGGCCTATGCGTGAAGCGCTAGGTTACCTGCGAAGGATCCTAGAGGGTGCTGACCATACGGTGCTCGGGCTCTGGGTTGCCTAGGATACCCACGCGTGCGTCGAGGAAGATATTGGAACAGAGTTGGAGTTGTTTTCTGAAATCGAGCATGGATCTGGTTGATTGACCTTGCTGGTCTTCAATGGATGAGTCCATGGCTCCTTATATGGATCTGTTGGTTGATCTTGCTGATCTTCAACGAGAGTCCATCTTGTTAAGTGATTATATTGCCAAGTATTATGGGCTAGGAACTATCGAACGGCTCCTGAGCGTTCTAGTTGCCAATGATGCCATAGATACTCTGATGAAGGAATGATGGGAAATTAAGAATCAATTGGATAAATTGGAAGATGGTGATCAATGATACTATGGTTTTATTAAAGGATTGTTTTAAACTGGTTGAATCTGGTTGAAAAAGGGCAATTTCATATTGGGTGTGTGAGTGGTGTGACTAGTTTTATTTTGCATGAACATCCGGCTAGGGGGCCTTGGAACTCTTTTCCTTGGTACCCGGGACAAAACCTAACCAAATTTTTAATTGGATCCCATCACTACAGTGGTTGGGCGGTTGGCTAACCCATGGGATCGGATGGGGTTAGGCTGGACTGATGGATCCGTAAATCGAGACTCAAACTTTTATTTTTACGATAGAAAAAAAAAAATCCCGGACAGTAACTGTTCTATGGATAGGAATCAACGGCTGTGCCTCTTGAATGGGGAAAAAAGCGTTGATCCCAATGATCCAAGTGCAAGTTTCTTCCTTGATCTGACTAAGTATCTTATAGACGTAATTGGATCATCTCGATCCGAAATGATCTTGACTACGTTAGAGTAAAAAGTTATCCTGGTGGAATCGCCCGTGCTTCCGGTTAAGAAAGTTTTTCCGGGTTCGGTTTTGGAACAACCGACGGATTAGTCTCTTATCCGGATATCCGTGGGCGAGGCCCCGAGTGTGGGACCCCTGTCCCACGCGAGAAGCGCTACTTCCGCTGCCAGTAACCCGAATCCGTTGCTCGGTGGAAACAGGGATCTTACAGTTGGTATCAGAGCCAGGTTAATAAAGATCACCTGAGAAGACAAATAGGTCAAAAATTTATCAAGAAACACAAAAAGGTTATAATTGTGTGATATAATTCATACAATTTGATATTCAAACTGAAACTCGTAATTTGGTAATTGGGTGTTCAGATGGAAGTACCGCAATTATATAGAATCCCCGACTTGCTTGAGGCCTAGACATGATAGTATTTACCTTATAATTCCAAGGGCCGTGACTACCCGTATATATCGAGAGTATACTGCAGCTCTTTACTGACAGTATATACGAGTAAATCTAAGACTTGAAATTATAAGCGTTAATGCTATCCAGATGATGATTTTGCATGTGATTGATATGATTTTTAATTCTGTTTGAGAATGGATGAATTGGTTTGGATTCTGATTGAAAATGTTGATTGAAAATGCTGATTGAAAAATGTTGATTTTTAAAAAATTAGTTGAAATATAATGAAACCACAATGAGGGGGAATGGGACGAATCCCTGTAATGATATTCATAACTAGAATGATGATAATGAATTCAGCAAATCACTATGAGGTTAATGGGTGTGCTGTTAGATTGCTACTGTTAATATTTGACCGGTAGATCAAGTTAAGGGATGTCAAATTGAGAACTTGCTTGACTGAAATTTCCGTGGAGGAATGTTTCGAAGGAAACTTTTCGGTCTAATGGACCATTATCATGTTAAAGATATGAATGATATGATCTGAATGAATTGTTATTTAATAATGAGTTCTATATAAGGGATATTATCCCAGTGTTCTGTTGGGTTGACCAGAATATAAGGAACCCCAGAATAAATTGGATCTTAAGAAAAAGAGTTGTCCTCTACTTGGCGAGATGAGGACATCTCGCATTTTTTTTAAGTGGGGTAGAATGTAAGATTCCTCCCCAGCCTTCGAGGTATACTGGAGTAAGAATCTTCCCTTCTGATCTTATAATTATTCCCTCTCTAAAATAAAAGAAAAATTCTGTTTAAAAAAGGAAGACCCTTTTCCTAGAATATTTCTCAGGAGTCACGCCTGTTTTAAGGATTTAGAACAATGAGTTTAGAAGTGAGAATCGGTGTTTTGGATACCAAGGTTTTGGTTTTCATTCGAGTACGGCCCAAAAGAAGTTCTTTATCTCTTGGGGAGTATAAGAAGTTATCCCCCAGATATTGTGATCCTTATATCTGAATTCAATGAAAGTAGGTGACTTAGCCTACAAGTTTCTTTTATCTCCTCATCTCAAAATTCTTAATGCCTTCTATAGAAAAATGTGTCAAACACAAATCATGGAAAGACGGTAAAACTTCAGTGGCAAGTTACCGTTGGCTTCTAGGTTACGCTAGCTCCTTCCTTTATATAAGTCATAACTTTTACTTGTCGCTCACAGTAATCTTACTCCCATCAATCTCCTTTCTTTCTTAATCTCCTTCATGGCTTGGCAACAGGAATTAGTTTTATCCCTGATGATTTCTCACCTTCAAGACGCAAGAGAGTCTGTGAAGAAAGACTTTATAGAACAGTATGAGCGCTCACTTTTTCCTCACCTAGGAACTTCTGTAGCGCAGACCAAATGGCGGACCTATCAAAACATAACTAGGGTAACACCCTGGGGACAGCAGCACTTTCATAACAATGTCCGCTTGGCCATGGTTATCGAAGCCTTGGGTTTGGGTCCCCGATACTACTGCGTCATGAGATCAAGGCATCTTGGGTTTTCTGAGCGGGTCTTCTTACTGGCGTGTTTTCTTCCTCATGAGAAGATATGCCTTTACCCCGTTTTTGGCTTGCCTCTCAGAGGTCCTTTTGTTAGATCACCTCATACCACTGAGATAGGTGCGGCAATAACCAGCAGAATCATTCCCATAGATGAGTTACCCTATACTTGTGCAGCTTGTGAGGACTGCTTTTGTGACCATATGATGGACGGGCTTATGGAAGTGTAAAGAGTTTCTCTATCTTTACTGTATAAGTTTCGAGAATGAATAAAGTTTAAATCTTGTTATTATTTTGAATCTTGCTCTCTTTAAGACTTTTCTTGGTGGTTAATCGTGATTAAAATTTTTCTCTAAGTCTCATATTCGTGCATCTTGCGAAATTATTCCAAGTTGCGAGATGAGGACATCTCGCGTTTTTTAAGTGGGATAGAATGTAAGATTCCTCCCCCAACCCCTTTTTGATGTCTAGTATATTCTCCTGTAATCAATTCCTTTTCTGAAATATAAGAGATCTTGTTTGTGACTGTTTTAACCTAGAGAGAGAAAATATTCTAGAGAGAGAATATTCAGATTCTGAATAATTCTGGATAGAAAAATATCTCTTATAATTCAGATGAGCTCCCCTGAAACAGAAATTTAAAAAGAATTTTCCAATGTGCAATTGAAATTAATTGGAAATAGGTATAAAGAACCTTAGCCTAAGGGTCTAGATTTTCATAAATCTTTAGACTATGGTCCAATTAAGGTTCCTATGGGCCAATAGCATCAATCCATGTGTAGGGAGGAGATAAATCCAATTTGTAAAAGAAGATACCCAAAAATTGAGTAAATGCTCACATAAGATGAAGAGTTGAAAATGTACAAGGTTTATTAGTAAATAAACACATATGTAAGGAAGGGGAGTTCTTTAAAGGAGGTGCATATTTCACATAAGATGAAGAGTTGAAAATGTACAAGGTTTATTAGTAAATAAACACATATGTAAGGAAGGGGAGTTCTTTAAAGGAGGTGCATATTTCACATAAGATGAAGAGTTGAAAATGTACAAGGTTTATTAGTAAAAAAAACTATGACACATATGTAAGGAAGAGGAGTTCTTTAAAGGAGGTGCACATTTCACATAAGATGAAGAGTTGAAAATGTACAAGGTTTATTAGTAAAAAACTATGAGCAATAAAATTTTGACACATATGTAAGGAAGGGGAATTCTTTAAAGGAGGTGCATATTTCACATGCTTGAATGAGTTTTAAACTCAAAAATAATGTGATATTTTTATCTCTCATCTCTCTTGAACCAAACCAAATCAAAATGGAACCAAACCGAATCAAAAAGTAACCAAACTAGGTCCAAATCTAGTCCAAATTCAACCAAACTGACTTGGAAAATTCTAGAACCAGTTTGTTTGGTTAGGAGCTCAAATTTTCCTATAAATAGAAGCCTCCCCTTGTTGAAAAAAATATAATGTCTTATGCATTGTTACTCTACTCCACCTAAGCCAAAATATAGTCTCTTATGCTTTGTTACTCTACTCCACCTAAGCCAAAATATAATCTCTTATGCTTTGTTACTCTACTCCACCTAAGCCAAAATATATAGTCTCTTGTGCTTGTTACTCTACTCTACCTAAGCCAAGAACTGTGAATTCTTTAATATTTCACTAGTTTTTGATACTTCCCTCTTTCTTCAATCCCCATTGGTGGCTCCATCAACATACTAAACCAATTGATTGGTTGGGGGCCTCTACCGTGAATAAAGAATCAAGCAAATCATAAGGTAAGTATATTGAATGTTGATCTTTTCTATGATTTCTCAATGATTCTCTCTTCTCAACCCCTCTCAAGCTTGAGAAGTTTAATTGGTATGGTTTTTTTTTAAATGCTATTGAAGTTAATTGGTGAATAGTAGTGAAGAGTTACATAATTTAATAAATGATATAGAAGTTAATTTCCACTTATATTTAAATTCTAATGGTTTTTATAATTTCTCTCTCTCACTCAAGAAATGGTCATACTCACGACCCATTCTCAATCCAAATGAAGCTTTTCATAAAGCTTTTCCTTAATCCAAGATTAAGCTATGCTTGAGGCCAAATTAATGGCTTTTTGCTATGCTTTTAGTTTATGCACATTGATGATTCAATCCATTATGGATTGATGACCCAATTAAAGACCATTCTAATTGTTTTCTTAATGATCCAATTAGAGACCATTATGGATTGATGATCCAATTAGAGACCATTCTAATTGTTTTCTTAATGATCCAATTAGAGACCATTGTGGATTGATGATCCAATTAGAGACCATTCTAATTGTTTTCTTAATTATCCAATTAGAGACCATTGTGGATTGATGATCCAATTAGGGACCATTCTAATTATTTCTTTAATAATGAGCTTTATCCCTTAGAAAAAAAATTGAGATTTATCAGTCATAGTAGCGGAGCTATGGCAAAATTTTTATAGAAATTACGCATAAAATAAATTCATTCAAAGTATAAAAAGAGGAATTCCTACCATATTCTAGGAACTATCATCCTAGATTAATTAAAAGAATTTTATTATGCATGGAGATGTGGATGTTGCATGTAGATGTAGATGTATGGATGTGAGTGTGAATGTGGAGGTGGATGTATGCATGGGACGTGGATGTATGCATGTAGAAATAGATGTGTAGATGAGGATGTAAATGGAGATGTGGATGGATGCATGTAGATGTAGAGGTATAGATGTAGATGTGAATGGAGATGTGGATGTATACATGTAGATGTAGATGTATAGATGTAGATGTGGATGCGGAGGTGGATGGATGCATGTAGATGTAGATGTATAGATGTAGATGTGAATGGAGATGTGGATGTATGCATGTAGATGTAGATGTATAGATGTGGATGTGGATGTATACATGTAGATGTAGATGTATAGATACGGATGTGGATGTGGAGGTGGATGTATACATGTAGATGTAGATGTATAGATGTAGATGTGGATGTGGAGGTAGATGGATGCATGTAGATGTAGATGTATAGATGTAGATGGGAATGGGATATGGATGTATGCTTGTAGATGTAGATGTATAGATGTAGATGTGGATGTGGAGGTGGATGGATGCATGTAGATGTAGATGTATAGATGTAGATGGGAATGGAGATATGGATGTATGCTTGTAGATGTAGATGTATAGATGTAGATGTGGATGTGGAGGTGGATGGATGCATGTAGATGTAGATGTATAGATGTAGATGTGAATGGAGATGTGGATGTATGCATGTAGATGTAGATGTATGGAGGTGAATGTGAATGTGGATGTGGATGTATGCATAGAGATGTAGATGTATGCATGTAGATGTGAATGTACGCATATAGATGTGGATGTATGGATGTGAATATACGATATGCGATGTGAGGGAATCTGAAGTGATGAGATAGAAATGATGTGATGGGATGAGTATACATATAAATGGAATATGGAATAAGTAATGTAGATTGATGAGGGATAATGTGGAAAAATATAAGTTAAAATAGAAATTGTGTTGTAAACTGTTTGTAAATACTGTTTGTAAATGCTGTTTGTAAATGATTGTTTTATGTCAAGAATGCTGGGGGGAGCATTTTGACCGTCTTGTGATTAAAGTCGTGATGGTAAAGTTGCAACTGCTGACGGGGAGTCAATGAAGGACGTCTCGCGTAGCAAGGTCGGCCGAGGTCTTGACCAGCCTCGGTGCGATTAAAATGGTGAGCTTCCGGTACGGTGGATGAGGGGCCAAGGAAGCGGCCTATGCGTGAAGCGCTAGGTTACCTGCGAAGGATCCTAGAGGGTGCTGACCATACGGTGCTCGGGCTCTGGGTTGCCTAGGATACCCACGCGTGCGTCGAGGAAGATATTGGAACAGAGTTGGAGTTGTTTTCTGAAATCGAGCATGGATCTGGTTGATTGACCTTGCTGGTCTTCAATGGATGAGTCCATGGCTCCTTATATGGATCTGTTGGTTGATCTTGCTGATCTTCAACGAGAGTCCATCTTGTTAAGTGATTATATTGCCAAGTATTATGGGCTAGGAACTATCGAACGGCTCCTGAGCGTTCTAGTTGCCAATGATGCCATAGATACTCTGATGAAGGAATGATGGGAAATTAAGAATCAATTGGATAAATTGGAAGATGGTGATCAATGATACTATGGTTTTATTAAAGGATTGTTTTAAACTGGTTGAATCTGGTTGAAAAAGGGCAATTTCATATTGGGTGTGTGAGTGGTGTGACTAGTTTTATTTTGCATGAACATCCGGCTAGGGGGCCTTGGAACTCTTTTCCTTGGTACCCGGGACAAAACCTAACCAAATTTTTAATTGGATCCCATCACTACAGTGGTTGGGCGGTTGGCTAACCCATGGGATCGGATGGGGTTAGGCTGGACTGATGGATCCGTAAATCGAGACTCAAACTTTTATTTTTACGATAGAAAAAAAAAATCCCGGACAGTAACTGTTCTATGGATAGGAATCAACGGCTGTGCCTCTTGAATGGGGAAAAAAGCGTTGATCCCAATGATCCAAGTGCAAGTTTCTTCCTTGATCTGACTAAGTATCTTATAGACGTAATTGGATCATCTCGATCCGAAATGATCTTGACTACGTTAGAGTAAAAAGTTATCCTGGTGGAATCGCCCGTGCTTCCGGTTAAGAAAGTTTTTCCGGGTTCGGTTTTGGAACAACCGACGGATTAGTCTCTTATCCGGATATCCGTGGGCGAGGCCCCGAGTGTGGGACCCCTGTCCCACGCGAGAAGCGCTACTTCCGCTGCTAGTAACCCGAATCCGTTGCTCGGTGGAAACAGGGATCTTACACTCCGTCAGCAGTTGCAACATAATCAGTTAGGTCTCACGACCTTAATCACAAGATAGTCACAATGCTCCCCAGCAATCTTGACATAAAACAGTCATTTACAAACAGCATTTACAAACAGTTTCTATTTTTACTTTCATTTTTCCACATTATCCCTCATCAATCCACATTACTTATTCCATATTCCATTTATATGTATACTCATCCCATCACATCATTTTCCATCTCAACACTTCATATTCCTTCACATCACATATCGTAAATTCACATCCATACATATATCCACATCCACATCCACATCCACATTCACATCCACTCATCCACATCTACATCCATACATCTAATTTCACATCCACATCTACATGCACATTCATGCATCCACATCCATACATCCACATCTACATGCACATTCACATCCATACATCCACATCTATATGCGTACATTGTCATCTACATGCATACATCCACATCTCTATGCATACATCCACATCCACATCCACATTCACATTCTCCTCATACATCTACATCTACATGCATACATCCACCTCCACATTCACATCCACATCTATACATCTACATCTACATGCATACATCCACATCTCCATGCATACATCCACCTCCACATTCACACTCACATCCATACATCTACATCTACATGCAACATCCACATCTCCATGCATAATAAAATTCTTTTAATTAATCTAGGATGATAGTTCCTAGAATATGGTAGGAAGTCCTCTTTTTATGCTTTGAATGAATTTATTTTATGCGTAATTTCTATAAAAATTTTGCCATAGCTCCGCTACTATGACTGATAAATCTCAATTTTTTTCTAAGGGATAAAGCTTATCATTAAGGATATAATTAGAATGGTCTCTAATTGGATCATCAATCCATAATGGATTGAATCATCAATATGCATATTGAATCATCAATATACATAAACTAAAAGCATAGAAAAAAGCCATTAATTTGGTCTCAAGCATAGCTTAATCTTGGATTAAGGAAAAGCTTTATGAAAAGCTTCATTTGGATTGAGAATGGGTCATGAGTATGACCATTTCTTGAGTGAGAGAGAGAAATTACATAAAAACCATTAGAATTTAAACATAAATGGAAATTAACTTCAATAGCATTTATTAAATTATGTAATTCTTCACTACTATTCACCACTTAACTTCAATAGCATTTAAAAAACCATACCAATTAAGCTTCTCAAGCTTGAGAGGGGTTGAGAAGAGAGAATCATTGAGAATTTATAGAAAAGGTCAAAATTCAATATACTTACCTTATGATTTGCTTGATTCTTTATTCACGGTAGAGGCCCCCAACCAATCAATTGGTTTAGTATGTTGATGGAGCCACCAATGGGGATTGAAGAAAGAGAGAAGTGTCAAAAACTAGTGAATTATTAAAGAATTCACAGTTCTTGGCTTAGGTGGAGTAACATAGCATAAGACACTATATTTTGGCTTAGATGGAGTAGAGTAACAAAGCATAAGACACTATCTAATTTGGCTTAGGTGGAGTAGAGTAACAAGGCATAAGACTCTATCTAATTTGGCTTAGGGGAGTAGAGTAACAAGGCATAAGACTCTATCTAATTTGGCTTAGGTGGAGTAGAGTAACAAGGCATAAGACTCTATATTTTTTTCAACAAGGGAAGGCTTCTATTTATAGGAAAATTTGAGCTCCTAACCAAACAAACCGATTCTAGAATTTTCCAAGTCAGTTTGGTCACTTTTTGACCATTTTTAGGTCAGTTAAGCTAACTTTTTGGAACTAGACTTGGATTAGGAGAGAGGAGAGATGAAATATCTCAATTTTTATGAGTTTAAAACTCATTCAAGCATGTGAAATATGCACCTCCTTTAAAGAACTCCCCTTCCTTACATATGTGTCATAATGGAATCATTTTAATATTGTTCATAGTTTTTTACGAATAAACCTTGTACATTTTCAACTCTTCATCTTATGTGAGCATTTAAGGGACTCCCCTTCCTTACATATGTGTCATAATAAAATCATTTAAGGGAAATATGCACCTCCTTTAAAGAACTCCCCTTCCTTACATATGTGTCATAATGGAATCATTCTAATATTGCTCATAGTTTTTTTACTAATAAACCTTGTACATTTTCAACTCTTCACCTCATGTGAGCATTTACTCATTTTGGGTATTTTCTTTTTACAATTTGGATTTATCTCCTCCCTACACATGGATTGATGCTATTGGCCCATAGGAACCTTAATTGGACCATAGTCTAAAGATTTATGAAAATCTAGACCCTTAGGCTAAGGTTCTTTATACTATTTCCAATTAATTCTAATTGCACATTGGAAAATTCTTTTTAAATTTCTGTTTCAAGGAAACTCATCTGAATTATAAGAGATATTTTTCTATCCAGAAATATTCAAAATTTGAATATTCTCTCTCTAGAATATTTTCTCTCTCTAGGTTAAAACAATCACAAACAAGATCTCTTATATTTCAGAAAAGGAATTGATTACAGGGGAATATGCTAGACATCAAAAAGGGGTTGGGGGAGGAATCTTACATTCTACCCCACTTAAAAAACGCGAGATGTCCTCATCTCGCAACTTGGAATAATTTCGCAAGATGCACGAATATGAGACTTAGAGAAAAATTTTAATCACGATTAACCACCAAGAAAAGTCTTAAAGAGAGCAAGATTCAAAATAAGAACAAGATTTAAACTTTATTCATTCACGGGACTTATACAGTAAAGATAGAAGAACTCTTTACACTTCCATAAGCCCGTCCATCATATGGTCACAAAAGCAGTCCTCACAAGCTGCACAAGTATAGGGTAACTCATCTATGGGAATGATTCTGCTGGTTATTGCCGCACCTATCTCAGTGGTATGAGGTGATCTAACAAAAGGACCTCTGAGAGGCAAGCCAAAAATGGGGTAAAGGCATATCTTCTCATGAGGAAGAAAACACGCCAGTAAGAAGACCCGCTCAAAAAACCCAAGATGCCTTGATCTCATGACGCAGTAGTATCGGGGACCCAAACCCAAGGCTTCAATAACCATGGCCAAGCGGACATTGTTACGAAAGTGCTGCTGACCCAGGGTGTTACCCTAGTTATGTTTTGATAGGTCCGCCATTTGGTCTGCGCTACAGAAGTTCCTAGGTGAGGAAAAAGTGAGCGCTCATACTGTTCTATAAAGTCTTTCTTCACAGACTCTCTTGCGTCTTGAAGGTGAGAAATCATCATGGATAAAACTAGTTCTTGTTGCCAAGCCATGAAGGAGATTAAGAAAGAAAGGAGATTGATGGGAGTAAGATTACTGTGAGCGACAAGTAAAAGTTACGACTTATATAAAGGAAGGAGCTAGCGTAACCTAGAAGCCAACGGTAACTTGCCACTGAAGTTTTACTGTCTTTCCATGATTTGAGTTTGACACATTTTTCTATAGAAGGCATTAAGAATTTTGAGATGAGGAGATAAAAGAAACTTGTAGGCTAAGTCACCTACTTTCATTGAATTTCAGATATAAGGATCACAATATCTGGGGGATAACTTCTTATACTCCCCAAGAGATAAAGAACTTCTTTTGGGCCGTACTCGAATGAAAACCAAAACCTTGGTATCCAAAACACCGATTCTCACTTCTAAACTCATTGTTCTAAATCCTTAAAACAGGCATGACTCCTGGGAAGTATTCTAGGAAAAGGGTCTTCCTTTTTTAAACAGAAATTTTCTTTTATTTTAGAGAAGGAATAATTATAAGATCAGAAAGGAAGATTCTTACTCCAGTATACCTCGAAGGTTGGGGAGGAATCTTACATTCTACCCCACTTAAAAAGTGCGAGATGTCCTCATCTCGCAAGGTAGAGGACAGTTCTTTTTCTTAAGATCCATTTTTATTCTGGGGTTCCTTATATTTTGGTCAACCCAACAGAACACTGGGATAAATATCCCTTATATAGAACTCATCATTAAATAACAATTCATTCAGATCATATCATTCATATCTTTAACATGATAATGGTCCATTAGACCGAAAAGTTTCCTTCGGAACATTCCTCCACGGAAATTTCAGTCAAGCAAGTTCTCAATTTGACATCCCTTAACTTGATCTACCGGTCAAGTATTAACAATAGCAATCTGACAGCACAACCCACTAATCTCATAGTGATTTGCTGAATTCATTATCATCATTCTAGTTATGAATACCATCACAGGGACTCGTCCCATTCCCCCTCATTGTAGTTTCATTATATTTCAACTAATTTTTAAAAATCATCATTTTTCAATCAGAATTTTCAATCAGAATCCAAATCAATTCATCAATGCTCAAACAGAATTAAAAATCATATCAATCACATTCAAAATCATCATCTAGATAGCATTAACGCTTATAATTTCAAGTCTTAGATTTACTCGTATATGCTGTCAGTAAAGAGCTGCAGTATACTCTCGGTATATACGGGTAGTCACGGCCCTTGGAATTATAAGGTAAATACTATCATGTCTAGGCCTCAAGCAAGTCAGTGATTCTATATAATTGCGGTACTTCCATCTGAAGACCCAATTACCCAATTACGAATTTCAATTTGAATATCAAATTGTATGAATTAACTCACACAATTATAACCTTTTTGTGTTTCTTGAAAAAATTTTGACATATTTGTCTTCTCAGTTGATCTTTATTAACCAAATGCTCTGATACCAACTGTGAGATCCCTGTTCCCACCGAGCAACGGATTTGGGGTACTGGCAGCGGAAGTAGCACTTCTCGCGCGGGACAGGGGTCCCACACTCGTCGGGGCCTCGCCCACGGATATCCGGATAAGAGACTAATCCGTCGGTTGTTCCAAAATCGAACCCGAAAAAACTTCCTTTACCGGAAAGCACGGGCGATTCCACCAGGATAACTTTTTACTCTAACGTAGTCAAGATCATTTCTGATCGAGATGATCCGATTACATCTATAAGATACTTGGTCAGTTCAAGGAAGAAACTTGCACTTGGATCATTGGGATCAACGCTTTTTTCCCCATTCAAGAGGCACAGCCGTTGATTCCTATCCATAGAACAGTTACTGTCCGGGATTTATTTATTTTTTTCTATCGTAAAAACAAAAGTTTGAGTCTCGATTTACGGATCCATCAGTCCAACCTAACCCCATCCAGTCCCATGGGTTAGCCAACCGCCCAACCACTGTAGTGATAGAATCCAATTAAGAATTTGGTTAGGTTTTGTCCCGGGTACCAAGGAAAAGAGTTCCAAGGCCCCCTAGCCGGATGTTCATGCAAAATAAAACTAGTCACACCACTCACACACCCAATATGAAATTGCCTTTTCACAGATTCAACCAATTTAAAACAATCCTTTAATAAAACCATAGTATCACTGATCACCATCTTCTAATTTATCCAGTTGATTCTTAATTTTTTCATCATTCCTTCATCAGAGTATCTATGGCATCATTGGCAACTAGGACGCTCACCACCTGTCCACTCAGGGGCCGTTTCTTAGTTCCTAGCCCTTAATACTCGGCAATATAATCACTTATCAAGATGGACTCTCGTTGAAGATCAGCAAGATCAACCAACGGATCCATATAAGGAGCCATGGACTCATCCATTGAAGACCAGCAAGGTCAATCAACCAGATCCATGCTCGATTTCAGAAAACAACTCCAACTCTGTTTCAATATCTTCCTCGACGCACGCGTGGGTATCCTAGGCGACCCAGAGCCCGAGCACCGTATGGTCAGCACCCTCTAGGATCCTTCGCAGGTGACCTAGCGCTTCACTCATAGGCCGCTTCCTTGGCCCCTCATCCACCGTACCGGAAGCTCACCATTTTAATCGCACCGAGGCTGGTCAAGACCTCGGCCGACCTTGCTACGCGAGACGTCCTTCATTGACTCTCCGTCAGCAGTTGCAACATAATCAGTTAGGTCTCAGACCTTAATCACAAGATAGTCACAATGCTCCCCAGCAATCTTGACATAAAACAGTCATTTACAAACAGCATTTACAAACAGTTTCTATTTTTACTTTCATTTTTCCACATTATCCCTCATCAATCCACATTACTTATTCCATATTCCATTTATATGTATACTCATCCCATCACATCATTTTCCATCTCAACACTTCATATTCCTTCACATCACATATCGTAAATTCACATCCATACATATATCCACATCCACATCCACATCCACATTCACATCCACTCATCCACATCTACATCCATACATCTAATTTCACATCCACATCTACATGCACATTCATGCATCCACATCCATACATCCACATCTACATGCACATTCACATCCATATATCCACATCTATATGCGTACATTGTCATCTACATGCATACATCCACATCTCTATGCATACATCCACATCCACATCCACATTCACATTCTCCTCATACATCTACATCTACATGCATACATCCACCTCCACATTCACATCCACATCTATACATCTACATCTACATGCATACATCCACCTCCACATTCACACTCACATCCATACATCTACATCTACATGCAACATCCACATCTCCATGCATAATAAAATTCTTTTAATTAATCTAGGATGATAGTTCCTAGAATATGGTAGGAAGTCCTCTTTTTATGCTTTGAATGAATTTATTTTATGCGTAATTTCTATAAAAATTTTGCCATAGCTCCGCTACTATGACTGATAAATCTCAATTTTTTTCTAAGGGATAAAGCTTATCATTAAGGATATAATTAGAATGGTCTCTAATTGGATCATCAATCCATAATGGATTGAATCATCAATATGCATATTGAATCATCAATATACATAAACTAAAAGCATAGAAAAAAGCCATTAATTTGGTCTCAAGCATAGCTTAATCTTGGATTAAGGAAAAGCTTTATGAAAAGCTTCATTTGGATTGAGAATGGGTCATGAGTATGACCATTTCTTGAGTGAGAGAGAGAAATTACATAAAAACCATTAGAATTTAAACATAAATGGAAATTAACTTCAATAGCATTTATTAAATTATGTAATTCTTCACTACTATTCACCACTTAACTTCAATAGCATTTAAAAAACCATACCAATTAAGCTTCTCAAGCTTGAGAGGGGTTGAGAAGAGAGAATCATTGAGAATTTATAGAAAAGGTCAAAATTCAATATACTTACCTTATGATTTGCTTGATTCTTTATTCACGGTAGAGGCCCCCAACCAATCAATTGGTTTAGTATGTTGATGGAGCCACCAATGGGGATTGAAGAAAGAGAGAAGTGTCAAAAACTAGTGAATTATTAAAGAATTCACAGTTCTTGGCTTAGGTGGAGTAACATAGCATAAGACACTATATTTTGGCTTAGATGGAGTAGAGTAACAAAGCATAAGACACTATCTAATTTGGCTTAGGTGGAGTAGAGTAACAAGGCATAAGACTCTATCTAATTTGGCTTAGGGGAGTAGAGTAACAAGGCATAAGACTCTATCTAATTTGGCTTAGGTGGAGTAGAGTAACAAGGCATAAGACTCTATATTTTTTTCAACAAGGGAAGGCTTCTATTTATAGGAAAATTTGAGCTCCTAACCAAACAAACCGATTCTAGAATTTTCCAAGTCAGTTTGGTCACTTTTTGACCATTTTTAGGTCAGTTAAGCTAACTTTTTGGAACTAGACTTGGATTAGGAGAGAGGAGAGATGAAATATCTCAATTTTTATGAGTTTAAAACTCATTCAAGCATGTGAAATATGCACCTCCTTTAAAGAACTCCCCTTCCTTACATATGTGTCATAATGGAATCATTTTAATATTGTTCATAGTTTTTTACGAATAAACCTTGTACATTTTCAACTCTTCATCTTATGTGAGCATTTAAGGGACTCCCCTTCCTTACATATGTGTCATAATAAAATCATTTAAGGGAAATATGCACCTCCTTTAAAGAACTCCCCTTCCTTACATATGTGTCATAATGGAATCATTCTAATATTGCTCATAGTTTTTTTACTAATAAACCTTGTACATTTTCAACTCTTCACCTCATGTGAGCATTTACTCATTTTGGGTATTTTCTTTTTACAATTTGGATTTATCTCCTCCCTACACATGGATTGATGCTATTGGCCCATAGGAACCTTAATTGGACCATAGTCTAAAGATTTATGAAAATCTAGACCCTTAGGCTAAGGTTCTTTATACCTATTTCCAATTAATTCTAATTGCACATTGGAAAATTCTTTTTAAATTTCTGTTTCAAGGAAACTCATCTGAATTATAAGAGATATTTTTCTATCCAGAAATATTCAAAATTTGAATATTCTCTCTCTAGGTTAAAACAGTCACAAACAAGATCTCTTATATTTCAGAAAAGGAATTGATTACAGGGGAATATGCTAGACATCAAAAAGGGGTTGGGGGAGGAATCTTACAGTCACCGCCCTGAGTACAGTTATGCAAATAAGAAAAGATACTCCATGTCTTCAAAATCTAGTACTAAATTTGCAACAGAGAGTTTTGTGGATGATGATTCCAAGAGTGTACAAGAATATGAAGTGCATGATGCAAATTGGGCATTACGAAGAGTTCCTATAACAAGCCAAGTCCGTTGCCAGGCTTGGCTTGGACAAGGAGGAAAATGTAACAAGCTTGTCAATATAAAGGATCGTGAAAATCGACGTGGAGTTGTTGCACCATCATTCTTTGGGAGGATTCAAACACCAATTGGAGTGCGCTCCCAAATGATTTGGTTTTGTGGAAATGATGTAACCCACACATGGAAGCCATCAACTAGCATTACAGGTATTCCAGGACCATCACCAGGAAGGTGGAAGGTTCAATCAGGAACATCCTTGACAAGTGCAGAGATTGCCAGGTTGACAAGCTCAGGGTTTGTCATATTAGGAGTGTCAACTCCGATGGTGGGTGCAAGTTGTGCTTCACCAATTCAAGCCCATGATGAAACAATAGTATTGCATGAAGATCGACCTCGACGTCGAGATGGCAAAGCAATCAGATGGCGAAATAAAATCTCCAAAGAAATGGAAGATAGAATTCAGAGGTCATTGGTCATGAAATGCATTGTTAAGGACGCAACAGTCGTGAAAGCCATGGAGCATGCTAAGTTCATTGTTTCTATAGAAGGATCAATGCAAAAAGGTATTGAATACAAGATTGACATTTCTCCATTTCCTTCTTGCAATTGTGAAGACTTCATTGGACGATCCCGTAAATTGGATGCCTATATTCCATGCAAACATATTTATTACATCTTCCTTTCATACCTTGGATTGGATAGCAGAAATAATATGTTTGTTCACCAAGCCACCTTGAGTAAAAAAGAGATATTCCAGGCATTGTCCCGCATGCCTTGAGGTTTAGTTTTTGGAGACTGTACTTTCATGATGGTCAACAAAAAATGGAAGGGCTATTATAATAATCCTTTTTCCATAAGGATTTTGAAGCACAAAAATGGTATTTTTTTGAAGACTGAACCTTCATGATGTTGAATACAAAATGAAAAGATATCTATAATAATCCTTTTTTCCATGAAGATTTTGAACCACAAGAACAATGTTTTTGGGGCCTTTTGCATTTCTCCTTGTGTAAATTTTTGGTTTGTTTCTCTACTTGTTGATAATTGTGGCAAGACGCTTTGTAGGAAACTTATTTGAAATAACATGAACTCAACACATCTAGTAGTAGCAAAATACCAAACTATGAGTGTAAAATATTGACTTAAAATTTGGCTATATTTGTTACATTTCCTTTTGTACCTTGGATTGGATATAAGAAATCCTTTTTTCCATGAGTAATTTGAACCACAAGGATAGTGTGCTAATTATTCTCCACTTGATAATTGTGGTAGGACATTTTGAAGGATGATTTTACATCACAAAATTTTGAACATGTCTTCTATGTGATAAATCATGTCTTCATTTTCATTTGCATAGGTAGAAAACTTATTTGAAATAATGTGAGCATGTATTGGAAAATACAACAAATAGCAAAATAGAAAATATTGTGAGTGTATTTGACTTAAAATTGGGCTATATTATTTACATATTAACTTATATGGATAGAAAAGATAATATTTTTGGTCACCAAGCTAACTTGAGTACAAAAGAGATCTTCACAGCATTATCTTGCATGCCTCAAGGCCTGGTTTTTGCAGATTGCACACCTTCATGATGTTGAACAAAATTTGAAAGGACCATTATATTAATACTTTTTGCAGATTGCACACCTTCATGATGGGAAGCCTTGTAGGATGATTTTACAATCACAAAACTAGTTGTTGTGGTTTATTAGTTTACAAGGATAACCACTTCTTTTATTGTTTCTTTAATTGAGCAATATGGACCCTTCATTTACAAAACGGTTTCATAATCATGGCCTCATTTCATGAACTTCAAGAGTTAGAAAACTTGTTTAGTCAGAAATGAGGATATCCATTTCTTTTCTTAAGCAATATGACCCCTTTATTCACAAAAGGGGTCCATACACTTGGATTGTTTTCATAAACTTTGACACAAAAAAACTACATTCTGATCCAATTTGCTCAAATGGTCAGATGGTTTTGCTCAAAAATTAGAAACCCCCGAGTCGTACACATCAATCTATGAACACTAAGGTCTCGTGGAGGTGGTGCTTAGAGAACTATCCCTCTTGTAACAGGCAGTTCACTAAGGATCATGGCAAAGGCAATGTTCTCTGCCAACTGCTCATGCCGACTATAGGTGGTGTGCCATGATCTACTGACTATCCTAAGCACACGTGTACCTCCGCCGATCATTCAGTAGTACTCAGAAAGTAGAGGCTCTCCAATTATCGAGCCGAGATGACTTAATCTGTGTAATGAAGGTGCTTGAAGGCAAAGGCTATGGTGTCATCCTCTAGAGACAGCTCAGGGACTCCAGATAGATAGGGTCTCACCATCCGATTTGCTGCTTTATCTGAAAGCGAAACTGGATAAGATACTGTAAGTTTTGGTTTTAGGCTAGAATAGGCACCGTTAGGGCCTCTTAGAGGTTGGTGACACGAGAAGAAAGTTTTGAGTAAAAGAAAAAAGGGGAGGAAAATAAAGGAGGTACCTATTCTAGGGTTTGGATCCATTCGCGCTCTTGACAAGGATTTGATTCCCACGCTTTGTGCACTCAAGCCTTCTTTCACTCCACACTCTATGGTCATTTGCCTAGCCCGTTATCTTCACCATTAACCTTATCCTATTTTCTTGCACACATGTACACACCTTCGCTACACTGGTATTGAAAGAGGCTGCTTTCGTGCAAATTTTGCATACGCACATTTGGAGAGGATTTGAGGTCTAGAGGATTGATCACACATATTTTTAGTGATTGTTAGGCATGTTACATGGGGGTGAGGGGAGAGCGTGTTTTCAGGGATCTATTGTGGGTCTTGTTCACACGTGATTGCACCCTGTATGAGTCACGTGTGGGCTTGTGTTGAGCATTGGTTGTGGCGTTTTTTCACACGCTTGTGCACTTTGGGTAGTGTTCACACACGACCATGGGTTATGATTCTTATTACTTTTACCCTTCAGTTGGGCACCATGGTACGACTTTGCATCATCATCGCGCGAGCAAGACGACATCGTTTTGATTGTTTTTCCGTTTACGATCGGATCATGGGAGAGCCGCTCATGCACTATTATCGTCGCTCTACGATCGATATTATGAGTTGCCATTTTGTGTCATGGTTCACATATCTTTTGTCAATTTCACACGTACGTTTAGTAGTACTTCAAGGCTTAGGACCTCTACACCCTCATTTACAGACTCCACGCTATGAAGAGATGGCATACTCATGCCATTGTTGGACGTTGGAGCTTGCACGTTTGTTGCCTAGTCATATGAGGTGTTCTTTTGATGAGGAGGATATATGGTCCACATACGGCAACTTTGTTGACCCACTCTGTGCTCGAATGTGTTGACACAGAAGGTTCGGCATTGTTCGCATTCATGGGATGAGTCTTCTTTTGGTGACTTGTAAGAGTGTCTGGCACTCTTAAGCCGCCATGATTACGTTCTTAATACTATAGACTACATCGGTGCACGGATCTGATGATGATGATGATGATGTATCTTATATAAACCCATACGCATGATGATCTATTACACACACATACGATGATATTGATGTATCACACACACATGTGCACATGATGATACATACACATATATTTGCACATGATGATATGGACACTGATGCTGACGTATGTGATAGCAATGTGTGTGAGCTAGATCATGTGGGCATGATCTTGGTGTGAATACCCTCTGATTGTGAACATCCCTTATTAAAGTCTATGTTAGAAGATAAGGCTGATGCCTATAAAAGCATGTACTAAGAGTATCATTTGAGTTATGTAACATATTTCTCTTATGCTTTCTATCACATTTCTCTCTCTCTCTCTCTCTCTCTCTCTCTCTCTCTCTCTCTCTCTCTCTCTCTCTCTCCACACACACACACACACACCCTATGACTATCCTCCATTCACCATAGTCATGGCTTGATTCTTCATCCCTCTCTTTGTACATGCTCCATTCTGGCACCATAAATGCTAATATTATGTACTAATTCAAAAGAATATTTACATGCATGTGGATCCAAAAGAGAGTACATGTGTACCAATTCAAAAGAATGTATACATATGTAATGTATATGTTTGTATTGACACAAAGGAATATTACATAAGTACCAACCTTGAATAAACTGAGTATGCACACCAACCTAGAAGAAGGAATGGTGTAAGAATATTACATAAGTACTAACCTAGAAGAAGAGTATGCATACCAACCTATCGAACCAACCTATAGAAAGAAGGATACATTGATGAAAGATGGGTATATGTTCAGAGATAAGTATGTTTTTTTAACCTAAGAAGATTACATAAGTACCGATGTAGAAGAAGAGTATACAGACCAGCCTTTATAAATAAGGGTACATTGATTATAGATGGGTGTGCATTCAGAAATGACATTAATAACATGAAAAATTTGGACTAAAAAAGGACCCTCTAAGAAAAGCAATGTCATCACTTATGTAGAAAAAAGGGGGGCAAGGTGTTACGTCAAATCCCCCACATGTGACATACCATTGAAAGGCCCTTGAAAAGTAAATTCTAAATCTATCACTTCTAACAAATTCGGAGTTGATATGCTCAAGTTATGCCTTCCCCACACTAAAAGGTAGATTCCATGGATGTCACAATTATTGGAATTTGCCTTTTAGTATAGAAGGCATAACTTGAGCATATCAACTAGAAATTTTTTAGATTTAGAATTTACTTTTCAAGGGAATTCCCTGATGGTATGTCGCATGTGGGGGTCTTACGATCGATATTATGAGTTGCCATTTTGTGTCATGGTTCACATATCTTTTGTCAATTTCACACGTACGTTTAGTAGTACTTCAAGGCTTAGGACCTCTATACCCTCATTTATAGACTCCACGCTATGAAGAGATGGCATACTCATGCCATTGTTGGACGTTGGAGCTTGCATGTTTGTTGCCTAGTCATATGAGGTGTTGCTTTGATGAGGAGGATATATGGTCCACATACGGCAACTTTGTTGACCCACTCTGTGCTCGAATGCGTTGACACAGAAGGTTCGGCATTGTTCGCATTCATGGGATGAGTCTTCTTTTGGTGACTTGTACGAGTGTCTGACACTCTTAAGCCGCCATGATTACGTTCTTAATACTGTAGACTACATTGATGCACGGATCTGATGATGATGATGATGATGTATCTTATATAAACCCATACGCATGATGATCTATTACACACACATACGATGATATTGATGTATCACACACACATGTGCACATGATGATACATACACATATATTTGCACATGATGATATGGACACTGATGCTGACGTATGTGATAGCGATGTGTGTGAGCTAGATCATGTGGGCATGATCTGGAGAGGGGGCAGGGATGATGGCATCGAGCATTATGAGTGTTCATATATCTAGGCCTACCTTCTCATCATCCAATACATGACTTGGATCTAGAACATACTTCTTCTTTCTTCAAATGAGCTCGCATGAAAATACATTGTGGATCTTCAAGTATGGAGGAGGGAATAAAAGTTCACGAGCTCAATCTCCAACTTTCCTCGTATTCATGCACACTCTATAACTTAATCTCCAACTTTCCTCATATTTGTGTAGGGTTTATGTTATATGGGCAAAAACTTCTTGTACTTTTCCCCAAGGAGAGGGATTTTTTGTGGTTGGGTCGTATACCAACAAGGAAGACCATATCACCTTCATCAAATTCTCTAGTAGTCTACTTGAGATCAACACGCTACTTTTTTCTATCGTGAGTAGCTTTGATATCCTTTTTTATAGTCAGCATTGAACAATCCACTTTATCTATTTGCTTCAAGACTTCCACTCTGACCAGTGGGTTGAACTAAATCAATGGTGTTGCACAATCTACTATAAGATGCATCGCAATAAAATTATACCGAATGTGGAGAATTCATCCATTTTTTGGGTTCCCTTCCATGGAATGCTCAAAGAATGTCTTTGATTACCCTCTCTGCCTAATCATCAATTTCTAGATAGTACCAAAATCTATAGAGCTACAGCTTCAAAGCATTTATTCCAAGAGCAGGACACATGAATTCAGCACCCCGATCCCTAACTATCCTTCCAAAGTAAAGTCTAAATATATCCTTCGGAATGACTTTTAGCAAACACCAAGAGCAATATAAGTCTTTTTCAAAAGAATCGAATGAGCAACCTTCGTCAAGCGATCTACCACACGGCTAAGATGGAATCATGTCCTGCATCGACTGAAGAAAAATCTAATGATGGAATCCATGCTTATGTATTCTAATTGTATATGTGAAATAGGATGCACGTGTCTTGGCGTTTTTGTCATTTCACCTTTACAAGGCTAAAAGAAATGCTTCTTTGTAGCAGCCACCATGACGGTCTTCACTTAGCTGGGGCGTGTGACGAGCTTTCTTTAGAATCCTCTTATTAAGATCTCTATCTTGAAAAATATATAACCGATTATTGAAGTACAAGCATCCACCTCTAACGTGAATCCATGAATTTTCTTCACTTCTAGGGTTGCCTTTACTTTTGCGGTAAGCAATATGATAATAGGGATAAAGAACTTATCTAATCCAATCTCTTCCTTAATCTCAACATGCAAGTAAGGAGGCCTTCCTGCCTAATATATCTATGACCGCATTCTCCTTGTCTAACCTATACTTGATTTTAAAACCAAACTCTCGAAGTGTTTGTATTTATCTTCTTTGCGTGATGTTAACATCATTCTGGTTGAAAATTTGCTTTAAAATTTTATGATCTATAACCCGAGAAGACAAGCAACTCTACGTCATCACTGTTCCTCTCGTGAGATCTTAGCTATAGCACCAGCGGATTAGTCAAGCAACCCCTCAGCTTATCAAAGTTACTTTGGCACATCGCGCAGACCATTAGAATGGAATGTCCTTCTTGAGAAGCGCCGTCAAAGGAGAAACAATCTTGGCATATGAACATCGGATACCATCTTTTCAATCCCAAGAACCATTTGACTTCCTCTATCGTCTTTGGTTCTGGCAAATCGATAGCCGCTTTTGCACCTCGACGGGATCAGCTAATATACTATCTCTTGACATTATGATCCCGGATATTCAATTTGATGGTAAAGAAGGTACATGCACTCTTCTTAGAGAAAAGTCTGTGCTTCTAGAGGCTTTCGAGGACTTTGAAGAGACACATACTTCACATGCGATCAGCTACATTCTTCGAGCAAACTAGAATTGCATCAATGAAGACCGAGAAAAAATCATCCGAGGTTTCTTTTCTTTTTCTTTTTGCATTCAACAATTATAGCTAGAAGGGGAATTATTTAATCCCAACAGCATTATCGTGAACTCGTAATGTGCATAACCATGTATTTAAATCTATCTTAGGAATATTATGATACGATAACATCCTAAGTTTAAGTCAATCTTTATAAATACCTGGCCTTTATGCGATCAATCTAACAGCACATTCCAGGAGTAAGATGCTTATTCTTAACAGTAAGCCAATTTAACCCTGAATATACAATCTCATAGTCCCATCATTCTTCTTCTGAAAGAGAACGAGCACCACATAGCAAGGGGATACAAATGGGCCAAACAAAGCTCTCCTCAAATAGTTATGTCGATTATTCCCCGAGCTCGGCTGCTTTCGGAATGGCCTTCTTATAAGCTTAAGATTCACTATTGTTGGGCTCCGAGAATAAACTCTTTCTCATGATCCACCTCACGAGTCGAGGGTATTGTAGTTAAATCTACGTCACAGTATATACTCACTTAACCAACATGGTTTCCTTGCAACTCTTTATCTGCAGGATGGCTTGCTTCTGCTGGAGTCCCTTCAATAACTTTACTACTTTTACAGGTTACGGGGTGGGAGTTCAACAAACTACTCCAGTTCCTTTCATCTTGTTCACATGAAGATCCATGAAGGAAATGGTGCCTTTGTGATAATATTTGGCTAGGTTCCCATCCAAGAGAAACTGAATTACATCCGTCTTTTGGCAAGTAACTTCCACTACCCAATTCCACTCGCATTGGTCTGCCTTGCTTCTGGTCGATTACTAATTTATGCAACATCCAAGTGAAATGAATGAATGAGCGTTTCTCGAATCAACAAAAAGCTTAAAATTCTTACCTCAAAAATCGCATGGGGTGTAACTTAGTGAGAATCGTTGGTTTCGATCCTGGTGCTCCACTCTATCGAACGAAGTCTACCTCTTCCTTCTTTCTCTGGGGTTAGCTACTATTATAATGGCATTAGAAGTTGCTGAGACTGGGCTAGAACTTGCCTCCTTTGACTTGTCAAGCATGTCCTATGGTGGAGTTAGAATGGTAACATCAATCCGTGCGTTGGCACAACCATTCATAAAATGTCCCAGTAGCTGCTCGCATCTAAAACACTTCATACTCCTTCCTGAGCTAAAACTGCAAATCCAAAGGCGTTCTAGGGAAAGAATCATGTCCACTGTGCCCACTCGCTTTTCATACTTGGCTCCAATCTTGTCCCCTATTTCTCTTTGAATTTGGCATACTAGAATTAGATGGAGCTCTCTTTGGGAGGGGGCAAAAAGGCCTTTTACTACACGGTCTCCTTAGAAAGAAATACATGCATAAAATCCTCAGCCACCACCATCTTAATTGCTTCCCCGCCGCTAACAAAGACAGTTTCGCATTCTTAACCAATCTATCCAAGGGAGGATCCAATCTTCTGACAAACCCATGGAGAAGGGTCTCGTCTTCCATCGGAAGAGCATGTCGGACTAGGCTTACGTAAGATCAATTGATAATACGCCTCCGTAAGTTTGCCTGCTTGAGAAAACTCTATAAACTCATTTATCTTCTCTTCCATGGGGACAAAACCTTTGATGGAGGTAAGCTTTCATGTCCTCCCATCTCAGACTATACCATTAACTTTCAATTTGGCAAGATCCATCTTACTGTACCCCGCACATGTTACACTACTCGTCCATAGAATCTGTCCAATTCAACACTCCCTCTCTCCAAGGTTTTTACCCTTGCCTCGAAATGGCTATGGTGGTTGTGACCCATATACGAAGTGCTTCCTTGACATCCTTATCCAATGCCTTAATTCTAGATATGACATCATCCATCCCTCATGATTATTCTAAAACAAAAGACCGTTGTAGGCTCGGCCAGCAATCGAGATCCTGTATCAAGGAATATAATGCCCCAGAGTCGTACACATCAATCTATGAACACTAAGGTCTCGTCGAGGTGGTGCTTAGAGAACTATCCCTCTTGTAACAGGCAGTTCACTAAGGATCATGGCAAAGGCAATGCTCTCTGCCAACCGCTCATGCCGACTATAGGTGGTGTGCCATGATCTACTGACTATCCTAAGCACACGTGTACCTCCGCCGATCATTCAGTAGTACTCAAAAAGTAGAGGCTCTCCAATTATCAAGCCGAGATGACTTAATCTGCATAATGAAGGTGCTTGAAGGCAAAGGCTATCGTGTCATCCTCTAGAGACAGCTCAGGGACTCCAGATAGATAGGGTCTAAACATCCGATTTGCTGCTTTATCTGAAAGCGAAACTGGATAAGATACTGTAAGTTTTGGTTTTAGGCTAGAATAGGCACCGTTAGGGCCTCTTAGAGGTTGGTGGCACGAGAAGAAAGTTTTGAGTAAAAGAAAAAAGGGGAGGAAAATAAAGGAGGTACCTATTCTAGGGTTTGGATCCATTCGCGCTCTTGACAAGGATTTGATTCCCACGCTTTGTGCACTCAAGCCTTCTTTCACTCCACACTCTATGGTCATTTGCCTAGCCCGTTATCTTCACCATTAACCTTATCCTATTTTCTTGCACACATGTACACACCTTCGCTACACTGGTATTGAAAGAGGCTACTTTCCTGCAAATTTTGCATACGCACATTTGGAGAGGATTTGAGGTCTAGAGGATGGATCACACATATTTTTAGTGATTGTTAGGCATGTTACATGGGGGTGAGGGGAGAGCGTGTTTTCAGGGATCTATTGTGGGTCTTGTTCACACGTCATTGCACCCTGTATGAGTCACGTGTGGGGCTTGTGTTGAGCATTGGTTGTGGCGTTTTTTCACACGCTTGTGCACTTTGGGTAGTGTTCACACACGACCATGGGTTATGATTCTTATTACTTTTACCCTTCAGTTGGGCACCATGGTACGACTTTGCATCATCATCGCGCGAGCAAGACGACTTCGTTTTGATTGTTTTTCCTTTTACGATCGGATCATGGGAGAGCCACTCATGCACTATTATCGTCGCTCTACGATCGATATTATGAGTTGCCATTTTGTGTCATGGTTCACATATCTTTTGTCAATTTCACACGTACGTTTAGTAGTACTTCAAGGCTTAGGACCTCTATACCCTCATTTACAGACTCCACGCTATGAAGAGATGGCATACTCATGCCATTGTTGGACGTTGGAGCTTGCATGTTTGTTGCCTAGTCATATGAGGTGTTGTTTTGATGAGGAGGATATATGGTCCACATACGGCAACTTTGTTGACCCACTCTGTGCTCGAATGCGTTGACATAGAAGGTTCGGCATTGTTCGCATTCATGGGATGAGTCTTCTTTTGGTGACTTGTACGAGTGTCTGACACTCTTAAGCTGCCATGATTACGTTCTTAATACTGTAGACTACATCGATGCACGGATCTGATGATGATGATGATGATGTATCTTATATAAACCCATACGCATGATGATCTATTACACACACATACGATGATATTGATGTATCACACACACATGTGCACATGATGATACATACACATATATTTGCACATGATGAAATGGACACTGACGCTGACGTATGTGATAGCGATGTGTGTGAGCTAGATCATGTGGGCATGATCTGGAGAGGGGGCAGGGATGATGGCATCGAGCATTATGAGTGTTCATATATCTAGGCCTACCTTCTCATCATCCGATACATGACTTGGATCTAGAACATACTTCTTCTTTCTTCAAATGAGCTCACATGAAAATACATTGTGGATCTTCAAGTACGGAGGAGGGAATAAAAGTTCACGAGCTCAATCTCCAACTTTCCTCGTACTCATGCATAGTCTATAACTTAATCTCCAACTTTCCTCATATTTGTGTAGGGTTTATATTATATGGGCAAAAACTTCTTGTACTTTTCCCCAAGGAGAGGGATTTTTTGTGGTTGGGTCGTATACCAACAAGGAAGACCATATCACCTTCATCAAATTCTCTAGTAGTCTACTTGAGATCAACACGCTACTTTTTTCTATCGTGAGTAGCTTTGATATCCTTTTTTATAGTCCGCATTGAACAATCCACTTTATCTATTTGCTTCAAGACTTCCACTCTGACCAATGGGTTGAACTAAATCAATGGTGTTGCACAATCTACTATAAGATGCATCGCAATAAAATTATACCGAATGTGGAGAATTCATCCATTTTTTGGGTTCCCTTCCGTGGAATGCTCAAAGAATGTCTTTGATTACCCTCTCTGCCTAATCATCAATTTCTAGATAGTACCAAAATCTATAGAGCTACAGCTTCAAAGCATTTATTCCCAGAGCAGGACACATGAATTCAGCACCCCGATCCCTAACTATCCTTCCAAAGTAAAGTCTAAATATATCCTTTGGAATGACTTTTAGCAAACACCAAGAGCAGTATAAGTCTTTTTCAAAAGAATCGAATGAGCAACCTTCGTCAAGCGATCTACCGCACGGCTAAGATGGAATCATGTCCTGCATCGACTGAAGAAAAATCTAATGATGGAATCCATGCTTATGTATTCTAATTGTATATGTGAAATAAGATGCACGTGCCTTGGCGTTTTTGTCATTTCACCTTTGCAAGGCTAAAAGAAATGCTTCTTTGTAGCAGCCACCATGACGGTCTTCACTTAGCTGGGGCGTGTCACGAGCTTTCTTTAGAATCCTCTTATTAAGATCTCTATCTTGAAAAATATATAACCGATTATTGAAGTACAAGCATCCACCTCTAACGTAAATCCATGAATTTTCTTCACTTACTTTTGCGGTAAGCAATATGATAATAGGGATAAAGAACTTATCTAATCCAATCTCTTCCTTAATCTCAACGTGCAAGTAAGGAGGCCTTCCTGCCTAATATATCTATGACCGCATTCTCCTTGTCTAACCTATACTTGATTTTAAAACCAAACTCTCGAAGTGTTTGTATTTATCTTCTTTGCGTGATGTTAACATCATTCTGGTTGAAAATTTGCTTTAAAATTTTATGATCTATAACCCGAGAAGACAAGCAACTCTACGTCATCACTGTTCCTCTCGTGAGATCTTAGCTATAGCACCAGCGGATTAGTCAAGCAACCCCAGCTTATCAAAGTTACTTTGGCACATCGCGCAGACCATTAGAATGGAATGTCCTTCTTGAGAAGCGCCATCAAAGGAGAAACAATCTTGGCATATGAACATCGGATACCATCTTATCAATCCCAAGAACCATTTGACTTCCTCTATCGTCTTTGGTTCTGGCAAATCGATAGTCGCTTTTGCACCTTGGCGGGATCAGCTAATATACTATCTCTTGACATTATGATCCCGGATATTCAATTTGATGGTAAAGAAGGTACATGCACTCTTCTTAGAGAAAAGTCTGTGCTTCTGGAGGCTTTCGAGGACTTTGAAGAGACACATACTTCACATGCGATCAGCTACATTCTTCGAGCAAACTAGAATTGCATCAATGAAGACCGAGATAAAAGGTTTCTTTTCTTTTTCTTTTTGCATTCAACAATTATAGCTAGAAGGGGAATTATTTAATCCCAACAGCATTATCGTGAACTCGTAATGTGCATAACCATGTATTAAAATCTATCTTAGGAATATTATGATACGATAACATCCTAAGTTTAAGTCAATCTTTATAAATATCTGGCCTTTATGCGATCAATCTAACAGCACATTCCAGGAGTAAGATGCTTATTCTTAACAGTAAGCCGATTTAACCCTGAATATACAATCTCATAGTCCCATCATTCTTCTTCTGAAAGAGAACGAGCACCACATAGCAAGGGGATACAAATGGGCCAAACAAAGCTCTCCTCAAACAGTTATCTCGATTATTCCCCGAGCTCGGTTGCTTTCGGAATGGCCTTTTTATAAGCTCAAGATTCACTATTGTTGGGCTCCGAGAATGAACTCTTTCTCATGATCCACCTCACGAGTCGAGGGTATTGTAGTTAAATCTACGTCACAGTATATACTCACTTAACCAACATGGTTTCCTTGCAACTCTTTATCTGCAGGATGGCTTGCTTCTGCTGGAGTCCCTTCAATAACTTTACTACTTTTACAGGTTACGGGGTGGGAGTTCAACAAACTACTCTAGTTCCTTTCATCTTGTTCACATGAAGATCCATGAAGGAAATGGTGCCTTTGTGATAATATTTGGCTAGGTTCCCATCCAAGAGAAACTGAATTACATCCGTCTTTTGGCAAGTAACTTCCACTACCCAATTCCACTCGCATTGGTTTGCCTTGCTTCTGGTCGATTACTAATTTATGCAACATCCAAGTGAAATGAATGAATGAATGAGCGTTTCTCGAATCAACAAAAAGCTTAAAATTCTTACCTCAAAAATCGGATGGGGTGTAACTTAGTGAGAATCGTTGGTTTCGATCCTGGTGCTCCACTCTATCGAACGAAGTCTACCTCTTCCTTCTTTCTCTGGGGTTAGCTACTATTATAATGGCATTAGAAGTTGCTGAGACTGGGCTAGAACTTGCCTCCTTTGACTTGTCAAGCAAGTTCTATGGTGGAGTTAGAATGGTAACATCAATCGGTGCGTTGGCACAACCATTCATAAAATGTCCCAGTAGCTGCTCGCATCTAAAACACTTCATACTCCTTCCTGAGCTAAAACTGCAAATCCAAAGGCGTTCTAGGGAAAGAATCATGTCCACTGTGCCCACTCGCTTTTCATACTTGGCTCCAATCTTGTCCCCTATTTCTCTTTGAATTTGGCATACTAGAATTAGATGGAGCTCTCTTTGGGAGGGGGCAAAAAGGCCTTTTACTACACGGTCTCCTTAGAAAGAAATACATGCATAAAATCCTCAGCCACCACCATCTTAATTGCTTCCCCGCCGCTAACAAAGACAGTTTCGCATTCTTAACCAATCTATCCAAGGGAGGATCCAATCTTCTGACAAACCCATGGAGAAGGGTCTCGTCTTCCATCGGAAGAGCATGTCGGACTAGGCTTACGTAAGATCAATTGATAATACGCCTCCGTAAGTTTGCCTGCTTGAGAAAACTCTATAAACTCATTTATCTTCTCTTCCATGGGGACAAAACCTTTGATGGAGGTAAGCTTTCATGTCCTCCCATCTCAGACTATACCATTAACTTTCAATTTGGCAAGATCCATCTTACTGTACCCCGCACATGTTACACTACTCGTCCATAGAATCTGTCCAATTCAACACTCCCTCTCTCCAAGGTTTTTACCCTTGCCTCGAAATGGCTATGGTGGTTGTGACCCATATACGAAGTGCTTCCTTGACATCCTTATCCAATGCCTTAATTCTAGATATGACATCATCCATCCCTCATGATTATTCTAAAACAAAAGACCGTCGTAGGCTCGGCCAGCAATCGAGATCCTGTATCAAGGAATATAATGCCCCAGAGTCGTACACATCACTCTATGAACACTAAGGTCTCGTCGAGGTGGTGCTTAGAGAACTATCCCTCTTGTAACAGGCAGTTCACTAAGGATCATGGCAAAGGCAATGTTCTCTGCCAACCGCTCATGCCGACTATAGGTGGTGTGCCATGATCTACTGACTATCCTAAGCACACGTGTACCTCCGCCGATCATTCAGTAGTACTCAAAAAGTAGAGGCTCTCCAATTATCGAGCCGAGATGACTTAATCTGCGTAATGAAGGTGCTTGAAGGCAAAGGCTATCGTGTCATCCTCTAGAGACAGCTCAGGGACTCCAGATAGATAGGGTCTCACCATCCGATTTGCTGCTTTATCTGAAAGCGAAACTGGATAAGATACTGTAAGTTTTGGTTTTAGGCTAGAATAGGCATCGTTAGGGCCTCTTAGAGGTTGGTGGCACGAGAAGAAAGTTTTGAGTAAAAGAAAAAAGGGGAGGAAAATAAAGGAGGTACCTATTCTAGGGTTTAGATCCATTCGCGCTCTTGACAAGGATTTGATTCCCACGCTTTGTGCACTCAAGCCTTCTTTCACTCCACACTCTATGGTCATTTGCCTAGCCCGTTATCTTCACCATTAACCTTATCCTATTTTCTTGCACACATGTACACACCTTCGCTACACTGGTATTGAAAGAGGCTGCTTTCCTGCAAATTTTGCATACGCACATTTGGAGAGGATTTGAGGTCTAGAGGATGGATCACACATATTTTTAGTGATTGTTAGGCATGTTACATGGGGGTGAGGGGAGAGCGTGTTTTCAGGGATCTATGGTGGGTCTTGTTCACACGTGATTGCACCCTGTATGAGTCACGTGTGGGGCTTGTGTTGAGCATTGGTTGTGGCGTTTTTTCACACGCTTGTGCACTTTGGGTAGTGTTCACACACGACCATGGGTTATGATTCTTATTACTTTTACCCTTCAGTTGGGCACCATGGTACGACTTTGCATCATCATCGCGCGCGCGAGACGACATCGTTTTGATTGTTTTTCCGTTTACGATCGTATCATGGGAGAGCCGCTCGTGCACTATTATGGTCGCTCTACGATCGATATTATGAGTTGCCATTTTGTGTCATGGTTCACATATCTTTTGTCAATTTCACACGTACGTTTAGTAGTACTTCAAGGCTTAGGGCCTCTATACCCTCATTTACAGACTCCACGCTATGAAGAGATGGCATACTCATGCCATTGTTGGACGTTGGAGCTTGCATGTTTGTTGCCTAGTCATATGAGGTGTTGGTTTGATGAGGAGGATATATGGTCCACATACGGCAACTTTGTTGACCCACTCTGTGCTCGAATGCGTTGACACAGAAGGTTCGGCATTGTTCGCATTCATGGGATGAGTCTTCTTTTGGTGACTTGTACGAGTGTCTGACACTCTTAAGCCGCCATGATTACGTTCTTAATACTGTAGACTACATCGATGCACGGATCTGATGATGATGATGATGATATATCTTATATAAACCCATACGCATCATGATCTATTACACACACATAGGATGATATTGATGTATCACACACACATGTGCACATAATGATACATACACATATATTTGCACATGATGATATGGACACTGATGCTGACGTATGTGATAGCGATGTGTGTGAGCTAGATCATGTGGGCATGATCTGGAGAGGGGGCAGGGATGACGGCATCGAGCATTATGAGTGTTCATATATCTAGGCCTACCTTCTCATCATTCGATACATGACTTGGATCTAGAACATACTTCTTCTTTCTTCAAATGAGCTCGCATGAAAATACATTGTGGATCTTCAAGTACGGAGGAGGGAATAAAAGTTCACGAGCTCAATCTCCAACTTTCCTCGTATTCATGCACAGTCTATTACATTAATCTCCAACTTTCCTCATATTTGTGTAGGGTTTATGTTATATGGGCAAAAACTTCTTGTACTTTTCCCCAAGGAGAGGGATTTTCTGTGGTTGGGTCGTATACCAACAAGGAAGACCATATCACCTTCATCAAATTCTCTAGTAGTCTACTTGAGATCAACACGCTACTTTTTTCTATCGTGAGTAGCTTTGATATCCTTTTTTATAGTCCGCATTGAACAATCCACTTTATCTATTTGCTTCAAGACTTCCACTCTGACCAGTGCGTTGAACTAAATCAATGGTGTTGCACAATCTACTATAAGATGCATCGCAATAAAATTATACCGAATGTGGAGAATTCATCCATTTTTTGGGTTCCCTTCCATGGAATGCTCGAAGAATGTCTTTGATTACCCTCTCTGCCTAATCATCAATTTCTAGATAGTACCAAAATCTATAGAGCTACAGCTTCAAAGCATTTATTCCAAGAGCAGGACACATGAATTCAGCACCCCGATCCCTAACTATCCTTCCAAAGTAAAGTCTAAATATATCCTTTGGAATGACTTTTAGCAAACACCAAGAGCAGTATAAGTCTTTTTCAAAAGAATCAAACCAGCAACCTTCGTCAAGCGATCTACCACACGGCTAAGATGGAATCATGTCCTGCATCGACTGAAGAAAAATCTAATGATGGAATCCATGCTTATGTATTCTAATTGTATATGTGAAATAGGATGCACGTGTCTTGGCGTTTTTGTCATTTCACCTTTGCAAGGCTAAAAGAAATGCTTCTTTGTAGCAGCCACCATGACGGTCTTCACTTAGCTGGGGCGTGTGACGAGCTTTCTTTAGAATCCTCTTATTAAGATCTCTATCTTGAAAAATATATAACCGATTATTGAAGTACAAGCATCCACCTCTAACGTGAATCCATGAATTTTCTTCACTTCTAGGGTTGCCTTTACTTTTGCGGTAAGCAATATGATAATAGGGATAAAGAACTTATCTAATCCAATCTCTTCCTTAATCTCAACGTGCAAGTAAGGAGGCCTTACTGCCTAATATATCTATGACCGCATTCTCCTTGTCTAACCTATACTTGATTTTAAAACCAAACTCTCGAAGTGTTTGTATTTATCTTCTTTGCGTGATGTTAACATCATTCTGGTTGAAAATTCTAATCCAATCTCTTCCTTAATCTCAACGTGCAAGTAAGGAGGCCTTACTGCCTAATATATCTATGACCGCATTCTCCTTGTCTAACCTATACTTGATTTTAAAACCAAACTCTCGAAGTGTTTGTATTTATCTTCTTTGCGTGATGTTAACATCATTCTGGTTGAAAATTTGCTTTAAAATTTTATGATCTATAACCCGAGAAGACAAGCAACTCTACGTCATCAGTGTTCCTCTCGTGAGATCTTAGCTATAGCACCAGCGGATTAGTCAAGCAACCCCTCGGCTTATCAAAGTTACTTTGGCACATCGCGCAGACCATTAGAATGGAATGTCCTTCTTGAGAAGCGCCGTCAAAGGAGAAACAATCTTGGCATATGAACATCGGATACCATCTTATCAATCCCAAGAACCATTTGACTTCCTCTATCGTCTTTGGTTCTGGCAAATCGATAGCCGCTTTTGCACCTCAGCTAATATACTATCTCTTGACATTATGATCCCGGATATTCAATTTGATGGTAAAGAAGGTACATGCACTCTTCTTAGAGAAAAGTCTGTGCTTCTGGAGGCTTTCGAGGACTTTGAAGAGACACATACTTCACATGCGATCAGCTACATTCTTCGAGCAAACTAGAATTGCATCAATGAAGACCGAGATAAAATCATCCGCCGATGTTCTCTGAAGGTTTCTTTTCTTTTTCTTTTTGCATTCAATAATTATAGCTAGAAGGAGAATTATTTAATCCCAACAGCATTATCGTGAACTCGTAATGTGCATACCATGTATTAAAATCTATCTTAGGAATATTATGATACGATAACATCCTAAGTTTAAGTCAATCTTTATAAATATCTGGCCTTTATGCGATCAATCTAACAGCACATTCCAGGAGTAAGATGCTTATTCTTAACAGTAAGCCAATTTAACCCTGAATATACAATCTCATAGTCCCATCATTCTTCTTCTGAAAGAGAACGAGCACCACATAGCAAGGGGATACAAATGGGCCAAACAAAGCTCTCCTCAAACAGTTATCTCGATTATTCCCCGAGCTCGGTTGCTTTCGGAATGGCCTTCTTATAAGCTCAAGATTCACTATTGTTGGGCTCCGAGAATGAACTCTTTCTCATGATCCACCTCACGAGTCGAGGGTATTGTAGTTAAATCTACGTCACAGTATATACTCACTTAACCAACATGGTTTCCTTGCAACTCTTTATCTGCAGGATGGCTTGCTTCTGCTGGAGTCCCTTCAATAACTTTACTACTTTTACAGGTTATGGGGTGGGAGTTCAACAAACTACTCCAGTTCCTTTCATCTTGTTCACATGAAGATCCATGAAGGAAATGGTGCCTTTGTGATAATATTTGGCTAGGTTCCCATCCAAGAGAAACTGAATTACATCCGTCTTTTGGCAAGTAGCTTCCACTACCCAATTCCACTCGCATTGGTCTGCCTTGCTTCTGGTCGATTACTAATTTATGCAACATCCAAGTGAAATGAATGAATGAATGAGCGTTTCTCGAATCAACAAAAAGCTTAAAATTCTTACCTCAAAAATCGGATGGGGTGTAACTTAGTGAGAATCGTTGGTTTCGATCCTGGTGCTCCACTCTATCGAACGAAGTCTACCTCTTCCTTCTTTCTCTGGGGTTAGCTACTATTATAATGGCATTAGAAGTTGATGAGACTGGGCTATAACTTGCCTCCTTTGACTTGTCAAGCAAGTTCTATGGTGGAGTTAGAATGGTAACATCAATCGGTGCGTTGGCACAACCATTCATAAAATGTCCCAGTAGCTGCTCGCATCTAAAACACTTCATACTCCTTCCTGAGCTAAAACTGCAAATCCAAAGGCATTCTAGGGAAAGAATCATGTCCACTGTGCCCACTCGCTTTTCATACTTGGCTCCAATCTTGTCCCCTATTTCTCTTTGAATTTGGCATACTAGAATTAGATGGAGCTCTCTTTGGGAGGGGGGAAAAAGGCCTTTTACTACACGGTCTCCTTAGAAAGAAATACATGCATAAAATCCTCAGCCACCACCATCTTAATTGCTTCCCCATCGCTAACAAAGACAGTTTCGCATTCTTAACCAATCTATCCAAGGGAGGATCCAATCTTCTGACAAACCCATGGAGAAGGGTCTCGTCTTCCATCGAAAGAGCATGTCGGACTAGGCTTACGTAAGATCAATTGATAATACGCCTCCGTAAGTTTGCCTGCTTGAGAAAACTCTATAAACTCATTTATCTTCTCTTCCATGGGGACAAAACCTTTGATGGAGGTAAGCTTTCATGTCCTCCCATCTCAGACTATACCATTAACTTTCAATTTGGCAAGATCCATCTTACTGTACCCCGCACATGTTACACTACTCGTCCATAGAATCTGTCCAATTCAACACTCCCTCTCTCCAAGGTTTTTACCCTTGCCTCGAAATGGCTATGGTGGTTGTGACCCATATACGAAGTGCTTCCTTGACATCCTTATCCAATGCCTTAATTCTAGATATGACATCATCCATCCCTCATGATTATTCTAAAACAAAAGACCGTCGTAGGCTCGGCCAGCAATCGAGATCCTGTATCAAGGAATATAATGCCCCAGAGTCGTACACATCACTCTATGAACACTAAGGTCTCGTCGAGGTGGTGCTTAGAGAACTATCCCTCTTGTAACAGGCAGTTCTCCAATTATCGAGCCGAGATGACTTAATCTGCGTAATGAAGGTGCTTGAAGGCAAAGGCTATCGTGTCATCCTCTAGAGATAGCTCAGGGACTCCAGATAGATAGGGTCTCACCATCCGATTTGCTGCTTTATCTGAAAGCGAAATTGGATAAGATACTGTAAGTTTTGGTTTTAGGCTAGAATAGGCACCGTTAGGGCCTCTTAGAGGTTGGTGGCACGAGAAGAAAGTTTTGAGTAAAAGGAAAAAGGGGAGGAAAATAAAGGAGGTACCTATTCTAGGGTTTGGATCCATTCGCGCTCTTGACAAGGATTTGATTCCCACGCTTTGTGCACTCAAGCCTTCTTTCACTCCACACTCTATGGTCATTTGCCTAGCCCGTTATCTTCACCATTAACCTTATCCTATTTTCTTGCACACATGTACACACCTTCGCTACACTGGTATTGAAAGAGGCTGCTTTCCTGCAAATTTTGCATACGCACATTTGGAGAGGATTTGAGGTCTAGAGGATGGATCACACATATTTTTAGTGATTGTTAGGCATGTTACATGGGGGTGAGGGGAGAGCGTGTTTTCAGGGATCTATCGTGGGTCTTGTTCACACGTGATTGCACCCTGTATGAGTCACGTGTGGGGCTTGTGTTGAGCATTGGTTGTGGCGTTTTTTCACACGCTTGTGCACTTTGGGTAGTGTTCACACACGACCATGGGTTATGATTCTTATTACTTTTACCCTTCAGTTGGGCACCATGGTACGACTTTGCATCATCATCGCGCGCGCAAGAGGACATCGTTTTGATTGTTTTTCCGTTTACGATCGTATCATGGGAGAGCCGCTCGTGCACTATTATGGTCGCTCTACGATCGATATTATGAGTTGCCATTTTGTGTCATGGTTCACATATCTTTTGTCAATTTCACACGTACGTTTAGTAGTACTTCAAGGCTTAGGACCTCTATACCCTCATTTACAGACTCCACGCTATGAAGAGATGGCATACTCATGCCATTGTTGGACGTTGGAGCTTGCATGTTTGTTGCCTAGTCATATGAGGTGTTGTTTTGATGAGGAGGATATATGGTCCACATACGGCAACTTTGTTGACCCACTCTGTGCTCGAATGCGTTGACACAGAAGGTTCGGCATTGTTCGCATTCATGGGATGAGTCTTCTTTTGGTGACTTGTACGAGTGTCTGACACTCTTAAGCCGCCATGATTACGTTCTTAATACTGTAGACTACATCGATGCACGGATCTGATGATGATGATGATGATATATCTTATATAAACCCATACGCATGATGATCTATTACACACACATACGATGATATTGATGTATCACACACACATGTGCACATGATGATACATACACATATATTTGCACATGATGATATGGACACTGATGCTGACGTATGTGATAGCGATGTGTGTGAGCTAAATCATGTGGGCATGATCTGAAGAGGGGGCAGGGATGACGGCATCGAGCATTATGAGTGTTCATATATCTAGGCCTACCTTCTCATCATCCGATACATGACTTGGATCTAGAACATACTTCTTCTTTCTTCAAATGAGCTCGCATGAAAATACATTGTGGATCTTCAAGTACGGAGGAGGGAATAAAAGTTCACGAGCTCAATCTCCAACTTTCCTCGTATTCATGCACAGTCTATACATTATTCTCCAACTTTCCTCATATTTGTGTAGGGTTTATGTTATATGGGCAAAAACTTCTTGTACTTTTCCCCAAGGAGAGGGATTTTCTGTGGTTGGGTCGTATACCAACAAGGAAGACCATATCACCTTCATCAAATTCTCTAGTAGTCTACTTGAGATCAACACGCTACTTTTTTCTATCGTGAGTAGCTTTGATATCCTTTTTTATAGTCCGCATTGAACAATCCACTTTATCTATTTGCTTCAAGACTTCCACTCTGACCAGTGGGTTGAACTAAATCAATGGTGTTGCACAATCTACTATAAGATGCATCGCAATAAAATTATACCGAATGTGGAGAATTCATCCATTTTTTGGGTTCCCTTCCATGGAATGCTCGAAGAATGTCTTTGATTACCCTCTCTGCCTAATCATCAATTTCTAGATAGTACCAAAATCTATAGAGCTACAGCTTCAAAGCATTTATTCCAAGAGCAGGACACATGAATTCAGCACCCCGATCCCTAACTATCCTTCCAAAGTAAAGTCTAAATATATCCTTTGGAATGACTTTTAGCAAACACCAAGAGCAGTATAAGTCTTTTTCAAAAGAATCGAATGAGCAACCTTCGTCAAGCGATCTACCACACGGCTAAGATGGAATCATGTCCTGCATCGATTGAAGAAAAATCTAATGATGGAATCCATGCTTATGTATTCTAATTGTATATGTGAAATAGGATGCACGTGTCTTGGCGTTTTTGTCATTTCACCTTTGCAAGGCTAAAAGAAATGCTTCTTTGTAGCAGCCACCATGACGGTCTTCACTTAGCTGGGGCGTGTGACGAGCTTTCTTTAGAATCCTCTTATTAAGATCTCTATCTTGAAAAATATACAACCGATTATTGAAGTACAAGCATCCACCTCTAACATGAATCCATGAATTTTCTTCACTTCTAGGGTTGCCTTTACTTTTGCGGTAAGCAATATGATAATAGGGATAAAGAACTTATCTAATCCAATCTCTTCCTTAATCTCAACGTGCAAGTAAGGAGGCCTTCCTGCCTAATATATCTATGACCGCATTCTCCTTGTCTAACCTATACTTGATTTTAAAACCAAACTCTCGAAGTGTTTGTATTTATCTTCTTTGCGTGATGTTAACATCATTCTGGTTGAAAATTTGCTTTAAAATTTTATGATCTATAACCCGAGAAGATAAGCAACTCTACGTCATCACTGTTCCTCTCGTGAGATCTTAGCTACAGCACCAGCGGATTAGTCAAGCAACCCCTCAGCTTATCAAAGTTACTTTGGCACATCGCGCAGACCATTAGAATGGAATGTCCTTCTTGAGAAGCGCCGTCAAAGGAGAAACAATCTTGGCATATGAACATCGGATACCATCTTATCAATCCCAAGAACCATTTGACTTCCTCTATCGTCTTTGGTTCTGGCAAATCGATAGCCGCTTTTGCACCTCAGCTAATATACTATCTCTTGACATTATGATCCCGGATATTCAATTTGATGGTAAAGAAGGTACATGCACTCTTCTTAGAGAAAAGTCTGTGCTTCTGGAGGCTTTCGAGGACTTTGAAGAGACACATACTTCACATGCGATCAGCTACATTCTTCGAGCAAACTAGAATTGCATCAATGAAGACCGAGATAAAATCATCCGCCGATGTTCTCTGAAGGTTTCTTTTCTTTTTCTTTTTGCATTCAACAATTATAGCTAGAAGGGGAATTATTTAATCCCAACAGCATTATCGTGAACTCGTAATGTGCATACCATGTATTAAAATCTATCTTAGGAATATTATGATACGATAACATCCTAAGTTTAAGTCAATCTTTATAAATATCTGGCCTTTATGCGATCAATCTAACAGCACATTCCAGGAGTAAGATGCTTATTCTTAACAGTAAGCCGATTTAACCCTAAATATACAATCTCATAGTCCCATCATTCTTCTTCTGAAAGAGAACGAGCACCACATAGCAAGGGGATACAAATGGGCCAAACAAAGCTCTCCTCAAACAGTTATCTCGATTATTCCCCGAGCTCGGTTGCTTTCGGAATGGCCTTCTTATAAGCTCAAGATTCACTATTGTTGGGCTCCGAGAATGAACTCTTTCTCATGATCCACCTCACGAGTCGAGGGTATTGTAGTTAAATCTACGTCACAGTATATACTCACTTAACCAACATGGTTTCCTTGCAACTCTTTATCTGTAGGATGGCTTGCTTCTGCTGGAGTCCCTTCAATAACTTTACTACTTTTATAGGTTACGGGGTGGGAGTTCAACAAACTACTCCAGTTCCTTTCATCTTGTTCACATGAGGATCCATGAAGGAAATGGTGCCTTTGTGATAATATTTGGCTAGGTTCCCATCCAAGAGAAACTGAATTACATCTGTCTTTTGGCAAGTAACTTCCACTACCCAATTCCACTCGCATTGGTCTGCCTTGCTTCTGGTCGATTACTAATTTATGCAACATCCAAGTGAAATGAATGAATGAATGAGCATTTCTCGAATCAACAAAAAGCTTAAAATTCTTACCTCAAAAATCGGATGGGGTGTAACTTAGTGAGAATCGTTGGTTTCGATCCTGGTGCTCCACTCTATCGAACGAAGTCTACCTCTTCCTTCTTTCTCTGGGGTTAGCTACTATTATAATGGCATTAGAAGTTGCTGAGACTGGGCTAGAACTTGCCTCCTTTGACTTGTCAAGCAAATTCTATCGTGGAGTTAGAATGGTAACATCAATCGGTGCGTTGGCACAACCATTCATAAAATGTCCCAGTAGCTGCTCGCATCTAAAACACTTCATACTCCTTCCTGAGCTAAAACTGCAAATCCAAAGGCATTCTAGGGAAAGAATCATGTCCACTCTGCCCACTCGCTTTTCATACTTGGCTCCAATCTTGTCCCCTATTTCTCTTTGAATTTGGCATACTAGAATTAGATGGAGCTCTCTTTGGAAGGGAGCAAAAAGGCCTTTTACTACACGGTCTCCTTAGAAAGAAATACATGCATGAAATCCTCAGCCACCACCATCTTAATTGCTTCCCCGTCGCTAACAAAGATAGTTTCGCATTCTTAACCAATCTATCCAAGGCAGGATCCAATCTTCTGACAAACCCATGGAGAAGGGTCTCGTCTTCCATCGGAAGAGCATGTCGGACTAGGCTTACATAAGATCAATTGATAATACGCCTCCGTAAGTTTGCCTGCTTGAGAAAACTCTATAAACTCATTTATCTTCTCTTCCATGGGGACAAAACCTTTGATGGAGGTAAGCTTTCATGTCCTCCCATCTCAGACTATACCATTAACTTTCAATTTGGCAAGATCCATCTTACTGTACCCTGCACATGTTACACTACTCGTCCATAGAATCTGTCCAATTCAACACTCCCTCTCTCCAAGGTTTTTACCCTTGCCTCGAAATGGCTATGGTGGTTGTGACCCATATACGAAGTGCTTCCTTGACATCCTTATCCAATGCCTTAATTCTAGATATGACATCATCCATCCCTCATGATTATTCTAAAACAAAAGACCGTCGTAGGCTCGACCAGCAATCGAGATCCTGTATCAAGGAATATAATGCCCCAGAGTCGTACACATCACTCTATGAACACTAAGGTCTCGTCGAGGTGGTGCTTAGAGAACTATCCCTCTTGTAACAGGTAGTTCACTAAGGATCATGGCAAAGGCAATGTTCTCTTCCAACCGCTCATGCCGACTATAGGTGGTGTGCCATGATCTACTAACTATCCTAAGCACACGTGTACCTCCGCCGATCATTCAGTAGTACTCAAAAAGTAGAGGCTCTCCAATTATCGAGCCGAGATGACTTAATCTGCGTAATGAAGGTGCTTGAAGGCAAAGGCTATCGTGTCATCCTCTAGAGACAGCTCAGGGACTCCAGATAGATAGGGTCTCACCATCCGATTTGCTGCTTTATCTGAAAGCGAAACTGGATAAGATACTGTAAGTTTTGGTTTTAGGCTAGAATAGGCATCGTTAGGGCCTCTTAGAGGTTGGTGGCACGAGAAGAAAGTTTTGAGTAAAAGAAAAAAGGGGAGGAAAATAAAGGAGGTACCTATTCTAGGGTTTGGATCCATTCGCGCTCTTGACAAGGATTTGATTCCCACGCTTTGTGCACTCAAGCCTTCTTTCACTCCACACTCTATGGTCATTTGCCCAGCCCGTTATCTTCACCATTAACCTTATCCTATTTTCTTGCACACATGTACACACCTTCGCTACACTGGTATTGAAAGAGGCTGCTTTCGTGCAAATTTTGCATACGCACATTTGGAGAGGATTTGAGGTCTAGAGGATGGATCACACATATTTTTAGTGATTGTTAGGCATGTTACATGGGGGTGAGGGGAGAGCGTGTTTTCAGGGATCTATTGTGGGTCTTGTTCACACGTGATTGCACCCTGTATGAGTCACGTGTGGGCTTGTGTTGAGCATTGGTTGTGGCGTTTTTTCACATGCTTGTGCACTTTGGGTAGTGTTCACACACGACCATGGGTTATGATTCTTATTACTTTTACCCTTCAGTTGGGCACCATGGTACGACTTTGCATCATCATCGTGCGAGCAAGACGACATCGTTTTGATTGTTTTTCCGTTTACGATCCGATCATGGGAGAGCCGCTCATGCACTATTATCGTCGCTCTACGATCGATATTATGAGTTGCCATTTTGTGTCATGGTTCACATATCTTTTGTCAATTTCACACGTACGTTTAGTAGTACTTCAAGGCTTAGGACCTCTATACCCTCATTTACAGACTCCACGCTATGAAGAGATGGCATACTCATGCCATTGTTGGACGTTGGAGCTTGCATGTTTGTTGCCTAGTCATATGAGGTGTTTTTTTGATGAGGAGGATATATGGTCCACATACAGCAACTTTGTTGACCCACTCTATGCTCGAATGCATTGACACAGAAGGTTCGGCATTGTTTGCATTCATGGGATGAGTCTTCTTTTGGTGACTTGTACGAGTGTCTGACACTCTTAAGCCGCCATGATTACGTTCTTAATACTGTAGACTACATCGATGCACGGATCTGATGATGATGATGATGATGTATCTTATATAAACCCATACGCATGATGATCTATTACACACACATACGATGATATTGATGTATCACACACACATGTGCACATAATCATACATACACATATATTTGCACATGATGATATGGACACTGATGCTGACGTATGTGATAGCGATGTGTGTGAGCTAGATCATGTGGGCATGATCTGGAGAGGGGGCAGGGATGACGGCATCGAGCATTATGAGTGTTCATATATCTAGGCCTACCTTCTCATCATCCAATACATGACTTGGATCTAGAACATACTTCTTCTTTCTTCAAATGAGCTCGCATGAAAATACATTGTGGATCTTCAAGTACGGAGGAGGGAATAAAAGTTCACGAGCTCAATCTCCAACTTTCCTCGTATTCATGCACAGTCTATAACTTAATCTCCAACTTTCCTCATATTTGTGTAGGGTTTATGTTATATGGGCAAAAACTTCTTGTACTTTTCCCCAAGGAGAGGGATTTTCTGTGGTTGGGTCGTATACCAACAAGGAAGACCATATCACCTTCATCAAATTCTCTAAAGGTCTACTTGAGATCAACATGCTACTTTTTTCTATCGCGAGTAGCTTTGATATCCTTTTTTATCGTCCGCATTGAAAAATCCACTTTATCTATTTGCTTCAAGACTTCCACTCTGACCAGTGGGTTGAACTAAATCAATGGTGTTGCACAATCTACTATAAGATGCATCGCAATAAAATTATACCGAATGTGGAGAATTCATCCATTTTTTGGGTTCCCTTCCATGGAATGCTCGAAGAATGTCTTTGATTACCCTCTCTGCCTAATCATCAATTTCTAGATAGTACCAAAATCTATAGAGCTACAGCTTCAAAGCATTTATTCCAAGAGCAGGACACATGAATTCAGCACCCCGATCCCTAACTATCCTTCCAAAGTAAAGTCTAAATATATCCTTTGGAATGACTTTTAGCAAACACCAAGAGCAGTATAAGTCTTTTTCAAAAGAATCGAATGAGCAACCTTCGTCAAGCGATCTACCACACGACTAAGATGGAATCATGTCCTGCATCGACTGAAGAAAAATCTAATGATGTAATCCATGCTTATGTATTCTAATTGTATATGTGAAATAGGATGCACGTGTCTTGGCGTTTTTGTCATTTCACCTTTGCAAGGCTAAAAGAAATGCTTCTTTGTAGCAGCCACCATGACGGTCTTTACTTAGCTGGGGCGTGTCACGAGCTTTCTTTAGAATCCTCTTATTAAGATCTCTATCTTGAGAAATATATAACCGATTATTGAAGTACAAGCATCCACCTCTAACGTGAATCCATGAATTTTCTTCACTTCTAGGGTTGCCTTTACTTTTGCGGTAAGCAATATGATAATAGGGATAAAGAACTTATCTAATCCAATCTCTTCCTTAATCTCAACGTGCAAGTAAGGAGGCCTTCCTGCCTAATATATCTATGACCGCATTCTCCTTTTCTAACCTATACTTGATTTTAAAACCAAACTCTCGAAGTGTTTGTATTTATCTTCTTTGCGTGATGTTAACATCATTCTGGTTGAAAATTTGCTTTAAAATTTTATGATCTATAACCCGAGAAGACAAGCAACTCTACGTCATCACTGTTCCTCTCGTGAGATCTTAGCTATAGCACCAGCGGATTAGTCAAGCAACCCCTCAGCTTATCAAAGTTACTTTGGCACATCGCGCAGACCATTAGAATGGAATGTCCTTCTTGAGAAGCGCCGTCAAAGGAGAAACAATCTTGGCATATGAACATCGGATACCATCTTATCAATCCCAAGAACCATTTGACTTCCTCTATCGTCTTTGGTTCTGGCAAATCGATAGCCGCTTTTGCACCTCGGCTAATATACTATCTCTTGACATTATGATCCCGGATATTCAATTTGATGGTAAAGAAGGTACATGCACTCTTCTTAGAGAAAAGTCTGTGCTTCTGGAGGCTTTCGAGGACTTTGAAGAGACACATACCTTACATGCGATCAGCTACATTCTTCGAGCAAACTAGAATTGCATCAATGAAGACCGAGATAAAATCATCCGCCGATGTTCTCTGAAGGTTTCTTTTCTTTTTCTTTTTGCATTCAACAATTATAGCTAGAAGGGGAATTATTTAATCCCAACAGCATTATCGTGAACTCGTAATGTGCATACCATGTATTAAAATCTATCTTAGGAATATTATGATACGATAACATCCTAAGTTTAAGTCAATCTTTATAAATATCTGGCCTTTATGCGATCAATCTAACAGCACATTCCAGGAGTAAGATGCTTATTCTTAACAGTAAGCCGATTTAACCCTGAATATACAATCTCATAGTCCCATCATTCTTCTTCTGAAAGAGAACGAGCACCACATAGCAAGGGGGTACAAATGGGCCAAACAAAGGTGTAAGGTCCCTCCCTCTAAAAATGGGAGAAACACTTAAGATAGTCCGCTAAGTCTTATCTTGGGAAAAAAATTTCCTATTCATCGACACCTTGACCCTGTAGAGATTCAAGGATACGATTCATAGGTATGACCTAGCTCTATCCCGTAGGGGGAGCGTGATTTTCTAAACATCAAATCACCCATAGGGCAATTGATCAAAAATTGGGCAACTACTAGACTTGATTTCTAGAGACAACGCTTTTTTCCTCATCTTATGCAAGGCACAGCCGCTGACCTAGTCTTCTAGAATAGAGTTGCCCAAGAACCTAACTATCTAACGTAGGGCTTTCACTTAATTTGTTGGAAAGCTACTCGACTAATCAGGTCCACCCGTCCATAGGATGGTGCCGTCGGGGCATTCCATCCTCCCACTTTCCACCCTACTCACGCGTCAATTTGTTTTCTAATTAATCCTACCACACTGTTTGACATAAAAAAAAACATATTCCTTAATTAAGGCCCTTCTTCACAAGGTTCGTTATAACAGCCTTCTTACACAATACAATCATACCAAAGACAAGATGCAATTATATAAAAAGTTTATACATGAATCCATTTCCATACAAGCCAATCCGGCTCTCTTATTCTTATTCTGCTGATGATCTAGAATTCGGCCTTCCAGCCTCTACATGCTGGGCAAAACCCTACGGGACCATACACCTCATCGTCGGCCGCTGGCGAGGACTCAAGCCGGCCTGTCGCCCTCTCAGGTTCCATCGCTCGATCCTCCCGCCCCTCAGAGGGATGTCTGCACACTAGGGTGGGCTTATTTATCGCACTAGCCTGGGCCCTCAGAACTAGGCAGCCTCATAATCTCTCGCCTCAATCGGCGATCCTTATTCTCCCAAAGGTATGAGGGATACCTTGGGCCATTCCCGGGGTTTGCTAATGACGCCGCCCGGCTACACAAGCACGGAACAGAGTTAGCGTTGAAGCCAAAAAAAATCTTGAATTCCAAAGATAACAACTTCAATGCAATTTTCTAAGTATAGCATTCACAATTCATGAAGATAGCAATTTCCACGCAATTTATCAAAAACAACATCACATAATTCGTAATTTCATATAATTTTTATGTCCTCATTTTAAAAGAAAAAGACACCATTCATTAATACTAATTTAAGGAAAAATCTCTTCTTTTGAAAATTAACCAAGCTAACCTGGCCACCGTTTCCTTGAGGGACTTGAAAAGGGAGGACTGGAGCCGCATTGGGCGCATCTCCCTCCATCTCGTTGTTACGTGCGCCTCTTGAGGTAATATTTTGTCGTCTTCGAGATGAGGCCATCCTAGGTGTCGCCTTGTAGAGCTCGCCGCTATGATCGAAACGCTTCAGTCGGATCTGAATTTCGAGCTCGTTTGCTCACCGTATAAGCAAAAGAATATGGCGCACGAACCCTCGCTTGAGTCAAAAATCCCTTACTAAAGTCTACGCAAATGGGGAGGGGGGGGGATTGTGAGATGTCCTTAAGGGCAAAGGCAAAAACGTGGAGAGGGCTGGGAGGGGTTGCTGCAAGCCTCTCTGTAAGTCTATTCACACGGGGGGGGAGGAGAAGAGTTAAGGACACTGGCCTCTAGCAAGAGGGGGATGGAGGAAAATTGGCTTATCTGAAAAGAGCCAAATGAGGGGGTGTGAGAGGGGTGGCTGCAAGGGCGGCTGTACTTGCAGCAAGTACACTACGACGGCACGGACGGCGGCACAACAGGGCATACGCTACACAGAAGTGCGTGCCGACTGAGAAGCACCCCGGGGGTTTATATAGCTGAGGGGTGAGGGTACGGGCGCTGCGCAAAGCAAGGACGAAAGGACGGTGTACCTTCAAAGGCTATGGATCAGTGGCCTGCATGGGTCTACGGGAAAGGTACGGTGTCGGTTGTCTGGGAAAGGAGTGGTACGCATGTACCTTATCCGGTCTGGGAGTCCACCTAAGGGTACGCGTGGACCATACAGTGGGCGGCCGTCCTTTGGTTCTTGGGCGGCCATTGTACGGGCGCCCTAGTAAGTGTGTACGGACCAAATTTTGGGGCGGGGTACCCAAATTTGGGGCGTCTGCCTCGATTTGCGTGCCGGACCGCCCCGGGGGGCGAAAATTTTTTTTGTCCGGGAGGTTCTCCTGGTCGCAGGGGTTCAGACCGTTCGTCAATCGGACGTGCGGTCGTGCATTTATTAAGGTTTAAAGGTCGCCATTTTTTAACTAAAATGATTAAAATTAGCGTATAGGCTTGATCCGGTATCCGTTTTGGATGCTGTAAAATCCTATATTAGGGTAAAATCGCGCGCAGATTCCAAATTTGGGCTCAGAATTTGAAGATTCTAAGTAAAAATGACTCAAATAATAAAATCATTGATATTTATACCATAAAAACTCATAATTACATGGACATTTCTTTATTAGTGAAGATGGGTACGTTACATCCTTCCCCCCTTAAAGAAATCGAGATGTCCTCATCTCGTCATGAATTGGGGATAATCCTTTAAGAGTGTAGCTTCATCTTCCCAAGTTGCATCCTCTTCAGGGTAATCTTTCCACTGAACTAGATGTTCTACAAGAGTTCTATTTCGGAGTTGCCTTTCCCTAGAATCTATGATGCTACTGGGCTGTAATTCAAGGACTCCTTGAGTAGGGATTACAACTTGTTCATCATCAAGAATATGATCGAGACTGGGGACATATGGCTTTAACAAACTTACATGAAATACATTATGGACTTTGATATGGGCTAGGAGTTGGAGTTTATAGGTACTTTTACCTAGACACTTGATAACTGTATAAGGACCACAATACCTAGGGCTGAGCTTCTTATATTTTCCAAGTGATAGAGAACTTCGTTTGGGTCGCACCCGTAGAAGAACTTTGTCTCCTTCCTTGAAGATCCTTTCAGACCTCTTGTTGTCAGCATAATGCTTTTGTTGATCTTGGGCAGCTTTAATATCCTTTTGGATAGCCTTGGTTTGTTCCTCCATCTCTTCGAGCATTTTCCTGGATGCCTCAACTCTTATGGTTGGATCAGAGAAATTTAGAGGAGACAAGCATTCTTGCCCATAGAGTGCTTTGAATGGTGACATTCCTATGCTTTGATGATAAGACGCATTGTAGGCAAATTCTACCAGAGGAAGGTATTGAATCCACCTTCTGGGTTCCCGTCCACAGTATGCTCTGAGAATGTCTTCAATTACTTGATTGACTCTCTCAGTCTGGCCATCGATCTGTGGATGATAAGCTGTGCTAAAGCAAAGTTGAGTCCCCAGAGCTTGAAATAAAGACTGCCAGAATTTTGAGGTGAAGTCAGAATCCCGATCACTTACTATCCTTTTTGGGAGACCATGAAGTTTGAGGACTTTCTTGATGAATATTCGAGCAACATCAGAAGCTTTGAAGGTCTTCTTTGCTGGTATAAGGTGAGCTACTTTGGTAAGTAAGTCCACTACTACTAGAATGGAGTCATATCCTCCTTGAACAGTGGGGAGACTTGTGACAAAATCCATAGTAATGCATTCCCACTTCATTTGGGGAATATCTAAGGGTTGAAGCTTTCCAGGCATCTTGACCCTTTCAGCTTTGATCCTTTGGCATGAGAGACATTGTTTCAAGTACCGAAGCACATCATTTTTCAAGCCTGCCCAATGAAAACTCCTCCTTACCGCATTTAATGTTTTTGCATAACCTGGGTGTCCTGCAGCAGGGCTATCATGAGCTTCATGGAGGATTAGTTTCTTTAAAGCAGGATCCTTAGGGATACATAGCCTGTGATTGAAGTAGAGGCTTCCTTCGTGAGTGGAGTATCCCTTGATTAGATTCTTTTCTTTCTCTGAATGTCCCCCTTCTTCTACTAACTTTATCATCCTCTGATAATCTGGGTCATGAGATGAGACTTCTTCCACCTTGACCAGTATGGGATTATTTGGCATTGAAATTGCATTCAAGAAAGATTTGCGGCTAAGTGCATCAGCTACCACATTATCTTTCCCAGGGCGGAATTTGATGTCGAAATCATATTCTTGTAGAATTTCAATCCATCTCCTTTGCCGCATGTTGAGGTTAGGCTGGGTGAAGATCCACTTTAGACTTTTGTGGTCATAATGGGTATTGAAGGCTGTTTTGGGTATATCTGCTTCCTTGACTTTGATCTGATAGTAACCAGACCTCAAATCTATTTTTGAGAAGACTTTGGCCCCATGAAGCCTGTCAAGAAGTTCATCGATGCGAGGGATAGGATACTTATTCTTGACAGTGACTTGATTTAGCCCTCGATAATCTATGCAGAGGCGGAGAGTCCCGTCCTTCTTTTTTTGGAAAAGAACAGGTGCTCCCCACGGAGAGCTACTGGGGCGTACAAATCCTTGTTCAATGAGTTGGGAAAGTTGCTCCTTAAGTTCAATGGCTTCAGGAAGGGACATTTTATAGGGAGTTTTTGAGACGGGTTGAGCTCTAGGGATCACCTTGATTTCATGGTTGACTTCTCGAGGAGGCGGTAACCCTGTAAGCTCGTCAAGGAAGATGTCAGAGAATTCTTGGAGCCAAGAGGGTTCTGTCTCCATACTAGGTTCAATGACTTTGTTGAGTTTGACTAAGAAAACTTGCTGACCCTTACGTGTCCCCTTGAGAAGACGTTTTGCCTTGACTACCCTAGACTTAGGTTTTCCTGTGATTCCCTGAACAGATATTACTTGGCCATGCTCATTTTCAAAAGTGATACTCCCCTGGTTACAATGAATGCTAGCTTTGTTTGCAATTAACCAATCCATCCCAAGGATTCCATCATAAATTCCTAGTGGCAAGACTCTAAAGTGACCATGAGTTTGCTCATTACCCAGCTCAAAATCAAGGTTTCCTATAGAGTGGCGAGATACTACTTCTTTCCCACTGGCTAACTCTACAATCATTTTTCTAGTTGTCTTTTGACTCAAGTTTAATTTTTGAAAGCACCTGGGAGAAAGGAATGAATGGGTACTGCCACAATCAATCAAAAGCTGAAATGGCTTACCATGATGAGTGGCGGGGGCTTGGATTACACCAAATTGTTTATTCGGACCTTGGTGTTCTACCGCCGCTGCATGGACGGTGGTGCGCTCTTCTTCAGCCGTTTCCAAGGTCGGTTCTTCACTTATAACACAGGCAGTTCTAGCAACTGTTCCTCTGCGGCCTCTGCCACGACCACTGCCTCTTGCACCTTGGTGGGTAGGGGTTCCATGGCCTTGATTTCCTCTGTTACCTTGGGGGAATGATGTTGCCATCTTTGGACAGTTGGCTCTAAAGTATCCCGACTCATTGCACTCAAAACACAGAGGGCCTTCTCTGGAAGAATCAGCATACGAGCGGGGGGCAAAAGAGTTGCCTTGTTGCCCTCTGTTGTAGTAGGGGAAATTCTGTTGAGGTTTCTTGTAGGGTTGATCTCTAAGGTTTGCCTCAGGGTAAGATCTCTTTTGATTCTTCGGTTTGTTAGCCTTCATTTCTTTCACAAGGGGCTTAGCTCGTATGAGAGCATCCTGTAATGTGCTTGGCCTCATTGCTTCAAGGCGGGAATCTAGGGGTTCATTTAGCCCTTGGCAGAAACGAGCCACTTGCTGGGAAGTAGTCATAGCTGGGGCATACTTCCGAAGGGTAATGAATTTGGAATAGTAGTCCTCAAGAGTTAAGGTCCCTCCCTCTAAAAATGGGAGAAACACTTAAGATAGTCCGCTAAGTCTTATCTTGGGAAAAAAATTTCCTATTCATCGACACCTTGACCCTGTAGAGATTCAAGGATACGATTCATAGGTATGACCTAGCTCTATCCCGCAGGGGGAGCGTGATTTTCTAAACATCAAATCACCCATAGGGCAATTGATCAAAAATTGGGCAACTACTAGACTTGATTTCTAGAGACAACGCTTTTTTCCTCATCTTATGCAAGGCACAGCCGCTGACCTAGTCTTCTAGAATAGAGTTGCCCAAGAACCTAACTATCTAACGTAGGGCTTTCACTTAATTTGTTGGAAAGCTACCCGACTAATCGGGTCCACCCGTCCATAGGATGGTGCCGTCGGGGCATTCCATCCTCCCACTTTCTACCCTACTCACGCGTCAATTTGTTTTCTAATTAATCCTACCACACTGTTTGACATTAAAAAAAACATATTCCTTAATTAAGGCCCTTCTTCACAAGGTTCGTTATAACAGCCTTCTTACACAATACAATCATACCAAAGACAAGATGCAATTATATAAAAAGTTTATACATGAATCCATTTCCATACAAGCCAATCCGGCTCTCTTATTCTTATTCTGCCGATGATCTAGAATTCGGCCTTCCAGCCTCTACATGCTGGGCAAAACCCTACGGGACCATACACCTCATCGTCAGCCGCTGGCGAGGACTCAAGCGGGCCTGTCGCCCTCTCAGGCTCCATCGCTCGATCCTCCCGCCCCTCAGAGGGATGTCTGCACACTAGGGTGGGCTTATTTACCGCACTAGCCTGGGCCCTCAGAACTAGGCAGCCTCATAATCTCTCGCCTCAATAGGCGATCCTTATTCTCCCAAAGGTATGAGGGACACCTTGGGCCATTCCCGAGCTTTGCTAATGACGCCGCCCGGCTACACAAGCACGGAACGGAGTTAGCGTTGAAGTCAAAAAAAATCTTGAATTCCAAAGATAACAACTTCAATGCAATTTTCTAAGTATAGGATTCACAATTCATGAAGATAGCAATTTCAACACAATTTATCGAAAACAACATCACATAATTCGTAGTTTCATATAATTTTTATGTCCTCATTTTAAAAGAAAAAGACACCATTCATTAATACTAATTTAAGGAAAAATCTCTTCTTTTGAAAATTAACCAAGCTAACCTGGCCACCGTTTCCTTGAGGGACTTGAAAAGGGAGGACTGGAGCCGCATTGGACGCATCTCCCTCCATCTCGTTGTTACGTGCGCCTCTTGAGGCAATATTTTGCCATCTCTGAGATGAGGCCATCCTAGGCGTCGCCTTGTAGAGCTCGCTGCTACGATCGAAACGCTTCAGTCGGATCTGAATTCCGAGCTCGTTTGCTCACTGTATGAGCAAAAGAATATGACGCACGAACCCTCGCTTGAGTCAAAAATCCCTTACTAAAGTCTACGCAAATGGGGGGGGGGGGAATTGTGAGATGTCCTTAAAGGCAAAGGCAAAAACGTGGAGAGGGCTGGGAGGGGTTGCTGCAAGCCTCTCTGTAAGTCTATTCACGCGGGGGGGGAGGGGGGAGAAGAGTTAAGGACACTGGCCTCTAGCAAGAGGGGGATGGAGGAAAATTGGCTTATCTAAAAAGAGCCAAATGAGGGGGTGTGAGAGGGGTGGCTGCAAGGGCGGCTGTACTTGCAGCAAGTACACTACGGCGGCACGGACGGCGGCACAACAGGGCATACGCTACACAGAAGTGTGTGCCGACTGAGGAGCATCCCGGGGGTTTATATAGCTGAGGGGTGAGGGTACGGGCGCTGCGCAAAGCAAGGACAAAAGGACGGTGTACCTTCAAAGGCTATGGATCAGTGGCGTGCATGGGTCTACGGGAAAGGTACGGTGTCGGTTGTCTGGGAAAGGAGTGGTACGCATGTACCTTATCCGGTTTGGGAGTCCACCTAAGGGTACGCGTGGACCATACAGTGGGCGGCCGTCCTTTGGTTCTTGGGCGGCCATTGTACGGGCGCCCTAGTAAGTGTGTACGGACCAAATTTTGGGGCGGGGTACCCAAATTTGGGGCGTCCGCCTCGATTTGCGCCCCGGGGGGGCGAATTTTTTTTTTGTCCGGGAGGTTCTCCTGGTCGCAGGGGTTCAGACCGTTCGTCAATCGGACGTGCGGTCGTGCATTTATTAAGGTTTGAAGGTCGCCGTTTTTTAACTAAAATGATTAAAATTAGCGTATAGGCTTGATCCGGTGTCCGTTTTGGATGCTGTAAAATCCTATATTAGGGTAAAATCGCGCGCAGATTCCAAATTTGGGCTTAGAATTTGAAGATTCTAAGTAGCAATGACTCAAATAATAAAATCATCGATATTTATACCATAAAAACTCATAATTACATGGACATTTCTTTATTAGTGAAGATGGGTACGTTACAAAAGCTCTCCTCAAACAGTTATCTCGATTATTCCCCGAGCTCGGTTGCTTTCGGAATGGCCTTCTTATAAGCTCAAGATTCACTATTGTTGGGCTCCGAGAATGAACTCTTTCTCATGATCCACCTCACGAGTCGAGGGTATTGTAGTTAAATCTACGTCACAGTATATACTCACTTAACCAACATGGTTTCCTTGCAACTCTTTATCTGCAGGATGGCTTGCTTCTGCTGGAGTCCCTTCAATAACTTTACTACTTTTATAGGTTACGGGGTGGGAGTTCAACAAACTACTCCAGTTCCTTTCATCTTGTTCACATGAAGATCCATGAAGGAAATGGTGCCTTTGTGATAATATTTGGCTAGGTTCCCATCCAAGAGAAACTGAATTGCATCCGTCTTTTGGCAAGTAACTTCCACTACCCAATTCCACTCGCATTGGTCTGCCTTGCTTCTGGTCGATTACTAATTTATGCAACATCCAAGTGAAATGAATGAATGAATGAGCGTTTCTCGAATCAACAAAAAGCTTAAAATTCTTACCTCAAAAATCGGATGGGGTGTAACTTAGTGAGAATCGTTGGTTTCGATCCTGGTGCTCCACTCTATCGAACGAAGTCTACCTCTTCCTTCTTTCTATGGGGTTAGCTACTATTATAATGGCATTAGTAGTTGCTGAGACTGGGCTAGAACTTGCCTCCTTTGACTTGTCAAGCAAGTTCTATGGTGGAGTTAGAATGGTAACATCAATCGGTGCGTTGGCACAACCATTCATAAAATGTCCCAGTAGCTGCTCGCATCTAAAACACTTCATACTCCTTCCTGAGCTAAAACTGCAAATCCAAAGGCATTCTAGGGAAAGAATCATGTCCACTGTGCCCACTCGCTTTTCATACTTGGCTCCAATCTTGTCCCCTATTTCTCCTTGAATTTGGCATACTAGAATTAGATGGAGCTCTCTTTGGGAGGGGGCAAAAAGGCCTTTTACTACACGGTCTCCTTAGAAAGAAATACATGCATAAAATCCTCAGCCACCACCATCTTAATTGCTTCCCCGCCGCTAACAAAGACAGTTTCGCATTCTTAACCAATCTATCCAAGGGAGGATCCAATCTTCTGACAAACCCATGGAGAAGGGTCTCGTCTTCCATCGGAAGAGCATGTCGGACTAGGCTTACGTAAGATCAATTGATAATACGCCTCCGTAAGTTTGCCTGCTTGAGAAAACTCTATAAACTCATTTATCTTCTCTTCCATGGGGACAAAACCTTTGATGGAGGTAAGCTTTCATGTCCTCCCATCTCAGACTATACCATTAACTTTCAATTTGGCAAGATCCATCTTACTGTACCCTGCACATGTTACACTACTCGTCCATAGAATCTGTCCAATTCAACACTCCCTCTCTCCAAGGTTTTTACCCTTGCCTCGAAATGGCTATGGTGGTTGTGACCCATATACGAAGTGCTTCCTTGACATCCTTATCCAATGCCTTAATTCTAGATATGACATCATCCATCCCTCATGATTATTCTAAAACAAAAGACCGTCGTAGGCTCGGCCAGCAATCGAGATCCTGTATCAAGGAATATAATGCCCCAGAGTCGTACACATCAATCTATGAACACTAAGGTCTCGTCGAGGTGGTGCTTAGAGAACTATCCCTCTTGTAACAGGCAGTTCACTAAGGATCATGGCAAAGGCAATGTTCTCTGCCAACTGCTCATGCCGACTATAGGTGGTGTGCCATGATCTACTGACTATCCTAAGCACACGTGTACCTCCGCCGATCATTCAGTAGTACTCAGAAAGTAGAGGCTCTCCAATTATCGAGCCGAGATGACTTAATCTGCATAATGAAGGTGCTTGAAGGCAAAGGCTATCGTGTCATCCTCTAGAGACAGCTCAGGGACTCCAGATAGATAGGGTCTCACCATCCGATTTGCTGCTTTATCTGAAAGGGAAACTGGATAAGATACTGTAAGTTTTGGTTTTAGGCTAGAATAGGCACTGTTAGGGCCTCTTAGAGGTTGGTGGCACGAGAAGAAAGTTTTGAGTAAAAGAAAAAAGGGGAGGAAAATAAAGGAGGTACCTATTCTAGGGTTTGGATCCATTCGCGCTCTTGACAAGGATTTGATTCCCACGCTTTGTGCACTCAAGCCTTCTTTCACTCCACACTCTATGGTCATTTGCCTAGCCCGTTATCTTCACCATTAACCTTATCCTATTTTCTTGCACACATGTACACACCTTCGCTACACTGGTATTGAAAGAGGCTGCTTTCGTGCAAATTTTGCATACGCACATTTGGAGAGGATTTGAGGTCTAGAGGATGGATCACACATATTTTTAGTGATTGTTAGGCATGTTGCATGGGGGTGAGGGGAGAGCGTGTTTTCAGGGATCTATTGTGGGTCTTGTTCACACGTGATTGCACCCTGTATGAGTCACGTGTGGGGCTTGTGTCTAGCATTGGTTGTGGCATTTTTTCACATGCTTGTGCACTTTGGGTAGTGTTCACACACGACCATGGGTTATAATTCTTATTACTTTTACCCTTCAGTTGGGCACCATGGTACGACTTTGCATCATCATCACGCGAGCAAGACAACATCGTTTTGATTGTTTTTCCGTTTACGATCGGATCATGGGAAAGCCGCTCATGCACTATTATCGTCGCTCTACGATCGATATTATGAGTTGCCATTTTGTGTCATGGTTCACATATCTTTTGTCAATTTCACACGTACATTTAGTAGTACTTCAAGGCTTAGGACCTCTATACCCTCATTTACAGACTCCACGCTATGAAGAGATGGCATACTCATGCCATTGTTGGACGTTGGAGCTTGCATGTTTGTTGCCTAGTCATATGAGGTGTTGTTTTGATGAGGAGGATATATGGTCCACATACGGCAACTTTGTTGACCCACTCTGTGCTCGAATGCGTTGACACAGAAGGTTCGGCAATGTTTGCATTCATGGGATGAGTCTTCTTTTGGTGACTTGTACGAGTGTCTGACACTCTTAAGCCGCCATGATTACGTTCTTAATACTGTAGACTACATCGATGCACGGATCTGATGATGATGATGATGATGTATCTTATATAAACCCATACGCATGATGATCTATTACACACACATACGATGATATTGATGTATCACACACACATGTGCACATGATGATACATACACATATATTTGCACATGATGATATGGACACTGATGCTGACGTATGTGATAGCGATGTGTGTGAGCTAGATCATGTGGGCATGATCTGGAGAGGGGGCAGGGATGACGGCATCGAGCATTATGAGTGTTCATATATCTAGGCCTACCTTCTCATCATCCGATACATGACTTGGATCTAGAACATACTTCTTATTTCTTCAAATGAGCTCGCATGAAAATACATTGTGGATCTTCAAGTATGGAGGAGGGAATAAAAGTTCACGAGCTCAATCTCCTCGTATTCATGCACAATCTATAACTTAATCTCCAACTTTCCTCATATTTGTGTAGGGTTTATGTTATATGGGCAAAAACTTCTTGTACTTTTCCCCAAGGAGAGGGATTTTCTGTGGTTGGGTCGTATACCAACAAGGAAGACCATATCACCTTCATCAAATTCTCTAGTAGTCTACTTGAGATCAACACGCTACTTTTTTCTATCGTGAGTAGCTTTGATATCCTTTTTTATAGTCCGCATTGAACAATCCACTTTATCTATTTGCTTCAAGACTTCCACTCTGACCAGTGGGTTGAACTAAATCAATGGTGTTGCACAATCTACTATAAGATGCATCGCAATAAAATTATACCGAATGTGGAGAATTCATCCATTTTTTGGGTTCCCTTCCATGGAATGCTCGAAGAATGTCTTTGATTACCCTCTCTGCCTAATCATCAATTTCTAGATAGTACCAAAATCTATAGAGCTACAGCTTCAAAGCATTTATTCCAAGAGCAGGACACATGAATTCAGCACCCCGATCCCTAACTATCCTTCCAAAGTAAAGTCTAAATATATCCTTTGGAATGACTTTTAGCAAACACCAAGAGCAGTATGTCTTTTTCAAAAGAATCGAATGAGCAACCTTCGTCAAGCGATCTACCACACGGCTAAGATGGAATCATGTCCTGCATCGACTGAAGAAAAATCTAATGATGGAATCCATGCTTATGTATTCTAATTGTATATGTGAAATAGGATGCACGTGTCTTGGCGTTTTTGTCATTTCACCTTTGCAAGGCTAAAAGAAATGCTTCTTTGTAGCAGCCACCATGACGGTCTTCACTTAGCTGGGGCGTGTCACGAGCTTTCTTTAGAATCCTCTTATTAAGATCTCTATCTTGAAAAATATATAACCGATTATTAAAGTACAAGCATCCACCTCTAACGTGAATCCATGAATTTTCTTCACTTCTAGGGTTGCCTTTACTTTTGCGGTAGGCAATATGATAATAGGGATAAAGAACTTATCTAATCCAATCTCTTCCTTAATCTCAACGTGCAAGTAAGGAGGCCTTCCTGCCTAATATATCTATGACCGCATTCTCCTTGTCTAACCTATACTTGATTTTAAAACCAAACTCTCGAAGTGTTTGTATTTATCTTCTTTGCGTGATGTTAACATCATTCTGGTTGAAAATTTGCTTTAAAATTTTATGATCTATAACCCGAGAAGACAAGCAACTCTATGTCATCACTATTCCTCTCGTGAGATCTTAGCTATAGCACCAGCGGATTAGTCAAGCAACCCCTCAGCTTATCAAAGTTACTTTGGCACATCGCGTAGACCATTAGAATGGAATGTCCTTCTTGAGAAGCGCCGTCAAAGGAGAAACAATCTTGGCATTTGAACATTGGATACCATCTTATCAATCCCAAGAACCATTTGACTTCCTCTATCGTCTTTGGTTCTGGCAAATCGATAGCCGCTTTTGCACCTTGGCGGGATCAGCTAATATACTATCTCTTGACATTATGATCCCGGATATTCAATTTGATGGTAAAGAAGGTACATGCACTCTTCTTAGAGAAAAGTCTGTGCTTCTGGAGGCTTTCGAGGACCTTGAAGAGACACATACTTCACATGCGATCAGCTACATTCTTCGAGCAAACTAGAATTGCATCAATGAAGACCGAGATAAAATCATCCGGCCGATGTTCTCTGAAGGTTTCTTTTCTTTTTCTTTTTGCATTCAACAATTATAGCTAGAAGGGGAATTATTTAATCCCAACAGCATTATCGTGAACTCGTAATGTGCATACCATGTATTAAAATCTATCTTAGGAATATTATGATACGATAACATCCTAAGTTTAAGTCAATCTTTATAAATATCTGGCCTTTATGCGATCAATCTAACAGCACATTCCAGGAGTAAGCTGCTTATTCTTAACAGTAAGCCGATTTAACCCTGAATATACAATCTCATAGTCCCATCATTCTTCTTCTGAAAGAGAACGAGCACCACATAGCAAGGGGATACAAATGGGCCAAACAAAGCTCTCCTCAAACAGTTATCTCGATTATTCCCCGAGCTCGGTTGCTTTCGGAATGGCCTTCTTATAAGCTCAAGATTCACTATTGTTGGGCTCCGAGAATGAACTCTTTCTCATGATCCACCTCACGAGTCGAGGGTATTGTAGTTAAATCTACGTCACAGTATATACTCACTTAACCAACATGGTTTCCTTGCAACTCTTTATCTGCAGGATGGCTTGCTTCTGCTGGAGTCCCTTCAATAACTTTACTACTTTTACAGGTTACGGGTGGGAGTTCAACAAACTACTCCAGTTCCTTTCATCTTGTTCACATGAAGATCCATGAAGGAAATGGTGCCTTTGTGATAATATTTGGCTAGGTTCCCATCCAAGAGAAACTGAATTACATCCGTCTTTTGGCAAGTAACTTCCACTACCCAATTCCACTCGCATTGGTCTGCCTTGCTTCTGGTCGATTACTAATTTATGCAACATCCAAGTGAAATGAATGAATGAATGAGCGTTTCTCGAATCAACAAAAAGCTTAAAATTCTTACCTCAAAAATCGGATGGGGTGTAACTTAGTGAGAATTGTTGGTTTCGATCTTGGTGCTCACCTCTATCGAACGAAGTCTACCTCTTCCTTCTTTCTCTGGGGTTAGCTACTATTATAATGGCATTAGAAGTTGCTGAGACTGGGCTAGAACTTGCCTCCTTTGACTTGTCAAGCAAGTTCTATGGTGGAGTTAGAATGGTAACATCAATCGGTGCGTTGGCACAACCATTCATAAAATGTCCCAGTAGCTGCTCGCATCTAAAACACTTCATACTCCTTCCTGAGCTAAAACTGCAAATCCAAAGGCATTGTAGGGAAAGAATCATGTCCACTGTGCCCACTCACTTTTCATACTTGGCTCCAATCTTGTCCCCTATTTCTCTTTGAATTTGGCATACTAGAATTAGATGGAGCTCTCTTTGGGAGGGGGCAAAAAGGCCTTTTACTACACGGTCTCCTTAGAAAGAAATACATGCATAAAATCCTCAGCCACCACCATCTTAATTGCTTCCCCGCCGCTAACAAAGACAGTTTCGCATTCTTAACCAATCTATCCAAGGGAGGATCCAATCTTCTGACAAACCCATGGAGAAGGGTCTCGTCTTCCATCGGAAGAGCATGTCGGACTAGGCTTACGTAAGATCAATTGATAATACGCCTCCGTAAGTTTGCCTGCTTGAGAAAACTCTATAAACTCATTTATCTTCTCTTCCATGGGGACAAAACCTTTGATGGAGGTAAGCTTTCATGTCCTCCCATCTCAGACTATACCATTAACTTTCAATTTGGCAAGATCCATCTTACTGTACCCCGCACATGTTACACTACTCGTCCATAGAATCTGTCCAATTCAACACTCCCTCTCTCCAAGGTTTTTACCCTTGCCTCGAAATGGCTATGGTGGTTGTGACCCATATACGAAGTGCTTCCTTGACATCCTTATCCAATGCCTTAATTCTAGATATGACATCATCCATCCCTCATGATTATTCTAAAACAAAAGACCGTCGTAGGCTCGGCCAGCAATCGAGATCCTGTATCAAGGAATATAATGCCCCAGAGTCGTACACATCAATCTATGAACACTAAGGTCTCGTCGAGGTGGTGCTTAGAGAACTATCCCTCTTGTAACAGGCAGTTCACTAAGGATCATGGCAAAGGCAATGTTCTCTGCCAACCGCTCATGCCGACTATAGGTGGTGTGCCATGATCTACTGACTATCCTAAGCACACGTGTACCTCCGCCGATCATTCAGTAGTACTCAGAAAGTAGAGGCTCTCCAATTATCGAGCCGAGATGACTTAACACTAGTTCTGTAATTGGACACTAAAGTGTCCTGAGGACACTAAAGTGTCCTGAAAGTTAGCATTTTTCTTGAATTTTTGTGGGCAATCTATTAAGAGTTTTGAAATGCTTAACATCCAGAGATGTTCCTCAAGACCCAAAAAAAATTTGAGATTTTTTAAATTGCACTTTTCTTAGCTTTTGCAAGGCAATGTTTTAATTTTCTTAGACACATGCTGATAAAACGCATGATTTTTTGCTGTTTTCAAAATAGTAGTAATTTGTACATAACTTTTAGAAGGGACATAGTTTGATCATGAAACTTGGCTTGATGGAAAGCCCATGATGTAAACTAAATCTTGGAATCATCAAACGATAATTATTGGATAAATTTTTGACTCGCTAATATTGAAATGATGTTTTTTATATAGGTGGAGCATGAATTTTTCTCCTTCCATATGCAAGCTAGTAATGTAAAACTTGAGGTGCACCCATGTTATATAGGGTAAATACTACTTTGTTTTGAATTTTCCAAAACTTTAGAGCCACTTTTTGGGCCTCTTCTCATACATGGCCTTTTGCGCAACCTGTTTTTAATACGTAAAATATTTAATTATGAGCCTAATTTTGATTTTCATCAAAGGGGAAGGCTGTGTAAGTGCATTATTTGTTGTAACTATAGGTGTAGACTACTTGTGCAAGCATAGTTATGATTAGTTTTTGAAAAAAGATGATCAAATTTTGTATTTTTATTTTTTACAGTTTTTTTAGAACTAGACGATAAGAATCTACTTAAGTGGAGGCTAAGTTAGTGTCATACACATCAAATTATGGCTTATTTATCTCATCTCAAGCATGAAAACCAATAATCAACATTCTCATTGATAGGGCTACAATTTTTTTTAGTGGCGTGATTGAGTTTTGATAATACGCGTTACTTTTGCTGATTTTATACAACTTTTTTGGAAAAAATTCTAGGAAAGGAAAATGATTTTTTTGGTGAACTTCTACCTCCTTGGACTGATGTATGCTATCAAAATATCTTGGGAAAAATGCTATTGATATCATTGGATTTTTTTTTTGAGAGAATGATGCTTGCATATTTGGAAAAATCCTGAAAAATGTTCATTTTCAAGACATATGCTACTTTGTTGCTTATGTACTTCCAAATAAAAAGGCATTTTATATGTTTAGCATTTTTTACATAAGCATAGGGTTATGTTCTACATGCCCAATGAAGCATTTTGGTTTTTAAAGCCTACATTACGAGTTTGATTTTTTTTCGCAACCCCCAAAAAAGGACACTCAAGTGTCCTGTTTTGGTACCAAACTAGTGTTAATCTGCGTAATGAAGGTGCTTGAAGGCAAAGGCTATCGTGTCATCCTCTAGAGACAGCTCAGGGACTCCAGATAGATAGGGTCTCACCATCCGATTTGCTGCTTTATCTGAAAGGGAAACTAGATAAGATACTGTAAGTTTTGGTTTTAGGCTAGAATAGGCACCGTTAGGGCCTCTTAGAGGTTGGTGGCACGAGAAGAAAGTTTTGAGTAAAAGAAAAAAGGGGAGGAAAATAAAGGAGGTACCTATTCTAGGGTTTGGATCCATTCGCGCTCTTGACAAGGATTTGATTCCCACGCTTTGTGCACTCAAGCCTTCTTTCACTCCACACTCTATGGTCATTTGCCTAGCCCGTTATCTTCACCATTAACCTTATCCTATTTTCTTGCACACATGTACACACCTTCGCTACACTGGTATTGAAAGAGGCTGCTTTCGTGCAAATTTTGCATACGCACATTTGGAGAGGATTTGAGGTCTAGAGGATGGATCACACATATTTTTAGTGATTGTTAGGCATGTTACATGGGGGTGAGGGGAGAGCGTGTTTTCAGGGATCTATTGTGGGTCTTGTTCACACGTGATTGCACCCTGTATGAGTCACGTGTGGGGCTTGTGTTGAGCATTGGTTGTGGCGTTTTTTCACACGCTTGTGCACTTTGGGTAGTGTTCACACACGACCATGGGTTATGATTCTTATTACTTTTACCCTTCAGTTGGGCACCATGGTACGACTTTGCATCATCATCGCGCGCGCAAGACGACATCGTTTTGATTGTTTTTCCGTTTACGATCGTATCATGGGAGAGCCGCTCGTGCACTATTATGGTCGCTCTACGATCGATATTATGAGTTGCCATTTTATGTCATGGTTCACATATCTTTTGTCAATTTCACACGTACGTTTAGTAGTACTTCAAGGCTTAGGACCTCTATACCCTCATTTACAGACTCCACGCTATGAAGAGATGGCATACTCATGCCATTGTTGGACGTTGGAGCTTGCATGTTTGTTGCCTAGTCATATGAGGTGTTGTTTTGATGAGGAGGATATATGGTCCACATACGGCAACTTTGTTGACCCACTCTGTGCTCGAATGCGTTGACACAGAAGGTTCGGCATTGTTCGCATTCATGGGATGAGTCTTCTTTTGGTGACTTGTACGAGTGTCTGACACTCTTAAGCCGCCATGATTACGTTCTTAATACTGTAGACTACATCGATGCACGGATCTGATGATGATGATGATGATGTATCTTATATAAACCCATACGCATGATGATCTATTACACACACATACGATGATATTGATGTATCACACACACATGTGCACATGATGATACATACACATATATTTGCACATGATGATATGGACACTGATGCTGACGTATGTGATAGCGATGTGTGTGAGCTAGATCATGTGGGCATGATCTGGAGAGGGGGCAGGGATGACGGCATCGAGCATTATGAGTGTTCATATATCTAGGCCTACCTTCTCATCATCCGATACATGACTTGGATCTAGAACATACTTCTTATTTCTTCAAATGAGCTCACATGAAAATACATTGTGGATCTTCAAATACGGAGGAGGGAATAAAAGTTCACGAGCTCAATCTCCAACTTTCCTCGTATTCATGCACAGTCTATAACTTAATCTCGAACTTTCCTCATATTTGTGTAGGGTTTATGTTATATGGGCAAAAACTTCTTGTACTTTTCCCCAAGGAGAGGGATTTTCTATGGTTGGGTCGTATACCAACAAGGAAGACCATATCACCTTCATCAAATTCTCTAGTAGTCTACTTGAGATCAACACGCTACTTTTTTCTATCGTGAGTAGCTTTGATATCCTTTTTTATAGTCCGCATTGAACAATCCACTTTATCTATTTGCTTCAAGACTTCCACTCTAACCAGTGGGTTGAACTAAATCAATGGTGTTGCACGATCTACTATAAGATGCATCGCAATAAAACTATACCGAATGTGGAGAATTCATCCATTTTTTGGGTTCCCTTCCATGGAATGCTCGAAGAATGTCTTTGATTACCCTCTCTGCCTAATCATCAATTTCTAGATAGTACCAAAATCTATAGAGCTACAGCTTCAAAGCATTTATTCCAAGAGCAGGACACATGAATTCAGCACCCCGATCCCTAACTATCCTTCCAAAGTAAAGTCTAAATATATCCTTTGGAATGACTTTTAGCAAACACCAAGAGCAGTATAAGTCTTTTTCAAAAGAATCGAATGAGCAACCTTCGTCAAGCGATCTACCACACGGCTAAGATGGAATCATGTCCTGCATCGACTGAAGAAAAATCTAATGATGGAATCCATGCTTATGTATTCTAATTGTATATGTGAAATAGGATGCACGTGTCTTGGCGTTTTTGTCATTTCACCTTTGCAAGGCTAAAAGAAATGCTTCTTTGTAGCAGCCACCATGATGGTCTTCACTTAGCTGGGGCGTGTCACGAGCTTTCTTTAGAATCCTCTTATTAAGATCTCTATCTTGAAAAATATATAACCGATTATTGAAGTACAAGCATCCACCTCTAACGTGAATCCATGAATTTTCTTCACTTCTAGGGTTGCCTTTACTTTTGCGGTAAGCAATATGATAATAGGGATAAAGAACTTATCTAATCCAATCTCTTCCTTAATCTCAACGTGCAAGTAAGGAGGCCTTCCTGCCTAATATATCTATGACCGCATTCTCCTTATCTAACCTATACTTGATTTTAAAACCAAACTCTTGAAGTGTTTGTATTTATCTTCTTTGCGTGATGTTAACATCATTCTGGTTGAAAATTTGCTTTAAAATTCTATGATCTATAACCCGAGAAGACAAGCAACTCTACGTCATCACTGTTCCTCTCGTGAGATCTTAGCTATAGCACCAGCGGATTAGTCAAGCAACCCCTCAGCTTATCAAAGTTACTTTGGCACATCGCGCAAACCATTAGAATGGAATGTCCTTCTTGAGAAGCGCCATCAAAGGAGAAACAATCTTGGCATATGAACATCGGATACCATCTTATCAATCCCAAGAACCATTTGACTTCCTCTATCGTCTTTGGTTCTGGCAAATCGATAGCCGCTTTTGCACCTTGGCGGGATCAGCTAATATACTATCTCTTGACATTATGATCCCGGATATTCAATTTGATGGTAAAGAAGGTACATGCACTCTTCTTAGAGAAAAGTCTGTGCTTCTGGAGGCTTTCGAGGACTTTGAAGAGACACATACTTCACATGCGATCAGCTACATTCTTCGAGCAAACTAGAATTGCATCAATGAAGACCGAGATAAAATCATCCGATGTTCTCTGATGAAGGTTTCTTTTCTTTTTCTTTTTGCATTCAACAATTATAGCTAGAAGGGGAATTATTTAATCCCAACAGCAATATCGTGAACTCATAATGTGCATAACCATGTATTAAAATCTATCTTAGGAATATTATGATACGATAACATCCTAAGTTTAAGTCAATCTTTATAAATATCTGGCCTTTATGCGATCAATCTAACAGCACATTCCAGGAGTAAGATGCTTATTCTTAACAGTAAGCCGATTTAACCCTGAATATACAATCTCATAGTCCCATCATTCTTCTTCTGAAAGAGAACGAGCACCACATAGCAAGCGGATACAAATGGGCCAAACAAAGCTCTCCTCAAACAGTTATCTCGATTATTCCCCGAGCTCGGTTGCTTTCGGAATGGCCTTGTTATAAGCTCAAGATTCACTATTGTTGGGCTCCGAGAATGAACTCTTTCTCATGATCCACCTCACGAGTTGAGGGTATTGTAGTTAAATCTACGTCACAGTATATACTCACTTAACCAACATGGTTTCCTTGCAACTCTTTATCTGCAGGATGGCTTGCTTCTGCTGGAGTCCCTTCAATAACTTTACTACTTTTACAGGTTACGGGGTGGGAGTTCAACAAACTACTCCAGTTCCTTTCATCTTGTTCACATGAAGATCCATGAAGGAAATGGTGCCTTTGTGATAATATTTGGCTAGGTTCCCATCCAAGAGAAACTGAATTACATCCGTCTTTTGGCAAGTAACTTCCACTACCCAATTCCACTCGCATTGGTCTGCCTTGCTTCTGGTCGATTACTAATTTATGCAACATCCAAGTGAAATGAATGAATGAATGAGCGTTTCTCGAATCAACAAAAAGCTTAAAATTCTTACCTCAAAAATCAGATGGGGTGTAACTTAGTGAGAATCGTTGGTTTCGATCCTGGTGCTCCACTCTATCGAACGAAGTCTACCTCTTCCTTCTTTCTCTGGGGTTAGCTACTATTATAATGGCATTAGAAGTTGCTGAGACTGGGCTAGAACTTGCCTCCTTTGACTTGTCAAGCAAGTTCTATGGTGGAGTTAGAATGGTAACATCAATCGGTGCGTTGGCACAACCATTCATAAAATGTCCCAGTAGCTGCTCGCATCTAAAACACTTCATACTCCTTCCTGAGCTAAAACTGCAAATCCAAAGGCATTCTAGGGAAAGAATCATGTCCACTGTGCCCACTCGCTTTTCATACTTGGCTCCAATCTTGTCCCCTATTTCTCCTTGAATTTGGCATACTAGAATTAGATGGAGCTCTCTTTGGGAGGGGGCAAAAAGGCCTTTTACTACACGGTCTCCTTAGAAAGAAATACATGCATAAAATCCTCAGCCACCACCATCTTAATTGCTTCCCCGCCGCTAACAAAGACAGTTTCGCATTCTTAACCAATCTATCCAAGGGAGGATCCAATCTTCTGACAAACCCATGGAGAAGGGTCTCGTCTTCCATCGGAAGAGCATGTCGGACTAGGCTTACGTAAGATCAATTGATAATACGCCTCCGTAAGTTTGCCTGCTTGAGAAAACTCTATAAACTCATTTATCTTCTCTTCCATGGGGACAAAACCTTTGATGGAGGTAAGCTTTCATGTCCTCCCATCTCAGACTATACCATTAACTTTCAATTTGGCAAGATCCATCTTACTGTACCCTGCACATGTTACACTACTCGTCCATAGAATCTGTCCAATTCAACACTCCCTCTCTCCAAGGTTTTTACCCTTGCCTCGAAATGGCTATGGTGGTTGTGACCCATATACGAAGTGCTTCCTTGACATCCTTATCCAATGCCTTAATTCTAGATATGACATCATCCATCCCTCATGATTATTCTAAAACAAAAGACCGTCGTAGGCTCGGCCAGCAATCGAGATCCTGTATCAAGGAATATAATGCCCCAGAGTCGTACACATCAATCTATGAACACTAAGGTCTCGTCGAGGTGGTGCTTAGAGAACTATCCCTCTTGTAACAGGCAGTTCACTAAGGATCATGGCAAAGGCAATGTTCTCTGCCAACCGCTCATGCCGACTATAGGTGGTGTGCCATGATCTACTGACTATCCTAAGCACACGTGTACCTCCGCCGATCATTCAGTAGTACTCAGAAAGTAGAGGCTCTCCAATTATCGAGCCGAGATGACTTAATGTACGTAATGAAGGTGCTTGAAGGCAAAGGCTATCGTGTCATCCTCTAGAGACAGCTTAGGGACTCCAGATAGATAGGGTCTCACCATCCGATTTGCTGCTTTATCTGAAAGCGAAACTGGATAAGATACTGTAAGTTTTGGTTTTAGGCTAGAATAGGCACCGTTAGGGCCTCTTAGAGGTTGGTGGCACGAGAAGAAAGTTTTGAGTAAAAGAAAAAAGGGGAGGAAAATAAAGGAGGTACCTATTCTAGGGTTTGGATCCATTCGCGCTCTTGACAAGGATTTGATTCCCACGCTTTGTGCACTCAAGCCTTCTTTCACTCCACACTCTATGGTCATTTGCCTAGCCCGTTATCTTCACCATTAACCTTATCCTATTTTCTTGCACACATGTACACACCTTCGCTACACTGGTATTGAAAGAGGCTGCTTTCGTGCAAATTTTGCATACGCACATTTGGAGAGGATTTGAGGTCTAGAGGATGGATCACACATATTTTTAGTGATTGTTAGGCATGTTACATGGGGGTGAGGGGAGAGCGTGTTTTCAGGGATCTTTTGTGGGCCTTGTTCACACATGATTGCACCCTGTATGAGTCACGTGTGGGGCTTGTGTTGAGCATTGGTTGTGGCGTTTTTTCACACGCTTATGCACTTTGGGTAGTGTTCACACACGACCATGGGTTATGATTCATATTACTTTTACCCTTCAGTTGGGCACCATGGTACGACTTTGCATCATCATCGCACGAGCAAGACGACATCGTTTTGATTGTTTTTTCGTTTACGATCGGATCATGGGAGAGCCGCTCGTGCACTATTATCGTCGCTCTACGATCGATATTATGAGTTGCCATTTTGTGTCATGGTTCACATATCTTTTGTCAATTTCACACGTACGTTTAGTAGTACTTCAAGGCTTAGGACCTCTATACCCTCATTTACAGACTCCACGCTATGAAGAGATGGCATACTCATGCCATTGTTGGACGTTGGAGCTTGCATGTTTGTTGCCTAGTCATATGAGGTGTTGTTTTGATGAGGAGGATATATGGTCCACATACGGCAACTTTGTTGACCCACTCTGTGCTCGAATGCGTTGACACAGAAGGTTCGGCATTGTTCGCATTCATGGGATGAGTCTTCTTTTGGTGACTTGTACGAGTGTCTGACACTCTTAAGCCGCCATGATTACGTTCTTAATACTGTAGACTACATCGATGCACGGATCTGATGATGATGATGATGATGTATCTTATATAAACCCATACGCATGATGATCTATTCCACACACATAGGATGATATTGATGTATCACACACACATGTGCACATGATGATACATACACATATATTTGCACATGATGATATGGACACTGATGCTGACGTATGTGATAGCGATGTGTGTGAGCTAGATCATGTGGGCATGATCTGGAGAGGGGGCAGGGATGACGGCATCGAGCATTATGAGTGTTCATATATCTAGGCCTACCTTCTCATCATCCGATACATGACTTGGATCTAGAACATACTTCTTCTTTCTTCAAATGAGCTCGCATGAAAATACATTGTGGATCTTCAAGTACGGAGGAGGGAATAAAAGTTCACGAGCTCAATCTCCAACTTTCCTCGTATTCATGCACAGTCTATAACTTAATCTCCAACTTTCCTCATATTTGTGTAGGGTTTATGTTATATGGGCAAAAACTTCTTGTACTTTTCCCCAAGGAGAGGGATTTTCTGTGGTTGGGTCGTATACCAACAAGGAAGACCATATCACCTTCATCAAATTCTCTAGTAGTCTACTTGAGATCAACACGCTACTTTTTTCTATCATGAGTAGCTTTGATATCCTTTTTTATAGTCCGCATTGAACAATCCACTTTATCTATTTGCTTCAAGACTTCCACTCTGACCAGTGGGTTGAACTAAATCAATGGTGTTGCACAATCTACTATAAGATGCATCGCAATAAAATTATACCGAATGTGGAGAATTCATCCATTTTTTGGGTTCCCTTCCATGGAATGCTCGAGGAATGTCTTTGATTACCCTCTCTGCCTAATCATCAATTTCTAGATAGTACCAAAATCTATAGAGCTACAGCTTCAAAGCATTTATTCCAAGAGCAGGACACATGAATTCAGCACCCCGATCCCTAACTATCCTTCCAAAGTAAAGTCTAAATATATCCTTTGGAATGACTTTTAGCAAACACCAAGAGCAGTATAAGTCTTTTTCAAAAGAATCGAATGAGCAACCTTCGTCAAGCGATCTACCACACGGCTAAGATGGAATCATGTCCTGCATCGACTGAAGAAAAATCTAATGATGGAATCCATGCTTATGTATTCTAATTGTATATGTGAAATAGGATGCACGTGTCTTGGTGTTTTTGTCATTTCACCTTTGCAAGGCTAAAAGAAATGCTTCTTTGTAGCAGCCACCATGACGGTCTTCACTTAGCTGGGGCGTGTCACGAGCTTTCTTTAGAATCCTCTTATTAAGATCTCTATCTTGAAAAATATATAATCGATTATTGAAGTACAAGCATCCACCTCTAACGTGAATCCATGAATTTTCTTCACTTCTAGGGTTGCCTTTACTTTTGCGGTAAGCAATATGATAATAGGGATAAAGAACTTATCTAATCCAATCTCTTCCTTAATCTCAACGTGCAAGTAAGGAGGCCTTCCTGCCTAATATATCTATGACCGCATTCTCCTTGTCTAACCTATACTTGATTTTAAAACCAAACTCTCGAAGTGTTTGTATTTATCTTCTTTGCGTGATGTTAACATCATTCTGGTTGAAAATTTGCTTTAAAATTCTATGATCTATAACCCGAGAAGACAAGCAACTCTACGTCATCACTGTTCCTCTCGTGAGATCTTAGCTATAGCACCAGCGGATTAGTCAAGCAACCCCTCAGCTTATCAAAGTTACTTTGGCACATCGCGCAGACCATTAGAATGGAATGTCCTTCTTGAGAAGCGCCGTCAAAGGAGAAACAATCTTGGCATATGAACATCGGATACCATCTTATCAATCCCAAGAACCATTTGACTTCCTCTATCGTCTTTGGTTCTGGCAAATCGATAGCTGCTTTTGCACCTTGGCAGGATCAGCTAATATACTATCTCTTGACATTCTGATCCCGAATATTCAATTTGATGGTAAAGAAGGTACATGCACTCTTCTTAGAGAAAAGTCTGTGCTTCTGGAGGCTTTCGAGGACTTTGAAGAGACACATACTTCACATGCGATCAGCTACATTCTTCGAGCAAACTAGAATTGCATCAATGAAGACCGAGATAAAATCATCCGGCCGATGTTCTCTGAAGGTTTCTTTTCTTTTTCTTTTTGCATTCAACAATTATAGCTAGAAGGGGAATTATTTAATCCCAGCAGCATTATCGTGAACTCGTAATGTGCATAACCATGTATTAAAATCTATCTTAGGAATATTATGATACGATAACATCCTAAGTTTAAGTCAATCTTTATAAATATCTGGCCTTTATGCGATCAATCTAACAGCACATTCCAAGAGTAAGATGCTTATTCTTAACAGTAAGCCGATTTAACCCTGAATATACAATCTCATATTCCCATCATTCTTGTTCTGAAAGAGAACGAGCACCACATAGCAAGGGGATACAAATGGGCCAAACAAAGCTCTCCTCAAACAGTTATCTCGATTATTCCCCGAGCTAGGTTGCTTTCGGAATGGCCTTCTTATAAGCTCAAGATTCACTATTGTTGGGCTCCGAGAATGAACTCTTTCTCATGATCCACCTCACGAGTCGAGGGTATTGTAGTTAAATCTACGTCACAGTATATACTCACTTAACCAACATGGTTTCCTTGCAACTCTTTATCTGCAGGATGGCTTGCTTCTGCTGGAGTCCCTTCAATAACTTTACTACTTTTACAGGTTACGGGGTGGGAGTTCAACAAACTACTCCAGTTCCTTTCATCTAGTTCACATGAAGATCCATGAAGGAAATGGTGCCTTTGTGATAATATTTGGCTAGGTTCCCATCCAAGAGAAACTGAATTACATCCGTCTTTTGGCAAGTAACTTCCACTACCCAATTCCACTCGCATTGGTCTGCCTTGCTTCTGGTCGATTACTAATTTATGCAACATCCAAGTGAAATGAATGAATGAATGAGCATTTCTCGAATCAACAAAAAGCTTAAAATTCTTACCTCAAAAATCAGATGGGGTGTAACTTAGTGAGAATCGTTGGTTTCGATCCTGGTGCTCCACTCTATCGAACGAAGTCTACCTCTTCCTTCTTTCTCTGGGGTTAGCTACTATTATAATGGCATTAGAAGTTGCTGAGACTGGGCTAGAACTTGCCTCCTTTGACTTGTCAAGAAAGTTCTATGGTGGAGTTAGAATGGTAACATCAATCGGTGCGTTGGCACAACCATTCATAAAATGTCCCAGTAGCTGCTCGCATCTAAAACACTTCATACTCCTTCCTGAGCTAAAACTGCAAATCCAAAGGCATTCTAGGGAAAGAATCATGTCCACTGTGCCCACTCGCTTTTCATACTTGGCTCCAATCTTGTCCCCTATTTCTCCTTGAATTTGGCATACTAGAATTAGATGGAGCTCTCTTTGGGAGGGGGCAAAAAGGCCTTTTACTACACGGTCTCCTTAGAAAGAAATACATGCATAAAATCCTCAGCCACCACCATCTTAATTGCTTCCCCGCCGCTAACAAAGACAGTTTCGCATTCTTAACCAATCTATCCAAGGGAGGATCTAATCTTCTGACAAACCCATGGAGAAGGGTCTCATCTTCCATCGGAAGAGCATGTCGGACTAGGCTTACGTAAGATCAATTGATAATACGCCTCCGTAAGTTTGCCTGCTTGAGAAAACTCTATAAACTCATTTATCTTCTCTTCCATGGGGACAAAACCTTTGATGGAGGTAAGCTTTCATGTCCTCCCATCTCAGACTATACCATTAACTTTCAATTTGGCAAGATCCATCTTACTGTACCCTGCACATGTTACACTACTCGTCCATAGAATCTGTCCAATTCAACACTCCCTCTCTCCAAGGTTTTTACCCTTGCCTCGAAATGGCTATGGTGGTTGTGACCCATATACGAAGTGCTTCCTTGACATCCTTATCCAATGCCTTAATTCTAGATATGACATCATCCATCCCTCATGATTATTCTAAAACAAAAGACCGTCGTAGGCTCGGCCAGCAATCGAGATCCTGTATCAAGGAATATAATGCCCCAGAGTCGTACACATCAATCTATGAACACTAAGGTCTCGTCGAGGTGGTGCTTAGAGAACTATCCCTCTTGTAACAGGCAGTTCACTAAGGATCATGGCAAAGGCAATGTTCTCTGCCAACCGCTCATGCCGACTATAGGTGGTGTGCCATGATCTACTGACTATCCTAAGCACACGTGTACCTCCGATCATTCAGTAGTACTCAGAAAGTAGAGGCTCTCCAATTATCGAGCCGAGATGACTTAATCTACGTAATGAAGGTGCTTGAAGGCAAAGGCTATCGTGTCATCCTCTAGAGACAGCTTAGGGACTCCAGATAGATAGGGTCTCACCATCCGATTTGCTGCTTTATCTGAAAGCGAAACTGGATAAGATACTGTAAGTTTTTGTTTTAGGCTAGAATAGGCACCGTTAGGGCCTCTTAGAGGTTGGTGGCACGAGAAGAAAGTTTTGAGTAAAAGAAAAAAGGGGAGGAAAATAAAGGAGGTACCTATTCTAGGGTTTGGATCCATTCGCGCTCTTGACAAGGATTTGATTCCCACGCTTTGTGCACTCAAGCCTTCTTTCACTCCACACTCTATGGTCATTTGCCTAGCCCGTTATCTTCACCATTAACCTTATCCTATTTTCTTGCACACATGTACACACCTTCGCTACACTGGTATTGAAAGAGGCTGCTTTCGTGCAAATTTTGCATACGCACATTTGGAGAGGATTTGAGGTCTAGAGGATGGATCACACATATTTTTAGTGATTGTTAGGCATGTTACATGGGGGTGAGGGGAGAGCGTGTTTTCAGGGATCTATTGTGGGTCTTGTTCACACGTGATTGCACCCTGTATGAGTCACGTGTGGGGCTTGTGTTGAGCATTGGTTGTGGCGTTTTTTCACACGCTTATGCACTTTGGGTAGTGTTCACACACGACCATGGGTTATGATTCTTATTACTTTTACCATTCAGTTGGGCACCATGGTACGACTTTGCATCATCATCGCACGAGCAAGACGACATCGTTTTGATTGTTTTTCCGTTTACGATCGGATCATGGGAGAGCCGCTCGTGCACTATTATCGTCGCTCTACGATCGATATTATGAGTTGCCATTTTGTGTCATGGTTCACATATCTTTTGTCAATTTCACACGTACGTTTAGTAGTACTTCAAGGTTTAGGACCTCTATACCCTCATTTACAGACTCCACGCTATGAAGAGATGGCATACTCATGCCATTGTTGGACGTTGGAGCTTGCATGTTTGTTGCCTAGTCATATGAGGTGTTGTTTTGATGAGGAGGATATATGGTCCACATACGGCAACTTTGTTGACCCACTCTCTGCTCGAATGCATTGACACAAAAGGTTCGGCATTGTTCGCATTCATGGGATGAGTCTTCTTTTGGTGACTTGTACGAGTGTCTGACACTCTTAAGCCGCCATGATTACGTTCTTAATACTGTAGACTACATCGATGCACGGATCTGATGATGATGATGATGATGTATCTTATATAAACCCATACGCATGATGATCTATTCCACACACATAGGATGATATTGATGTATCACACACACATGTGCACATGATGATACATACACATATATTTGCACATGATGATATGGACACTGATGCTGACGTATGTGATAGCGATGTGTGTGAGCTAGATCATGTGGGCATGATCTGGAGAGGGGGCAAGGATGACGGCATCGAGCATTATGAGTGTTCATATATCTAGGCCTACCTTCTCATCATCCGATACATGACTTGGATCTAGAACATACTTCTTCTTTCTTCAAATGAGCTCGCACGAAAATACATTGTGGATCTTCAAGTATGGAGGAGGGAATAAAAGTTCACGAGCTCAATCTCCAACTTTCCTCGTATTCATGCACAGTCTATAACTTAATCTCCAACTTTCCTCATATTTGTGTAGGGTTTATGTTATATGGGCAAAAACTTCTAGTACTTTTTCCCAAGGAGAGGGATTTTCTGTGGTTGGGTCGTATACCAACAAGGAAGACCATGTCACCTTCATCAAATTCTCTAGTAGTCTACTTGGGATCAACACGCTACTTTTTTCTATCGTGAGTAGCTTTGATATCCTTTTTTATAGTCCGCATTGAACAATCCACTTTATCTATTTGCTTCAAGACTTCCACTCTGACCAGTGGGTTAAACTAAATCAATGGTGTTGCACAATCTACGATAAGATGCATCGCAATAAAATTATACCGAATGTGGAGAATTCATCCATTTTTTGGGTTCCCTTCCATGGAATGCTCAAAGAATGTCTTTGATTACCCTCTCTGCCTAATCATCAATTTCTAGATAGTACCAAAATCTATAGAGCTACAGCTTGAAAGCATTTATTCCAAGAGCGGGACACATGAATTCAGCACCCCGATCCCTAACTATCCTTCCAAAGTAAAGTCTAAATATATCCTTTGGAATGACTTTTAGCAAACACCAAGAGCAGTATAAGTCTTTTTCAAAAGAATCGAATGAGCAATGTGGGATCCCTGTTCCCACCGTGCAACAGATTCGGGGTACTAGCAGCGGAAGTAGCACTTCATGCGCGGGGCAGGGACCCACACTCGGGGCCTCGTCCACGGATATCCGGACAAGAGACTAATCCGTCGGTTTTTCCAAAACCGAACCCGAAAAAACTTCCCTTACCCGGAAAGCATGGGCGATTCCACCAGGATAACTCTTTACTCTAACGCAGTCAAGATCATTACAGATCAACTGATCTGACTGCACCTTTAATGGTACTTGGTCAAATCAAGGAAGAAACTTACACTTGGATCATTGGGATCAACGCTTTTTTCCCCATCAAGAGGCACAGCCGTTGATTCCTATCCATAGAACAATTTCTATCCGGGATTTACTTCATCTATCGTAATAATAGAAATTAAATCTCGATTACGGATCCATCAGTCCAGCCTAACCCCATCCGATCCCATGGGTTAGCCAACCGCCCAACCACTGTAGTGATGGGATCCAATTTGGAATTTGGTTAGGTTTTGTCCCGGGTACCAAGGAAAAGAGTTCCAAGGCCCCCTAGCCGGAAGTTCATGCAAACATAAAACTAGCCACACCACTTACACACCCAATATGAAAATTGCCTTTTTCTTAGCATCAGCTAACTTTAAAACAATCCTTTAATGAAACCATAGTACCACTGATCACAATCTTCCAATTTATCCAGTTGATTCATAATTTCCCATCATTCCTTCATCAGAGTATCTATGGCATCATTGGCAACTAGAACGCTCACCACCTGTCCACACAGGGGCCTTTTCAATAGTTCCTAGCCCATAATACTCGGCAATATAATCACTTATAAAAATCAAGATGGACTCTCGTTGAAGATCAGCAAGATCAACCAACAGATCCATATAAAGAGCCATGGACTCATCCATTGAAGACCAGCAAGGTCAATCAACCAGATCCATGCCCGGTTTCACAAAACAACTCTTACTCCTTGTTCCAATATCTTCCTCGACGCACGTGTGGGTATCCTAGGCGACCCAGAGCCCGAGCACCGTATGGTCAGCACCCTCTAGGATCCTTCGCAGGTGACCTAGCGCTTCACTCATAGGCCGCTTCCTTGGTCCCTCATCCACCGTACCGGAAGCTCACCATTTTAATCGAACCGAGGCTGGTCAAGACCTCGGCCGACCTTGCTACGCGAGACGTCCTCCATTGACTCTCCGTCAGCAGTTGCAACTTTATCAGTTAGGTCTCCACGACCTTAATCACAAGACGGTCAAAATGCTTTCCCAGCATTCTTGACATAAAACAGCCATTTACAAACAGTTTACAAATACAATTTCTATATTAACTCTAATTTTTCCACATTATCCCTCATATAATCCACATTACTTATTCCTCATTCCATTTATATGTGTACTCATCCAATCACATCATTTTCCATCTCTTCACTTCAGATTCCTTCACATCACATATCATATATTCACATCCATACATCCACATCCACATCCACATTCACATCCATACATCCACATCTACATGCTTAACTCCATTTTCACATCCTCATTTATACATCCACATCCCATATCCACATTCATACATACACATCCATATCCACATCCATACATCCACATAAACATGCATACATCCACTATCACGTCCTCATTCATACATCCATATCCACATACATACATACATCCACATCCACATTCCCATTCACATCTATACATCCACATCTACATCCACATGCATACATCCACTATCACGTCCTCATTCATACATCCACATCCTCATGCATACATCCACTATCACGTCCTCATTCATACATCCATATCCACATACATACATACATCCACATCCACATTCCCATTCACATCTATACATCCACATCTACATCCACATACATACATACATCCACATCCACATTCCACATTCACATCTATACATCCACATCTACATCCATATACATACATACATCCACATCCACATCCACATTCCACATTCACATCTATACATCCACATCTACATCCACATCCACATATATCCACATCCACATTCCCATTCACATCTATACATACACATCTACATCCACATACATACATACATCCACATCCACGTTCCACATTCACATCTATACAACCACATCTACATCCACATTCACATACATCCACATCTACATTCACATTCACATCTATATCCACATCTATATTCCCATTCACATCTATACATCCACATCTACATCCACATACATACATACATCCATATCCACATTCCACATTCACTTCTATACAACCACGTCTACATCCACATTCACATCTATGCATATACATCTTCATGCATACATCCATTTTCACATGCATACATCCACACTCCCATCTCCACATCCACACATCCACATACATACATCCATTTTCACATTCCCATTCATATAACCCCATATGCCTTCATATCTAATCTTTTATATCACCTCCATTCTCACCCTATCACAACCCATATACATCTTATCTCATCTCATACACTTCTTATCTCATCCCATACACATCTTATCACATCTTAACTCATCTTATATGCATCTTATCATATCTTATCACTTCCCATATCTTTTATGCATACTTCTATGCATGAAATTCAATTATGCTAAACGTAACACTTTTATAATAAAATAATCATCTCTTATGCATACCTCTATGCATGAAATTCAATTATGCTAAAAGTAACACTTTTATAATAAAATATTCATCTCTTATGCATACCTCTATGCATGAATTTTAATTATTGTAAAAGTAACACTTTTATAATAAAATATTCATCTCTTATGCATACCTCTATGCATGAAATTCAAATATGCTAAAAGTAACACTTTTGATATAAAAATTTATCCATTATGCATACTTCTATGCATGTAAATAAAAATGATAAAAGTAACACTTTTGATATAAAAATTTATCCATTATGCATACTTCTATGCATGTAATTAATTAAAAATGATAAAAGTAACACTTTTGATATAAAAATTTATCCATTATGCATACTTCTATGCATGTAAATAAAAATGATAAAAGTAACACTTTTGATATAAAAATTTATCCATTATGCATACTTCTATGCAAGTAAATAAAAATGATAAAAGTAACACTTTTGATATAAAAACTTATTCTTTATGCATAATATAAAAATTCAATTTCTCTATGATTATAATGAAATTCTTTCAATTAGTCTAGGATGATAATTCCTAGAATATGGTAGGAAGTCCTCTTTTTATGCTTTGAATGAAATTATTTTATGCATAATTTTTATAAAAATTTTGCCATAGCTCCGCTGCTATGACTGATAAATCTCAATTTTTCTAAGGGATAAAGCTTATCATTAATGAAATAATTAAAATGATCTCTAATTGGATCATTAATCCATAATGGATTGAATCATCAATATGCATAAACTAAAAGCATAGAAAAAAAACCATTAATTTGGCCTCAAGCATAGCTTAATCTTGGATTAAGGAAAAGCTTTATGAAAAGCTTCTTTTGGATTGAGAATGGGTCATGAGTATGACCATTTCTTGAGTGAGAGAGAGAAATTACATAAAAACCATTAGAATTTAAACATAAATGAAAATTAACTTCAATAGCATTTATTAAATTATGTAACTCTTCACTACTATTCACCAATTAACTTCAATAGCATTTAAAAAACCATACCAATTAAGCTTCTCAAGCTTGAGAGGGGTTGAGAAGAGAGAAACATTGAGAAATTATAGAAAAGAGCAATATTCACTAATTACCTTACAAGTTGCTTGATTCTTTGTTCACGGTAGAGGCCCCCAACCAATCAATTGGTTAAGTATGTTGATGGAGCCACTAATGGGGATTGAAGAAAGAGGGAAGCTCCAAAAACTAGTGAATTATTAAATGAATTCACAGTTCTTGGCTTAGGTGGAGTAGAGTAACGATGCATAAACACTATATATTTTTCAACAAGGGGGAGGCTTCTATTTATAGGAAAAATTGAGCTCCTAACCAAACAAACTGATTCTAGAATTTTCCAAATCAGTTTGGTCAATTTTTGACCATTTTTAGGTCAGTTAAGCTAATTTTTTGGAACTAGACTTGAATGAGGAGAGAGGAGAGATGAAATATCTCAATTTTTATGAGTTTAAAACTCATTCAAGCATGTGAAATATGCACCTCCTTTAAAGAACTCCCCTTCCTTACATATGTCATACTTTTAATATTGCTCATAATTTTTTACTAATAAACCTTGTACATTTTCAACTCTTCATCTTATGTGAAATATGCACCTCCTTTAAAGAACTCCCCTTCCTTACATATGTCATACTTTTAATATTGCTCATAATTTTTTACTAATAAACCTTGTACATTTTCAACTCTTCATCTTATGTGAAATATGCACCTCCTTTAAAGAACTCCCCTTCCTTACATATGTCATAGTTTTAATATTGCTCATAATTTTTTACTAATAAACCTTGTACATTTTCAACTCTTCATCTTATGTGAAATATGCACCTCCTTTAAAGAACTCCCCTTCCTTACATATGTCATACTTTTAATATTGCTCATAATTTTTTTACTAATAAACCTTGTACATTTTCAACTCTTCATCTTATGTGAGCATTTACTCATTTTTGGGTATCTTCTTTTACAAATTGGATTTATCTCCTCCCTACACATGGATTGATGCTATTGGCCCATAGGAACCTTAATTGGACCATAATCCAAAAATTTCTGAAAATCTAGACCCTTAGACTAAGGTCCTTTATACACATTTCCAATTAATTCCAATTGCACATTGGAAAGTTCTTTTTGAATTTCTGTTTCAGGGGAACTTATTTTAATAAGATGAGATAATTTTCTATCCAAAAATATTAAAAATCTAAATATTCTCTCTCTAGAATATTTTCTCTCTCTAGGTTAAAACAGTTAGAAACAAGTCTTTTATATTTCTGAAGAGGGATTGATTATAGAAGAAGATACTAGACATCAAAAGGGGGTTTGGGGGAGGAATCTTACATTCTATCCCACTTAAAAAATGCGAGATGTCCTCATCTCGCAAACTGGGATAATTTTGCAAGATGCACGAATTATGAGACTTAGAGAAAAATTTAAATCAGGATTAACCACCAAGAAAAAGTCTCAAAGAGAGTAAGATTCAAGATAAGAACAAGATTTAAACTTTATTCATTCTCAGAACTTATACAGTAAAGATAGAAGAACTCTTTACACTTCCATAAGCCCGTCCATCATATGATCACAAAAGCAGCACTCACAAGCTGCGCATGTATAAGGTAACTCATCTATGGGAATAATTCTGTTGGTTATTGCTGCACCTATCTCAGTGGTATGAGGTGATCTAACAAAAGGGCCTCTGAGAGGCAAGCCAAAAACGGGTAAAGGCATATCTTCTCATGAGGAAGAAAACACGCCAGTAAGAAGACTCGCTCAGAAAACCCAAGATGCCTTGATCTCATGATGCAGTAGTATCAGGGACCCAAACCCAAAGCTTCAATAACCATGGCCAAGCGGACATTATTATGAAAATGTTGCTGACCCCAGGGTGTTACCCTAGTTATGTCTTGATAGGTCCGCCATTTGGTCTGCGCTACAGAAGTTCCCAAGTGAGGGAAAAGTGAGCGCTCATACTGTTCTATAAAATCCTTCTTCACAGACTCACTTGCGTCTTGAAGGTGAGGAATCATTATGGATAAAACTAGTTCTTGTTGCCAAGCCATGAAGGAGATTAAGAAAGAGAGGAGATCGATGGAAGTAAGATTACTGCTGTGAGCGACAGGTAAAAAGTTACGACTTATATAAAGGAAGGAGTTAGCGTAACCTAGAAGCCAACGGTATCTTGTCACTGAAGTTTTATTGTCTTTCCTTGATTTGGGTTTGGCACATATTTCTATGAAATACATTAAGAACTTTGAGATGAGGAGGTAAAAGAAGCTTGTAGGCTAAGTCACCTACTTTCATTGAATTCAGATATAAGGCTCACAATATCTGGGGGATAAGTTCTTATACTCCCCAAGAGATAAAGAACTTCTTTTGGGCCGTACTCGAATGAAAACCAAAACCTTGGTATCCAAAACACCGATTTTCACTTCTGAACTCATTGTTCTGAATCCTTAAAATAGCGTGACTCCTGAGAAGTATTCTAGGAAAAGGGTCTTCCTTTTTTTTAAACAGAATCTTTCTTTTATTTTAGAGAGGGACTAATTATAAGATCAAAAAGGGAGATTCTTACTCCTGTATACCTCGAAGGCTGGGGAGGAATCTTACATTCTACCCCACTTAAAAAAGTGCGAGATGTCCTCATCTCGCCAAGTAGAGGACAACTCTTTTTCTTAAGATCCAATTTATTCTAGGGTTCCTTATATTCTGGTCAACCCAACAGAATACGGGGATAAATATCCCTTATATAGAACTCATCATTAAATAAATTCATTTCAGATCATATCATTCATATCTTTAACACGATAATGGTCCATCAGATCGAAAATTTTTCTTTCTGAACATTCCTCCACGGGAATTTCAGTCAAGCAAGTTTTCAATTTGTCATCCCTTAACTTGATATACCGAGTCAAGTGTTAACAGTAGCACTTTGACAGCACAATCCACTAATCTCATAGTGATTTGCTGAAATCATTATCATCATTTATCATTACAGGGACTCGTCCCATTCATCCTCATTGCGGTTTTGCTCAGGTTATTATATTTCAACTAAATTTCAAAAATCATCATTTTTCAATCAGAATCCCAATCAATTCATCAGTTCCCAAACAGAATTAAAAATCATATCAACCACATTCAAATTCATCATCTGGATAGCATTAATGCTTATAATTTCAAGTCTTAGATTTACTCGTATATACTGTCAGTAAAGAGCTGCAGTTATACTCTCGATATATACGGATAGTCACGGCCCTTGGAATTATAAGGTAAATACCATCATGTCTAGGCCTCAAGCAAGTCAGGGATTCTATATGATTGCGGTACTTCCATCTGAAGACCCAATTACCAAATTACGAATTTCAGTTTGAATATCAAATTGTATGAATTATATCACACAATTACAACCTTTTTGTGTTTCTTGATAAATTTCTGACCTATTTGTCTTCTCAGTTGATCTTTATTAACCAAACGCTCTGATACCAACTGTGGGATCCCTGTTCCCACCGTGCAACAGATTCAGGGTACTAGCAGCGGAAGTAGCACTTCATGCGCGGGGCAGGGACCCACACTCGGGGCCTCGTCCACGGATATCCGGACAAGAGACTAATCCGTCAGTTTTTCCAAAACCGAACCCGAAAAAACTTCCCTTACCCGGAAAGCATGGGCGATTCCACCAGGATAACTCTTTACTCTAACGCAGTCAAGATCATTACAGATCAACTGATCTGACTGCACCTTTAACGGTACTTGGTCAAATCAAGGAAGAAACTTGCACTTAGATCATTGGGATCAACGCTTTTTTCCCCATCAAGAGGCACAGCCGTTGATTCCTATCCATAGAACAATTTCTATCCGGGATTTACTTCATCTATCGTAATAATAGAAATTAAATCTCGATTACGGATCCATCAGTCCAGCCTAACCCCATCCGATCCCATGGGTTAGCCAACCGCCCAACCACTGTAGTGATGGGATCCAATTTGGAATTTGGTTAGGTTTTGTCCCGGGTACCAAGGAAAAGAGTTCTAAGGCCCCCTAGCCGGAAGTTCATGCAAACATAAAACTAGCCACACCACTTACACACCCAATATGAAAATTGCCTTTTTCTTAGCATCAGCTAACTTTAAAACAATCCTTTAATGAAACCATAGTACCACTGATCACAATCTTCCAATTTATCCAGTTGATTCATAATTTCCCATCATTCCTTCATCAGAGCATCTATGGCATCATTGGCAACTAGAACGCTCACCACCTGTCCACACAGGGGCCTTTTCAATAGTTCCTAGCCCATAATACTCGGCAATATAATCACTTATAAAAATCAAGATGGACTCTCGTTGAAGATCAGCAAGATCAACCAACAGATCCATATAAAGAGCCATGGACTCATCCATTGAAGACCAGCAAGGTCAATCAACCAGATCCATGCTCGGTTTCACAAAACAACTCTTACTCCTTGTTCCAATATCTTCCTCGACACACGTGTGGGTATCCTAGGCGACCTAGAGCCCGTATAGTCAGCACCCTCTAGGATCCTTCGCAGGTGACCTAGCGCTTCACTCATAGGCCGCTTCCTTGGTCCCTCATCCACCGTACCGGAAGCTCACCATTTTAATCGAACCGAGGCTGGTCAAGACCTCGGCCGACCTTGCTACGCGAGACGTCCTCCATTGACTCTCCGTCAGCAGTTGCAACTTTATCAGTTAGGTCTCCACGACCTTAATCACAAGACGGTCAAAATGCTTTCCCAGCATTCTTGACATAAAACAGCCATTTACAAACAGTTTACAAATACAATTTCTATATTAACTCTAATTTTTCCACATTATCCCTCATATAATCCACATTACTTATTCCTCATTCCATTTATATGTGTACTCATCCAATCACATCATTTTCCATCTCTTCACTTCAGATTCCTTCACATCACATATCATATATTCACATCCATACATCCACATCCACATCCACATTCACATCCATACATCCACATCTACATGCTTAACTCCATTTTCACATCCTCATTTATACATCCACATCCCATATCCACATTCATACATACACATCCATATCCACATCCATACATCCACATAAACATGCATACATCCACTATCACGTCCTCATTCATACATCCATATCCACATACATACATACATCCACATCCACATTCCCATTCACATCTATACATCCACATCTACATCCACATGCATACATCCACTATCACGTCCTCATTCATACATCCACATCCTCATGCATACATCCACTATCACGTCCTCATTCATACATCCATATCCACATACATACATACATCCACATCCACATCCACATTCCCATTCACATCTATACATCCACATCTACATCCACATACATACATACATCCACATCCACATTCCACATTCACATCTATACATCCACATCTACATCCATATACATACATACATCCACATCCACATTCCACATTCACATCTATACATCCACATTCACATATATCCACATCCACATTCCCATTCACATCTATACATACACATCTACATCCACATACATACATACATCCACATCCACGTTCCACATTCACATCTATACAACCACATCTACATCCACATTCACATACATCCACATCTACATTCACATTCACATCTATATCCACATCTATATTCCCATTCACATCTATACATCCACATACATACATACATCCATATCCACATTCCACATTCACTTCTATACAACCACGTCTACATCCACATTCACATCTATGCATATACATCTTCATGCATACATCCATTTTCACATGCATACATCCACACTCCCATCTCCACATCCACACATCCACATACATACATCCATTTTCACATTCCCATTCATATAACCCCATATGCCTTCATATCTAATCTTTTATATCACCTCCATTCCTCGGGGGGGTCACTATATGTAAAATATCCCTATCGCGTGCGTTCAAGGCCTATATTTTAAATCCCTTATTTGTGAATTTTTTAATCTATATAATATCCCCTTTTCTTTATGAATCTGTAAATTTTTTTGAAAAAAAATTAAATCATACCCTTATGTAAATATATTTCTGTAAGTTTCATAAATTAAAATTATGCTTCTGTTGAATGCACGTGATATTCACATTTTTTTGTGAGTGACCCCCCCGAGCTCCATTCTCACCCTATCACAACCCATATACATCTTATCTCATCTCATACACTTCTTATCTCATCCCATACACATCTTATCACATCTTAACTCATCTTATATGCATCTTATCATATCTTATCACTTCCCATATCTTTTATGCATACTTCTATGCATGAAATTCAATTATGCTAAAAGTAACACTTTTATAATAAAATAATCATCTCTTATGCATACCTCTATGCATGAAATTCAATTATGCTAAAAGTAACACTTTTATAATAAAATATTCATCTCTTATGCATACCTCTATGCATGAATTTTAATTATTGTAAAAGTAACACTTTTATAATAAAATATTCATCTCTTATGCATACCTCTATGCATGAAATTCAAATATGCTAAAAGTAACACTTTTGATATAAAAATTTATCCATTATGCATACTTCTATGCATGTAAATAAAAATGATAAAAGTAACACTTTTGATATAAAAATTTATCCATTATGCATACTTCTATGCATGTAATTAATTAAAAATGATAAAAGTAACACTTTTGATATAAAAATTTATCCATTATGCATACTTCTATGCATGTAAATAAAAATGATAAAAGTAACACTTTTGATATAAAAATTTATCCATTATGCATACTTCTATGCAAGTAAATAAAAATGATAAAAGTAACACTTTTGATATAAAAACTTATTCTTTATGCATAATATAAAAATTCAATTTCTCTATGATTATAATGAAACTCTTTCAATTAGTCTAGGATGATAATTCCTAGAATATGGTAGGAAGTCCTCTTTTTATGCTTTGAATGAAATTATTTTATGCATAATTTTTATAAAAATTTTGCCATAGCTCCGCTGCTATGACTGATAAATCTCAATTTTTCTAAGGGATAAAGCTTATCATTAATGAAATAATTAAAATGATCTCTAATTGGATCATTAATCCATAATGGATTGAATCATCAATATGCATAAACTAAAAGCATAGAAAAAAAACCATTAATTTGGCCTCAAGCATAGCTTAATCTTGGATTAAGGAAAAGCTTTATGAAAAGCTTCTTTTGGATTGAGAATGGGTCATGAGTATGACCATTTCTTGAGTGAGAGAGAGAAATTACATAAAAACCATTAGAATTTAAACATAAATGAAAATTAACTTCAATAGCATTTATTAAATTATGTAACTCTTCACTACTATTCACCAATTAACTTCAATAGCATTTAAAAAACCATACCAATTAAGCTTCTCAAGCTTGAGAGGGGTTGAGAAGAGAGAAACATTGAGAAATTATAGAAAAGAGCAATATTCACTAATTACCTTACAAGTTGCTTGATTCTTTGTTCACGGTAGAGGCCCCCAACCAATCAATTGGTTAAGTATGTTGATGGAGCCACTAATGGGGATTGAAGAAAGAGGGAAGCTCCAAAAACTAGTGAATTATTAAATGAATTCACAGTTCTTGGCTTAGGTGGAGTAGAGTAACGATGCATAAACACTATATATTTTTCAACAAGGGGGAGGCTTCTATTTATAGGAAAAATTGAGCTCCTAACCAAACAAACTGATTCTAGAATTTTCCAAATCAGTTTGGTCAATTTTTGACCATTTTTAGGTCAGTTAAGCTAATTTTTTGGAACTAGACTTGAATGAGGAGAGAGGAGAGATGAAATATCTCAATTTTTATGAGTTTAAAACTCATTCAAGCATGTGAAATATGCACCTCCTTTAAAGAACTCCCCTTCCTTACATATGTCATACTTTTAATATTGCTCATAATTTTTTACTAATAAACCTTGTACATTTTCAACTCTTCATCTTATGTGAAATATGCACCTCCTTTAAAGAACTCCCCTTCCTTACATATGTCATACTTTTAATATTGCTCATAATTTTTTACTAATAAACCTTGTACATTTTCAACTCTTCATCTTATGTGAAATATGCACCTCCTTTAAAGAACTCCCCTTCCTTACATATGTCATACTTTTAATATTGCTCATAATTTTTTACTAATAAACCTTGTACATTTTCAACTCTTCATCTTATGTGAAATATGCACCTCCTTTAAAGAACTCCCCTTCCTTACATATGTCATACTTTTAATATTGCTCATAATGTTTTTACTAATAAACCTTATACATTTTCAACTCTTCATCTTATGTGAGCATTTACTCATTTTTGGGTATCTTCTTTTACAAATTGGATTTATCTCCTCCCTACACATGGATTGATGCTATTGGCCCATAGGAACCTTAATTGGACCATAATCCAAAAATTTCTGAAAATCTAGACCCTTAGACTAAGGTCCTTTATACACATTTCCAATTAATTCCAATTGCACATTGGAAAGTTCTTTTTGAATTTCTGTTTCAGGGAAACTTATTTTAATAAGATGAGATAATTTTCTATCCAAAAATATTAAAAATCTGAATATTCTCTCTCTAGAATATTTTCTCTCTCTAGGTTAAAACAGTTAGAAACAAGTCTTTTATATTTCTGAAGAGGGATTGATTATAGAAGAAGATACTAGACATCAAAAGGGGGTTTGGGGGAGGAATCTTACATTCTACCCCACTTAAAAAATGCGAGATGTCCTCATCTCGCAAACTGGGATAATTTTGCAAGATGCACGAATTATGAGACTTAGAGAAAAATTTAAATCAGGATTAACCACCAAGAAAAAGTCTCAAAGAGAGTAAGATTCAAGATAAGAACAAGATTTAAACTTTATTCATTCTCAGAACTTATACAGTAAAGATAGAAGAACTCTTTACACTTCCATAAGCCCGTCCATCATATGATCACAAAAGCAGCACTCACAAGCTGCGCATGTATAAGGTAACTCATCTATGGGAATAATTCTGTTGGTTATTGCTGCACCTATCTCAGTGGTATGAGGTGATCTAACAAAAGGGCCTCTGAGAGGCAAGCCAAAAACGGGGTAAAGGCATATCTTCTCATGAGGAAGAAAACACGCCAGTAAGAAGACTCGCTCAGAAAACCCAAGATGCCTTGATCTCATGACGCAGTAGTATCGGGGACCCAAACCCAAAGCTTCAATAACCATGGCCAAGCGGACATTATTACGAAAATGTTGCTGACCCCAGGGTGTTACCCTAGTTATGTCTTGATAGGTCCGCCATTTGGTCTGCGCTACAGAAGTTCCCAAGTGAGGGAAAAGTGAGCGCTCATACTGTTCTATAAAATCCTTCTTCACAGACTCACTTGCGTCTTGAAGGTGAGGAATCATTATGGATAAAACTAGTTCTTGTTGCCAAGCCATGAAGGAGATTAAGAAAGAGAGGAGATCGATGGAAGTAAGATTACTGCTGTGAGCGACAGGTAAAAAGTTACGACTTATATAAAGGAAGGAGTTAGCGTAACCTAGAAGCCAACGGTATCTTGTCACTGAAGTTTTATTGTCTTTCCTTGATTTGGGTTTGGCACATATTTCTATGAAATACATTAAGAACTTTGAGATGAGGAGGTAAAAGAAGCTTGTAGGCTAAGTCACCTACTTTCATTGAATTCAGATATAAGGCTCACAATATCTGGGGGATAAGTTCTTATACTCCCCAAGAGATAAAGAACTTCTTTTGGGCCGTACTCGAATGAAAACCAAAACCTTGGTATCCAAAACACCGATTTTCACTTCTGAACTCATTGTTCTGAATCCTTAAAACAGCGTGACTCCTGAGAAGTATTCTAGGAAAAGGGTCTTTCTTTTTTTTAAACAGAATCTTTCTTTTATTTTAGAGAGGGACTAATTATAAGATCAAAAAGGGAGATTCTTACTCCTGTATACCTCGAAGGCTGGGGAGGAATCTTACATTCTACCCCACTTAAAAAAGTGCGAGATGTCCTCATCTCGCCAAGTAGAGGACAACTCTTTTTCTTAAGATCCAATTTATTCTAGGGTTCCTTATATTCTGGTCAACCCAACAGAATACGGGGATAAATATCCCTTATATAGAACTCATCATTAAATAAATTCATTTCAGATCATATCATTCATATCTTTAACACGATAATGGTCCATCAGATCAAAAATTTTTCTTTCTGAACATTCCTCCACGGGAATTTCAGTCAAGCAAGTTTTCAATTTGTCATTCCTTAACTTGATATACCGAGTCAAGTGTTAACAGTAGCACTTTGACAGCACAATCCACTAATCTCATAGTGATTTGCTGAAATCATTATCATCATTTATCATTACAGGGACTCGTCCCATTTATCCTCATTGCGGTTTTGCTCAGGTTATTATATTTCAACTAAATTTCAAAAATCATCATTTTTCAATCAGAATCCCAATCAATTCATCAGTTCCCAAACAGAATTAAAAATCATATCAACCACATTCAAATTCATCATCTGGATAGCATTAATGCTTATAATTTCAAGTCTTAGATTTACTCGTATATACTGTCAGTAAAGAGCTGCAGTTATACTCTCGGTATATACGGATAGTCACGGCCCTTGGAATTATAAGGTAAATACCATCATGTCTAGGCCTCAAGCAAGTCAGGGATTCTATATGATTGCGGTACTTCCATCTGAAGACCCAATTACCAAATTACGAATTTCAGTTTGAATATCAAATTGTATGAATTATATCACACAATTACAACCTTTTTGTGTTTCTTGATAAATTTCTGACCTATTTGTCTTCTCAGTTGATCTTTATTAACCAAACGCTCTGATACCAACTGTGGGATCCCTGTTCCCACCGTGCAACAGATTCGGGGTACTAGCAGCGGAAGTAGCACTTCATGCGCGGGGCAGGGACCCACACTCGGGGCCTCGTCCCACGGATATCTGGACAAGAGACTAATCCGTCGGTTTTTCCAAAACCGAACCCGAAAAAACTTCCCTTACCCGAAAAGCATGGGCGATTCCACCAGGATAACTCTTTACTCTAACGCAGTCAAGATCATTACAGATCAACTGATCTGACTGCACCTTTAACGGTACTTGGTCAAATCAAGGAAGAAACTTGCACTTGGATCATTGGGATCAATGCTTTTTTCCCCATCAAGAGGCACAGCCGTTGATTCCTATCCATAGAACAATTTCTATCCGGGATTTACTTCATCTATCGTAATAATAGAAATTAAATCTCGATTACGGATCCATCAGTCCAGCCTAACCCCATCCGATCCCATGGGTTAGCCAACCGCCCAACCACTGTAGTGATGGGATCCAATTTGGAATTTGGTTAGGTTTTGTCCCGGGTACCAAGGAAAAGAGTTCCAAGGCCCCCTAGCCGGAAGTTCATGCAAACATAAAACTAGCCACACCACTTACACACCCAATATGAAAATTGCCTTTTTCTTAGCATCAGCTAACTTTAAAACAATCCTTTAATGAAACCATAGTACCACTGATCACAATCTTCCAATTTATCCAGTTGATTCATAATTTCCCATCATTCCTTCATCAGAGTATCTATGGCATCATTGGCAACTAGAACGCTCACCACCTGTCCACACAGGGGCCTTTTCAATAGTTCCTAGCCCATAATACTCGGCAATATAATCACTTATAAAAATCAAGATGGACTCTCGTTGAAGATCAGCAAGATCAACCAACAGATCCATATAAAGAGCCATGGACTCATCCATTGAAGACCAGCAAGGTCAATCAACCAGATCCATGCCCGGTTTCACAAAACAACTCTTACTCCTTGTTCCAATATCTTCCTCGACGCACGTGTGGGTATCCTAGGCGACCCAGAGCCCGAGCACCGTATGGTCAGCACCCTCTAGGATCCTTCGCAGGTGACCTAGCGCTTCACTCATAGGCCGCTTCCTTGGTCCCTCATCCACCGTACCGGAAGCTCACCATTTTAATCGAACCGAGGCTGGTCAAGACCTCGGCCGACCTTGCTACGCGAGACGTCCTCCATTGACTCTCCGTCAGCAGTTGCAACTTTATCAGTTAGGTCTCCACGACCTTAATCACAAGACGGTCAAAATGCTTTCCCAGCATTCTTGACATAAAACAGCCATTTACAAACAGCCATTTACAAACAGTTTACAAATACAATTTCTATATTAACTCTAATTTTTCCACATTATCCCTCATATAATCCACATTACTTATTCCTCATTCCATTTATATGTGTACTCATCCAATCACATCATTTTCCATCTCTTCACTTCAGATTCCTTCACATCACATATCATATATTCACATCCATACATCCACATCCACATCCACATTCACATCCATACATCCACATCTACATGCTTAACTCCATTTTCACATCCTCATTTATACATCCACATCCCATATCCACATTCATACATACACATCCATATCCACATCCATACATCCACATAAACATGCATACATCCACTATCACGTCCTCATTCATACATCCATATCCACATACATACATACATCCACATCCACATTCCCATTCACATCTATACATCCACATCTACATCCACATGCATACATCCACTATCACGTCCTCATTCATACATCCACATCCTCATGCATACATCCACTATCACGTCCTCATTCATACATCCATATCCACATACATACATACATCCACATCCACATTCCCATTCACATCTATACATCCACATCTACATCCACATACATACATACATCCACATCCACATTCCACATTCACATCTATACATCCACATCTACATCCATATACATACATACATCCACATCCACATTCCACATTCACATCTATACATCCACATCTACATCCACATTCACATATATCCACATCCACATTCCCATTCACATCTATACATACACATCTTCATCCACATACATACATACATCCACATCCACGTTCCACATTCACATCTATACAACCACATCTACATCCACATTCACATACATCCACATCTACATTCACATTCACATCTATATCCACATCTATATTCCCATTCACATCTATACATCCACATACATACATACATCCATATCCACATTCCACATTCACTTCTATACAACCACGTCTACATCCACATTCACATCTATGCATATACATCTTCATGCATACATCCATTTTCACATGCATACATCCACACTCCCATCTCCACATCCACACATCCATATACATACATCCATTTTCACATTCCCATTCATATAACCCCATATGCCTTCATATCTAATCTTTTATATCACCTCCATTCTCACCCTATCACAACCCATATACATCTTATCTCATCTCATACACTTCTTATCTCATCCCATACACATCTTATCACATCTTAACTCATCTTATATGCATCTTATCATATCTTATCACTTCCCATATCTTTTATGCATACTTCTATGCATGAAATTCAATTATGCTAAAAGTAACACTTTTATAATAAAATAATCATCTCTTATGCATACCTCTATGCATGAAATTCAATTATGCTAAAAGTAACACTTTTATAATAAAATATTCATCTCTTATGCATACCTCTATGCATGAATTTTAATTATTGTAAAAGTAACACTTTTATAATAAAATATTCATCTCTTATGCATACCTCTATGCATGAAATTCAAATATGCTAAAAGTAACACTTTTGATATAAAAATTTATCCATTATGCATACTTCTATGCATGTAAATAAAAATGATAAAAGTAACACTTTTGATATAAAAATTTATCCATTATGCATACTTCTATGCATGTAATTAATTAAAAATGATAAAAGTAACACTTTTGATATAAAAATTTATCCATTATGCATACTTCTATGCATGTAAATAAAAATGATAAAAGTAACACTTTTGATATAAAAATTTATCCATTATGCATACTTCTATGCAAGTAAATAAAAATGATAAAAGTAACACTTTTGATATAAAAACTTATTCTTTATGCATAATATAAAAATTTAATTTCTCTATGATTATAATGAAATTCTTTCAATTAGTCTAGGATGATAATTCCTAGAATATGGTAGGAAGTCCTCTTTTTATGCTTTGAATGAAATTATTTTATGCATAATTTTTATAAAAATTTTGCCATAGCTCCGCTGCTATGACTGATAAATCTCAATTTTTCTAAGGGATAAAGCTTATCATTAATGAAATAATTAAAATGATCTCTAATTGGATCATTAATCCATAATGGATTGAATCATCAATATGCATAAACTAAAAGCATAGAAAAAAAAACCATTAATTTGGCCTCAAGCATAGCTTAATCTTGGATTAAGGAAAAGCTTTATGAAAAGCTTCTTTTGGATTGAGAATGGGTCATGAGTATGACCATTTCTTGAGTGAGAGAGAGAAATTACATAAAAACCATTAGAATTTAAACATAAATGAAAATTAACTTCAATAGCATTTATTAAATTATGTAACTCTTCACTACCATTCACCAATTAACTTCAATAGCATTTAAAAAACCATACCAATTAAGCTTCTCAAGCTTGAGAGGGGTTGAGAAGAGAGAAACATTGAGAAATTATAGAAAAGAGCAATATTCACTAATTACCTTACAAGTTGCTTGATTCTTTGTTCACGCTAGAGGCCCCCAACCAATCAATTAGTTAAGTATGTTGATGGAGCCACTAATGGGGATTGAAGAAAGAGGGAAGCTCCAAAAACTAGTGAATTATTAAATGAATTCACAGTTCTTGGCTTAGGTGGAGTAGAGTAACGATGCATAAACACTATATATTTTTCAACAAGGGGGAGGCTTCTATTTATAGGAAAAATTGAGCTCCTAACTAAACAAACTGATTCTAGAATTTTCCAAATCAGTTTGGTCAATTTTTGACCATTTTTAGGTCAGTTAAGCTAATTTTTTGGAACTAGACTTGAATGAGGAGAGAGGAGAGATGAAATATCTCAATTTTAATGAGTTTAAAACTCATTCAAGCATGTGAAATATGCACCTCCTTTAAAGAACTCCCCTTCCTTACATATGTCATACTTTTAATATTGCTCATAATTTTTTACTAATAAACCTTGTACATTTTCAACTCTTCATCTTATGTGAAATATGCACCTCCTTTAAAGAACTCCCCTTCCTTACATATGTCATACTTTTAATATTGCTCATAATTTTTTACTAATAAACCTTGTACATTTTCAACTCTTCATCTTATGTGAAATATGCACCTCCTTTAAAGAACTCCCCTTCCTTACATATGTCATACTTTTAATATTGCTCATAATTTTTTACTAATAAACCTTGTACATTTTCAACTCTTCATCTTATGTGAAATATGCACCTCCTTTAAAGAACTCCCCTTCCTTACATATGTCATACTTTTAATATTGCTCATAATTTTTTTACTAATAAACCTTGTACATTTTCAACTCTTCATCTTATGTGAGCATTTACTCATTTTTGGGTATCTTCTTTTACAAATTGGATTTATCTCCTCCCTACACATGGATTGATGCTATTGGCCCATAGGAACCTTAATTGGACCATAATCCAAAAATTTCTGAAAATCTAGACCCTTAGACTAAGGTCCTTTATACACATTTCCAATTAATTCCAATTGCACATTGGAAAGTTCTTTTTGAATTTCTGTTTCAGGGGAACTTATTTTAATAAGATGAGATAATTTTCTATCCAAAAATATTAAAAATCTGAATATTCTCTCTCTAGAATATTTTCTCTCTCTAGGTTAAAACAGTTAGAAACAAGTCTTTTATATTTCTGAAGAGGGATTGATTATAGAAGAAGATACTAGACATCAAAAGGGGGTTTGGGGGAGGAATCTTACAAGCAACCTTCGTCAAGCGATCTACCACACAGCTAAGATGGAATCATGTCCTGCATCGACTGAAGAAAAATCTAATGATGGAATCCATGCTTATGTATTCTAATTGTATATGTGAAATAGGATGCATGTGTCTTGGCGTTTTTGTCATTTCACCTTTGCAAGGCTAAAAGAAATGCTTCTTTGTAGCAGCCACCATGACGGTCTTCACTTAGCTGGGTCGTGTCACGAGCTTTCTTTAGAATCCTCTTATTAAGATCTCTATCTTGAAAAATATATAACCGATTATTGAAGTACAAGCATCCACCTCTAACGTGAATCCATGAATTTTCTTCACTTCTAGGGTTGCCTTTACTTTTGCGGTAAGCAATATGATAATAGGGATAAAGAACTTATCTAATCCAATCTCTTCCTTAATCTCAACGTGCAAGTAAGGAGGCCTTCCTGCCTAATATATCTATGACCGCATTCTCCTTGTCTAACCTATACTTGATTTTAAAACCAAACTCTCGAAGTGTTTGTATTTATCTTCTTTGCGTGATGTTAACATCATTCTGGTTGAAAATTTGCTTTAAAATTTATGATCTATAACCCGAGAAGACAAGCAACTCTACGTCATCACTGTTCCTCTCGTGAGATCTTAGCTATAGCACCAGCGGATTAGTCAAGCAACCCCTCAGCTTATCAAAGTTACTTTGGCACATCGCGCAGACCATTAGAATGGAATGTCCTTCTTGAGAAGCGCCGTCAAAGGAGAAACAATCTTGGCATATGAACATCGAATACCATCTTATCAATCCCAAGAACCATTTGACTTCCTCTATCGTCTTTGGTTCTGGCAAATCGATAGCCGCTTTTGCACCTTGGCGGGATCAGCTAATATACTATCTCTTGACATTATGATCCCGGATATTCAATTTGATGGTAAAGAAGGTACATGCACTCTTCTTAGAGAAAAGTCTGTGCTTCTGGAGGCTTTCGAGGACTTTGAAGAGACACATACTTCACATGCGATCAGCTACATTCTTCGAGCAAACTAGAATTGCATCAATGAAGACCGAGATAAAATCATCCGATGTTCTCTGCTGATGAAGGTTTCTTTTCATTTTCTTTTTGCATTCAACAATTATAGCTAGAAGGGGAATTATTTAATCCCAACAGCATTATCGTGAACTCGTAATGTGCATAACCATGTATTAAAATCTATCTTAGGAATATTATGATACGATAACATCCTAAGTTTAAGTCAATCTTTATAAATATCTGGCCTTTATGCGATCAATCTAACAGCACATTCCAGGAGTAAGATGCTTATTCTTAACAGTAAGCCGATTTAACCCTGAATATACAATCTCATAGTCCCATCATTCTTCTTCTGAAAGAGAACGAGCACCACATAGCAAGGGGATACAAATGGGCCAAACAAAGCTCTCCTCAAACAGTTATCTCGATTATTCCCCGAGCTCGGTTGCTTTCGGAATGGCCTTCTTATAAGCTCAAGATTCACTATTGTTGGGCTCCGAGAATGAACTCTTTCTCATGATCCACCTCACGAGTCGAGGGTATTGTAGTTAAATCTACGTCACAGTATATACTCACTTAACCAACATGGTTTCCTTGCAACTCTTTATCTGCAGGATGGCTTGCTTCTGCTGGAGTCCCTTCAATGACTTTACTACTTTTACAGGTTACGCGGTGGGAGTTCAACAAACTACTCTAGTTCCTTTCATCTTGTTCACATGAAGATCCATGAAGGAAATGGTGCCTTTGTGATAATATTTGGCTAGGTTCCCATCCAAGAGAAACTGAATTACATCCGTCTTTTGGCAAGTAACTTCCACTACCCAATTCCACTCGCATTGGTCTGCCTTGCTTCTGGTCGATTACTAATTTATGCAACATCCAAGTGAAATGAATGAATGAATGAGCGTTTCTCGAATCAGCAAAAAGCTTAAAATTCTTACCTCAAAAATCGGATGGGGTGTAACTTAGTGAGAATCGTTGGTTTCAATCCTGGTGCTCCACTCTATCGAACGAAGTCTACCTCTTCCTTCTTTCTCTGGGGTTAGCTACTATTATAATGGCATTAGAAGTTGCTGAGACTGGGCTAGAACTTGCCTCCTTTGACTTGTCAAGAAAGTTCTATGGTGGAGTTAGAATGGTAACATCAATCGGTGCATTGGCACAACCATTCATAAAATGTCCCAGTAGCTGCTCGCATCTAAAACACTTCATACTCCTTCCTGAGCTAAAACTGCAAATCCAAAGGCATTCTAGGGAAAGAATCATGTCCACTGTGCCCACTCGCTTTTCATACTTGGCTCCAATCTTGTCCCCTATTTCTCTTTGAATTTGGCATACTAGAATTAGATGGAGCTCTCTTTGGGAGGGGGCAAAAAGGCCTTTTACTACACGGTCTCCTTAGAAAGAAATACATGCATAAAATCCTCAGCCACCACCATCTTAATTGCTTCCCCGCCACTAACAAAGACAGTTTTGCATTCTTAACCAATCTATCCAAGGGAGGATCCAATCTTCTGACAAACCCATGGAGAAGGGTCTCGTCTTCCATCGGAAGAGCATGTCGGACTAGGCTTACGTAAGATCAATTGATAATACGCCTCCGTAAGTTTGCTTGCTTGAGAAAACTCTATAAACTCATTTATCTTCTCTTCCATGGGGACAAAACCTTTGATGGAGGTAAGCTTTCATGTCCTCCCATCTCAGACTATACCATTAACTTTCAATTTGGCAAGATCCATCTTACTGTACCCCGCACATGTTACACTACTCGTCCATAGAATCTGTCCAATTCAACACTCCCTCTCTCCAAGGTTTTTACCCTTGCCTCGAAATGGCTATGGTGGTTGTGACCCATATACGAAGTGCTTCCTTGACATCCTTATCCAATGCCTTAATTCTAGATATGACATCATCCATCCCTCATGATTATTCTAAAACAAAAGACCGTCGTAGGCTTGGCCAGCAATCGAGATCCTGTATCAAGGAATATAATGCCCTAGAGTCGTACACATCAATCTATGAACACTAAGGTCTCGTCGAGGTGGTTCTTAGAGAACTATCCCTCTTGTAACAGGCAGTTCACTAAGGATCATGGCAAAGGCAATGTTCTCTGCCAACCGCTCATGCCGACTATAGGTGGTGTGCCATGATCTACTGACTATCCTAAGCACACGTGTACCTCCGCCGATCATTCAGTAGTACTCAGAAAGTAGAGGCTCTCCAATTATCGAGCCGAGATGACTTAATCTACGTAATGAAGGTGCTTGAAGCCAAAGGCTATCGTGTCATCCTCTAGAGACAGCTCAGGGACTCCAGATAGATAGGGTCTCACCATCCGATTTGCTGCTTTATCTGAAAGCGAAACTGGATAAGATACTGTAAGTTTTGGTTTTAGGCTAGAATAGGCACCGTTAGGGCCTCTTAGAGGTTGGTGGCACGAGAAGAAAGTTTTGAGTAAAAGAAAAAAGGGGAGGAAAATAAAGGAGGTACCTATTCTAGGGTTTGGATCCATTCGCGCTCTTGACAAGGATTTGATTCCCACGCTTTGTGCACTCAAGCCTTCTTTCACTCCACACTCTATGGTCATTTGCCTAGCCCGTTATCTTCACCATTAACCTTATCCTATTTTCTTGCACACATGTACACACCTTCGCTACACTGGTATTGAAAGAGGCTGCTTTCGTGCAAATTTTGCATACGCACATTTGGAGAGGATTTGAGGTCTAGAGGATGGATCACACATATTTTTAGTGATTGTTAGGCATGTTACATGGGGGTGAGGGGAGAGCGTGTTTTCAGGGATCTATTGTGGGTCTTGTTCACACGTGATTGCACCCTGTATGAGTCACGTGTGGGGCTTGTGTTGAGCATTGGTTGTGGCGTTTTTTCACACGCTTGTGCACTTTGGGTAGTGTTCACACACGACCATGGGTTATGATTCTTATTACTTTTACCCTTCAGTTGGGCACCATGGTACGACTTTGCATCATCATCGCGCGAGCAAGACGACATCGTTTTGATTGTTTTTCCGTTTACGATCGGATCATGGGAGAGCCGCTCGTGCACTATTATCGTCGCTCTACGATCGATATTATGAGTTGCCATTTTGTGTCATGGTTCACATATCTTTTGTCAATTTCACACGTACGTTTAGTAGTACTTCAAGGCTTAGGACCTCTATACCCTCATTTACAGACTCCACGCTATGAAGAGATGGCATACTTATGCCATTGTTGGACGTTGGAGCTTGCATGTTTGTTGCCTAGTCATATGAGGTGTTGTTTTGATGAGGAGGATATATGGTCCACATACGGCAACTTTGTTGACCCACTCTGTGCTCGAATGCATTGACACAGAAGGTTCGGCATTGTTCGCATTCATGGGATGAGTCTTCTTTTGGTGACTTGTACGAGTGTCTGACACTCTTAAGCCGCCATGATTACGTTCTTAATACTGTAGACTACATCGATGCACGGATCTGATGATGATGATGATGATGTATCTTATATAAACCCATACGCATGATGATCTATTACACACACATACGATGATATTGATGTATCACACACACATGTGCACATGATGATACATACACATATATTTGCACATGATGATATGGACACTGATGCTGACGTATGTGATAGCGATGTGTGTGAGCTAGATCATGTGGGCATGATCTGGAGAGGGGGCAGGGATGATGGCATCGAGCATTATGAGTGTTCATATATCTAGGCCTACCTTCTCATCATCCGATACATGACTTGGATCTAGAACATACTTCTTCTTTCTTCAAATGAGCTCGCATGAAAATACATTGTGGATCTTCAAGTACGGAGGAGGGAATAAAAGTTCACGAGCTCAATCTCCAAGTTTCCTCGTATTCATGCACAGTCTATAACTTAATCTCCAACTTTCCTCATATTTGTGTAGGGTTTATGTTATATGGGCAAAAACTTCTTGTACTTTTCCCCAAGGAGAGGGATTTTCTGTGGTTGGGTCATATACCAACAAGGAAGACCATATCACCTTCATCAAATTCTCTAGTAGTCTACTTGAGATCAACACGCTACTTTTTTCTATCGTGAGTAGCTTTGATATCCTTTTTTATAGTCCGCATTGAACAATCCACTTTATCTATTTGCTTCAAGACTTCCACTCTGACCAGTGGGTTGAACTAAATCAATGGTGTTGCACAATCTACTATAAGATGCATCGCAATACAATTATACCGAATGTGGAGAATTCATCCATTTTTTGGGTTCCCTTCCATGGAATGCTCAAAGAATGTCTTTGATTACCCTCTCTGCCTAATCATCAATTTCTAGATAGTACCAAAATCTATAGAGCTACAGCTTCAAAGCATTTATTCCAAGAGCAGGACACATGAATTCAGCACCCCGATCCCTAACTATCCTTCCAAAGTAAAGTCTAAATATATCCTTTGGAATGACTTTTAACAAACACCAAGAGCAGTATAAGTCTTTTTCAAAAGAATCGAATGAGCAACCTTCGTCAAGCGATCTACCACACGGCTAAGATGGAATCATGTCCTGCATCGACTGAAGAAAAATCTAATGATGGAATCCATGCTTATGTATTCTAATTGTATATGTGAAATAGGATGCACGTGTCTTGGCGTTTTTCTCATTTCACCTTTGCAAGGCTAAAAGAAATGCTTCTTTGTAGCAGCCACCATGACGGTCTTCACTTAGCTGGGTCATGTCACGAGCTTTCTTTAGAATCCTCTTATTAAGATCTCTATCTTGAAAAATATATAACCGATTATTGAAGTACAAGCATCCACCTCTAACGTGAATCCATGAATTTTCTTCACTTCTAGGGTTGCCTTTACTTTTGCGGTAAGCAATATGATAATAGGGATAAAGAACTTATCTAATCCAATCTCTTCCTTAATCTCAACGTGCAAGTAAGGAGGCCTTCCTGCCTAATATATCTATGACCGCATTCTCCTTGTCTAACCTATACTTGATTTTAAAACCAAACTCTCGAAGTGTTTGTATTTATCTTCTTTGCGTGATGTTAACATCATTCTGGTTGAAAATTTGCTTTAAAATTTTATGATCTATAACCCGAGAAGACAAGCAACTCTACGTCATCACTGTTCCTCTCGTGAGATCTTAGCTATAGCACCAGCGGATTAGTCAAGCAACCCCTCATCTTATCGAAGTTACTTTGGCACATCGCCGCGCAGACCATTAGAATGGAATGTCCTTCTTGAGAAGCGCCGTCAAAGGAGAAACAATCTTGGCATATGAACATCGGATACCATCTTATCAATCCCAAGAACCATTTGACTTCCTCTATCGTCTTTGGTTCTGGCAAATCGATAGCCGCTTTTGCACCTTGGCGGGATCAGCTAATATACTATCTCTTGACATTATGATCTCGGATATTCAATTTGATGGTAAAGAAGGTACATGCACTCTTCTTAGAGAAAAGTCTGTGCTTCTGGAGGCTTTCGAGGACTTTGAAGAGACACATACTTCACATGCGATCAGCTACATTCTTCGAGCAAACTAGAATTGCATCAATGAAGACCGAGATAAAATCATCCGATGTTCTCTGACCGATGTTCTCTGAAGGTTTCTTTTCTTTTTGTTTTTGCATTCAACAATTATAGCTAGAAGGGGAATTATTTAATCCCAACAGCATTATCGTGAACTCGTAATGTGCATACCATGTATTAAAATCTATCTTAGGAATATTATGATACGATAACATCCTAAGTTTAAGTCAATCTTTATAAATATCTGGCCTTTATGCGATCAATCTGACAGCACATTCCAGGAGTAAGATGCTTATTCTTAACAGTAAGCCGATTTAACCCTGAATATACAATCTCATAGTCCCATCATTCTTCTTCGGAAAGAGAACGAGCACCACATAGCAAGCAGATACAAATGGGCCAAACAAAGCTCTCCTCAAACAGTTATCTCGATTACTCCCCGAGCTCGGTTGCTTTCGGAATGGCCTTCTTATAAGCTCAAGATTCACTATTGTTGGGCTCCGAGAATGAACTCTTTCTCATGATCCACCTCATGAGTCGAGGGTATTGTAGTTAAATCTACGTCACAGTATATACTCACTTAACCAACATGGTTTCCTTGCAACTCTTTATCTGCAGGATGGCTTGCTTTTGCTGGAGTCCCTTCAATAACTTTACTACTTTTACAGGTTACGGGGTGGGAGTTCAACAAACTACTCCAGTTCCTTTCATCTTGTTCACATGAAGATCCATGAAGGAAATGGTGCCTTTGTGATAATATTTGGCTAGGTTCCCATCCAAGAGAAACTGAATTACATCCGTCTTTTGGAAAGTAACTTCCATTACCCAATTCCACTCGCATTGGTCTGCCTTGCTTCTGGTCGATTACTAATTTATGCAACATCCAAGTGAAATGAATGAATGAATGAGCGTTTCTCGAATCAACAAAAAGCTTAAAATTCTTACCTCAAAAATCGGATGGGGTGTAACTTAGTGAGAATCGTTGGTTTCGATCCTGGTGCTCCACTCTATCGAACAAAGTCTACCTCTTCCTTCTTTCTCTGGGGTTAGCTACTATTATAATGGCATTAGAAGTTGCTGAGACTGGGCTAGAACTTGCCTCCTTTGGCTTCTCAAGCAAGTTCTATGGTGGAGTTAGAATGGTAACATCAATCGGTGCGTTAGCACAACCATTCTAACTCTTTATCTGCAGGATGGCTTGCTTCTGCTGGAGTCCCTTCAATGACTTTACTACTTTTACAGGTTATGGGGTGGGAGTTCAACAAACTACTCCAGTTCCTTTCATCTTGTTCACATGAAGATCCATGAAGGAAATGGTGCCTTTGTGATAATATTTGGCTAGGTTCCCATCCAAGAGAAACTGAATTACATCCGTCTTTTGGCAAGTAACTTCCACTACCCAATTCCACTCGCATTGGTCTGCCTTGCTTCTGGTCGATTACTAATTTATGCAACATCCAAGTGAAATGAATGAATGAATGAGCGTTTCTCGAATCAACAAAAAGCTTAAAATTCTTACCTCAAAAATTGGATGGGGTGTAACTTAGTGAGAATCGTTGGTTTCGATCCTGGTGCTCCACTCTATCGAACGAAGTCTACGTCTTCCTTCTTTCTCTGGGGTTAGCTAATATTATAATGGCATTAGAAGTTGCTGAGACTGGGCTAGAACTTGCCTCCTTTGACTTGTCATTAGGACCTCAATGGAAGGCTTCTTGGGCCCTTTTATTTGGCAGTTTAAGGAGTCAAACCTTTTCTCTTAAGAAGAAACGTTTTCTAATTAGAAGCTTCAAAACGGCTACTTTATTTGAATTTGAATTTTGGAGGGAAAATGGAATTTGAAATCTAGCGGACAAAACCATATCATGTAGCATATCTATGGAAAGCTCTTGATGCGTAGATCACGGATCTATAATCTCCGCTCAAATCGGAGCTTGTATGTAGAAGTTATGGAGGTCCGAAAATTGTAAAATTGCCTCCCCCCCTTTTTTGGGGGGAAAAGTGCACCCTTTGACCACTCTTACACCTCTCTTACAAACCCAACATTTCAGTCCACATGGCAACCCCCCATTTGGCTATTCCTTAATCACCTTGATTAGGCTTGGGTAAATTAAAGGGCCCAAGAAGACCCCATTCACTTCCTAATGCAAGCAAGTTCTATGGTGGAGTTAGAATGGTAACATCAATCGGTGCGTTGGCACAACCATTCATAAAATGTCCCAGTAGCTGCTCGCATCTAAAACACTTCATACTCCTTCCTGAGCTAAAACTGCAAATCCAAAGGCATTCTAGGGAAAGAATCATGTCCACTGTGCCCACTCGCTTTTCATACTTGGCTCCAATCTTGTCCCCTATTTCTCTTTGAATTTGGCATACTAGAATTAGATGGAGCTCTCTTTGGGAGGGGGCAAAAAGGCCTTTTACTACACGGTCTCCTTAGAAAGAAATACACGCATAAAATCCTCAGCCACCACCATCTTAATTGCTTCCCCGCCGCTAACAAAGACAGTTTCGCATTCTTAACCAATCTATCCAAGGGAGGATCCAATCTTCTGACAAACCCATGGAGAAGGGTCTCGTCTTCCATCGGAAGAGCATGTCGGACTAGGCTTACGTAAGATCAATTGATAATACGCCTCCGTAAGTTTGCCTACTTGAGAAAACTCTATAAACTCATTTATCTTCTCTTCCATGGGGACAAAACCTTTGATGGAGGTAAGCTTTCATGTCCTCCCATCTCAGACTATACCATTAACTTTCAATTTGGCAAGATCCATCTTACTGTACCCCGCACATGTTACACTACTCGTCCATAGAATCTGTCCAATTCAACACTCCCTCTCTCCAAGGTTTTTACCCTTGCCTCGAAATGGCTATGGTGGTTGTGACCCATATACGAAGTGCTTCCTTGACATCCTTATCCAATGCCTTAATTCTAGATATGACATCATCCATCCCTCATGATTATTCTAAAACAAAAGACCGTCGTAGGCTCGGCCAGCAATCGAGATCCTGTATCAAGGAATATAATGCCCCAGAGTCGTACACATCAATCTATGAACACTAAGGTCTCGTCGAGGTGGTGCTTAGAGAACTATCCCTCTTGTAACAGGCAGTTCACTAAGGATCATGGCAAAGGCAATGTTCTCTGCCAACCGCTCATGCCGACTATAGGTGGTGTGCCATGATCTACTGACTATCCTAAGCACACGTGTACCTCCGCCGATCATTCAGTAGTACTCAGAAAGTAGAGGCTCTCCAATTATCGAGCCGAGATGACTTAATCTGCGTAATGAAGGTGCTTGAAGGCAAAGGCTATCGTGTCATCCTCTAGAGATTGCTCAGGGACTCCAGATAGATAGGGTCTCACCATCCGATTTGCTGCTTTATCTGAAAGCGAAACTGGATAAGATACTGTAAGTTTTGGTTTTAGGCTAGAATAGGCACCGTTAGGGCCTCTTAGAGGTTGGTGGCACGAGAAGAAAGTTTTGAGTAAAAGAAAAAAGGGGAGGAAAATAAAGGAGGTACCTATTCTAGGGTTTGGATCCATTCGCGCTCTTGACAAGGATTTGATTCCCACGCTTTGTGCACTCAAGCCTTCTTTCACTCCACACTCTATGGTCATTTGCCTAGCCCGTTATCTTCACCATTAACCTTATCCTATTTTCTTGCACACATGTACACACCTTCGCTACACTGGTATTGAAAGAGGCTGCTTTGATGCAAATTTTGCATACGCACATTTGGAGAGGATTTGAGGTCTAGAGGATGGATCACACATATTTTTAGTGATTGTTAGGCATGTTACATGGGGGTGAGGGGAGAGCGTGTTTTCACGGATCTATTGTGGGTCTTGTTCACACGTGATTGCACCTTGTATGAGTCACGTGTGGGGCGTGTGTTGAGCATTGGTTGTGGCATTTTTTCACACGCTTGTGCACTTTGGGTAGTGTTCACACACGACCATGGGTTATGATTCTTATTACTTTTACCCTTCAGTTGGGCACCATGGTACGACTTTGCATCATCATCGCGCGAGCAAGACGACATCATTTTGATTGTTTTTCCGTTTACGATCGGATCATGGGAGAGCCGCTCGTGCACTATTATCGTCGCTCTACGATCGATATTATGAGTTGCCATTTTGTGTCATGGTTCACATATCTTTTGTCAATTTCACACGTACGTTTAGTATTACTTCAAGGCTTAGGACCTCTATACCCTCATTTACAGACTCCACGCTATGAAGAGATGGCATACTCATGCCATTGTTGGATGTTGGAGCTTGCATGTTTGTTGCCTAGTCATATGAGGTGTTGTTTTGATGAGGAGGATATATGGTCCACATACGGCAACTTTGTTGACCCACTCTGTGCTCGAATGCGTTGACACAGAAGGTTCAGCATTGTTCGCATTCATGGGATGAGTCTTCTTTTGGTGACTTGTACGAGTGTCTGACACTCTTAAGCCGCCATGATTACGTTCTTAATACTGTAGACTACATCGATGCACGGATCTGATGATGATGATGATGATGTATCTTATATAAACCCATACGCATGATGATCTATTACACACACATATGATGATATTGATGTATCACACACACATGTGCACATGATGATACATACACATATATTTGCACATGATGATATGGACACTGATGCTGACGTATGTGATAGCGATGTGTGTGAGCTAGATCATGTGGGCATGATTTGGAGAGGGGGCAGGGATGATAACATCGAGCATTATGAGTGTTCATATATCTAGGACTACCTTCTCATCATCCGATACATGACTTGGATCTAGAACATACTTCTTCTTTCTTTAAATGAGCTCGCATGAAATACATTGTGGATCTTCAAGTATGGAGGAGGGAATAAAAGTTCACGAGCTCAATCTCCAACTTTCCTCGTATTCATGCACAGTCTATAACTTAATCTCCAACTTTCCTCATATTTGTGTAGGGTTTATGTTATATGGGCAAAAACTTCTTGTACTTTTCCCCAAGGGGAGGGATTTTCTGTGGTTGGGTCGTATACCAACAAGGAAGACCATATCACCTTCATCAAATTCTCTAGTAGTCTACTTGAGATCAACACGCTACTTTTTTCTATCGTGAGTAGCTTTGATATCCTTTTTTATAGTCCGCATTGAACAATCCACTTTATCTATTTGCTTCAAGACTTCCACTCTGACCAGTGGGTTGAACTAAATCAATGGTGTTGCACAATCTACTATAAGATGCATCGCAATAAAATTATATCGAATGTGGAGAATTCATCCATTTTTTGGGCTCCCTTCCATGGAATGCTCGAAGAATGTCTTTGATTACCCTCTCTGCCTAATCATCAATTTCTAGATAGTACCAAAATCTATAGAGCTACAGCTTGAAAGCATTTATTCCAAGAGCAGGACACATGAATTCAGCACCCCGATCCCTAACTATCCTTCCAAAGTAAAGTCTAAATATATCCTTTGGAATGACTTTTAGCAAACACCAAGAGCAGTATAAGTTTTTTTCAAAAGACTTATATGAGCAACCTTCGTCAAGCGATCTACCACACGGCTAAGATGGAATCATGTCCTGCATCGACTGAAGAAAAATCTAATGATGGAATCCATGCTTATGTATTCTAATTGTATATGTGAAATAGGATGCACGTGTCTTGGCGTTTTTGTCATTTCACCTTTGCAAGGCTAAAAGAAATGCTTCTTTGTAGCAGCCACCATGACGGTCTTCACTTAGCTGGGGCGTGTCACGATCTTTCTTTAGAATCCTCTTATTAAGATCTCTATCTTGAAAAATATATAACCGATTATTGAAGTACAAGCATCCACCTCTAACGTGAATCCATGAATTTTCTTCACTTCTAGGGTTGCCTTTACTTTTGCGGTAAGCAATATGATAATAGGGATAAAGAACTTATCTAATCCAATCTCTTCCTTAATCTCAACGTGCAAGTAAGGAGGCCTTCCTGCCTAATATATCTATGACCGCATTCTCCTTGTCTAACCTATACTTGATTTTAAAACCAAACTCTCGAAGTGTTTGTATTTATCTTCTTTGCGTGATGTTAACATCATTCTGGTTGAAAATTTGCTTTAAAATTTTATGATCTATAACCCGAGAAGACAAGCAACTCTACGTCATCACTGTTCCTCTCATGAGATCTTAGCTATAGCACCAGCGGATTAGTCAAGCAACCCCTCAGCTTATCAAAGTTACTTTGGCACATCGCGCAGACCATTAGAATGGAATGTCCTTCTTGAGAAGCACCGTCAAAGGAGAAACAATCTTGGCATATGAACATCGGATACCATCTTATCAATCCCAAGAACCATTTGACTTCCTCTATCGTCTTTGGTTCTGGCAAATCGATAGCCGCTTTTGCACCTTGGCGGGATCAGCTAATATACTATCTCTTGACATTATGATCCCGGATATTCAATTTGATGGTAAAGAAGGTACATGCACTCTTCTTAGAGAAAAGTCTGTGCTTCTGGAGGCTTTCGAGGACTTTGAAGAGACACATACTTCACATGCGATCAGCTACATTCTTCGAGCAAACTAGAATTGCATCAATGAAGACCGAGATAAAATCATCCGAAGGTTTCTTTTCTTTTTCTTTTTGCATTCAACAATTATAGCTAGAAGGGGAATTATTTAATCCCAACAGCATTATCGTGAACTCGTAATGTGCATACCATGTATTAAAATCTATCTTAGGAATATTATGATACGATAACATCCTAAGTTTAAGTCAATCTTTATAAATATCTGGCCTTTATGCGATCAATCTAACAGCACATTCCAGGAGTAAGATGCTTATTCTTAACAGTAAGCCGATTTAACCCTGAATATACAATCTCATAGTCCCATCATTCTTCTTCTGAAAGAGAACGAGCACCACATAGCAAGGGGATACAAATGGGCCAAACAAAGCTCTCCTCAAACAGTTATCTCGATTAGTCCCCGAGCTCGGTTGCTTTCGGAATGGCCTTCTTATAAGCTCAAGATTCACTATTGTTGGGCTCCGAGAATGAACTCTTTCTCATGATCCACCTCACGAGTCGAGGGTATTGTAGTTAAATCTACGTCACAGTATATACTCACTTAACCAACATGGTTTCCTTGCAACTCTTTATCTGCAGGATGGCTTGCTTCTGCTGGAGTCCCTTCAATAACTTTACTACTTTTACAGGTTACGGGGTGGGAGTTCAACAAACTACTCCAGTTCCTTTCATCTTGTTCACATGAAGATCCATGAAGGAAATGGTGCCTTTGTGATAATATTTGGCTAGGTTCCCATCCAAGAGAAACTGAATTACATCCGTCTTTTGGCAAGTAACTTCCATTACCCAATTCCACTCGCATTGGTCTGCCTTGCTTCTGGTCGATTACTAATTTATGCAACATCCAAGTGAAATGAATGAATGAATGAGCGTTTCTCGAATCAACAAAAAGCTTAAAATTCTTACCTCAAAAATCGGATGGGGTGTAACTTAGTGAGAATCGTTGGTTTCGATCCTGGTGCTCCACTCTATCGAACAAAGTCTACCTCTTCCTTCTTTCTCTGGGGTTAGCTACTATTATAATGGCATTAGAAGTTGCTGAGACTGGGCTAGAACTTGCCTCCTTTGACTTCTCAAGCAAGTTCTATGGTGGAGTTAGAATGGTAACATCAATCGGTGCGTTAGCACAACCATTCATAAAATGTCCCAGTAGCTGCTCGCATCTAAAACACTTCATACTCCTTCCTGAGCTAAAATTGCAAATCCAAAGGCATTCTAGGGAAAGAATCATGTCCACTGTGCCCACTCGCTTTTCATACTTGGCTCCAATCTTGTCCCCTATTTCTCTTTGAATTTGGCATACTAGAATTAGATGGAGCTCTCTTTGGGAGGGGGCAGAAAGGCCTTTTACTACACGGTCTCCTTAGAAAGAAATACATGCATAAAATCCTCAGCCACCACCATCTTAATTGCTTCCCCGCCGCTAACAAAGACAGTTTCGCATTCTTAACCAATCTATCCAAGGGAGGATCCAATCTTCTGACAAACCCATGGAGAAGGGTCTCGTCTTCCATCGGAAGAGCATGTCGGACTAGGCTTACGTAAGAGCAATTGATAATACGCCTCCGTAAGTTTGCCTGCTTGAGAAAACTCTATAAACTCATTTATCTTCTCTTCCATGGGGACAAAACCTTTGATGGAGGTAAGCTTTCATGTCCTCCCATCTCAGACTATACCATTAACTTTCAATTTGGCAAGATCCATCTTACTGTACCCTGCACATGTTACACTACTCGTCCATAGAATCTGTCCAATTCAACACTCCCTCTCTCCAAGGTTTTTACCCTTGCCTCGAAATGGCTATGGTGGTTGTGACCCATATACGAAGTGCTTCCTTGACATCCTTATCCAATGCCTTAATTCTAGATATGACATCATCCATCCCTCATGATTATTCTAAAACAAAAGACCGTCATAGGCTCGGCCAGCAATCGAGATCCTGTATCAAGGAATATAATGCCCCAGAGTCGTACACATCAATCTATGAACACTAAGGTCTCGTCGAGGTGGTGCTTAGAGAACTATCCCTCTTGTAACAGGCAGTTCACTAAGGATCATGGCAAAGGCAATGTTCTCTGCCAACCGCTCATGCCGACTATAGGTGGTGTGCCATGATCTACTGACTATCCTAAGCACACGTGTACCTCCGCCGATCATTTAGTAGTACTCAGAAAGTAGAGGCTCTCCAATTATCAAGCCGAGATGACTTAATCTGCGTAATGAAGGTGCTTGAAGGCAAAGGCTATCGTGTCATCCTCTAGAGACAGCTGAGGGACTCCAGATAGATAGGGTCTCACCATCCGATTTGCTGCTTTATCTGAAAGCGAAACTGGATAAGATACTGTAAGTTTTGGTTTTAGGCTAGAATAGGCACCGTTAGGGCCTCTTAGAGGTTGGTGGCACGAGAAGAAAGTTTTGAGTAAAAGAAAAAAGGGGAGGAAAATAAAGGAGGTACCTATTCTAGGGTTTGGATCCATTCGCGCTCTTGACAAGGATTTGATTCCCATGCTTTGTGCACTCAAGCCTTCTTTCACTCCACACTCTATGGTCATTTGCCTAGCCCGTTATCTTCACCATTAACCTTATCCTATTTTCTTGCACACGTACACACCTTCGCTACACTGGTATTGAAAGAGGCTGCTTTCGTGCAAATTTTGCATACGCACATTTGGAGAGGATTTGAGGTCTAGAGGATGGATCACACATATTTTTAGTGATTGTTAGGCATGTTACATGGGGGTGAGGGGAGAGCGTGTTTTTAGGGATCTATTGTGGGTCTTGTTCACACGTGATTGCACCCTGTATGAGTCACGTGTGGGGCTTGTGTTGAGCATTGGTTGTGGCGTTTTTTCACACGCTTGTGCACTTTGGGTAGTGTTCACACACGACCATGGGTTATGATTCTTATTACTTTTACCCTTCAGTTGGGCACCATGGAACGACTTTGCATCATCATCGCGCGAGCAAGACGACATCGTTTTGATTGTTTTTCCGTTTACGATCGGATCATGGGAGAGCCGCTCGTGCACTATTATCGTCGCTCTACGATCGATATTATGAGTTGCCATTTTGTGTCATGGTTCACATATCTTTTGTCAATTTCACACGTACGTTTAGTAGTACTTCAAGGCTTAGGACCTCTATACCCTCATTTACAGACTCCACGCTATGAAGAGATGGCATACTCATGCCATTGTTGGACGTTGGAGCTTGCATGTTTGTTGCCTAGTCATATGAGGTGTTGTTTTGATGAGGAGGATATATGGTCCACATACGGCAACTTTGTTGACCCACTCTGTGCTCGAATGCGTTGACACAGAAGGTTCGGCATTGTTCGCATTCATGGGATGAGTCTTCTTTTGGTGACTTGTACGAGTGTCTGACACTCTTAAGCCGCCATGATTACGTTCTTAATACTGTAGACTACATCGATGCACGGATCTGATGATGATGATGATGATGTATCTTATATAAACCCATACGCATGATGATCTATTACACACACATACGATGATATTGATGTATCACACACACATGTGCACATGATGATACATACACATATATTTGCACATGATGATATGGACACTGATGCTGACGTATGTGATAGCGATGTGTGTGAGCTAGATCATGTGGGCATGATCTGGAGAGGGGGCAGGGATGATGGCATCGAGCATTATGAGTGTTCATATATCTAGGCCTACCTTCTCATCATCCAATACATGACTTGGATCTAGAACATACTTCTTCTTTCTTCAAATGAGCTCGCATGAAAATACATTGTGGATCTTCAAGTATGGAGGAGGGAATAAAAGTTCACGAGCTCAATCTCCAACTTTCCTTGTATTCATGCACAGTCTATAACTTAATCTCCAACTTTCCTCATATTTGTGTAGGGTTTATGTTATATGGGCAAAAACTTCTTGTACTTTTCCCCAAGGAGAGGGATTTTCTGTGGTTGGGTCGTATACCAACAAGGAAGACCATATCACCTTCATCAAATTCTCTAGTAGTCTACTTGAGATCAACACGCTACTTTTTTCTATCGTGAGTAGCTTTGATATCCTTTTTTATAGTCCGCATTGAACAATCCACTTTATCTATTTGCTTCAAGACTTCCACTCTGACCAGTGGGTTGAACTAAATCAATGGTGTTGCACGATCTACTATAAGATGCATCGCAATAAAATTATACCGAATGTGGAGAATTCATCCATTTTTTGGGTTCCCTTCCATGGAATGCTCGAAGAATGTCTTTGATTACCCTCTCTGCCTAATCATCAATTTCTAGATAGTACCAAAATCTATAGAGCTACAGCTTCAAAGCATTTATTCCAAGAGCAGGACACATGAATTCAGCACCCCGATCCCTAACTATCCTTCCAAAGTAAAGTCTAAATATATCCTTTGGAATGACTTTTAGCAAACACCAAGAGCAGCATAAGTCTTTTTCAAAAGAATCGAATGAGCAACCTTCGTCAAGCGATCTACCACACGGCTAAGATGGAATCATGTCCTGCATCGACTGAAGAAAAATCTAATGATGGAATCCATGCTTATGTATTCTAATTGTATATGTGAAATAGGATGCACGTGTCTTGGCGTTTTTGTCATTTCACCTTTGCAAGGCTAAAAGAAATGCTTCTTTGTAGCAGCCACCATGACGGTCTTCACTTAGCTGGGGCGTGTCACGATCATTCTTTAGAATCCTCTTATTAAGATCTCTATCTTGAAAAATATATAACAGATTATTGAAGTACAAGCATCCACCTCTAACGTGAATCCATGAATTTTCTTCACTTCTAGGGTTGCCTTTACTTTTGCGGTAAGCAATATGATAATAGGGATAAAGAACTTATCTAATCCAATCTCTTCCTTAATCTCAACGTGCAAGTAAGGAGGCCTTCCTGCCTAATATATCTATGACCGCATTCTCCTTGTCTAACCTATACTTGATTTTAAAACCAAACTCTCGAAGTGTTTGTATTTATCTTCTTTGCGTGATGTTAACATCATTCTGGTTGAAAATTTGCTTTAAAATTTTATGATCTATAACCCGAGAAGACAAGCAACTCTACGTCATCACTGTTCCTCTCGTGAGATCTTAGCTATAGCACCAGCGGATTAGTCAAGCAACCCCTCAGCTTATCAAAGTTACTTTGGCACATCGCGCAGACCATTAGAATGGAATGTCCTTCTTGAGAAGCGCCGTCAAAAGAGAAACAATCTTGGCATATGAACATCGAATACCATCTTATCAATCCCAAGAACCATTTGACTTCCTCTATCGTCTTTGGTTCTGGCAAATCGATAGCCGCTTTTGCACCTTGGCGGGATCAGCTAATATACTATCTCTTGACATTATGATCCCGGATATTCAATTTGATGGTAAAGAAGGTACATGCACTCTTCTTAGAGAAAAGTCTGTGCTTCTGGAGGCTTTCGAGGACTTTGAAGAGACACATACTTCACATGCGATCAGCTACATTCTTCGAGCAAACTAGAATTGCATCAATGAAGACCGAGATAAAATCATCCGATGTTCTCTGATGAAGGTTTCTTTTCTTTTTCTTTTTGCATTCAACAATTATAGCTAGAAGGGGAATTATTTAATCCCAACAGCATTATCGTGAACTCATAATGTGCATAACCATGTATTAAAATCTATCTTAGGAATATTATGATACGATAACATCCTAAGTTTAAGTCAATCTTTATAAATATCTGGCCTTTATGCGATCAATCTAACAGCACATTCCAGGAGTAAGATGCTTATTCTTAACAGTAAGCCGATTTAACCCTGAATATACAATCTCATAGTCCCATCATTCTTCTTCTGAAAGAGAACGAGCACCACATAGCAAGCGGATACAAATGGGCCAAACAAAGCTCTCCTCAAACAGTTATCTCGATTATTCCCCGAGCTCGGTTGCTTTCGGAATGGCCTTCTTATAAGCTCAAGATTCACTATTGTTGGGCTCCGAGAATGAACTCTTTCTCATGATCCACCTCACGAGTCAAGGGTATTGTAGTTAAATCTACGTCACAGTATATACTCACTTAACCAACATGGTTTCCTTGCAACTCTTTATCTGCAGGATGGCTTGCTTCTGCTGGAGTCCCTTCAATAACTTTACTACTTTTACAGGTTACGGGGTGGGCTCCGATCGGCGAGAATGAACTCTTTCTCATGATCCACCTCACGAGTCGAGGGTATTGTAGTTAAATCTACGTCACAGTATATACTCACTTAACCAACATGGTTTCCTTGCAACTCTTTATCTGCAGGATGGCTTGCTTCTGCTGGAGTCCCTTCAATGACTTTACTACTTTTACAGGTTACGCGGTGGGAGTTCAACAAACTACTCTAGTTCCTTTCATCTTGTTCACATGAAGATCCATGAAGGAAATGGTGCCTTTGTGATAATATTTGGCTAGGTTCCCATCCAAGAGAAACTGAATTACATCCGTCTTTTGGCAAGTAACTTCCACTACCCAATTCCACTCGCATTGGTCTGCCTTGCTTCTGGTCGATTACTAATTTATGCAACATCCAAGTGAAATGAATGAATGAATGAGCGTTTCTCGAATCAGCAAAAAGCTTAAAATTCTTACCTCAAAAATCGGATGGGGTGTAACTTAGTGAGAATCGTTGGTTTCAATCCTGGTGCTCCACTCTATCGAACGAAGTCTACCTCTTCCTTCTTTCTCTGGGGTTAGCTACTATTATAATGGCATTAGAAGTTGCTGAGACTGGGCTAGAACTTGCCTCCTTTGACTTGTCAAGCAAGTTCTTTGGTGGAGTTAGAATGGTAACATCAATCGGTGCGTTGGCACAACCATTCATAAAATGTCCCAGTACTGCTCGCATCTAAAACACTTCATACTCCTTCCTGAGCTAAAACTGCAAATCCAAAGGCATTCTAGGGAAAGAATCATGTCCACTGTGCCCACTCGCTTTTCATACTTGGCTCCGATCTTGTCCCCTATTTCTCTTTGAATTTGGCATACTAGAATTAGATGGAGCTCTCTTTGGGAGGGGGCAAAAAGGCCTTTTACTACACGGTCTCCTTAGAAAGAAATACATGCATAAAATCCTCAGCCACCACCATCTTAATTGCTTCCCTTCCGCTAACAAAGACAGTTTCGCATTCTTAACCAATCTATCCAAGGGAGGATCCAATCTTCTGACAAACCCATGGAGAAGGGTCTCGTCTTCCATCGGAAGAGCATGTCGGACTAGGCTTACAAAAGATCAATTGATAATACGCCTCCATAAGTTTGCCTGCTTGAGAAAACTCTATAAACTCATTTATCTTCTCTTCCATGGGGACAAAACCTTTGATGGAGGTAAGCTTTTATGTCCTCCCATCTCAGACTATACCATTAACTTTCAATTTGGCGAGATCCATCTTACTGTACCCCGCACATGTTGTACTACTCGTCCATAGAATCTGTCCAATTCAACACTCCCTCTCTCCAAGGTTTTTACCCTTGCCTCGAAATGGCTATGGTGGTTGTGACCCATATACGAAGTGCTTCCTTGACATCCTTATCCAATGCCTTAATTCTAGATATGACATCATCCATCCCTTATGATTATTCTAAAACAAAAGACCGTCGTAGGCTCGGTCAGCAATCGAGATCCTGTATCAAGGAATATAATGCCCCAGAGTCGTACACATCAATCTATGAACACTAAGGTCTCGTCGAGGTGGTGCTTAGAGAACTATCCCTCTTGTAACAGGCAGTTCACTAAGGATCATTGCAAAGGCAATGTTCTCTGCCAACCGCTCATGCCAACTATAGGTGGTGTGCCATGATCTACTGACTATCCTAAGCACACGTGTACCTCCGCCGATCATTCAGTAGTACTCAGAAAGTAGAGGCTCTCCAATTATCGAGCCGAGATGACTTAATCTGCATAATGAAGGTGCTTGAAGGCAAAGGCTATCGTGTCATCCTCTAGAGACAGCTCAGGGACTCCAGATAGATAGGGTCTCACCATCCGATTTGCTGCTTTATCTGAAAGCGAAACTGGATAAGATACTGTAAGTTTTGGTTTTAGGCTAGAATAGGCACCGTTAGGGCCTCTTAGAGGTTGGTGGCACGAGAAGAAAGTTTTGAGTAAAAGAAAAAAGGGGAGGAAAATAAAGGAGGTACCTATTCTAGGGTTTGGATCCATTCGCGCTCTTGACAAGGATTTGATTCCCACGCTTTGTGCACTCAAGCCTTCTTTCACTCCACACTCTATGGTCATTTTCCTAGCCCGTTATCTTCACCATTAACCTTATCCTATTTTCTTGCACACATGTACACACCTTCGCTACACTGGTATTGAAAGAGGCTGCTTTCGTGCAAATTTTGCATACGCACATTTGGAGAGGATTTGAGGTCTAGAAGATGGATCACACATATTTTTAGTGATTGTTAGGCATGTTACATGGGGGTGAGGGGAGAGCGTGTTTTCAGGGATCTATTGTGGGTCTTGTTCACACGTGATTGCACCCTGTATGACTCACGTGTGGGGCTTGTGTTGAGCATTGGTTGTGGCATTTTTTCACACGCTTGTGCACTTTGGGTAGTGTTCACACACGACCATGGGTTATGATTCTTATTACTTTTACCCTTCAGTTGGGCACCATGGTATGACTTTGCATCATCATCGCGCGAGCAAGACGACATCGTTTTGATTGTTTTTCCGTTTACGATCGGATCATGGGAGAGCCGCTCGTGCACTATTATCGTCGCTCTACGATCGATATTATGAGTTGCCATTTTGTGTCATGGTTCACATATCTTTTGTCAATTTCACACGTACGTCTAGTAGTACTTCAAGGCTTAGGACCTCTATACCCTCATTTACAGACTCCACGCTATGAAGAGATGGCATACTCATGCCATTGTTGGACGTTGGAGCTTGCATGTTTGTTGCCTAGTCATATGAGGTGTTGTTTTGATGAGGAGGATATATGGTCCACATACGGCACCTTTGGTGACCCACTCTGTGCTCGAATGCATTGACACAGAAGGTTCGGCATTGTTCGCATTCATGGGATGAGTCTTCTTTTGGTGACTTGTACGAGTGTCTGACACTCTTAAGCCGCCATGATTACGTTCTTAATACTGTAGACTACATCGATGCACGGATCTGATGATGATGATGATGATGTATCTTATATAAACCCATACGCATGATGATCTATTACACACACATACGATGATATTGATGTATCACACACACATGTGCACACGATGATACATACACATATATTTGCACATGAAGATATGGACACTGATGCTGACGTATGTGATAGCGATGTGTGTGAGCTAGATCATGTGGGCATGATCTGGAGAGGGGGCAGGGATGATGGCATCGAGCATTATGAGTGTTCATATATCTAGGCCTACCTTCTCATCATCCGATACATGACTTGGATCTAGAACATACTTCTTCTTTCTTCAAATGAGCTCGCATGAAAATACATTGTGGATCTTCAAGTATGGAGGAGGGATTAAAAGTTCACGAGCTCAATCTCCAACTTTCCTCGTATTCATGCACAGTCTATAACTTAATCTCCAACTTTCCTCATATTTGTGTAGGGTTTATGTTATATGGGCAAAAACTTCTTGTACTTTTCCCCAAGGAGAGGGATTTTCTGTGGTTGGGTCGTATACCAACAAGGAAGACCATATCACCTTCATCAAATTCTCTAGTAGTCTACTTGAGATCAACACGCTACTTTTTTCTATCGTGAGTAGCTTTGATATCCTTTTTTATAGTCCGCATTGAACAATCCACTTTATCTATTTGCTTCAAGACTTCCACTCTGACCAGTGGGTTGAACTAAATCAATGGTGTTGCACAATCTACTATAAGATGCATCGCAATAAAATTATACCGAATGTGGAGAATTCATCCATTTTTTGGGTTCCCTTCCATGGAATGCTCGAAGAATGTCTTTGATTACCCTCTCTGCCTAATCATCAATTTCTAGATAGTACCAAAATCTATAGAGCTACAGCTTCAAAGCATTTATTCCAAGAGCAGGACACATGAATTCAGCACCCCGATCCCTAACTATCCTTCCAAAGTAAAGTCTAAATATATCCTTTGGAATGACTTTTAGCAAACACCAAGAGCAGTATAAGTCTTTTTCAAAAGAATCGAATGAGCAACCTTCGTCAAGCGATCTACCACACGGCTAAGATGGAATCATGTCCTGCATCGAGTGAAGAAAAGTCTAATGATGGAATCCATGCTTATGTATTCTAATTGTATATGTGAAATAGGATGCACGTGTCTTGGCGTTTTTGTCATTTCACCTTTGCAAGGCTAAAAGAAATGCTTCTTTGTAGCAGCCACCATGACGGTCTTCACTTAGCTGGGGCGTGTCACGAGCTTTCTTTAGAATCCTCTTATTAAGATCTCTATCTTGAAAAATATACAACCGATTATTGAAGTACAAGCATCCACCTCTAACGTGAATCCATGAATTTTCTTCACTTCTAGGGTTGCCCTTACTTTTGCGGTAAGCAATATGATAATAGGGATAAAGAACTTATCTAATCCAATCTCTTCCTTAATCTCAACGTGCAAGTAAGGAGGCCTTCCTGCCTAATATATCTATGACCGCATTCTCCTTGTCTAACCTATACTTGATTTTAAAACCAAACTCTCGAAGTGTTTGTATTTATCTTCTTTGCGTGATGTTAACATCATCCTGGTTGAAAATTTGATTTAAAATTTTATGATCTATAACCCGAGAAGACAAGCAACTCTACGTCATCACTGTTCCTCTCGTGAGATCTTAGCTATAGCACCAGCGGATTAGTCAAGCAACCCCTCAGCTTATCAAAGTTACTTTGGCACATCGCGCAGACCATTAGAATGGAATGTCCTTCTTGAGAAGCGCCGTCAAAGGAGAAACAATCTTGGCATATGAACATCGGATACCATCTTATCAATCCCAAGAACCATTTGACTTCCTCTATCGTCTTTGGTTCTGGCAAATAGATAGCCGCTTTTGCACCTCGGCTAATATACTATCTCTTGACATTATGATCCCGGATATTCAATTTGATGGTAAAGAAGGTACATGCACTCTTCTTAGAGAAAAGTCTGTGCTTCTGGAGGCTTTCGAGGACTTTGAAGAGACACATACTTCACATGCGATCAGCTACATTCTTCGAGCAAACTAGAATTGCATCAATGAAGACCGAGATAAAATCATCCGATGTTCTCTGAAGGTTTCTTTTCTTTTTCTTTTTGCATTCAACAATTATAGCTAGAAGGGGAATTATTTAATCCCAACAGCATTATCGTGAACTCGTAATGTGCATACCATGTATTAAAATCTATCTTAGGAATATAATGATACGATAACATCCTAAGTTTAAGTCAATCTTTATAAATATCTGGCCTTTATGCGATCAATCTAACAGCACATTCCAGGAGTAAGATGCTTATTCTTAACAGTAAGCCGATTTAACCCTGAATATACAATCTCATAGTCCCATCATTCTTCTTCTGAAAGAGAACGAGCACCACATAGCAAGGGGATACAAATGGGCCAAACAAAGCTCTCCTCAAACAGTTATCTCGATTATTCCCCGAGCTCGGTTGCTTTCGGAATGGCCTTCTTATAAGCTCAAGATTCACTATTGTTGGGCTCCGAGAATGAACTCTTTCTCATGATCCACCTCACGAGTCGAGGGTATTGTAGTTAAATCTACGTCACAGTATATACTCACTTAACCAACATGGTTTCCTTGCAACTCTTTATCTGCAGGATGGCTTGCTTCTGCTGGAGTCCCTTCAATAACTTTACTACTTTTATAGCTTACGGGGTGGGAGTTCAACAAACTACTCCAGTTCCTTTCATCTTGTTCACATGAAGATCCATGAAGGAAATGGTGCCTTTGTGATAATATTTGGCTAGGTTCCCATCCAAGAGAAACTGAATTACATCCGTCTTTTGGCAAGTAACTTCCACTACCCAATTCCACTCGCATTGGTCTGCCTTGCTTCTGGTCGATTACTAATTTATGCAACATCCAAGTGAAATGAATGAATGAATGAGCATTTCTCGAATCAACAAAAAGCTTAAAATTCTTACCTCAAAAATCGGATGGGGTGTAACTTAGTGAGAATCGTTGGTTTCGATCCTGGTGCTCCACTCTATCGAACGAAGTCTACCTCTTCCTTCTTTCTCTGGGGTTAGCTACTATTATAATGGCATTAGAAGTTGCTGAGACTGGGCTAGAACTTGCCTCCTTTGACTTGTCAAGCAAGTTCTATGGTGGAGTTAGAATGGTAACATCAATCGGTGCGTTGGCACAACCATTCATAAAATGTCCCAGTAGCTGCTCGCATCTAAAACACTTCATACTCCTTCCTGAGCTAAAACTGCATGCAAATCCAAAGGCATTCTAGGGAAAGAATCATGTCCACTGTGCCCACTCGTCGCTTTTCATACTTGGCTCCAATCTTGTCCCCTATTTCTCTTTGAATTTGGCATACTAGAATTAGATGGAGCTCTCTTTGGGAGGGGGCAAAAAGGCCTTTTACTACACGGTCTCCTTAGAAAGAAATACATGCATAAAATCCTCAGCCACCACCATCTTAATTGCTTCCCCGCCGCTAACAAAGACAGTTTCACATTCTTAACCAATCTATCCAAGGGAGGATCCAATCTTCTGACAAACCCATGGAGAAGGGTCTCGTCTTCCATCGGAAGAGCATGTCGGACTAGGCTTACGTAAATTCAATTGATAATACGCCTCCGTAAGTTTGCCTGCTTGAGAAAACTCTATAAACTCATTTATCTTCTCTTCCATGGGGACAAAACCTTTGATGGAGGTAAGCTTTCATGTCCTCCCATCTCAGACTATACCATTAACTTTCAATTTGGCAAGATCCATCTTACTGTACCCCGCACATGTTACACTACTCGTCCATAGAATCTGTCCAATTCAACACTCCCTCTCTCCAAGGTTTTTACCCTTGCCTCGAAATGGCTATGGTGGTTGTGACCCATATACGAAGTGCTTCCTTGACATCCTTATCCAATGCCTTAATTCTAGATATGACATCATCCATCCCTCATGATTATTCTAAAATAAAAGACCGTCGTAGGCTCGGCCAGCAATCGAGATCCTGTATCAAGGAATATAATGCCCCAGAGTCGTACACATCAATCTATGAACACTAAGGTCTCGTCGAGGTGGTGCTTAGAGAACTATCCCTCTTGTAACAGGCAGTTCACTAAGGATCATGGCAAAGGCAATGTTCTCTGCCAACCGCTCATGCCAACTATAGGTGGTGTGCCATGATCTACTGACTATCCTAAGCACACGTGTACCTCCGCCGATCATTCAGTAGTACTCAGAAAGTAGAGGCTCTCCAATTATCAAGCCGAGATGACTTAATCTGCGTAATGAAGGTGCTTGAAGGCAAAGGCTATCGTGTCATCCTCTAGAGACAGCTCAGGGACTCCAGATAGATAGGGTCTCACCATCCGATTTGCTGCTTTATCTGAAAGCGAAACTGGATAAGATACTGTAAGTTTTGGTTTTAGGCTAGAATGGGCACCGTTAGGGCCTCTTAGAGGTTGGTGGCACGAGAAGAAAGTTTTGAGTAAAAGAAAAAAGGGGAGGAAAATAAAGGAGGTACCTATTCTAGGGTTTGGATCCATTCGCGCTCTTGACAAGGATTTGATTCCCACGCTTTGTGCACTCAAGCCTTCTTTCACTCCACACTCTATGGTCATTTGCCTAGCCCGTTATCTTCACCATTAACCTTATCCTATTTTCTTGCACACATGTACACACCTTCGCACGCTACACTGGTATTGAAAGAGGCTGCTTTCGTGCAAATTTTGCATACGCACATTAGGAGAGGATTTGAGGTCTAGAGGATCGATCACACATATTTTTAGTGATTGTTAGGCATGTTACATGGGGGTGAGGGGAGAGCGTGTTTTCAGGGATCTATTGTGGGTCTTGTTCACACGTGATTGCACCCTGTATGAGTCACGTGTGGGGCTTGTGTTGAGCATTGGTTGTGGCGTTTTTTCACACGCTTGTGCACTTTGGGTAGTGTTCACACACGACCATGGGTTATGATTCTTATTACTTTTACCCTTCAGTTGGGCACCATGGTACGACTTTGCATCATCATCGCACGTGCAAGACGACATCGTTTTGATTGTTTTTCCGTTTACGATCGGATCATGGGAGAGCCGCTCGTGCACTATTATCGTCGCTCTACGATCGATATTATGAGTTGCCATTTTGTGTCATGGTTCACATATCTTTTGTCAATTTCACACGTACATTTAGTAGTACTTCAAGGCTTAGGACCTCTATACCCTCATTTACAGACTCCACGCTATGAAGAGATGGCATACTCATGCCATTGTTGGACGTTGGAGCTTGCATGTTTGTTGCCTAGTCATATGAGGTGTTGTTTTGATGAGGAGGATATATGGTCCACATACGGCAACTTTGTTGACCCACTCTGTGCTTGAATGCGTTGACACAGAAGGTTCGGCATTGTTCGCATTCATGGGATGAGTCTTCTTTTGGTGACTTGTACGAGTGTCTGACACTCTTAAGCCGCCATGATTACGTTCTTAATACTGTAGACTACATCGATGCACGGATCTGATGATGATGATGATGATGTATCTTATATAAACCCATACGCATGATGATCTATTACACACACATACGATGATATTGATGTATCACACACACATGTGCACATGATGATACATACACATATATTTGCACATGATGATATGGACACTGATGCTGACGTATGTGATAGCGATGTGTGTGAGCTAGATCATGTGGGCATGATCTGGAGAGGGGGCAGGGATGATAACATCGAGCATTATGAGTGTTCATATATCTAGGCCTACCTTCTCATCATCCCATACATGACTTGGATCTAGAACATACTTCTTCTTTCTTCAAATGAGCTCGCATGAAAATACATTGTGGATCTTCAAGTATGGAGGAGGGATTAAAAGTTCACGAGCTCAATCTCCAACTTTCCTCGTATTCATGCACAGTCTATAACTTAATCTCCAACTTTCCTCATATTTGTGTAGGGTTTATGTTATATGGGCAAAAACTTCTTGTACTTTTCCCCAAGGAGAGGGATTTTCTGTGGTTGGGTCGTATACCAACAAGGAAGACCATATCACCTTCATCAAATTCTCTAGTAGTCTACTTGAGATCAACACGCTACTTTTTTCTATCGTGAGTAGCTTTGATATCTTTTTTTATAGTCCGCATTGAACAATCCACTTTATCTATTTGCTTCAAGACTTCCACTCTGACCAGTGGGTTGAACTAAATCAATGGTGTTGCACAATCTACTATAAGATGCATCGCAATAAAATTATACCGAATGTGGAGAATTCATCCATTTTTTGGGTTCCCTTCCATGGAATGCTCGAAGAATGTCTTTGATTACCCTCTCTGCCTAATCATCAATTTCTAGATAGTACCAAAATCTATAGAGCTACAGCTTCAAAGCATTTATTCCAAGAGCAGGACACATGAATTCAGCACCCCGATCCCTAACTATCCTTCCAAAGTAAAGTCTAAATATATCCTTTGGAATGACTTTTAGCAAACACCAAGAGCAGTATAAGTCTTTTTCAAAAGAATCGAATGAGCAACCTTCGTCAAGCGATCTACCACACGGCTAAGATGGAATCATGTCCTGCATCGAGTGAAGAAAAGTCTAATGATGGAATCCATGCTTATGTATTCTAATTGTATATGTGAAATAGGATGCACGTGTCTTGGCGTTTTTGTCATTTCACCTTTGCAAGGCTAAAAGAAATGCTTCTTTGTAGCAGCCACCATGACGGTCTTCACTTAGCTGGGGCGTGTCACGAGCTTTCTTTAGAATCCTCTTATTAAGATCTCTATCTTGAAAAATATACAACCGATTATTGAAGTACAAGCATCCACCTCTAACGTGAATCCATGAATTTTCTTCACTTCTAGGGTTGCCCTTACTTTTGCGGTAAGCAATATGATAATAGGGATAAAGAACTTATCTAATCCAATCTCTTCCTTAATCTCAACGTGCAAGTAAGGAGGCCTTCCTGCCTAATATATCTATGACCGCATTCTCCTTGTCTAACCTATACTTGATTTTAAAACCAAACTCTCGAAGTGTTTGTATTTATCTTCTTTGCGTGATGTTAACATCATTCTGGTTGAAAATTTGCTTTAAAATTTTATGATCTATAACCCGAGAAGACAAGCAACTCTACGTCATCACTGTTCCTCTCGTGAGATCTTAGCTATAGCACCAGCGGATTAGTCAAGCAACCCCTCAGCTTATCAAAGTTACTTTGGCACATCGCGCAGACCATTAGAATGGAATGTCCTTCTTGAGAAGCACCGTCAAAGGAGAAACAATCTTGGCATATGAACATCGGATACCATCTTATCAATCCCAAGAACCATTTGACTTCCTCTATCGTCTTTGGTTCTGGCAAATCGATAGCCACTTTTGCACCTTGGCGGGATCAGCTAATATACTATCTCTTGACATTATGATCCCGGATATTCAATTTGATGGTAAAGAAGGTACATGCACTCTTCTTAGAGAAAAGTCTGTGCTTCTGGAGGCTTTCGAGGAATTTGAAGAGACACATACTTCACATACGATCAGCTACATTCTTCGAGCAAACTAGAATTGCATCAATGAAGACCGAGATAAAATCATCCGATGTTCTTTGAATTTTTCTTTTTTTTTTCTTTTTGCATTCAACAATTATAGCTAGAAGGGGAATTATTTAATCCCAACAGCATTATCGTGAACTCGTAATGTGCATACCATGTATTAAAATCTATCTTAGGAATATTATGATACGATAACATCCTAAGTTTAAGTCAATCTTTATAAATATCTGGCCTTTATGCGATCAATCTAACAGCACATTCCAGGAGTAAGATGCTTATTCTTAACAGTAAGCCGATTTAACCCTGAATATACAATCTCATAGTCCCATCATTCTTCTTCTGAAAGAGAACGAGCACCACATAGCAAGGGGATACAAATGGGCCAAACAAAGCTCTCCTCAAACAGTTATCTCGATTATTCCCCGAGCTCGGTTGCTTGCGGAATGGCCTTCTTATAAGCTCAAGATTCACTATTGTTGGGCTCCGAGAATGAACTCTTTCTCATGATCCACCTCACGAGTCGAGGGTATTGTAGTTTAATCTATGTCACAGTATATACTCACTTAACCAACATGGTTTCCTTGCAACTCTTTATCTACAGGATGGCTTGCTTCTGCTAGAGTCCCTTCAATAACTTTACTACTTTTACAGGTTACCGGGTGGGAGTTCAACAAACTACTCCAGTTCCTTTCATCTTGTTCACATGAAGATCCATGAAGGAAATGGTGCCTTTGTGATAATATTTGGCTAGGTTCCCATCCAAGAGAAACTGAATTACATCCGTCTTTTGGCAAGTAACTTCCACTACCCAATTCCACTCGCATTGGTCTGCCTTGCTTCTGGTCGATTACTAATTTATGCAACATCCAAGTGAAATGAATGAATGAATGAGCGTTTCTTGAATCAAAAAAAAGCTTAAAATTCTTACCTCAAACATCGGATGGGGTGTAACTTAGTGAGAATCGTTGGTTTCGATCCTGGTGCTCCACTCTATCGAACGAAGTCTACCTCTTCCTTCTTTCTCTGGGGTTAGCTACTATTATAATGGCATTAGAAGTTGCTGAGACTGGGCTAGAACTTGCCTCCTGTAAGATTCCTCCCCCAACCCCCTTTTTGATGTCTAGTATATTTCCCTGTAATCAATTCCCTTTTCTGAAATATAAGAGATCTTGTTTGTGGTTGTTTTAACCTAGAGAGAGAAAATATTCTAGAGAGAGAATATTCAGATTTTGAATATTTTTGGATAGAAAAATATCTCTTATAATTCAGATGAGTTCCCCTGAAACAGAAATTAAAAAAAAAAATTTCCAATGTGCAATTGGAATTAATTGGAAATAGGTATAAAGAACCTTAGCCTAAGGGTCTAGATTTTCATAAATCTTTAGACTATGGTCCAATTAAGGTTCCTATGGGCCAATAGCATCAATCCATGTGTAGGGAGGAGATAAATCCAAATTGTAAAAGAAGATACCCAAAAATGAGTAAATGCTCACATAAGATGAAGAGTTGAAAATGTACAAGGTTTATTAGTAAATAAACACATATGTAAGGAAGGGGAGTTCTTTAAAGGAGGTGCATATTTCACATAAGATGAAGAGTTGAAAATGTACAAGGTTTATTAGTAAATAAACACATATGTAAGGAAGGGGAGTTCTTTAAAGGAGGTGCATATTTCACATAAGATGAAGAGTTGAAAATGTACAAGGTTTATTAGTAAATAAACACATATGTAAGGAAGGGGAGTTCTTTAAAGGAGGTGCATATTTCACATAAGATGAAGAGTTGAAAATGTACAAGGCTTATTAGTAAAAAAACTATGACACATGTGTAAGGAAGAGGAGTTCTTTAAAGGAGGTGCATATTTCACATAAGATGAAGAGTTGAAAATGTACAAGGTTTATTAGTAAAAAACTATGAGCAATACAATTTTGACACATATGTAAGGAAGGGAAATTATTTAAAGGAGGTGCATATTTCACATGCTTGAATGAGTTTTAAACTCATAAAAATTGAGATATTTCATCTCTCCTCTCTTCTCATTCAAGTCTAGTTCCAAAAAGTTAGCTTAACTGACCTAAAAATGGTCAAAAAGTGACCAAACTGACTTGGAAAATTCTAGAATCAGTTTGTTTGGTTAGGAGCTCAAATTTTCCTATAAATAGAAGCCTTCCCTTGTTGAAAAAAAACATAGTCTCTTATGCCTTGTTACTCTACTCTACCTAAGCCAAAACATATAGTCTCTTATGCCTTGTTACTCTACTCTACCTAAGCCAAAACATATAGTCTCTTATGCCTTGTTACTCTACTCTACCTAAGCCAAATTAGATAGAGTCTTATGCTTTATTACTCTACTCCACCTAAGCCAAAATATAGAGTGTCTTAGGCATTGTTACTCTACTCTACCTAAGCCAAGAACTGTGAATTCTTTAATAATTCACTAGTTTTTGATACTTCTCTCTTTCTTCAATCCCCATTGGTGGCTCCATCAACACACTAAACCAATTGATTGGTTGGGGGCCTCTACCGTGAATAAAGAATCAAGCAAATCATAAGGTAAGTATATTGAATTTTGATCTTTTCTATGATTTCTCAATGATTCTCTCTTCTCAACCCCTCTCAAGCTTGAGAAGTTTAATTGGTATGGTTTTTTTTAAATGCTATTGAAGTAAATTGGTGAATAGTAGTGAAGAGTTACATAATTTAATAAATGCTATAGAAGTTAATTTCCACTTATATTTAAATTCTAATGGTTTTTATAATTTCTCTCTCTCACTCAAGAAATGGTCATACTCATGACCCATTCTCAATCCAAATGAAGCTTTTCATAAAGCTTTTCCTTAATCCAAGATTAAGCTATGCTTGAGGCCAAATTAATGGCTTTTGCTATGCTTTTAGTTTATGCACATTGATGATTCAATCCATTATGGATTGATGACCCAATTAGAGACCATTCTAATTGTTTTCTTAATGACCCAATTAGAGACCATTCTAATTGTTTTCTTAATGATCCAATTAGAGACCATTATGGATTGATGATCCAATTAGAGACCATTCTAATTATTTCTTTAATAATGAGCTTTATCCCTTAGAAAAAAAATTGAGATTTATCAGTCATAGTAGCGGAGCTATGGCAAAATTTTATAGAAATCACGCATAAAATAAATTCATTCAAAGCATAAAAAGAGGACTTCCTACCATATCCTAGGAACTATCATCCTAGATTAATTAAAAGAATATTATTATGCATGGAGATATGGATGTTTGCATGTAGATGTAGAGGTATGGATGTGAGTGTGAATGTGGAGGTGGATGTATGCATGTAGATGTAGATGTATAGATGTAGATGTAGATGTGGAGGTGGGTGGATGCATGTAGATGTAGATGTATAGGTGTAGGTGAGAATGGAGATGTGGATGTATACATGTAGATGTAGATTTATAGATGTAGATGTGAATAGAGATGTGAATGTATACATGTAGATGTAGATGTGGATGTGGAGGTGGGTGGATGCATGAAGATGTAGATGTATAGATGTAGATGAGAATGGAGATGTGGATGTATATATGTAGATGTAGATGTATAGATGTAGATGTGAATAGAGATATGGATGTATACATGTAGATGTAGATGTATAGATGTAGATGGGAATGGAGATGTGGATGTATACGTAGATGTAGATGTATAGATGTAGATGTGAATGGAGATGTGGATGTATGCATGTAGATGTAGGTGTATAGACGTAGATGTGGATGTAGAGGTGGATGTATGCATGTAGATGTAGATGTATAGATGTGGATGTGAATGTGGAGTGGATGTATGCATGTAGATGTAGATGTATGGAGGTGAATGAGAATGTGGATGTGGATGTATGCATAGGGATGTAGATGTATGCATGTAGATGTGAATGCACGCATATAGTTGTGGATGTATGGATGTGAATATACGATTGTGATGTGAGGGAATCTGAAGTGATGAGATGGAAATGAGGTGATGGGATGAGTATACATATAAATGGAATATGGATTAAGTAATGTAGATTGAGGAGGGATAATGTGGAAAAATGAAAGTTAAAATAGAAATTGTATTGTAAACTGTTTGTAAATGCTGTTTGTAAATGATTGTTTTATGTCAAGAATGCTGGGGGGAGCATTTTGACTGTCTTGTGATTAAGGTCGTGATGAGAAAGTTGCAACTGCTGACGGGGAGTCAATGAAGGACGTCTCGCGTAGCAAGGTCGGCCGAGGTCTTGACCAGCCTCGGTGCGATTAAAATGGTGAGCTTCCGGTACGGTGGATGAGGGGCCAAGGAAGCGGCCTATGCGTGAAGCGCTAGGTTACCTGCGAAGGATCCTAGAGGGTGCTGACCATACGGTGCTCGGGCTCTGGGTTGCCTAGGATACCCACGCGTGCGTCGAGGAAGATATTGGAACAGAGTTGGAGTTGTTTTCTGAAATCGAGCATGGATCTGGTTGATTGACCTTGCTGGTCTTCAATGGATGAGTCCATGGCTCCTTATATGGATCTGTTGGTTGATCTTGCTGATCTTCAACGAGAGTCCATCTTGTTAAGTGATTATATTGCCAAGTATTATGGGCTAGGAACTATCGAAACGGCTCCTGAGCGTTCTAGTTGCCAATGATGCCATAGATACTCTGATGAAGGAATGATGGGAAATTAAGAATCAATTGGATAAATTGGAAGATGGTGATCAATGATACTATGGTTTAATTAAAGGATTGTTTTAAACTGGTTGAATCTGGTTGAAAAAAGGCAATTTCATATTGGGTGTGTGAGTGGTGTGACTAGTTTTATTTTGCATGAACATCCGGCTAGGGGGCCTTGGAACTCTTTTCCTTGGTACCCGGGACAAAACCTAACCAAATTTTTAATTGGATCCCATCACTACAGTGGTTGGGCGGTTGGCTAACCCATGGGATTGGATGGGGTTAGGCTGGACTGATGGATCCGTAAATCGAGACTCAAACTTTTGTTTTTACGATAGAAAAAAAAAATAAATCTCGGACAGAAACTGTTCTATGGATAGGAATCAACGGCTGTGCCTCTTGAATGGGGAAAAAAGCGTTGATCCCAATGATCCAAGTGCAAGTTTCTTCCTTGAACTGACTAAGTATCTTATAGATGTAATCGGATCATCTCGATCAGAAATGATCTTGACTACGTTAGAGTAAAAAGTTATCCTGGTGGAATCGCCCGTGCTTTCCGGTAAAGGAAGTTTTTCCGGGTTCGGTTTTGGAACAACCGACGGATTAGTCTCTTATCCGGATATCCGTGGGCGAGGCCCCGAGTGTGGGACCCCTGTCCCGCGCGAGAAGCGCTACTTCCGCTGCCAGTACCCCGAATCCGTTGCTCGGTGGGAACAGGGATCTTACAGTTGGTATCAGAGCCTTTGGTTAATAAAGATCAACTGAGAAGACAAATATGTCAAAAATTTATCAAGAAACACAAAAAGGTTATAATTGTGTGATATAATTCATACAATTTGATATTCAAACTGAAATTCATAATTTGGTAATTGGTTCTTCAGATGGAAGTACCGCAATTATATAGAAACCCTGACTTGCTTGAGGCCTAGACATGATAGTATTTACCTTATAATTCCAAGGGCCGTGACTACCCGTATATACCGAGAGTATACTGCAGCTCTTTACTGACAGTATATACGAGTAAATCTAAGACTTGAAATTATAAGCGTTAATGCTATCTAGGTGATGATTTCGAATGTGATTGATATGATTTTTAATTCTGTTTGAGAATGAATGAATTGATTTGGATTCTGATTGAAAATGCTGATTGAAAAATGTTGATTTTTAAAAATTAGTTGAAATAATGAAACCACAATGAGGGGGAATGGGACGAGTCCCTGTGATGATATTCATAACTAGAATGATGATAACGAATTCAGCAAATCACTATGAGATTAGTGGGTTGTGCTGTCAGATTGCTACTGTTAATACTTGACCGGTGGATCAAGTTAAAGGATGTCAAATTGAGAACTTGCTTGACTGAAATTTCCGTGTGGAGGAATGTTCCGAAGGAAACTTTTCGGTCTAATGGACCATTATCATGTTAAAGATATGAATGATATAATCTGAATGAATTGTTATTTAATGATGAGTTCTATATAAGGGATATTTATCCCAGTGTTCTGTTGGGTTGACCAGAATATAAGCAACCCCAGAATAAAAATTGAATCTTAAGAATAAGAGCTGTCCTCTACCTTGCGAGATGAGGACATCTCGCACTTTTTAAGTGGGGTAGGATGTAAGATTCCTCCCCAGCCTTCGAGGTATACAGGAGTAAGAATCTCCCTTTCTGATCTTATAATTATTCCCTCTCTAAAATAAAAGAAAGTTTCTGTTTAAAAAAAGGAAGACCCTTTCCCTAGAATACTCTCAGGAGTCCCACCTGTTTTAAGGATTTAGAACAATGAGTTTAGAAGTGAGAATCGGTGTTTTGGATACCAAGGTTTTGGTTTTTATTCGAGTACGGCCCAAAAGAAGTTCTTTATCTCTTGGGAGTATAAGAAGTTATCCCCCAGATATTGTGATCCTTATATCTGAATTCAATGAAAGTAGGTGACTTAGCCTACAAGTTTCTTTTATCTCCTCATCTCAAAATTCTTAATGCCTTCTATAGAAAAATGTGCCAAACCCAAATCATGGTAAGACGGTAAAACTTCAGTGGCAAGTTATCGTTGGCTTCTAGGTTACGCTAGCTCCTTCCTTTATATAAGTCGTAACTTTTACTTGCCGCTCACAGTAATCTTACTCCCATCAATCTCCTTTCTTTCTTAATCTCCTTCATGGCTTGGCAACAGGAATTAGTTTTATCCCTGATGATTTCTCACCTTCAAGACGCAAGAGAGTCTGTGAAGAAAGACTTTATAGAACAGTATGAGCGCTCACTTTTTCCTCACCTAGGAACTTCTGTAGCGCAGACCAAATGGCGGACCTATCAAAACATAACTAGGGTAACACCCTGGGGTCAGCAGCACTTTCGTAACAATGTCCGCTTGGCCATGGTTATTGAAGCTTTAGGTTTGGGTCCCCGTTACTACTGCGTCATGAGATCAAGACATCTTGGGTTTTCTGAGCGGGTCTTCTTACTGGCATGTTTTCTTCCTCATGAGAAGATATGCCTTTACCCCGTTTTTGGCTTGCCTCTCAGAGGTCCTTTTGTTAGATCACCTCATACCACTGAGATAGGTGCGGCAATAACCAGCAGAATCATTCCCATAGATGAGTTACCCTATACTTGTGCAGCTTGTGAGGACTGCTTTTGTGACCATATGATGGACGGGCTTATGGAAGTGTAAAGAGTTTCTCTATCTTTACTGTATAAGTTCCGAGAATGAATAAAGTTTAAATCTTGTTCTTATTTTGAATCTTACTCTCTTTAAGACTTTTCTTGGTGGTTAATCGTGATTAAAATTTTTCTCTAAGTCTCATATTCATGCATCTTGCAAAATTATTCCAAGTTGCGAGATGAGGACATCTCGCGTTTTTTAAGTGGGGTAGAATGTAAGATTCCTCCCCCAACCCCCTTTTTGATGTCTAGTATATTTCCCTGTAATCAATTCCCTTTTCTGAAATATAAGAGATCTTGTTTGTGGTTGTTTTAACCTAGAGAGAGAAAATATTCTAGAGAGAGAATATTCAGATTTTGAATATTTTTGGATAGAAAAATATCTCTTATAATTCAGATGAGTTCCCCTGAAACAGAAATTAAAAAAAAAAATTTCCAATGTGCAATTGGAATTAATTGGAAATAGGTATAAAGAACCTTAGCCTAAGGGTCTAGATTTTCATAAATCTTTAGACTATGGTCCAATTAAGGTTCCTATGGGCCAATAGCATCAATCCATGTGTAGGGAGGAGATAAATCCAAATTGTAAAAGAAGATACCCAAAAATGAGTAAATGCTCACATAAGATGAAGAGTTGAAAATGTACAAGGTTTATTAGTAAATAAACACATATGTAAGGAAGGGGAGTTCTTTAAAGGAGGTGCATATTTCACATAAGATGAAGAGTTGAAAATGTACAAGGTTTATTAGTAAATAAACACATATGTAAGGAAGGGGAGTTCTTTAAAGGAGGTGCATATTTCACATAAGATGAAGAGTTGAAAATGTACAAGGTTTATTAGTAAATAAACACATATGTAAGGAAGGGGAGTTCTTTAAAGGAGGTGCATATTTCACATAAGATGAAGAGTTGAAAATGTACAAGGCTTATTAGTAAAAAAACTATGACACATGTGTAAGGAAGAGGAGTTCTTTAAAGGAGGTGCATATTTCACATAAGATGAAGAGTTGAAAATGTACAAGGTTTATTAGTAAAAAACTATGAGCAATACAATTTTGACACATATGTAAGGAAGGGAAATTATTTAAAGGAGGTGCATATTTCACATGCTTGAATGAGTTTTAAACTCATAAAAATTGAGATATTTCATCTCTCCTCTCTTCTCATTCAAGTCTAGTTCCAAAAAGTTAGCTTAACTGACCTAAAAATGGTCAAAAAGTGACCAAACTGACTTGGAAAATTCTAGAATCAGTTTGTTTGGTTAGGAGCTCAAATTTTCCTATAAATAGAAGCCTTCCCTTGTTGAAAAAAAACATAGTCTCTTATGCCTTGTTACTCTACTCTACCTAAGCCAAAACATATAGTCTCTTATGCCTTGTTACTCTACTCTACCTAAGCCAAAACATATAGTCTCTTATGCCTTGTTACTCTACTCTACCTAAGCCAAAACATATAGTCTCTTATGCCTTGTTACTCTACTCTACCTAAGCCAAATTAGATAGAGTCTTATGCTTTATTACTCTACTCCACCTAAGCCAAAATATAGAGTGTCTTAGGCATTGTTACTCTACTCTACCTAAGCCAAGAACTGTGAATTCTTTAATAATTCACTAGTTTTTGATACTTCTCTCTTTCTTCAATCCCCATTGGTGGCTCCATCAACACACTAAACCAATTGATTGGTTGGGGGCCTCTACCGTGAATAAAGAATCAAGCAAATCATAAGGTAAGTATATTGAATTTTGATCTTTTCTATGATTTCTCAATGATTCTCTCTTCTCAACCCCTCTCAAGCTTGAGAAGTTTAATTGGTATGGTTTTTTTTAAATGCTATTGAAGTAAATTGGTGAATAGTAGTGAAGAGTTACATAATTTAATAAATGCTATAGAAGTTAATTTCCACTTATATTTAAATTCTAATGGTTTTTATAATTTCTCTCTCTCACTCAAGAAATGGTCATACTCATGACCCATTCTCAATCCAAATGAAGCTTTTCATAAAGCTTTTCCTTAATCCAAGATTAAGCTATGCTTGAGGCCAAATTAATGGCTTTTGCTATGCTTTTAGTTTATGCACATTGATGATTCAATCCATTATGGATTGATGACCCAATTAGAGACCATTCTAATTGTTTTCTTAATGACCCAATTAGAGACCATTCTAATTGTTTTCTTAATGATCCAATTAGAGACCATTATGGATTGATGATCCAATTAGAGACCATTCTAATTATTTCTTTAATAATGAGCTTTATCCCTTAGAAAAAAAATTGAGATTTATCAGTCATAGTAGCGGAGCTATGGCAAAATTTTATAGAAATCACGCATAAAATAAATTCATTCAAAGCATAAAAAGAGGACTTCCTACCATATCCTAGGAACTATCATCCTAGATTAATTAAAAGAATATTATTATGCATGGAGATATGGATGTTTGCATGTAGATGTAGAGGTATGGATGTGAGTGTGAATGTGGAGGTGGATGTATGCATGTAGATGTAGATGTATAGATGTAGATGTAGATGTGGAGGTGGGTGGATGCATGTAGATGTAGATGTATAGGTGTAGGTGAGAATGGAGATGTGGATGTATACATGTAGATGTAGATTTATAGATGTAGATGTGAATAGAGATGTGAATGTATACATGTAGATGTAGATGTGGATGTGGAGGTGGGTGGATGCATGAAGATGTAGATGTATAGATGTAGATGAGAATGGAGATGTGGATGTATATATGTAGATGTAGATGTATAGATGTAGATGTGAATAGAGATATGGATGTATACATGTAGATGTAGATGTATAGATGTAGATGGGAATGGAGATGTGGATGTATACGTAGATGTAGATGTATAGATGTAGATGTGAATGGAGATGTGGATGTATGCATGTAGATGTAGGTGTATAGACGTAGATGTGGATGTAGAGGTGGATGTATGCATGTAGATGTAGATGTATAGATGTGGATGTGAATGTGGAGTGGATGTATGCATGTAGATGTAGATGTATGGAGGTGAATGAGAATGTGGATGTGGATGTATGCATAGGGATGTAGATGTATGCATGTAGATGTGAATGCACGCATATAGTTGTGGATGTATGGATGTGAATATACGATTGTGATGTGAGGGAATCTGAAGTGATGAGATGGAAATGAGGTGATGGGATGAGTATACATATAAATGGAATATGGATTAAGTAATGTAGATTGAGGAGGGATAATGTGGAAAAATGAAAGTTAAAATAGAAATTGTATTGTAAACTGTTTGTAAATGCTGTTTGTAAATGCTGTTTGTAAATGATTGTTTTATGTCAAGAATGCTGGGGGGAGCATTTTGACTGTCTTGTGATTAAGGTCGTGATGAGAAAGTTGCAACTGCTGACGGGGAGTCAATGAAGGACGTCTCGCGTAGCAAGGTCGGCCGAGGTCTTGACCAGCCTCGGTGCGATTAAAATGGTGAGCTTCCGGTACGGTGGATGAGGGGCCAAGGAAGCGGCCTATGCGTGAAGCGCTAGGTTACCTGCGAAGGATCCTAGAGGGTGCTGACCATACGGTGCTCGGGCTCTGGGTTGCCTAGGATACCCACGCGTGCGTCGAGGAAGATATTGGAACAGAGTTGGAGTTGTTTTCTGAAATCGAGCATGGATCTGGTTGATTGACCTTGCTGGTCTTCAATGGATGAGTCCATGGCTCCTTATATGGATATGTTGGTTGATCTTGCTGATCTTCAACGAGAGTCCATCTTGTTAAGTGATTATATTGCCAAGTATTATGGGCTAGGAACTATCGAAACGGCTCCTGAGCGTTCTAGTTGCCAATGATGCCATAGATACTCTGATGAAGGAATGATGGGAAATTAAGAATCAATTGGATAAATTGGAAGATGGTGATCAATGATACTATGGTTTTATTAAAGGATTGTTTTAAACTGGTTGAATCTGGTTGAAAAAAGGCAATTTCATATTGGGTGTGTGAGTGGTGTGACTAGTTTTATTTTGCATGAACATCCGGCTAGGGGGCCTTGGAACTCTTTTCCTTGGTACCCGGGACAAAACCTAACCAAATTTTTAATTGGATCCCATCACTACAGTGGTTGGGCGGTTGGCTAACCCATGGGATTGGATGGGGTTAGGCTGGACTGATGGATCCGTAAATCGAGACTCAAACTTTTGTTTTTACGATAGAAAAAAAAAATAAATCTCGGACAGAAACTGTTCTATGGATAGGAATCAACGGCTGTGCCTCTTGAATGGGGAAAAAAGCGTTGATCCCAATGATCCAAGTGCAAGTTTCTTCCTTGAACTGACTAAGTATCTTATAGATGTAATCGGATCATCTCGATCAGAAATGATCTTGACTACGTTAGAGTAAAAAGTTATCCTGGTGGAATCGCCCGTGCTTTCCGGTAAAGGAAGTTTTTCCGGGTTCGGTTTTGGAACAACCGACGGATTAGTCTCTTATCCGGATATCCGTGGGCGAGGCCCCGAGTGTGGGACCCCTGTCCCGCGCGAGAAGCGCTACTTCCGCTGCCAGTACCCCGAATCCGTTGCTCGGTGGGAACAGGGATCTTACACCTCCTTTGACTTGTCAAGCAAGTTCTATGGTGGAGTTAGAATGGTAACATCAATCGGTGCGTTGGCACAACCATTCATAAAATGTCCCAGTAGGTGCTCGCATCTAAAATACTTCATACTCCTTCCTGAGCTAAAACTGCAAATCCAAAGGCATTCTAGGGAAAGAATCATGTCCACTGTGCCCACTCGCTTTTCATACTTGGCTCCAATCTTGTCCCCTATTTCTCTTTGAATTTGGCATACTAGAATTAGATGGAGCTCTCTTTGGGAGGGGGCAAAAAGGCCTTTTACTACACGGTCTCCTTAGAAAGAAATACATGCATAAAATCCTCAGCCACCACCATCTTAATTGCTTCCCCGCCGCTAACAAAGATAGTTTCGCATTCTTAACCAATCTATCCAAGGGAGGATCCAATCTTCTGACAAACCCATGGAGAAGTTGTAGTTAAATCTACGTCACAGTATATACTCACTTAACCAACATGGTTTCCTTGCAACTCTTTATCTGCAGGATGGCTTGCTTCTGCTGGAGTCCCTTCAATAACTTTACTACTTTTACAGGTTACCGCGTGGGAGTTCAACAAACTACTCCAGTTCCTTTCATCTTGTTCACATGAAGATCCATGAAGGAAATGGTGCCTTTGTGATAATATTTGGCTAGGTTCCCATCCAAGAGAAACTGAATTACATCCGTCTTTTGGCAAGTAACTTCCACTACCCAATTCCACTCGCATTGGTCTGCGCCTTGCTTCTGGTCGATTACTAATTTATGCAACATCCAAGTGAAATGAATGAATGAATGAGCGTTTCTCGAATCAACAAAAAGCTTAAAATTCTTACCTCAAAAATCGGATGGGGTGTAACTTAGTGAGAATCGTTGGTTTTGATCCTGGTGCTCCACTCTATCGAACGAAGTCTACCTCTTCCTTCTTTCTCTGGGGTTAGCTACTATTATAATGGCATTAGAAGTTGCTGAGACTGGGCTAGAACTTGCCTCCTTTGACTTGCCAAGCAAGTTCTATGGTGGAGTTAGAATGGTAACATCAATCGGTGCGTTGGCACAACCATTCATAAAATGTCCCAGTACTGCTCGCATCTAAAATACTTCATACTGCTTCCTGAGCTAAAACTGCAAATCCAAAGGCATTCTAGGGAAAGAATCATGTCCACTGTGCCCACTCGCTTTTCATACTTGGCTCCAATCTTGTCCCCTATTTCTCTTTGAATTTGGCATACTAGAATTAGATGGAGCTCTCTTTGGGAGGGGGCAAAAAGGCCTTTTACTACACGGTCTCCTTAGAAAGAAATACATGCATAAAATCCTCAGCCACCACCATCTTAATTGCTTCCCCGCCGCTAACAAAGACAGTTTCGCATTCTTAACCAATCTATCCAAGGGAGGATCCAATCTTCTGACAAACCCATGGAGAAGGGTCTCGTCTTCCATCGGAAGAGCATGTCGGACTAGGCTTACGTAAGATCAATTGATAATACGCCTCCGTAAGTTTGCCTGCTTGAGAAAACTCTATAAACTCATTTATCTTCTCTTCCATGGGGACAAAACCTTTGATGGAGGTAAGCTTTCATGTCCTCCCATCTCAGACTATACCATTAACTTTCAATTTGGCAAGATCCATCTTACTGTACCCCGCACATGTTACACTACTCGTCCATAGAATCTGTCCAATTCAACACTCCCTCTCTCCAAGGTTTTTACCCTTGCCTCGAAATGGCTATGGTGGTTGTGACCCATATACGAAGTGCTTCCTTGACATCCTTATCCAATGCCTTAATTCTAGATATGACATCATCCATCCCTCATGATTATTCTAAAACAAAAGACCGTCGTAGGCTCGGCCAGCAATCGAGATCCTGTATCAAGGAATATAATGCCCCAGAGTCGTACACATCAATCTATGAACACTAAGGTCTCGTCGAGGTGGTGCTTAGAGAACTATCCCTCTTGTAACAGGCAGTTCACTAAGGATCATGGCAAAGGCAATGTTCTCTGCCAACCGCTCATGCCGACTATAGGTGGTGTGCCATGATCTACTGACTATCCTAAGCACACGTGTACCTCCGCCGATCATTCAGTAGTACTCAGAAAGTAGAGGCTCTCCAATTATCGAGCCGAGATGACTTAATCTGCGTAATGAAGGTGCTTGAAGGCAAAGGCTATCGTGTCATCCTCTAGAGACAGATCAGGGACTCCAGATAGATAGGGTCTCACCATCCGATTTGCTGCTTTATCTGAAAGCAAAACTGGATAAGATACTGTAAGTTTTGGTTTTAGGCTAGAATAGGCACCGTTAGGGCCTCTTAGAGGTTGGTTGCACGAGAAGAAAGTTTTGAGTAAAAGAAAAAAGGGGAGGAAAATAAAGGAGGTACCTATTCTAGGGTTTGGATCCATTCGCGCTCTTGACAAGGATTTGATTCCCACGCTTTGTGCACTCAAGCCTTCTTTCACTCCACACTCTATGGTCATTTGCCTAGCCCGTTATCTTCACCATTAACCTTATCCTATTTTCTTGCACACATGTACACACCTTCGCTACACTGGTATTGAAAGAGGCTGCTTTCGTGCAAATTTTGCATACGCACATTTGGAGAGGATTTGAGGTCTAGAGGATCGATCACACATATTTTTAGTGATTGTTAGGCATGTTACATGGGGGTGAGGGGAGAGCGTGTTTTCAGGGATCTATTGTGGGTCTTGTTCACACGTGATTGCACCCTGTATGAGTCACGTGTGGGGCTTGTGTTGAGCATTGGTTGTGGCGTTTTTTCACACGCTTGTGCACTTTGGGCAGTGTTCACACACGACCATGGGTTATGATTCTTATTACTTTTACCCTTCAGTTGGGCACCATGGAACGACTTTGCATCATCATCGCGCGAGCAAGACGACATCGTTTTGATTGTTTTTCCGTTTACGATCGGATCATGGGAGAGCCGCTCGTGCACTATTATTGTCGCTCTACGATCGATATTATGAGTTGCCATTTTGTGTCATGGTTCACATATCTTTTGTCAATTTCACACGTACGTTTAGTAGTACTTCAAGGCTTAGGACCTCTATACCCTCATTTACAGACTCCACGCTATGAAGAGATGGCATACTCATGCCATTGTTGGACGTTGGAGCTTGCATGTTTGTTGCCTAGTCATATGAGGTGTTGTTTTGATGAGGAGGATATATGGTCCACATATGGCAACTTTGTTGACCCACTCTGTGCTCGAATGCGTTGACACAAAAGGTTCGGCATTGTTCGCATTCATGGGATGAGTCTTCTTTTGGTGACTTGTACGAGTGTCTGACACTCTTAAGCCGCCATGATTACGTTCTTAATACTGTAGACTACATCGATGCACGGATCTGATGATGATGATGATGATGTATCTTATATAAACCCATACGCATGATGATCTATTACACACACATACGATGATATTGATGTATCACACACACATGTGCACATGATGATACATACACATATATTTGCACATGATGATATGGACACTGATACTAACGTATGTGATAGCGATGTGTGTGAGCTAGATCATGTGGGCATGATCTGGAGAGGGGGCAGGGATGATGGCATCGAGCATTATGAGTGTTCATATATCTAGGCCTACCTTCTCATCATCCGATACATGACTTGGATCTAGAACATACTTCTTCTTTCTTCAAATGAGCTCGCATGAAAATACATTGTGGATCTTCAAGTATGGCGGAGGGATTAAAAGTTCACGAGCTCAATCTCCAACTTTCCTCGTATTCATGCACAGTCTATAACTTAATCTCCAACTTTCCTCATATTTGTGTAGGGTTTATGTTATATGGGCAAAAACTTCTTGTACTTTTCCCCAAGGAGAGGGATTTTCTGTGGTTGGGTCGTATACCAACAAGGAAGACCATATCACCTTCATCAAATTCTCTAGTAGTCTACTTGAGATCAACACGCTACTTTTTTCTATCGTGAGTAGCTTTGATATCCTTTTTTATAGTCCGCATTGAACAATCCACTTTATCTATTTGCTTCAAGACTTCCACTCTGACCAGTGGGTTGAACTAAATCAATGGTGTTGCACAATCTACTATAAGATGCATCGCAATAAAATCATACCGAATGTGGAGAATTCATCCATTTTTTGGGTTCCCTTCCATGGAATGCTCGAAGAATGTCTTTGATTACCCTCTCTGCCTAATCATCAATTTCTAGATAGTACCAAAATCTATAGAGCTACAGCTTCAAAGCATTTATTCCAAGAGCAGGACACATGAATTCAGCACCCCGATCCCTAACTATCCTTCCAAAGTAAAGTCTAAATATATCCTTTGGAATGACTTTTAGCAAACACCAAGAGCAGTATAAGTCTTTTTCAAAAGAATCGAATGAGCAACCTTCGTCAAGCGATCTACCACACAGCTAAGATGGAATCATGTCCTGCATCGACTGAAGAAAAATCTAATGATGGAATCCATGCTTATGTATTCTAATTGTATATGTGAAATAGGATGCACGTGTCTTGGTGTTTTTGTCATTTCACCTTTGCAAGGCTAAAAGAAATGCTTCTTTGTAGCAGCCACCATGACGGTCTTCACTTAGCTGGGGCGTGTCACGAGCTTTCTTTAGAATCCTCTTATTAAGATCTCTATCTTGAAAAATATACAACCGATTATTGAAGTACAAGCATCCACCTCTAACGTGAATCCATGAATTTTCTTTACTTCTAGGGTTGCCTTTACTTTTGCGGTAAGCAATATGATAATAGGGATAAAGAACTTATCTAATCCAATCTCTTCCTTAATCTCAACGTGCAAGTAAGGAGGCCTTCCTGCCTAATATATCTATGACCGCATTCTCCTTGTCTAACCTATACTTGATTTTAAAACCAAACTCTCGAAGTGTTTGTATTTATCTTCTTTGCGTGATGTTAACATCATTCTGGTTGAAAATTTGCTTTAAAATTTTATGATCTATAACCCGAGAAGACAAGCAACTCTACGTCATCACTGTTCCTCTCATGAGATCTTAGCTATAGCACCAGCGGATTAGTCAAGCAACCCCTCAGCTTATCAAAGTTACTTTGGCACATCGCGCAGACCATTAGAATGGAATGTCCTTCTTGAGAAGCGCCGTCAAAGGAGAAACAATCTTGGCATATGAACATCGGATACCATCTTATCAATCCCAAGAACCATTTGACTTCCTCTATCGTCTTTGGTTCTGGCAAATCGATAGCCGCTTTTGCACCTTGGCGGGATCAGCTAATATACTATCTCTTGACATTATGATCCCGGATATTCAATTTGATGGTAAAGAAGGTACATGCACTCTTCTTAGAGAAAAGTCTGTGCTTCTGGAGGCTTTCGAGGACTTTGAAGAGACACATACTTCACATGCGATCAGCTACATTCTTCGAGCAAACTAGAATTGCATCAATGAAGACCGAGATAAAATCATCCGATGTTCTCTGAAGGTTTCTTTTCTTTTTCTTTTTGCATTCAACAATTATAGCTAGAAGGGGAATTATTTAATCCCAACAGCATTATCGTGAACTCGTAATGTGTATACCATGTATTAAAATCTATCTTAGGAATATTATGATACGATAACATCCTAAGTTTAAGTCAATCTTTATAAATATCTGGCCTTTATGCGATCAATCTAACAGCACATTCTAGGAGTAAGATGCTTATTCTTAACAGTAAGCCGATTTAACCCTGAATATACAATCTCATAGTCCCATCATTCTTCTTCTGAAAGAGAACGAGCACCACATAGCAAGGGGATACAAATGGGCCAAACAAAGCTCTCCTCAAACAGTTATCTCGATTATTCCCCGAGCTCGGTTGCTTTCAGAATGGCCTTCTTATAAGCTCAAGATTCACTATTGTTGGGCTCCGAGAATGAACTCTTTCTCATGATCCACCTCATGAGTCGAGGGTATTGTAGTTAAATCTACGTCACAGTATATACTCACTTAACCAACATGGTTTCCTTGCAACTCTTTATCTGCAGGATGGCTTGCTTCTGCTGGAGTCCCTTCAATAACTTTACTACTTTTACAGGTTACGGGGTGGGAGTTCAACAAACTACTCCAGTTCCTTTCATCTTGTTCACATGAAGTTCCATGAAGGAAATGGTGCCTTTGTGATAATATTTGGCTAGGTTCCCATCCAAGAGAAACTGAATTACATCCGTCTTTTGGCAAGTAACTTCAACTACCCAATTCCACTCGCATTGGTCTGCCTTGCTTCTGGTCGATTACTAATTTATGCAACATCCAAGTGAAATGAATGAATGAATGAGCGTTTCTCGAATCAACAAAAAGCTTAAAATTCTTACCTCAAAAATCGGATGGGGTGTAACTTAGTGAGAATCGTTGGTTTCGATCCTGGTGCTCCACTCTATCGAACGAAGTCTACCTCTTCCTTCTTTCTCTGGGGTTAGCTACTATTATAATGGCATTAGAAGTTGCTGAGACTGGGCTAGAACTTGCCTCCTTTGACTTGTCAAGCAAGTTCTATGGTGGAGTTAGAATGGTAACATCAATCGGTGCGTTGGCACAACCATTCATAAAATGTCCCAGTAGCTGCTCGCATCTAAAACACTTCATACTCCTTCCTGAGCTAAAACTGCAAATCCAAAGGCATTCTAGGGAAAGAATCATGTCCACTGTGCCCACTCGCTTTTCATACTTGGCTCCAATCTTATCCCCTATTTCTCTTTGAATTTGGCATACTAGAATTAGATAGAGCTCTCTTTGGGAGGGGGCAAAAAGGCCTTTTACTACACGGTCTCCTTAGAAAGAAATACATGCATAAAATCCTCAGCCACCACCATCTTAATTGCTTCCCCGCCGCTAACAAAGACAGTTTCACATTCTTAACCAATCTATCCAAGGGAGGATCCAATCTTCTGACAAACCCATGGAGAAGGGTCTCGTCTTCCATCGGAAGTGCATGTCGGACTAGGCTTACGTAAGATCAATTGATAATACGCCTCCGTAAGTTTGCCTGCTTGAGAAAACTCTATAAACTCATTTATCTTCTCTTCCATGGGGACAAAACCTTTGATGGAGGTAAGCTTTCATGTCCTCCCATCTCAGACTATACCATTAACTTTCAATTTGGCGAGATCCATCTTACTGTACCCCGCACATGTTGTACTACTCGTCCATAGAATCTGTCCAATTCAACACTCCCTCTCTCCAAGGTTTTTACCCTTGCCTCGAAATGGCTATGGTGGTTGTGACCCATATACGAAGTGCTTCCTTGACATCCTTATCCAATGCCTTAATTCTAGATATGACATCATCCATCCCTCATGACTATTCTAAAACAAAAGACCGTCGTAGGCGCGGCCAGCAATCGAGATCCTGTATCAAGGAATATAATGCCCCAGAGTCGTACACATCAATCTATGAACACTAAGGTCTCGTCGAGGTGGTGCTTATAGAGAACTATCCCTCTTGTAACAGGCAGTTCACTAAGGATCATGGCAAAGGCAATGTTCTCTGCCAACCGCTCATGCCGACTATAGGTGGTGTGCCATGATCTACTGACTATCCTAAGCACACGTGTACCTCCGCCGATCATTCAGTAGTACTCAGAAAGTAGAGGCTCTCCAATTATCGAGCCGAGATGACTTAATCTGCGTAATGAAGGTGCTTGAAGGCAAAGGCTATCGTGTCATCCTCTAGAGACAGCTCAGGGACTCCAGATAGATAGGGTCTCACCATCCGATTTGCTGCTTTATCTGAAAGCGAAACTGGATAAGATACTGTAAGTTTTGGTTTTAGGCTAGAATAGGCACCGTTAGGGTCTCTTAGAGGTTTGTGGCACGAGAAGAAAGTTTTGAGTAAAAGAAAAAAGGGGAGGAAAATAAAGGAGGTACCTATTCTAGGGTTTGGATCCATTCGCGCTCTTGACAAGGATTTGATTCCCACGCTTTGTGCACTCAAGCCTTCTTTCACTCCACACTCTATGGTCATTTGCCTAGCCCGTTATCTTCACCATTAACCTTATCCTATTTTCTTGCACACATATACACACCTTCGCTACACTAGTATTGAAAGAGGCTGCTTTCGTGCAAATTTTGCATACGCACATTTGGAGAGGATTTGAGGTCTAGAGGATCGATCACACATATTTTTAGTGATTGTTAGGCATGTTACATGGGGGTGAGGGGAGAGCGTGTTTTCAGGGATCTATTGTGGGTCTTGTTCACACATGATTGCACCCTGTATGAGTCACGTGTGGGGCTTGTGTTGAGCATTGGTTGTGGCGTTTTTTCACACACTTGTGCACTTTGGGTAGTGTTCACACACGACCATGGGTTATGATTCTTATTACTTTTACCCTTCAGTTGGGCACCATGGTACGACTTTGCATCATCATTGCGCAAGCAAGACGACATCGTTTTGATTGTTTTTCCGTTTACGATCGGATCATGGGAGAGCCGCTCATGCACTATTATCGTCGCTCTACGATCGATATTATGAGTTGCCATTTTGTGTCATGGTTCACATATCTTTGTCAATTTCACACGTACGTTTAGTAGTACTTCAAGGCTTAGGACCTCTATACCCTCATTTACAGACTCCACGCTATGAAGAGATGGCATACTCATGCCATTGTTGGACGTTGGAGCTTGCATGTTTGTTGCCTAGTCATATGAGGTGTTGTTTTGATGAGGAGGATATATGGTCCACATACGGCAACTTTGTTGACCCACTCTGTGCTCGAATGCGTTGACACAGAAGGTTTGGCATTGTTCGCATTCATGGGATGATTCTTCTTTTGGTGACTTGTACGAGTGTCTGACACTCTTAAGCCACCATGATTACGTTCTTAATACTGTAGACTACATCGATGCACGGATCTGATGATGATGATGATGATGTATCTTATATAAACCCATACGCATGATGATCTATTACACACACATACGATGATATTGATGTATCACACACACATGTGCACATGATGATACATACACATATATTTACACATGATGATATGGACACTGATGCTGACGTATGTGATAGCGATGTGTGTGAGCTAGATCATGTGGGTATGATCTGGAGAGGGGGTAGGGATGATGGCATCGAGCATTATGAGTGTTCATATATCTAGGCCTACCTTCTCATCATCCGATACATGACTTGGATCTAGAACATACTTCTTCTTTCTTCAAATGAGCTCGCATGAAAATACATTGTGGATCTTCAAGTATGGAGGAGGGAATAAAAGTTCACGAGCTCAATCTCCAACTTTCCTCGTATTCATGCACAGTCTATAACTTAATCTCCTCATATTTGTGTAGGGTTTATGTTATATGGGCAAAAACTTCTTGTACTTTTTCCCAAGGAGAGGGATTTTCTGTGGTTGGGTCGTATACCAACAAGGAAGACCATATCACCTTCATCAAATTCTCTAGTAGTCTACTTGAGATCAACACGCTACTTTTTTCTATCGTGAGTAGCTTTGATATCCTTTTTTATAGTCCGCATTGAACAATCCACTTTATCTATTTGCTTCAAGACTTCCACTCTGACCAGTGGGTTGAACTAAATCAATGGTGTTGCACAATCTACTATAAGATGCATCGCAATAAAATCATACCGAATGTGGAGAATTCATCCATTTTTTGGGTTCCCTTCCATGGAATGCTCGAAGAATGTCTTTGATTACCCTCTCTGCCTAATCATCAATTTCTAGATAGTACCAAAATCTATAGAGCTACAGCTTCAAAGCATTTATTCCAAGAGCAGGACACATGAATTCAGCACCCCGATCCCTAACTATCCTTCCAAAGTAAAGTCTAAATATATCCTTTGGAATGACTTTTAGCAAACACCAAGAGCAGTATAAGTCTTTTTCAAAAGAATCGAATGAGCAACCTTCGTCAAGCGATCTACCACACGGCTAAGATGGAATCATGTCCTGCATCGACTGAAGAAAAATCTAATGATGGAATCCATGCTTATGTATTCTAATTGTATATGTGAAATAGGATGCACGTGTCTTGGCGTTTTTGTCATTTCACCTTTGCAAGGCTAAAAGAAATGCTTCTTTGTAGCAGCCACCATGACGGTCTTCACTTAGCTGGGGCGTGTCACGAGCTTTCTTTAGAATCCTCTTATTAAGATCTCTATCTTGAAAAATATACAACCGATTATTGAAGTACAAGCATCCACCTCTAACGTGAATCCATGAATTTTCTTTACTTCTAGGGTTGCCTTTACTTTTGCGGTAAGCAATATGATAATAGGGATAAAGAACTTATCTAATCCAATCTCTTCCTTAATCTCAACGTGCAAGTAAGGAGGCCTTCCTGCCTAATATATCTATGACCGCATTCTCCTTGTCTAACCTATACTTGATTTTAAAACCAAACTCTCGAAGTGTTTGTATTTATCTTCTTTGCGTGATGTTAACATCATTCTGGTTGAAAATTTGCTTTAAAATTTTATGATCTATAACCCGAGAAGACAAGCAACTCTACGTCATCACTGTTCCTCTCGTGAGATCTTAGCTATAGCACCAGCGGATTAGTCAAGCAACCCCTCAGCTTATCAAAGTTACTTTGGCACATCGCGCAGACCATTAGAATGGAATGTCCTTCTTGAGAAGCGCCGTCAAAGGAGAAACAATCTTGGCATATGAACATCGGATACCATCTTATCAATCCCAAGAACCATTTGACTTCCTCTATCGTCTTTGGTTCTGGCAAATCGATAGCCGCTTTTGCACCTTGGCGGGATCAGCTAATATACTATCTCTTGACATTATGATCCCGGATATTCAATTTGATGGTAAAGAAGGTACATGCACTCTTCTTAGAGAAAAGGCTGTGCTTCTGGAGGCTTTCGAGGACTTTGAAGAGACACATACTTCACATGCGATCAGCTACATTCTTCGAGCAAACTAGAATTGCATCAATGAAGACCGAGATAAAATCATCCTGAAGGTTTCTTTTCTTTTTCTTTTTGCATTCAACAATTATAGCTAGAAGGGGAATTATTTAATCCCAACAGCATTATCGTGAACTCGTAATGTGCATACCATGTATTAAAATCTATCTTAGGAATATTATGATACGATAACATCCTAAGTTTAAGTCAATCTTTATAAATATCTGGCCTTTATGCGATCAATCTAACAGCACATTCCAGGAGTAAGATGCTTATTCTTAACAGTAAGCCGATTTAACCCTGAATATACAATCTCATAGTCCCACATGAAAAGATGCAGGGGGGAAGAGAGCTTGAGCTCTTGCAAGCACACACACACACTCACAAAACCCTAATAGAGAACACACAAGGTGAGAGGCTGAAAATCTTCTTCTTCTCTACTCAACACTCAACACACCATATACAAGATAAGAGTACACATAATATGAAAGGTACTCAACCAATACATACACGGGTTCTCTATAGTGTGAACCCGACTAAATGAGCTGGCGCTATAACTATGCCAGTCTCTAGAGTGGCTGTCACACAGCCTGTCATCCCACTGGCCGCATATCACCCAAGATCTCACCAACCATGCCAGTGGTGTAAGTGTGGGGCCTATCCCCCAGGCGGGTCATCAGTGTCCACCGCCTCACAAGAGCTCGATATCTCAACACTCCCCCTCGAGCTCAACTCCATCTCATGTACACCAAGCGAAGCCCTGAATCTGCGGAGCTTCTCTGTACCCAATGCTTTGGTGAAGATGTCAGCTACCTGATCCTCTGTGCTGACATAAACAAGGTCAAGGTCTCCTGCCAAGACCTTCTCTCTGACGAAATGGTAGTGGACCTCTATGTGCTTCGTACGAGCATGAAAGACTGGGTTCCTGGCCAACTGTATACTGCTAATGTTGTCACAGAAAATGACAACTTGTCTATCCACTGATAGACCCAAATCTGCAAGTAGCTTTCTCAACCAAGCTACCTCACATGCTGCCATAGCAGCTCCTCTATACTCGGCCTCTGTACTCGATAGAGCAACCGTAGGCTGCTTCTTGCTGCTCCAAGTCACAGCAGCACTCCCCAAAGAAAACATGAATCCACTGGTAGATCTTCTGTCTGAGATACTACCAGCCCAATCAGCATCTGTGTACCCATGTACACATATCTCTGTCCCAGTCTCATAGAATAGTCCACAATGCAAAGTAGACCTCACATACCTCAGTATCCGTCTCACAGCATCCAAATGCGGTTTCCGTGGAACCTGCATAAACTGACTCACCAACCCAACAGCATAGCTCAAATCTGGTCTGGTGATCGTCATGTAGATCAAACTTCCTACTATGCTCCTGTACATAGTAGGATCCTCCAAGATCTCTCCTGAATCTGCACTCAACTTGCCATTCTGATCCAATGGCACAGAAATAGGCTTACAGCCTGTCATATCATACTTGGACAACATGTCCAAGCCATACTGTCTCTGCAGTAATCCAATACCATGTGGTGACCTAATCACCTCAATGCCCAAGAAATATCTGAGCTCTCCCAGATCCTTCATCTCGAACTTCTGTCTAAGCAAGATCTTTACATCAAAGATCTCTGTATCATGGTCCCCCGTAATGATCAAGTCATCTACATAGATGACAACAAGCACAACCCCTCTATCACCATGTCTCACATACAATGAGAAATCTGCATTGGCTACATGAAAGCCAATAGTGACAAGATATTCAGAAATCTTGTCAGACCATGCTCTTGGTGCTTGTTGCTTTAAGCCATACAAGGCTTTCTTCAACCTGCAAACATGCTCGGGGTGACCCACATCCTCATATCCAAGTGGCTGCAACATATACACCTCTTCTTGCAAATCCCCATGCAAGAATGCATTCTTTACATCCATCTGATGTAAAGACCATTTCTTTGACGCAGCCACTGCTATCACAACTCTCACCGTTGCCATCTTGGCAACTGGACTGAAAGTTTCCTCATAATCAATCCCATATGTCTGCGCATATCCTTTGGCTACCAATCTAGCCTTGTACCTGTTTATGCTTCCATCACTGTTATGTTTAACTTTGTACACCCACTTGCATCCAATGGCTTTCTTGCCTTCAGGTAATTGCACTAAATCCCAAGTTTCATTTCCATATAGTGCATCCATCTTCTCATCCATAGCTTTCTCCCAACACACATTTCCAACAGCCTCATCAATGCATGTGGGCTCTACAACCTGCACAACTTTTGCCATATATGCATAGTGATGTGCCACATAACCATCATATGTAAATCTCTGCACAGGGTTCTTCACTCTCCCTGATCTTCGCAGCTTTTCATTCATGGCCTCCATAGCCTTCTTTACACTAGGTGTTCTCATAGCTGGGATCCCAAGCTCCTCATCAAGACTCATATCTGAGCCACTAGACTCTCCATCAACATGAGAATGCCCTGCAGAAATGTCAGGCATACCAAGGGGCTCAACCACTTTCTCTTTTCCTTTACGTGATGTACTAATCACATTTGCAGGGCTGGTATTATGACGCAGCCTGCCACTCCATGGTCTATCAACAGACCCACTAGATGAGGACTCTCCTGGTCCACTCAAAGACTGTGATTGCTGACCTGCATTCTGTGCAACCACACCTCCACTCACATCAGCCCCAACAGCTTCTTTTTCAGCAGCATACCAGCTACTCATCTCATCAAAGACAACATCCCTGCTTACCCTCAACTCACGTGTAGTAGGGTTATAACACCTGTATCCCTTTTGCTCAAGGGAATATCCAATAAACACACATTTTTCAGCTTTCGGATCCAGCTTAGTTCTCAGCTCATCTGGCACATGCACATATGCAATGCATCCAAAAACTTTCAGATGAGACAAATCTGGTTTTCTGCCAGTAAACCTCTGGAGTTACATCATGTATGGCTGCAGTTGGAGTCCTGTTCATGATGTATACTGCTGTAGAAACAGCCTCAGCCCAATAGCAATGCGGCATATTCTTCTCTTCCATCAATGCTCGCGCAATCTCAGCAATGTGCCTGTTTTTCCGCTCAGCAACTCCATTTTGCTGCGGAGTGTATCTACATGTGAACTGTCTCCGAATACCATTCTTCTTCAAAAATTCAGAGAACTCATTGGAGAAGTATTCTCCCCCTCCATCTGACCTTAGGCACTTAACATATTTCCCTGTTTGCTTTTCAACCAAAGCTCTGAAATTCTGAAAGTGAGTGAACACCTCACTCTTCTCCTTCATGAAATATACCCACACTTTTCTTGTGTGGTCATCAATGAAAGTGACATAGTACCTACAGCCTCCCATAGACACGGTCTTCGTAGGACCCCATACATCTGAATGCACAACATCTAGTGCATTTCTGCTCACATATCTGTTACGTGGAAACACATGCTTTGTTTGCTTCCCAAATTGGCATGCTTCACAGATTTTCTACATACCTTCCACTTTAAATTTTGGCAGCCCTGTCACAATTCCTTTTGTCCGCATAGACTTCAATCTCTGCACATTTACATGTCCAATTCTTTTATGCCATATGTCTGTGTCTGCAACAACTCCTGAACCATTTGCAAACATCGCAGCACTCATTTCAGGCATGTCTACATCCAACGTAAACATTCTGCCCACTCTGTTGCCTTTTGCAACCAACCTGCACTTGTCTTTGAAATCTTCAACATAACACCCATCAGGGTTAAACCGAACCTGCAACCCCTGCTCAATCATCTGGCCAACTGAAACCAGATTCTTTGTTATGTTCGGTACATGAAGTACATCTGCAAGGTACTTCACTTTGCCATCCTGCATAGATAATGGCACATCTCCAACGTGGGCAATTGGATGAGCAGTGTCATCCCCTGTTTCCACAAAACCTGGTCTTTCCGGGTTCTTCATCTCCTTGAACCACTCCCCATGACTCGTCATGTGGTTCGAAGCGCCTGAATCCACATACCATACATTATCATTTTGTGTTGCATCAACATTTTCAGACATGGCATTTACAACATGCTGCATAACAAACAACCTTTCATTGTCCTCATTATTTCTGCTTGAGGATGCATAGTTGTTTTGCTGAACTTTCCCATTTTGCATGTCAGCCTGCTTCTTATAACATTCTGACTGCACATGTCCTGGCTTACCACAATAGTAGCATTCACGTGCATCATTATATTGCCTTTGCCAATTTCCACGGCCTCTTTGACTCCCCCTGTGTAAGATTCCTCCCCCACCCCCTTTTTGATGTCTAGTATCTTTCCCTGTAATCAATCCCTCTTCAGAAATATAAAGACCTTGTTTCTATCTAGAGAGAGAAAAATATTCTAGAGAGAGAATATTCAGATTTTGAATATTTTTGGATAGAAAAATATCTCTTCTAATTCAGATGAGTTCCCCTGAAACAGAAATTCAAAAAGAATTTTCCAATGTGCAATTGGAATTAATTGAAAATAGGTATAAATAACCTTAGCCTAAGGGTCTAGATTTTCAGAAATCTTTAGACTATGGTCCAATTAAGGTTCCTATGGACCAATAGCATCAATCCATGTGTAGGGAGGAGATAAATCCAACTTGTAAAAAGAAAATACCCAAAAATGAGTAAATGCTCACATGAGGTGAAGAGTTGAAAATGTACAAGGTTTATTAGTAAAAAACTATGTGCAATATTAAAAATATGAGATATTTTGGGTATAATGATTTTATTATGACACATATGTAAGGAAGGGGAGTCCCTTAAATGCTCACATAAGATGAAGAGTTGAAAATGTACAAGGTTTATTAGTAAAAAAGTATGAGCAATATTAAAAATATGAGATATTTTGGGTATCCAAAAATGAGTAAATGCTCACATAAGATGAAGAGTTGAAAATGTACAAGGTTTATTAGTAAAAAACTATGAGCAATATTAAAATGATTCCATTATGACACATATGTAAGGAAGGGGAGTTCTTTAAAGGAGGTGCATATTTCACATGCTTGAATGAGTTTTAAACTCATAAAAATTGAGATATTTCATCTCTCCTCTCTCCTCATTCAAGTCTAGTTCCAAAAAGTTAGCTTAACTGACCTAAAAATGGTCAAATATTGACCAAACTGATTTATAAAATTCTAGAATCAGTTTGTTTGGTTAGGAGCTCAATTTTTCCTATAAATAGAAGCCTCCCCCTTGTTGAAAAATATATAGTGTTTATGCATCGTTACTCTACTCCACCTAAGCCAAGAACTGTGAATTCATTTAATAATTCACTAGTTTTTGGAGCTTCCCTCTTTCTTCAATCCCCATTAGTGGCTCCATCAACATACTTAACCAATTGATTGGTTGGGGGCCTCTACCGTGAACAAAGAATCAAGCAAGTTGTAAGGTAATTAGTGAATATTCATCTTTCTATAATTTCTCAATGTTTCTCTCTTCTCAACCCCTCTCAAGCTTGAGAAGTTTAATTGGTATGGTTTTTTTAAATGCTATTGAAGTTTGAATAGTAGTGAAGAGTTACATAATTTAATAAATGCTATTGAAGTTAATTTTCATTTATGTTTAAATTCTAATGATTCTTATGTAAATTCTCTCTCTCACTCAAGAAATGGTCATACTCATGACCCATTCTCAATCCAAATCAAGCTTTTCATAAAGCTTTTCCTTAACCCAAGATTAAACTATGCTTGAGGCCAAATTAATGGCTTTTTCTTATGCTTTTAGTTTATGTATATTGATGATTCAATCCATTATGGATTAAGGATCCAATTAGAGAATCATTTTAATTATTTCCTTAATGATAAGCTTTATCCCTTAGAAAAATTGAGATTTATCAGTCATAGCAGCGGAGCTATGGCAAAATTTTTATAAAAATTATGCATAAAAAATTTTCATTCAAAGCATAAAAAGAGGACTTCCTACCATATTCTAGGAATCATCATCCTAGATTAATTGAAAGAATTTCATTATAATCATGTAGAAATTGAATTTTAATATTATGCATAAAAGATAAATTTTTATATCAAAAGTGTTATTTTTACCATTTTTATTTTCATGCATAGTAGTATGCATAAAAGAAAATTTTTATATCAAAAGTGTTACTTTTATCATTTTTAATTTTCATGCATAGAAGTATGCATAAAGGAAAATTTTTATATCAAAAGTGTTACTTTTATCATTTTTAATTTTCATGCATAGAAGTATGCATAAAGGAAAAATTTTTATATCAAAAGTGTTACTTTTATCATATTGGATTTCATGCATATAGGTATGCATAAAAGATATTCTTTTTATACTAAAAGTATGATTTTCCTCATAAATGGATTTTATGCTTAACTTAGATGCATAAGAGAAATTCTTTTATTCTAAAAGTATAATTCCCTACCAAATTGAAATCATGCATAAGAAGATGCATAAAAGATTGATTTTAATTTCGAAAGTGTTAGTCTCCTTAAATGGAATTTATGTATAAATAAATGTGTAGAGAAATCTTATATCAAATAAAAGAATTCTCTTTTTAAAAAAAAAAGATATGAAATGTGATAAGATGCGATAAGAGGTGTATGAGATGTGATAAGAATTGATAAGATGCGTATGGAAAGTGATAGGATGTGATAAGAGGTGTGATAAGAGGTGATAAGATGCTTATGAAATAAGTTAGGATGTGATAAGATGAATTAAGATGTGTATGGGGGGATGAGGTAAGAAGTGTATGTGATAGGATAAGATGTATATGGGTTGTGATAGGGCGAGAATGGATGTGATGTAAAAGATTAGATGTGAAGGTATATGGGGTTATATAAATGGGAATGTGAAAATGGATGTATGTATGTGGATGTGTGGATATGGAGATGGGAGTGTGGATGTATGAACATGAAAATGGATATATGCATGAAGATGGATATATGCATGAAGATGTATATGCATAGATGTAAATGTGGATGTAGATGTGGATGTATAGATGTGAATGGATGTGGATGTATAGATGTGAATGGAAATGTGGATGTGGATGTATGTGAATGTGGATGTAGATGTGGATGTATAGATGTGAATGTGGAATGTGGATGTGGATGTATATATGTATGTGGATGTAGATGTGGATGTATAGATGTGAATGGGAATGGGGATGTGGATGTATGTGAATGTGAATGTAGATGTGGATGTATGTGAATGTGAATGTAGATGTGAATGTGAAATGTGGATGTATAGATGTGGATGTATGGAAATGTGGATGTGGATGTATGTGAATGTGAATGTAGATGTGGATGCATGGATGTGAATGTGGATGTGGATGTGGATATGGATGTGTATGTATGAATGTGGATATGGGATGTGGGTGTATAAATGAGGATGTGAAAATGGAGATAAGCATGTAGATGTGGATGTATGGATGTGAATGTGGATGTGGATGTGGATGTATGGATGTGGATATGGATGTGCATATATGATATGTGATGTGAAGGAATCTGAAGTGAAGAGATGGAAAAGGAGGTGATTGGATGAGTACACATATACATGGAATGTGGAATAAGTAATGTGGATTAATGAGGGATAATGTGGAAAAATGAGAGTTAATATAGAAACTGTATTTGTAAACTGTTTGTAAATGCTGTTTGTAAATGGCTGTTTTATGTCAAGAATGCTGGGGAAGCATTTTGACCGTCTTGTGATTAAGGTCGTGGAGACCTAACTGATAAAGTTGCAACTGCTGACGGAGAGTCAATGGAGGACGTCTCGCATAGCAAGGTCGACCGAGGTCTTGACCAGCCTCGGTTCGATTAAAATGGTGAGCTTCCGGTACGGTGGATGAGGGACCAAGGAAGCGGCCTATGAGTGAAGCGCTAGGTCACCTGCGAAGGATCCTAGAGGGTGCTGACCATACGGTGCTCGGGCTCTGGGTCGCCTAGGATACCCACGCGTGCGTCGAGGAAGATATTGGAACAAGGAGTAAGAGTTGTTTTGTGAAACCGGGCATGGATCTGGTTGACTGACCTTGCTGGTCCTCAACGGATGAGTCCATGGCTCTTTTATATGGATCTGTTGGTTGATCTTGCTGATCTTCAACGAGAGTCCATCTTGATAAGTGATTATATTGCCGAGTATTATGGGCTAGGAACTATGGAAACGGCCTCTGTGTGGACAGGTGGTGAGCGTTCTAGTTGCCAATGATGCCATAGATACTCTGATGAAGGAATGATGGGAAATTATGAATCAACTGGATAAATTGGGAGATTGTGATCAGTGGTACTATGGTTTCATTAAAGGATTGTTTTAAAGTTAGCTGATGCTAGGAAAAAGGCAATTTTCATATTGGGTGTGTAAGTGGTGTGGCTAGTTTTATGTTTGCATGAAATTCCGGCTAGGGGGCCTTGGAACTCTTTTCCTTGGTACCCGGGACAAAACCTAACCAAATTCCAAATTGGATCCCATCACTACAGTGGTTGGGCGGTTGGCTAACCCATGGGATCGGATGGGGTTAGGCTGGACTGATGGATCCGTAAACCGAGACTCAATTTCTGTTATTACGATAGATGAAGTAAGTCCCGGATAGTAATTGTTCTATGGATAGGAATCAACGGCTGTGCCTCTTGATGGGGAAAAAAGCGTTGATCCCAATGATCCAAGTGCAAGTTTCTTCCTTGATCCGACCGAGTATCTTTATAGGTGCAGTTGGATCAGCGTGATCAGTAATGATCTTGACTACGTTAGAGTAAAAAATTATCCTGGTGGAATCGCCCGTGCTTTCCGGGTAAGGGAAGTTTTTTCCGGGTTCGGTTTTGGAAAAACCGACGGATTAGTCTCTTGTCCGGATATCCGTGGACGAGGCCCCGAATGTGGGAACCCTGTCCCGTGCGAGAAGTGCTACTTCTGCTGCTAGTACCCGAATCTGTTGCTCGGTGGGAACAGGGGGATCTCACAGTTGGTATCAGAGCATTTGCTTAATAAAGATCAATTGAGAAGACAAATAGGTCAAAAATTTATCAAGAAACACAAAAAGGTTGTAATTGTGTGATATAATTCATACAATTTGATATTCAAATTGAAATTCGTAATTTGGTAATTGGGTCTTCAGATGGAAGTACCGCAATTATATAGAATCCTTGGCTTGCTTGAGGCCTAGACATGATGGTATTTACCTTATAATTCCAAGGGCCGTGACTATCCGTATATACCGAGAGTATAACTGCAGCTCTTTACTGACAGTATATACGAGTAAATCTAAGACTTGAAATTATAAGCGTTAATGCTATCCAGATGATGAATTTGAATGTGATTGATATGATTTTTAATTCTGTTTGGGAACTGATGAATTGATTGGGATTCTGATTGAAAAATGATGATTTTTGAAATTTAGTTGAAATATAATAACTTGAGCAAAACCGCAATGAGGATGAATGGGACGAGTCCCTGTAATGATAAATGATGATAATGATTTCAACAAATCACTATGAGATTAGTGGATTGTGCTGTCAAAGTACTACTGTTAACTCTTGACTCGGTATATCAAGTTAAGGGATGACAAATTGAAAACTTGCTTGACTGAAATTCCCGTGGAGGAATGTTCAGAAAGAAAAAATTTCGATCTGATGGACCATTATCGTGTTAAAGATATGAATGATATGATCTGAAATGAATTTATTTAATGATGAGTTCTATATAAGGGATATTTATCCCCGTATTCTGTTGGGTTGACCAAAATATAAGGAACCCTAGAATAAATTGGATCTTAAGAAAAAGAGTTGTCCTCTACTTGGCGAGATGAGGACATCTCACACTTTTTAAGTGGGGTAGAATGTAAGATTCCTCCCCAGCCTTCGAGGTATACAGGAGTAAGAATCTCCCTTCCTGATCTTATAATTATTCCCTCTCTAAAATAAAAGAAAGTTCTGTTTAACAAAGGAAGACCCTTTTCCTAGAATACTTCTCAAGAGTCCCACCTGTTTTAAGGATTCAGAACAATGAGTTCAGAAGTGAGAATCAATGTTTTGGATATCAAGGTTTTGGTCTTCATTCGAGTACGGCCCAAAAGAAGTTCTTTATCTCTTGGGGAGTATATGAAGTTATCCCCTAGATATTGTGAGCCTTATATCTAAATTCAATGAAAGTAGGTGACTTAGCCTACAAGCTTCTTTTATCTCTTCATCTCAAAATTCTTAATTCCTTCTATAGAAAAATGTGTCAAACCCAAATCATGGAAAGACGGTAAAACTTCAGTGGCAAGTTACCGTTGGCTTCTAAGTTACGCTAACTCCTTCCTTTATATAAGTCGTAACTTTTACTTGTCGCTCATAGTAATCTTACTCCCATCGATCTCCTTTCTTCCTAATCTCCTTCATGGCTTGGCAACAAGAATTAGTTTTATCCATAATGATTCCTCACCTTCAAGACGCAAGTGAGTCTGTGAAGAAGGATTTTATAGAACAGTATGAGCGCTCACTTTTCCCTCACTTGGGAACTTCTGTAGCGCAGACCAAATGGCGGACCTATCAAGACATAACTAGGGTAACACCCTGGGGTCAGCAGCACTTCCGTAACAATGTCCGCTTGGCCATGGTTATTGAAGCTTTGGGTTTGGGTCCCCGATACTACTGCGTCATGAGATCAAGACATCCTGGGTTTTCTGAGCGGGTCTTCTTACTGGCGTGTTTTCTTCCTCATGAGAAGATATGCCTTTACCCCGTTTTTGGCTTGCCTCTCAGAGGTCCTTTTGTTAGAACACCTCATACCACTGAGATAGGCGCAGCAATAACCCACAGGATTATTCCCATAGATGAGTTGCCTTATACTTGTGCAGCTTGTGAGGACTGCTTTTGTGATCATATGATGAACGGGCTTATGGAAGTGTAAAGAGTTCTTCTATCTTTACTGTATAAGCTCCGAGAATGAATAAAGTTTAAATCTTGTTCTTATTTTGAATCTTGCTCTCTTTAAGACGTTTCTTGGTGGTTAATCTTGATTAAAATTTTTCTCTAAGTCTCATATTCGTGCATCTTGCGAAATTATCCCAGTTTGCGAGATGAGGACATCTCGCATTTTTTAAGTGGGGTAGAATGTAAGATTCCTCCCCCACCCCCTTTTTGATGTCTAGTATCTTTCCCTGTAATCAATCCCTCTTCAGAAATATAAAGACCTTGTTTCTATCTAGAGAGAGAAAAATATTCTAGAGAGAGAATATTCAGATTTTGAATATTTTTGGATAGAAAAATATCTCTTCTAATTCAGATGAGTTCCCCTGAAACAGAAATTCAAAAAGAATTTTCCAATGTGCAATTGGAATTAATTGAAAATAGGTATAAATAACCTTAGCCTAAGGGTCTAGATTTTCAGAAATCTTTAGACTATGGTCCAATTAAGGTTCCTATGGACCAATAGCATCAATCCATGTGTAGGGAGGAGATAAATCCAACTTGTAAAAAGAAAATACCCAAAAATGAGTAAATGCTCACATGAGGTGAAGAGTTGAAAATGTACAAGGTTTATTAGTAAAAAAACTATGTGCAATATTAAAAATATGAGATATTTTGGGTATAATGATTTTATTATGACACATATGTAAGGAAGGGGAGTCCCTTAAATGCTCACATAAGATGAAGAGTTGAAAATGTACAAGGTTTATTAGTAAAAAAGTATGAGCAATATTAAAAATATGAGATATTTTGGGTATCCAAAAATGAGTAAATGCTCACATAAGATGAAGAGTTGAAAATGTACAAGGTTTATTAGTAAAAAACTATGAGCAATATTAAAATGATTCCATTATGACACATATGTAAGGAAGGGGAGTTCTTTAAAGGAGGTGCATATTTCACATGCTTGAATGAGTTTTAAACTCATAAAAATTGAGATATTTCATCTCTCCTCTCTCCTCATTCAAGTCTAGTTCCAAAAAGTTAGCTTAACTGACCTAAAAATGGTCAAATATTGACCAAAATGATTTATAAAATTCTAGAATCAGTTTGTTTGGTTAGGAGCTCAATTTTTCCTATAAATAGAAGCCTCCCCCTTGTTGAAAAATATATAGTGTTTATGCATCGTTACTCTACTCCACCTAAGCCAAGAACTGTGAATTCATTTAATAATTCACTAGTTTTTGGAGCTTCCCTCTTTCTTCAATCCCCATTAGTGGCTCCATCAACATACTTAACCAATTGATTGGTTGGGGGCCTCTACCGTGAACAAAGAATCAAGCAAGTTGTAAGGTAATTAGTGAATATTCATCTTTCTATAATTTCTCAATGTTTCTCTCTTCTCAACCCCTCTCAAGCTTGAGAAGTTTAATTGGTATGGTTTTTTTAAATGCTATTGAAGTTTGAATAGTAGTGAAGAGTTACATAATTTAATAAATGCTATTGAAGTTAATTTTTATTTATGTTTAAATTCTAATGATTCTTATGTAAATTCTCTCTCTCACTCAAGAAATGGTCATACTCATGACCCATTCTCAATCCAAATCAAGCTTTTCATAAAGCTTTTCCTTAACCCAAGATTAAACTATGCTTGAGGCCAAATTAATGGCTTTTTCTTATGCTTTTAGTTTATGTATATTGATGATTCAATCCATTATGGATTAAGGATCCAATTAGAGAATCATTTTAATTATTTCCTTAATGATAAGCTTTATCCCTTAGAAAAATTGAGATTTATCAGTCATAGCAGCGGAGCTATGGCAAAATTTTTATAAAAATTATGCATAAAAAATTTTCATTCAAAGCATAAAAAGAGGACTTCCTACCATATTCTAGGAATCATCATCCTAGATTAATTGAAAGAATTTCATTATAATCATGTAGAAATTGAATTTTAATATTATGCATAAAAGATAAATTTTTATATCAAAAGTGTTATTTTTACCATTTTTATTTTCATGCATAGTAGTATGCATAAAAGAAAATTTTTATATCAAAAGTGTTACTTTTATCATTTTTAATTTTCATGCATAGAAGTATGCATAAAGGAAAAATTTTTATATCAAAAGTGTTACTTTTATCATATTGGATTTCATGCATATAGGTATGCATAAAAGATATTCTTTTTATACTAAAAGTATGATTTTCCTCATAAATGGATTTTATGCTTAACTTAGATGCATAAGAGAAATTCTTTTATTCTAAAAGTATAATTTCCTACCAAATTGAAATCATGCATAAGAAGATGCATAAAAGATTGATTTTAATTTCGAAAGTGTTAGTCTCCTTAAATGGAATTTATGTATAAATAAATGTGTAGAGAAATCTTATATCAAATAAAAGAATTCTCTTTTTAAAAAAAAAAGATATGAAATGTGATAAGATGCGATAAGAGGTGTATGAGATGTGATAAGAATTGATAAGATGCGTATGGAAAGTGATAGGATGTGATAAGAGGTGTGATAAGAGGTGATAAGATGCTTATGAAATAAGTTAGGATGTGATAAGATGAATTAAGATGTGTATGGGGGGATGAGGTAAGAAGTGTATGTGATAGGATAAGATGTATATGGGTTGTGATAGGGCGAGAATGGATGTGATGTAAAAGATTAGATGTGAAGGTATATGGGGTTATATAAATGGGAATGTGAAAATGGATGTATGTATGTGGATGTGTGGATATGGAGATGGGAGTGTGGATGTATGAACATGAAAATGGATATATGCATGAAGATGGATATATGCATGAAGATGTATATGCATAGATGTAAATGTGGATGTAGATGTGGATGTATAGATGTGAATGGATGTGGATGTATAGATGTGAATGGAAATGTGGATGTGGATGTATGTGAATGTGGATGTAGATGTGGATGTATAGATGTGAATGTGGAATGTGGATGTGGATGTATATATGTATGTGGATGTAGATGTGGATGTATAGATGTGAATGGGAATGGGGATGTGGATGTATGTGAATGTGAATGTAGATGTGGATGTATGTGAATGTGAATGTAGATGTGAATGTGAAATGTGGATGTATAGATGTGGATGTATGGAAATGTGGATATGGATGTATGTGAATGTGAATGTAGATGTGGATGCATGGATGTGAATGTGGATGTGGATGTGGATATGGATGTGTATGTATGAATGTGGATATGGGATGTGGGTGTATAAATGAGGATGTGAAAATGGAGATAAGCATGTAGATGTGGATGTATGGATGTGAATGTGGATGTGGATGTGGATGTATGGATGTGAATATATGATATGTGATGTGAAGGAATCTGAAGTGAAGAGATGGAAAAGGAGGTGATTGGATGAGTACACATATACATGGAATGTGGAATAAGTAATGTGGATTAATGAGGGATAATGTGGAAAAATGAGAGTTAATATAGAAACTGTATTTGTAAACTGTTTGTAAATGCTGTTTGTAAATGGCTGTTTTATGTCAAGAATGCTGGGGAAGCATTTTGACCGTCTTGTGATTAAGGTCGTGGAGACCTAACTGATAAAGTTGCAACTGCTGACGGAGAGTCAATGGAGGACGTCTCGCGTAGCAAGGTCGACCGAGGTCTTGACCAGCCTCGGTTCGATTAAAATGGTGAGCTTCCGGTACGGTGGATGAGGGACCAAGGAAGCGGCCTATGAGTGAAGCGCTAGGTCACCTGCGAAGGATCCTAGAGGGTGCTGACCATACGGTGCTCGGGCTCTGGGTCGCCTAGGATACCCACGCGTGCGTCGAGGAAGATATTGGAACAAGGAGTAAGAGTTGTTTTGTGAAACCGGGCATGGATCTGGTTGACTGACCTTGCTGGTCCTCAACGGATGAGTCCATTGCTCTTTTATATGGATCTGTTGGTTGATCTTGCTGATCTTCAACGAGAGTCCATCTTGATAAGTGATTATATTGCCGAGTATTATGGGCTAGGAACTATGGAAACGGCCTCTGTGTGGACAGGTGGTGAGCGTTCTAGTTGCCAATGATGCCATAGATACTCTGATGAAGGAATGATGGGAAATTATGAATCAACTGGATAAATTGGGAGATTGTGATCAGTGGTACTATGGTTTCATTAAAGGATTGTTTTAAAGTTAGCTGATGCTAGGAAAAAGGCAATTTTCATATTGGGTGTGTAAGTGGTGTGGCTAGTTTTATGTTTGCATGAAATTCCGGCTAGGGGGCCTTGGAACTCTTTTCCTTGGTACCCGGGACAAAACCTAACCAAATTCCAAATTGGATCCCATCACTACAGTGGTTGGGCGGTTGGCTAACCCATGGGATCGGATGGGGTTAGGCTGGACTGATGGATCCGTAAACCGAGACTCAATTTCTGTTATTACGATAGATGAAGTAAGTCCCGGATAGTAATTGTTCTATGGATAGGAATCAACGGCTGTGCCTCTTGATGGGGAAAAAAGCGTTGATCCCAATGATCCAAGTGCAAGTTTCTTCCTTGATCCGACCGAGTATCTTTATAGGTGCAGTTGGATCAGCGTGATCAGTAATGATCTTGACTACGTTAGAGTAAAAAATTATCCTGGTGGAATCGCCCGTGCTTTCCGGGTAAGGGAAGTTTTTTCCGGGTTCGGTTTTGGAAAAACCGACGGATTAGTCTCTTGTCCGGATATCCGTGGACGAGGCCCCGAATGTGGGACCCCTGTCCCGTGCGAGAAGTGCTACTTCCGCTGCTAGTACCCAAATCTGTTGCTCAGTGGGAACAGGGGGATCTCACACCCTGCCTCTGAATTTGCCTCTTCCACCTGCGTGTTGTTGTTGTTGTTGATTCTGGGACTGTTGTTGTTGGTGCTGCTGCTGGCCATAATTCTGATTACCTGTTCGGCCACCTCCTTGACCGCGTCCACGGCCTCCTCTACCTCGTCCTCTTCCTGAACTCGTGTAGAAGGCCTGTTGCTCTGAACTATTTTTGCTTTGTGAAGACTGTTGGTCTTCACCCAAGTTCTTCTCTTCGATAATCAGCATAGACACCAAATCTGTAAAGTTGGGAATGTTTTCCCGAGTCTGGATAGATGTCTTAAACGCCTTGTATTGTGGCCCGAGACCAGGTAGACAGACTTCCACCTTGTCATCATCATCTACTGACACACCAATAGATGCAAGGGATTCCATAATGCCCTTTATCTTCAACGCATAATCATTCACAGACATGCTCTTTGTCTCCATAGTATGAAGTTCATTCTTCAACTGTATCTTACGTGCCTTGGTATTTGTTTCATAGAGCTTTACCAAGGTGTCCCATGCCTCCTTGGGGGACTTGGCATCCTGAATGTGCCCAATCATGGTGTCCTGTATACTAATGGAAAGCCAATACATAACCTTCCTGGCTCCTTGGTTCCAGTCTTTAAACTCTTTTACATCTGCAGCAGTCGGATTTATATCCGGTATCTCCGGTGCCTCTTCATGCTCACCTTCAATGTAGTCCCAATAGCCTTTTCCCATCAGGAAATTAGTCAGCCTGAACCTCCAAGCATGGAAGTTATTCTTGTCCAGCTTCTCAGCCACAATCTGTGTTATGCCATCATTAGACATCTTGCCAAGCACACAATTTTACCAGAAACTGCACTCTAGTTTTTCCTGCACAAACTGTATTTTCTGCACATCGGTACTGCTATCCACTCAAATGTCACAACCAGTGACCTCAATGCACATACATACACCCAATGGCAACTGTAGACCTCTTGGCAGCACCCACAGTGTCTGCACAGTCAATCTGTCTTCCTGCAGTACTTGAAACAGAGTTCTGCAGAGAAACGATGACTTACCCGCAGTGCTCAAAATCGCCTGCTTTCTGAAAAACGGAGGTCCAGACGCGCCCGAAACGCGTTTTCGGCCTGAAAATTGTAGTCCGTAGCTTCACTCCCGCGAAGAAAGCTCCTCAATCGGAGATCGTTTGCCGGTGCCTCCCGTAGAGCTCCCGACAAGGGTGTAGTCACCAACACAATAGGGAAGAGTAGTTGTAGCTCTTACCCTCGTACTGCTTCTTGTGGTTCTCTTGCTTGCAGCTCAGCCCTTAGCACGAACCAGGCTCTGATACCATGAAAAGATGCAGGGGGGAAGAGAGCTTGAGCTCTTGCAAGCACACACACACACACTCACAAAACCCTAATAGAGAACACACAAGGTGAGAGGCTGAAAATCTTCTTCTTCTCTACTCAACACTCAACACACCATATACAAGATAAGAGTACACATAATATGAAAGGTACTCAACCAATACATACACGGGTTCTCTATAGTGTGAACCCGACTAAATGAGCTGGCGCTATAACTATGCCAGTCTCTAGAGTGGCTGTCACACAGCCTGTCATCCCACTGGCCGCATATCACCCAAGATCTCACCAACCATGCCAGTGGTGTAAGTGTGGGGCCTATCCCCCAGGCGGGTCATCAGTGTCCACCGCCTCACAAGAGCTCGATATCTCAACACCACATAGCAAGGGGATATAAATGGGCCAAACAAAGCTCTCCTCAAACAGTTATCTCGATTATTCCCCGAGCTCAGTTGCTTTCGGAATGGCCTTCTTATAAGCTCAAGATTCACTATTGTTGGGCTCCGAGAATGAACTCTTTCTCATGATCCACCTCACGAGTCGAGGGTATTGTAGTTAAATCTGTTGAGATATCGAGCTCTAGTGAGGCGGTGGACACTGATGACCCGCCTGGGCGCACTTACACCACTGGCATGGTTGGTGAGATCTTGGGTGATATGCGGCCAGTGGGATGACAGGCTGTGTGACAGCCATTCTAGAGACTGGCATAGTTATAGCGCCAGCTCATTTAGTCGGGTTCACACTATAGAGAACCCGTGTATGTATTGGTTGAGTACCTTTCATATTGTGTGTACTCTTATCTTGTATATGGTGTGTTGAGTGTTGAGTAGAGAAGAAGAAGATTTTCAGCCTCTCACCTTGTGTGTTCTCTATTAGGGTTTTGTGAGTGTGTGTGAGTGCTTGCAAGAGCTCAAGCTCTCTTCCCCCCTGCATCTTTTCATGGTATCAGAGCCTGGTTCGTGCTAAGGGCTGAGCTGCAAGCAAGAGAACCACAAGAAGCGGTACGAGGGTAAGAGCTGCAACTACTCTTCCCTATTGTGACCTACACCCTTGTCGGGAGCTCTACGGGAGGCACCGGCAAACGATCTCCGATTGAGGAGCTTTCTTCGCGGGAGTGAAGCTACAGGGCAACTATACAGTCTTTCGGACTAAAATTTACGAGCCGAAAATGCGTTTCGGGCGCGTCTGGACCTCCGTTTTTCAGAAAGCAGGCGATTTCGAGCACTGCGGGTAAGTCATCGATTCTCTGCAGAACTCTGTTTCAAGTATTGCAGGAAGACAGATTGACTGTGCAGACACTGTGGGTGCTGCAAAGAGGTATACAGTTGCCATTGGGTGTATGTATGTGCATTGAAGTCACTGGTTGTGACATTTGAGAGTACTACAGTACCGCTGTGCAGAAAATACAGCATTTGTGCAGAAAAACCAGAGTGCAGTTTCTGGTAAAATTGTGTGTTTGGCAAGATGTCTAATGATGGCATAACACAGATTGTGGCTGAGAAGCTGGACAAGAATAACTTCCATGCTTGGAGGTTCAGGCTGACTAATTTCTTGATGGGAAAAGGCTATTGGGACTACATAGAAGGTGAGCATGAAGAGGCACCGGAGATACCGGATATAAATCCGACTGCTGCAGATGTGAAAGAGTTTAAAGACTGGAATCAAGGAGCCAGGAAAGTAATGTATTGGCTTTCCATTAGTATACAGGACACCATGATTGGGCACATTCAGGATGCCAAGTCCCCCAAGGAGGCGTGGGACACCTTGGTAAAGCTTTATGAAACAAATACCAAGGCACGTAAGATACAGTTGAAGAATGAACTTCATACTGTGGAGAAAAAGAGCATGTCTGTGAATGACTATGCGCTGAAGATAAAGGGCATTGTGGAATCCCTTGCATCTATTGGTGTGTCAGTAGATGATGATGACAAGGTGGAAGTCTGTCTACGTGGTCTCGGGCCACAATACAAGGCGTTTAAGACGTCTATTCAGACTCGGGAAAACATTCCCAACTTTACAGATTTGGTGTCTATGCTGATTATCGAAGAGAAGAACTTGGGTGAAGACCAACAGTCTTCACAAAGCAAAAACAGTTCAGAGCAACAGGCCTTCTACACGAGTTCAGGAAGAGGACGAGGTAGAGGAGGCCGTGGACGCGGTCAAGGAGGTGGCCGAACAGGTAATCAGAATTATGGCCAGCAGCAGCAGCAACAACAACAGTCCCAGAATCAACAACAACAACAACACGCAGGTGGAAGAGGCAAATTCAGAGGCAGGGGGAGTCAAAGAGGCCGTGGAAATTGGCAAAGGCAATATAATGATGCACGTGAATGCTACTATTGTGGTAAGCCAGGACATGTGCAGTCAGAATGTTATAAGAAGCAGGCTGACATGCAAAATGGGAAACTGCAGCAAAACAACTATGCATCCTCAAGCAGAAATAATGAGGACAATGAAAGGTTGTTTGTTATGCAGCATGTTGTGAATGCCATGTCTGAAAATGCTGATGCAGCACAAAAAGATAATGTATGGTATGTGGATTCAGGCGCTTCGAACCACATGACAAGTCATGGGGAGTGGTTCAAGGAGATGAAGAACCCGGAAAGACCAGGTTTTGTGAAAACAGGGGATGACACTACTCATCCAATTGCCCACGTTGGAGATGTGCCATTATCTATGCAGGATAGCAAAGTGAAGTACCTTGCAGATGTACTTCATGTACCGAACATAACAAAGAATCTGGTTTCAGTTGGCCAGATGATTGAGCAGGGGTTGCAGGTTCGGTTTAACCCTGATGGGTGTTATGTTGAAGATTTCAAAGACAAGTGCAGGTTGGTTGCAAAAGGCAACAGAGTGGGCAGAATGTTTACGTTGGATGTAGACATGCCTGAGATGAGTGCTGCGATGTTTGCAAATGGTTCAGGAGTTGTTGCAGACACAGACATATGGCATAAGAGAATTGGACATGTAAATGTGCAGAGATTGAAGTCTATGCAGACAAAAGGAATTGTGACAGGGCTGCCAAAATTTAAAGTGGAAGGTATGCAGAAAATCTGTGAAGCATGCCAATTTGGGAAGCAAACAAAGCATGTGTTTCCACGTAACAGATATGTGAGCAGAAATGCACTAGATGTTGTGCATTCAGATGTATGGGGTCCTACGAAGACCGTGTCTATGGGAGGCTGCAGGTACTATGTCACTTTCATTGATGACCACACAAGGAAAGTGTGGGTATATTTCATGAAGGAGAAGAGTGAGGTGTTCACTCACTTTCAGAATTTCAGAGTTTTGGTTGAAAAACAAACAGGGAAATATGTTAAGTGCCTAAGGTCAGATGGAGGGAGAGAATACTTCTCCAATGAGTTCTCTGAATTTTTGAAGAAGAATGGTATTCGGAGACAGTTCACATGCAGATACACTCCACAGCAAAATGGAGTTGCTGAGCGGAAAAACAGGCACATTGCTGAGATTGCGTGAGCATTGATGGAAGAGAAGAATATGCCGCATTGCTATTGGGCTGAGGCTGTTTCTACAGCAGTATACATCATGAACAGGACTCCAACTGCAGCCATACATGATGTAACTCCAGAGGAGAGGTTTACTGGCAGAAAACCAGATTTGTCTCATCTGAAAGTCTTTGGATGCATTGCATATGTGCATGTGCCAGATGAGCTGAGAACTAAGCTGGATCCAAAAGCTGAAAAATGTGTGTTCATTGGATACTCCCTTGAGCAAAAGGGATACAGGTGTTATAACCCTGCTACACGTGAGTTGAGGGTAAGCAGGGATGTTGTCTTTGATGAGATGAGCAGCTGGTATGCTGCTGGAAAAGAAGCTGTCGGGGCTGATGTGAGTGGAAGTGTGGTTGCACAGAATGCAGGTCAGCAATCACAGTCTTTGAGTGGACCAGGAGAGTCCTCATCTAGTGGGTCTATTGATAGACCATGGAGTGGCAGGCTGCGTCATAATACCAGCCCTGCAAATGTGATTAGTACATCACGTAAAGGAAAAGAGAAAGTGGTTGAGCCCCTTGGTATGCCTGACATTTCTGCAGGGCATTCTCATGTTGATGGAGAGTCTAGTGGCTCAGATATGAGTCTTGATGAGGAGCTTGGGATCCCAGCTATGAGAACACCTGGTGTAAAGAAGGCTATGGAAGCCATGAATGAAAAGCTGCGAAGATCAGGGAGAGTGAAGAATCCTGTGCAGAGGTTTACATATGATGGTTATGTGGCACATCACTATGCATATATGGCAAAGGTTGTGCAGGTTGTTGAGCCCACATGCATTGATGAGGCTATTGGAAATGTGAATTGGGAAAAAGCTATGGATGAGGAGATGGATGCACTATATGGAAATGAAACTTGGGATTTAGTGCAATTGCCTGAAGGCAAGAAAGCCATTGGATGCAAGTGGGTGTACAAAGTTAAACATAACAGTGATGGAAGCATAAACAGGTACAAGGCTAGATTGGTAGCCAAAGGATATGCGCAGACATATGGGATTGATTATGAGGAAACTTTCAGCCCAGTTGCCAAGATGGCAACGGTGAGAGTTGTGATAGCAGTGGCTGCGTCAAAGCAATGGTCTTTACATCAGATGGATGTAAAGAATGCATTCTTGCATGGGGATTTGCAAGAAGAGGTGTATATGTTGCAGCCACCTGGTTATGAGGATGAGGGTCACCCCGAGCATGTTTGCAGGTTGAAGAAAGCCTTGTATGGCTTAAAGCAAGCACCAAGAGCATGGTCTGACAAGATTTCTGAATATCTTGTCACTATTGGCTTTCATGTAGCCAATGCAGATTTCTCATTGTATGTGAGACATGGTGATAGAGGGGTTGTGCTTGTTGTCATCTATGTAGATGACTTGATCATTATGGGGGACCATGATGCAGAGATCTTTGATGTAAAGATCTTGCTTAGACAGAAGTTCGAGATGAAGGATCTGGGGGAGCTCAGATATTTCTTGGGCATTGAGGTGATTAGGTCACCACATGGTATTGGATTACTGCAGAGACAGTATGGCTTGGACATGTTGTCCAAGTATGGTATGACAGGCTGTAAGCCTATTTCTGTGCCATTGGATCAGAATGGCAAGTTGAGTGCAGATTCAGGAGAGATCTTGGAGGATCCTACTATGTACAGGAGCATAGTAGGAAGTTTGATCTACATGATGATCACCAGACCAGATTTGAGCTATGCTGTTGGGTTGGTGAGTCAGTTTATGCAGGTTCCACGGAAACCGCATTTGGATGCTGTGAGACGCATACTGAGGTATGTGAAGTCTACTTTACATAGTGGACTATTCTATGAGACTGGGACAGAGATATGTGTACATGGGTACACAGATGCTGATTGGGCTGGTAGTATCTCAGATAGAAGATCTACCAGTGGATTCATGTTTTCTTTGGGGAGTGCTGCTATGACTTGGAGCAGCAAGAAGCAGCCTACGGTTGCTCTATCGAGTACAGAGGCCGAGTACAGAGGAGCTGCTATGGCAGCATGTGAGGTAGCTTGGTTGAGAAAGCTACTTGCAGATTTGGGTCTATCAGTGGATAGACAAGTTGTCATTTTCTGTGACAACATTAGCAGTATACAGTTGGCCAGGAACCCAGTCTTTCATGCTCGTACGAAGCACATAGAGGTCCACTACCACTTCGTCAGAGAGAAGGTCTTGGCAGGAGACCTTGACCTTGTTTATGTCAGCACAGAGGATCAGGTAGCTGACATCTTCACCAAAGCATTGGGTACAGAGAAGCTCCGCAGATTCAGGGCTTCGCTTGGTGTACATGAGATGGAGTTGAGCTCGAGGGGGAGTGTTGAGATATCGAGCTCTAGTGAGGCGGTGGACACTGATGACCCGCCTGGGGGATAGGCCCCGCACTTACACCACTGGCATGGTTGGTGAGATCTTGGGTGATATGCGGCCAGTGGGATGACAGGCTGTGTGACAGCCATTCTAGAGACTGGCATAGTTATAGCGCCAGCTCATTTAGTCGGGTTCACACTATAGAGAACCCGTGTATGTATTGGTTGAGTACCTTTCATATTGTGTGTACTCTTATCTTGTATATGGTGTGTTGAGTGTTGAGTAGAGAAGAAGAAGATTTTCAGCCTCTCACCTTGTGTGTTCTCTATTAGGGTTTTGTGAGTGTGTGTGAGTGCTTGCAAGAGCTCAAGCTCTCTTCCCCCCTGCATCTTTTCAAAATCTACGTCACAGTATATACTCACTTAACCAACATGGTTTCCTTGCAACTCTTTATCTGCAGGATGGCTTGCTTCTGCTGGAGTCCCTTCAATAACTTTACTACTTTTACAGGTTACCGGGTGGGAGTTCAGCAAACTACTCCAGTTCCTTTCATCTTGTTCACACGAAGATCCATGAAGGAAATGGTGCCTTTGTGATAATATTTGGCTAGGTTCCCATCCAAGAGAAACTGAATTACATCCGTCTTTTGGCAAGTAACTTCCACTACCCAATTCCACTCGCATTGGTCTGCGCCTTGCTTCTGGTCGATTACTAATTTATGCAACATCCAAGTGAAATGAATGAATGAATGAGCGTTTCTCGAATCAACAAAAAGCTTAAAATTCTTACCTCAAAAATCGGATGGGGTGTAACTTAGTGAGAATCGTTGGTTTCGATCCTGGTGCTCCACTCTATCGAACGAAGTCTACCTCTTCCTTCTTTCTCTGGGGTTAGCTACTATTATAATGGCATTAGAAGTTGCTGAGACTGGGCTAGAACTTGCCTCCTTTGACTTGCCAAGCAAGTTCTATGGTGGAGTTAGAATGGTAACATCAATCGGTGCGTTGGCACAACCATTCATAAAATGTCCCAGTAGCTGCTCGCATCTAAAATACTTCATACTGCTTCCTGAGCTAAAACTGCAAATCCAAAGGCATTCTAGGGAAAGAATCATGTCCACTGTGCCCACTCGCTTTTCATACTTGGCTCCAATCTTGTCCCCTATTTCTCTTTGAATTTGGCATACTAGAATTAGATGGAGCTCTCTTTGGGAGGGGGCAAAAAGGCCTTTTACTACACGGTCTCCTTAGAAAGAAATACATGCACAAAATCCTCAGCCACCACCATCTTAATTGCTTCCCCGCCGCTAACAAAGACAGTTTCGCATTCTTAACCAATCTATCCAAGGGAGGATCCAATCTTCTGACAAACCCATGGAGAAGGGGCTCAGAAGAGCATGTCGGACTAGGCTTACGTAAGATCAATTGATAATACGCCTCCGTAAGTTTGCCTGCTTGAGAAAACTCTATAAACTCATTTATCTTCTCTTCCATGGGGACAAAACCTTTGATGGAGGTAAGCTTTCATGTCCTCCCATCTCAGACTATACCATTAACTTTCAATTTGGCGAGATCCATCTTACTGTACCCCGCACATGTTACACTACTCGTCCATAGAATCTGTCCAATTCAACACTCCCTCTCTCCAAGGTTTTTACCCTTGCCTCGAAATGGCTATGGTGGTTGTGACCCATATACGAAGTGCTTCCTTGACATCCTTATCCAATGCCTTAATTCTAGATATGACATCATCCATCCCTCATGATTATTCTAAAACAAAAGACCGTCGTAGGCTCGGCCAGCAATCGAGATCCTGTATCAAGGAATATAATGCCCCAGAGTCGTACACATCAATCTTTGAACACTAAGGTCTCGTCGAGGTGGTGCTTATAGAGAACTATCCCTCTTGTAAAACAGGCAGTTCACTAAGGATCATGGCAAAGGCAATGTTCTCTGCCAACCGCTCATGCCGACTATAGGTGGTGTGCCATGATCTACTGACTATCCTAAGCACACGTGTACCTCCGCCGATCATTCAGTAGTACTCAGAAAGTAGAGGCTCTCCAATTATCGAGCCGAGATGACTTAATCTGCGTAATGAAGGTGCTTGAAGGCAAAGGCTATCGTGTCATCCTCTAGAGACAGCTCAGGGACTCCAGATAGATAGGGTCTCACCATCCGATTTGCTGCTTTATCTGAAAGCAAAACTGGATAAGATACTGTAAGTTTTGGTTTTAGGCTAGAATAGGCACCGTTAGGGCCTCTTAGAGGTTGGTGGCACGAGAAGAAAGTTTTGAGTAAAAGAAAAAAAGGGGAGGAAAATAAAGGAGGTACCTATTCTAGGGTTTGGATCCATTCGCGCTCTTGACAAGGATTTGATTCCCACGCTTTGTGCACTCAAGCCTTCTTTCACTCCACACTCTATGGTCATTTGCCTAGCCCGTTATCTTCACCATTAACCTTATCCTATTTTCTTGCACACATGTACACACCTTCGCTACACTGGTATTGAAAGAGGCTGCTTTCGTGCAAATTTTGCATACGCACATTTGGAGAGGATTTGAGGTCTAGAGGATCGATCACACATATTTTTAGTGATTGTTAGGCATGTTACATGGGGGTGAGGGGAGAGCGTGTTTTCAGGGATCTATTGTGGGTCTTGTTCACACGTGATTGCACCCTGTATGAGTCACGTGTGGGGCTTGTGTTGAGCATTGGTTGTGGCGTTTTTTCACACGCTTGTGCACTTTGGGTAGTGTTCACATACGACCATGGGTTATGATTCTTATTACTTTTACCCTTCATTTGGGCACCATGGTACGACTTTGCATCATCATCGCACGAGCAAGACGACATCGTTTTGATTGTTTTTTCGTTTACGATCGGATCATGGGAGAGCCGCTCGTGCACTATTATCGTCGCTCTACGATCGATATTATGAGTTGCCATTTTGTGTCATGGTTCACATATCTTTTGTCAATTTCACACGTACGTTTAGTAGTACTTCAAGGCTTAGGACCTCTATACCCTCATTTACAGACTCCACGCTATGAAGAGATGGCATACTCATGCCATTGTTGGACGTTGGAGCTTGCATGTTTGTTGCCTAGTCATATGAGGTGTTGTTTTGATGAGGAGGATATATGGTCCACATACGGCAACTTTGTTGACCCACTCTGTGCTCGAATGCGTTGACACAAAAGGTTCGGCATTGTTCGCATTCATGGGATGCGTCTTCTTTTGGTGACTTGTACGAGTGTCTGACACTCTTAAGCCGCCATGATTACGTTCTTAATACTGTAGACTACATCGATGCACGGATCTGATGATGATGATGATGATGTATCTTATATAAACCCATACGCATGATGATCTATTACACACACATACGATGATATTGATGTATCACACACACATGTGCACATGATGATACATACACATATATTTGCACATGATGATATGGACACTGATGCTGATGTATGTGATAGCGATGTGTGTGAGCTAGATCATGTGGGCATGATCTGGAGAGGGGGCAGGGATGATGGCATCGAGCATTATGAGTGTTCATATATCTAGGCCTACCTTCTCATCGTCCGATACATGACTTGGATCTAGAACATACTTCTTCTTTCTTCAAATGAGCTCGCATGAAAATACATTGTGGATCTTCAAGTATGGCGGAGGGATTAAAAGTTCACGAGCTCAATCTCCAACTTTCCTCGTATTCATGCACAGTCTATAACTTAATCTCCAATTTTCCTCATATTTGTGTAGGGTTTATGTTATATGGGCAAAAACTTCTTGTACTTTTCCCCAAGGAGAGGGATTTTCTGTGGTTGGGTCGTATACCAACAAGGAAGACCATATCACCTTCATCAAATTCTCTAGTAGTCTACTTGAGATCAACACGCTACTTTTTTCTATGGTGAGTAGCTTTGATATCCTTTTTTATAGTCCGCATTGAACAATCCACTTTATCTATTTGCTTCAAGACTTCCACTCTGACCAGTGGGTTGAACTAAATCAATGGTGTTGCACAATATACTATAAGATGCATCGCAATAAAATCATACCGAATGTGGAGAATTCATCCATTTTTTGGGTTCCCTTCCATGGAATGCTCAAAGAATGTCTTTGATTACCCTCTCTGCCTAATCATCAATTTCTAGATAGTACCAAAATCTATAGAGCTACAGCTTCAAAGCATTTATTCCAAGAGCAGGACACATGAATTGAGCACCCCGATCCCTAACTATCCTTCCAAAGTAAAGTCTAAATATATCCTTTGGAATGACTTTTAGCAAACACCAAGAGCAGTATAAGTCTTTTTCAAAAGAATCGAATGAGCAACCTTCATCAAGCGATCTACCACACGGCTAAGATGGAATCATGTCCTGCATCGACTGAAGAAAAATCTAATGATGGAATCCATGCTTATGTATTCTAATTGTATATGTGAAATAGGATGCACGTGTCTTGGCGTTTTTGTCATTTCACCTTTGCAAGGCTAAAAGAAATGCTTCTTTGTAGCAGCCACCATGACGGTCTTCACTTAGCTGGGGCGTGTCATGAGCTTTCTTTAGAATCCTCTTATTAAGATCTCTATCTTGAAAAATATACAACCGATTATTGAAGTACAAGCATCCACCTCTAACGTGAATCCATGAATTTTCTTTACTTCTAGGGTTGCCTTTACTTTTGCGGTAAGCAATATGATAATAGGGATAAAGAACTTATCTAATCCAATCTCTTCCTTAATCTCAACGTGCAAGTAAGGAGGCCTTCCTGCCTAATATATCTATGACCGCATTCTCCTTGTCTAACCTATACTTGATTTTAAAACCAAACTCTCGAAGTGTTTGTATTTATCTTCTTTGCGTGATGTTAACATCATTCTGGTTGAAAATTTGCTTTAAAATTTATGATCTATAACCCGAGAAGACAAGCAACTCTACGTCATCACTGTTCCTCTCGTGAGATCTTAGCTATAGCACCAGCGGATTAGTCAAGCAACCCCTCAGCTTATCAAAGTTACTTTGGCACATCGCGCAGACCATTAGAATGGAATGTCCTTCTTGAGAAGCGCCGTCAAAGGAGAAACAATCTTGGCATATGAACATCGAATACCATCTTATCAATCCCAAGAACCATTTGACTTCCTCTATCGTCTTTGGTTCTGGCAAATCGATAGCCGCTTTTGCACCTTGGCGGGATCAGCTAATATACTATCTCTTGACATTATGATCCCGGATATTCAATTTGATGGTAAAGAAGGTACATGCACTCTTCTTAGAGAAAAGTCTGTGCTTCTGGAGGCTTTCGAGGACTTTGAAGAGACACATACTTCACATGCGATCAGCTACATTCTTCGAGCAAACTAGAATTGCATCAATGAAGACCGAGATAAAATCATCCGATGTTCTCTGCTGATGAAGGTTTCTTTTCATTTTCTTTTTGCATTCAACAATTATAGCTAGAAGGGGAATTATTTAATCCCAACAGCATTATCGTGAACTCGTAATGTGCATACCATGTATTAAAATCTATCTTAGGAATATTATGATACGATAACATCCTAAGTTTAAGTCAATCTTTATAAATATCTGGCCTTTATGCGATCAATCTAACAGCACATTCCAGGAGTAAGATGCTTATTCTTAACAGTAAGCCGATTTAACCCTGAATATACAATCTCATAGTCCCATCATTCTTCTTCTGAAAGAGAACGAGCACCACATAGCAAGGGGATACAAATGGGCCAAACAAAGCTCTCCTCAAACAGTTATCTCGATTATTCCCCGAGCTCGGTTGCTTGCGGAATGGCCTTCTTATAAGCTCAAGATTCACTATTGTTGGGCTCCGAGAATGAACTCTTTCTCATGATCCACCTCACGAGTCGAGGGTATTGTAGTTTAATCTATGTCACAGTATATACTCACTTAACCAACATGGTTTCCTTGCAACTCTTTATCTACAGGATGGCTTGCTTCTGCTAGAGTCCCTTCAATAACTTTACTACTTTTACAGGTTACCGGGTGGGAGTTCAACAAACTACTCCAGTTCCTTTCATCTTGTTCACATGAAGATCCATGAAGGAAATGGTGCCTTTGTGATAATATTTGGCTAGGTTCCCATCCAAGAGAAACTGAATTACATCCGTCTTTTGGCAAGTAACTTCCACTACCCAATTCCACTCGCATTGGTCTGCCTTGCTTCTGGTCGATTACTAATTTATGCAACATCCAAGTGAAATGAATGAATGAATGAGCGTTTCTCGAATCAACAAAAAGCTTAAAATTCTTACCTCAAAAATCGGATGGGGTGTAACTTAGTGAGAATCGTTGGTTTCGATCCTGGTGCTCCACTCTATCGAACGAAGTCTACCTCTTCCTTTTTTCTTTGGGGAGTTAGAATGGTAACATCAATCGGTGCGTTGGCACAACCATTTAATATTGGACAGATTCTATGGACGAGTAGTACAACATGTGTGGGGTACATTAAGATGGATCTCGCCAAATTGAAAGTTAATGGTATAGTCTGAGATGGGAGGACATGAAAGCTTACCTCCATCAAAGGTTTTGTCCCCATGGAAGAGAAGATAAATGAGTTTATAGAGTTTTCTCAAGCAAGCAAACTTACGGAGGCGTATTATCAATTGATCTTACGTAAGCCTAGTCCGACATGCTCTTCCGATGAAAGACGAGACCCTTCTCCATGGGTTTGTCAGAAGATTGGATCCTCCCTTGGATAGATTGGTTAAGAATGCGAAACTGTCTTTGTTAGCGACGGGGAAGCAATTAAGATGGTGGTGGCTGAGGATTTTATGCATGTATTTCTTTCTAAGGAGACCGTGTAGTAAAAGGCCTTTTTGCCCCCTCCCAAAGAGAGCTCCATCTAATTCTAGTATGCCAAATTCAAAGAGAAATAGGGGACAAGATTGGAGCCAAGTATGAAAAGCGAGTGGGCACAGTGGACATGATTCTTTCCCTAGAATGCCTTTGGATTTGCAGTTTTAGCTCAGGAAGGAGTATGAAGTGTTTTAGATGCGAGCAGCTACTGGGACATTTTATGAATGGTTGTGCCAACGCACCGATTGATGTTACCATTCTAACTCCACCATAGAACTTGCTTGACAAGTCAAAGGAGGCAAGTTCTAGCCCAGTCTCAGCAACTTCTAATGCCATTATAATAGTAGCTAACCCCAGAGAAAGAAGGAAGAGGTAGACTTCGTTCGATAGAGTGGAGCACCAGGATCGAAACCAACGATTCTCACTAAGTTACACCCCATCCGATTTTTGAGGTAAGAATTTTAAGCTTTTTGTTGATTCGAGAAACGCTCATTCATTCATTCATTTCACTTGGATGTTGCATAAATTAGTAATCGACTAGAAGCAAGGCAGACCAATGCGAGTGGAATTGGGTAGTGGAAGTTACTTGCCAAAAGACGGATGTAATTCAATTTCTCTTGGATGGGAACCTAGCCAAATATTATCACAAAGGCACCATTTCCTTCATGGATCTTCATGTGAACAAGATGAAAGGAACTGGAGTAGTTTGTTGAACTCCCACCCCGTAACCTGTAAAAGTAGTAAAGTTATTGAAGGGACTCCAGCAGAAGCAAGCCATCCTGCAGATAAAGAGTTGCAAGGAAACCATGTTGGTTAAGTGAGTATATACTGCGACGTAGATTTAACTACAATACCCTCGACTCGTGAGGTGGATCATGAGAAAGAGTTCATTCTCGGAGCCCAACAATAGTGAATCTTGAGCTTATAAGAAGGCCATTCCGAAAGCAACTGAGCTCGGGGAATAATCGAGATAACTGTTTGAGGAGAGCTTTGTTTGGCCCATTTGTATCCCCTTGCTATGTGGTGCTCGTTCTCTTTCAGAAAAAGAATGATGGGACTATGAGATTGTATATTCAGGGTTAAATCGGCTTACTGTTAAGAATAAGCATCTTACTCCTGGAATGTGCTGTTAGATTGATCGCATAAAGGCCAGATATTTATAAAGATTGACTTAAACTTAGGATGTTATCGTATCATAATATTCCTAAGATAGATTTTAATACATGGTATGCACATTACGAGTTCACGATAATGCTGTTGGGATTAAATAATTCCCCTTCTAGCTATAATTGTTGAATGCAAAAAGAAAAAGAAAAGAAACCTTCACGGATGATTTTATCTCGGTCTTCATTGATGCAATTCTAGTTTGCTCGAAGAATGTAGCTGATCGCATGTGAAGTATGTGTCTCTTCAAAGTCCTCGAAAGCCTCCAGAAGCACAGACTTTTCTCTAAGAAGAGTGCATGTACCTTCTTTACCATCAAATTGAATATCCGGGATCATAATGTCAAGAGATAGTATATTAGCTGATCCCGCCAAGGTGCAAAAGCGGCTATCGATTTGCCAGAACCAAAGACGATAGAGGAAGTCAAATGGTTCTTGGGATTGATAAGATGGTATCCGATGTTCATATGCCAAGATTGTTTCTCCTTTGACGGCGCTTCTCAAGAAGGACATTCCATTCTAATGGTCTGCGCGATGTGCCAAAGTAACTTTGATAAGCTGAGGGGTTGCTTGACTAATCCGCTGGTGCTATAGCTAAGATCTCACGAGAGGAACAGTGATGACGTAGAGTTGCTTGTCTTCTCGGGTTATAGATCATAAAATTTTAAAGCAAATTTTCAACCAGAATGATGTTAACATCACGCAAAGAAGATAAATACAAACACTTCGAGAGTTTGGTTTTAAAATCAAGTATAGGTTAGACAAGGAGAATGCGGTCATAGATATATTAGGCAGGAAGGCCTCCTTACTTGCACGTTGAGATTAAGGAAGAAATTGGATTAGATAAGTTCTTTATCCCTATTATCATATTGCTTACCGCAAAAGTAAAGGCAACCCTAGAAGTGAAGAAAATTCATGGATTCACGTTAGAGGTGGATGCTTGTACTTCAATAATCGGTTGTATATTTTTCAAGATAGAGATCTTAATAAGAGGATTCTAAAGAAAGCTCGTGACACGCCCCAGCTAAGTGAAGACCGTAATGGTGACTGCTACAACGAAGCATTTCTTTTAGCCTTGCAAAGGTGAAATGACAAAAACGCTAAGACACGTGCATCCTATTTCACATATACAATTAGAATACATAAGCATGGATTCCATCATTAGATTTTTCTTCAGTCGATGCAGGACATGATTCCATCTTAGCCGTGTGGTAGATCGCTTGACGAAGGTTGCTCATTCGATTCTTTTGAAAAAGACTTATACTGCTCTTGGTGTTTGCTAAAAGTCATTCCAAAGGATATATTTAGACTTTACTTTGGTGGAAGGATAGTTAGGGATCGGGGTGCTGAATTCATGTGTCCTGCTCTTGGAATAAATGCTTTGAAGCTGTAGCTCTATAGATTCTGGTACTATCTAGAAATTGATGATTAGGCAGAGAGGGTAATCAAAGACATTCTTCGAGCATTCCATGGAAGGGAACCCAAAAAATGGATGAATTCTCCACATTCGGTATAATTTTATTGCGATGCATCTTATAGTAGATTGTGCAACACCATTGATTTAGTTCAACCCACTGGTCAGAGTGGAAGTCTTGAAGCAAATAGATAAAGTGGATTGTTCAATGCGGACTATAAAAAAGGATATCAAAGCTACTCACGATAGAAAAAAGTAGCGTGTTGATCTCAAGTAGACTACTAGAGAATTTGATGAAGGTGATATGGTCTTCCTTGTTGGTATACGACCCAACCACAGAAAATCCCTCTCCTTGGGAAAAAGTACAAGAAGTTTTTGCCCATATAACATAAACCCTACACAAATATGAGGAAAGTTGGAGATTAAGTTATAGACTGTGCATGAATACGAGGAAAGTTGGAGATTGAGCTCGTGAACTTTTAATCCCTCCTCCATACTTGAAGATCCACAATGTATTTTCATGCGAGCTCATTTGAAGAAAGAAGAAGTATGTTCTAGATCCAAGTCATGTATCGGATGATGAGAAGGTAGGCCTAGATATATGAACACTCATAATGCTCGATGCCATCATCCCTGCCCCCTCTCCAGATCATGCCCACATGATCTAGCTCACACACATCGCTATCACATACGTCAGCATCAGTGTCCATATCATCATGTGCAAATATATGTGTATGTATCATCATGTGCACATGTGTGTGTGATACATCAATATCATCGTATGTGTGTGTAATAGATCATCATGCGTATGGGTTTATATAAGATACATCATCATCATCATCATCAGATCCGTGCATCGATGTAGTCTACAGTATTAAGAACGTAATCATGGCGGCTTAAGAGTGTCAGATACTCGTACAAGTCACCAAAAGAAGACTCATCCCATGAATGCGAACAATGCCGAACCTTCTGTGTCAACGCATTCGAGCACAGAGTGGGTCAACAAAGTTGCCGTATGTGGACCATATATCCTCCTCATCAAAACAACACCTCATATGACTAGGCAACAAACATGCAAGGTCCAACGTCCAACAATGGCATGAGTATGCCATCTCTTCATAGCGTGGAGTCTGTAAATGAGGGTATAGAGGTCCTAAGCCTTGAAGTACTACTAAACGTACGTGTGAAATTGACAAAAGATATGTGAACCATGACACAAAATGGCAACTCATAATATTGATCGTAGAGCGACGATAATAGTGCACGAGTGGCTCTCCCATGATCCGATCGTAAACGGAAAAACAATCAAAACGGTGTCGTCTTGCTCGCGCGATGATGATGCAAAGTCGTACCATGGTGCCCAAATGAAGGGTAAAAGTAATAAGAATCATAACCCATGGTCGTGTGTGAACACTACCCAAAGTGCACAAGCGTGTGAAAAAACGCCACAACCAATGCTCAACACAAGCCCCACACGTGACTCATACAGGGTGCAATCACGTGTGAACAAGACCCACAATAGATCCCTGAAAACACGCTCTCCCCTCACCCCCATGTAACATGCCTAACAATCACTAAAAATATGTGTGATCGATCCTCTAGACCTCAAATCCTCTCCAAATGTGCGTATGCAAAATTTGCACGAAAGCAGCCTCTTTCAATACCAGTGTAGCGAAGGTGTGTACATGTGTGCAAGAAAATAGGATAAGGTTAATGGTGAAGATAACGGGCTAGGCAAATGACCATAGAGTGTGGAGTGAAAGAAGGCTTGAGTGCACAAAGCGTGGGAATCAAATCCTTGTCAAGAGCGCGAATGGATCCAAACCCTAGAATAGGTACCTCCTTTATTTTCCTCCCCTTTTTTCTTTTACTCAAAACTTTCTTCTCGTGCCACCAACCTCTAAGAGGCCCTAACAGTGCCTATTCTAGCCTAAAACCAAAACTTACAGTATCTTACCCAGTTTCGCTTTCAGATAAAGCAGCAAATCGGATGGTGAGACCCTATCTATCTGGAGTCCCTGAGCTGTCTCTAGAGGATGACACGATAGCCTTTGCCTTCAAGCACCTTCATTACGCAGATTGAGTCATCTCGGCTCGATAATTGGAGAGCCTCTACATTCTGAGTACTACTGAATGATCGGCGGAGGTACACGTGTGCTTAGGATAGTCAGTAGATCATGGCACACCACCTATAGTCGGCATGAGCGGTTGGCAGAGAACATTGCCTTTGCCATGATCCTTAGTGAACTGCCTGTTACAAGAGGGATAGTTCTCTAAGCACCACCTCGACGAGACCTTAGTGTTCATAGATTGATGTGTACGACTCTGGGGCATTATATTCCTTGATACAAGATCTCGATTTGCTGGCCGAGCCTACGACGGTCTTTTGTTTTAGAATAATCATGAGGGATGGATGATGTCATATCTAGAATTAAGGCATTGGATAAGGATGTCAAGGAAGCACTTCGTATATGGGTCACAACTACCATAGCCATTTCGAGGCAAGGGTAAAAACCTTGGAGAGAGGGAGTGTTAAATTGTGTAAGATTCCTCCCCCAACCCCCTTTTTGATGTCTAGTATCTTCCCCTGTAATCAACCCTCTTCAGAAATATAAAGACCTTGTTTCTATCTGTTTTAGCCTAGAGAGAGAAAAATATTCTAGAGAGAGAATATTCAAATTTTGAATATTTTTTGATGGAAAAATATCTCTTATAATTCAGATGAGTTCCCCTGAAATAGAAATTCAAAAAGAATTTTCCAATGTGCAATTGGAATTAATTGGAAATAGGTATAAAGAACCTTAGTCTAAGGGTCTAGATTTTCAGAAATCTTTAGACTATGGTCCAATTAAGGTTCCTATGGGCCAATAGCATCAATCCATGTGTAGGGAAGAGATAAATCCAAATTTGTAAAAAAGAAGATACCCAAAAATGAGTAAATGCTCACATAAGGTGAAGAGTTGAAAATGTACAAGGTTTATTAGTAAAAAACTATGAGCAATATTAAAAATATGAGATATTTTGGGTATCCAAAAATGAGTAAATGCTCACATAAGATGAAGAGTTGAAAATGTACAAGGTTTATTAGTAAAAAACTATGAGCAATATTAAAATGATGCCATAATGACACATATGTAAGGAAGGGGAATTCTTTAAAGGAGGTGCATATTTCACATAAGATGAAGAGTTGAAAATGTACAAGGTTTATTAGTAAAAAACTATGAGCAATATTAAAATGATTCCATTATGACACATATGTAAGGAAGGGGAATTCTTTAAAGGAGGTGCATATTTCACATAAGATGAAGAGTTGAAAATGTACAAGGTTTATTAGTAAAAAAAAACTATGAGCAATATTAAAATGATTCCATTATGACACATATGTAAGGAAGGGGAGTTCTTTAAAGGAGGTGCATATTTCACATGCTTGAATGAGTTTTAAACTCATAAAAATTGAGATATTTCATCTCTCCTCTCTCCTCATTCAAGTCTAGTTCCAAAAAGTTAGCTTAACTGACCTAAAAATGGTCAAATATTGACCAAACTGATTTAGAAAATTCTAGAATCAGTTTGTTTGGTTAGGAGCTCAATTTTTCCTATAAATAGAAGCCTCCCCCTTGTTGAAAAATATATAGTGTTTATGCATCGTTACTCTACTCCACCTAAGCCAAGAACTGTGAATTCATTTAATAATTCACTAGTTTTTGGAGCTTCCCTCTTTCTTCAATCCCCATTAGTGGCTCCATCAACATACTTAACCAATTGATTGGTTGGGGGCCTCTACCGTGAACAAAGAATCAAGCAAGTTGTAAGGTAATTAGTGAATATTGATCTTTCTATAATTTCTCAATGTTTCTCTCTTCTCAACCCCTCTCAAGCTTGAGAAGTTTAATTGGTATGGTTTTTTTTAAAATACTATTGAAGTTTGAATAGTAGTGAAGAGTTACATAAGTTAATAAATGCTATTGAAGTTAATTTTCATTTATGTTTAAATTCTAATGATTTTTATGTAAATTCTCTCTCTCACTCAAGAAATGGTCATACTCATGACCCGTTCTCAATCCAAATCAAGCTTTTCATAAAGCTTTTCCTTAACCCAAGATTAAGCTATGCTTGAGGCCAATTTAATGGCTTTTTTCTATGCTTTTAGTTTATACATATTGATGATTCAATCCACTATAGATTAATGATCCAATTAGAGATCATTTTAATTATTTCCTTAATGATAAGCTTTATCCCTTAGAAAAAATTGAGATTTATCAGTCATAGCAGCGGAGCTATGGCAAAGTTTTTATAAAAATTATGCATAAAATAATTTCATTGAAAGCATAAAAAGAGGACTTCCTACCATATTCTAGGAATTATCATCCTAGATTAATTGAAAGAATTTCATTATAATCATGGAGAAATTGAATTTTAATATCATGCATAAAGGATAATTTTTTTATATCAAAAGTGTTACTTTTATCATTTTTAATTTTCATGCATAGAAGTATGCATAAAGGAAAAAATTTTCTATCAAAAGTGTTACTTTTATCATTTTTTAATTTTTCATGCATAGAAGTATGCATAAAAAAATTTTTTATATCAAAAGTGATACTTTTATCATTTTTAATTTTCATGCATAGAAGTATGCATAAAGGATAATTTTTTTATATTAAAAGTGTTATTTTTATCATTTTTAATTTTCATGCATAGAAGGATGCATAAAGGAAATTTTTTTATATCAAAAGTGTTACTTTTATCATTTTCATGCATAGAAGTATGCATAAAGGATAATTTTTTTATATCAAAAGTGTTACTTTTATCATATTGGATTTCATGCATAGAGATATGCATAAAAGTTGAATATTTTATTATAAAAGTGTTACTTTTAGCATAATTGAATTTCATGCATAGAGGTATGCATAAAAGATATGGGAAGTGATAAGATATGATAAGATGCATGTGGATGTGGATGTGGATGTATGAATGTGGATGTATGGATGTGAATGTGGATGTGGATGTGGATGTATGAATGTGGATGTATGGATGTGGATGTGGATGTATGAATGTGGATGTATGGATGTGAATGTGGATGTGGATGTGGATGTATGGATGTATGAATGTGGATGTATGGATGTGAATGAGGATGTAGATGTGGATGCATGGATGTAAATGTGGATGTGGATGTATGGATGTATGCATGTAGATGTGGATGCATGAATGTGGATGTATGGATGTGAATGAGGATATAGATGTGGATGTATGGATGTGAATGTGCATGTAGATATGGATGTATATATGTGAATGGGAATGTGGATGTGGATGTATGTATGCATGTGGATGTGGATATAGATGTGGACGTATGGATGTGAATGAGGATATAGATGTGGATGTATGGATGTGAATGTGCATGTAGATATAGATGTATATATGTGAATGGGAATGTGGATGTGGATGTATGTATGCATGTGGATGTGGATATGGATGTGTATGTATGAATGTGGATATGGGATGTGGATGTATAAATGAGGATGTGAAAATGGAGATAAGCATGTAGATGTGGATGTATGGATGTGAATGTGGATGTGGATGTGGGTGTATGAATGTGGTTGTATGGATGTGAATGAGGATGTGGATGTGGATGCATGGATGTAAATGTGGATGTGTATGTATGGATGTAGGCATGTAGATGTGGATGCATGAATGTGGATGTATGGATGTGAATGAGGATATAGATGTGGATGTATGGATGTGAATGTGCATGTAGATATGGATGTATAGATGTGAATGAGAATGTGGATGTGGATGTGGATGTATGTATGTATGTATGTGGATGTGGATGTATGAATGAGGACGTGATAATGAATGTATGCATGTGGATGTGGATATGGATGTGTATGTATGAATGCGGATATGGATGTGGATATGGATGTGTATGTATGAATGTGGATATGGGATGTGGATGTATAAATGAGGATGTGAAAATGGAGATAAGCATGTAGATGTGGATGTATGGATGTGAATGTGGATGTGGATGTGGATGTATGGATGTGGATATGGATGTGAATATATGATATGTGATGTGAAGGAATCTGAAGTGAAGAGATGGAAAATGATATGATTGGATGAGTACACATATAAATGAAATGTGGAATAAGTAATGTGGATTGCATGAGGGATAATGTGGAAAAATGAGAGTTAATATAGAAATTGTATTTGTAAACTGTTTGTAAATGCTGTTTGTAAATGGCTGTTTTATGTCAAGAATGCTGGGAAAGCATTTTGACCGTCTGTGATTAAGGTCGTGGAGACCTAACTGATAAAGTTGCAACTGCTGACGGAGAGTCAATGGAGGACGTCTCGCGTAGCAAGGTCGGCCGAGGTCTTGACCAGCCTCGGTTCGATTAAAATGGTGAGCTTCCGGTACGGTGGATGAGGGACCAAGGAAGCGGCCTATGAGTGAAGCGCTAGGTCACCTGCGAAGGATCCTAGAGGGTGCTGACCATACGGTGCTCGGGCTCTGGGTCGCCCAGGATACCCACGCGTGCGTCGAGGAAGATATTGGAACAAGGAGTAAGAGTTGTTTTCTGGAACCGGGCATGGATCTGGTTGACTGACCTTGCTGGTCCTCAACGGATGAGTCCATGGCTCTTTTATATGGATCTGTTGGTTGATCTTGCTGATCTTCAACGAGAGTCCATCTTGATAAGTGATTATATTGTTGAGTATTATGGGCTAGGAACTATTGAAACGGCCCCTGTGTGGACAGGTGGTGAGCGTTCTAGTTGCCAATGATGCCATAGATACTCTGATGAAGGAATGATGGGAAATTATGAATCAACTGGATAATTTGGGAGATTGTGATCAGTGGTACTATGGTTTCATTAAAGGATTGTTTTAAAGTTAGCTGATGCTAAGAAAAAGGCAATTTTCATATTGGGTGTGTAAGTGGTGTGGCTAGTTTTATGTTTGCATGAAATTCCGGCTAGGGGGCCTTGGAACTCTTTTCCTTGGTACCCGGGACAAAACCTAACCAAATTCCAAATTGGATCCCATCACTACAGTGGTTGGGCGGTTGGCTAACCCATGGGATCGGATGGGGTTAGGCTGGACTGATGGATCCGTAAATCGAGACTCAATTTCTGTTATTACGATAGATAAAGTAAATCCCGGATAGTAATTGTTCTATGGATAGGAATCAACGGCTGTGCCTCCTTGGTGGGGAAAAAAGCGTTGATCCCAATGATCCAAGTGCAAGTTTCTTCCTTGATCTGACCAAGTATCTTTATAGATGCAATCGGTTCTGTTTGATCAGTAAGAGTTTTGACTACGTTAGAGTAAAAATTATCCTGGTGGAATCGCCCGTGCTTTCCGGATAAGGGAAGTTTTTCCGGGTCTGGTTTTGGAAAAACCGACGGATTAGTCTTTTGTCCGGATATCCGTGGACGAGGCCCCGAGTGTGGGACCCTGCCTCGCGCAAGAAGTGCTACTTCCGCTGCTAGTACCCCGAATCCGTTGCGCGGTGGGAACAGGGATCTCACAGTTGGTATCAGAGCATTTGGTTAATAAAGATCAACTGAGAACCCAAATATGTCAAAAATTTATCAAGAAGCACAAAAAAAGGTTGTAATTGTGTGATATAATTCATACAATTTGATATTCAAACTGAAATTCATAATTTGGTAATTGGGTCTTCAGATGGAAGTACCGCAATTATATAGAATCCTTGACTTGCTTGAGGCCTAGACATGATGGTATTTACCTTATAATTCCAAGGGCCGTGACTATCCGTATATACCGAGAGTATAACTGCAGCTCTTTACTGACAGTATATACAAGTAAATCTAAGACTTGAAATTATAAGCGTTAATGCTATCCAGATGATGAATTCGAATGTGGTTGATATGATTTTTAATTCTGTTTGAGAACTGATGAAATTGATTTGGATTCTGATTGAAAATGATGATTTCTGAAATTTGGTTGAAATGTAATAAGCTGAACGAAACCACAATGAGGATGAATGGGACGAGTCCCTGTGATGATATTCATAACTGGAATGATGATAGTGATTTCACCAAATCACTATGAGATTAGTGGATTGTGCTGTCAAAGTGCTACTGTTAACACTTGACTCGGTATATCAAGTTAAGGGATGACAAATTGAAAACTTGCTTGACTGAAATTCCCGTGGAGGAATGTTCAGAAAAAGAAAAATTTTCGATCTGATGGACCATTATCGTGTTAAAGATATGAATGATATGATCTGAAATGAATTGTTATTTAATGATGAGTTCTATATAAGGGATATTTATCCCCGTATTCTGTTGGGTTGACCAGAATATAAGGAACCCTAGAATAAATTGGATCTTAAGAAAAAGAGTTGTCCTCTACTTGGCGAGATGAGGACATCTCGCACTTTTTTAAGTGGGGTAGAATGTAAGATTCCTCCCCAGCCTTAGAGGTATACAGGAGTAAGAATCTCCCTTTCTGATCTTATAATTATTCTCTCTCTAAAATAAAAGAAAGATTCTATTTAAAAAAGGAAGAACCTTTTTTCTGAATACTTCTCAAGAGTCCCACCTGTTTTAAGGATTCAGAACAACGAGTTCAGAAGTGAGAATCGATGTTTTGGATATCAAGGTTTTGGTCTCGAGTACGGCCCAAAAGAAGTTCTTTATCTCTTGGGAAGTATAAGAAGTTATCTCCCAGATATTGTGGACCAAAGAAAGTAGGTGATTTAGCTTACGAACTTCTTTTATCTCCTCATCTCAAAGTTCTGAATGCCTTCTATAGAAAAATGTGCCAAACCCAAATCATGGAAAGACGGTAAAACTTCAGTGGCAAGTTACCGTTGGCTTCTAAGTTACGCTAGCTCCTTCCTTTATATAAGTTGTAACTTTTACTTGTCGTTCACAGTAATCTTACTTCCATCGATCTTTAATCTCCTTCATGGCTTGGCAACAAGAATTAGTTTTATCCATGATGATTTCTCACCTTCAAGACACAAGGGAGTCTGTGAAGAAAGATTTTATAGAGCAGTATGCGCGCTCACTTTTCCCTCACTTGGGAACTTCTGTAGCGCAGACAAAATGGCGGACCTATCAAGACATAACTAGGGTAACACCCTGGGGTCAGCAGCACTTTCGTAACAATGTCCGCTTGGCCATGGTTATTGAAGCTTTGGGTTTGGGTCCCCGATACTACTGCGTCATGAGATCAAGGCATCCTGGGTTTTCTGAGCGGGTCTTCTTACTGGCGTGTTTTCTTCCTCATGAGAAGATATGCCTTTACCCCGTTTTTGGCTTGCCTCTCAGAGGTCCTTTTGTTAGAACACCTCATACCACTGAGATAGGCGCAGCAATAACCCACAGAATCATTCCCATAGATGAGTTACCTTATACTTGTGCAGCTTGTGGGGACTGCTTTTATGACCATATGATGGACGGGCTTATGGAAGTGTAAAGAGTTCCTCTATCTTTACTGTATAAGTTCCGAGAATGAATAAAGTTTAAATTTTGTTCGTATTTTGAATCTTGCTCTCTTTAAGACTTATCTTGGTGGTTAATCTTGATTAAAATTTTTCTCTAAGTCTCATATTCGTGAATCTTCCAAAATTATCACAAGTTGCGAGATGAGGACATCTCGCGTTTTTTTAAGTGGGGTAGAATGTAAGATTCCTCCCCCAACCCCCTTTTTGATGTCTAGTATCTTCCCCTGTAATCAACCCTCTTCAGAAATATAAAGACCTTGTTTCTATCTGTTTTAGCCTAGGGAGAGAAAAATATTCTAGAGAGAGAATATTCAGATTTTGAATATTTTTGGATAGAAAAATATCTCTTATAATTCAGATGAGTTCCCCTGAAATAGAAATTCAAAAAGAATTTTCCAATGTGCAATTGGAACTAATTGGAAATAGGTATAAAGAACCTTAGTCTAAGGGTCTAGATTTTCAGAAATCTTTAGACTATGGTCCAATTAAGGTTCCTATGGGCCAATAGCATCAATCCATGTGTAGGGAAGAGATAAATCCAAATTTGTAAAAAAGAAGATACCCAAAAATGAGTAAATGCTCACATAAGGTGAAGAGTTGAAAATGTACAAGGTTTATTAGTAAAAAACTATGAGCAATATTAAAAATATGAGATATTTTGGGTATCCAAAAATGAGTAAATGCTCACATAAGATGAAGAGTTGAAAATGTACAAGGTTTATTAGTAAAAAACTATGAGCAATATTAAAATGATGCCATTATGACACATATGTAAGGAAGGGGAATTCTTTAAAGGAGGTGCATATTTCACATAAGATGAAGAGTTGAAAATGTACAAGGTTTATTAGTAAAAAACTATGAGCAATATTAAAATGATTCCATTATGACACATATGTAAGGAAGGGGAATTCTTTAAAGGAGGTGCATATTTCACATAAGATGAAGAGTTGAAAATGTACAAGGTTTATTAGTAAAAAAAAACTATGAGCAATATTAAAATGATTCCATTATGACACATATGTAAGGAAGGGGAGTTCTTTAAAGGAGGTGCATATTTCACATGCTTGAATGAGTTTTAAACTCATAAAAATTGAGATATTTCATCTCTCCTCTCTCCTCATTCAAGTCTAGTTCCAAAAAGTTAGCTTAACTGACCTAAAAATGGTCAAATATTGACCAAACTGATTTAGAAAATTCTAGAATCAGTTTGTTTGGTTAGGAGCTCAATTTTTCCTATAAATAGAAGCCTCCCCCTTGTTGAAAAATAGTTAGTGTTTATGCATCGTTACTCTACTCCACCTAAGCCAAGAACTGTGAATTCATTTAATAATTCACTAGTTTTTGGAGCTTCCCTCTTTCTTCAATCCCCATTAGTGGCTCCATCAACATACTTAACCAATTGATTGGTTGGGGGCCTCTACCGTGAACAAAGAATCAAGCAAGTTGTAAGGTAATTAGTGAATATTGATCTTTCTATAATTTCTCAATGTTTCTCTCTTCTCAACCCCTCTCAAGCTTGAGAAGTTTAATTGGTATGGTTTTTTTTAAAATACTATTGAAGTTTGAATAGTAGTGAAGAGTTACATAAGTTAATAAATGCTATTGAAGTTAATTTTCATTTATGTTTAAATTCTAATGATTTTTATGTAAATTCTCTCTCTCACTCAAGAAATGGTCATACTCATGACCCGTTCTCAATCCAAATCAAGCTTTTCATAAAGCTTTTCCTTAACCCAAGATTAAGCTATGCTTGAGGCCAATTTAATGGCTTTTTTCTATGCTTTTAGTTTATACATATTGATGATTCAATCCACTATAGATTAATGATCCAATTAGAGATCATTTTAATTATTTCCTTAATGATAAGCTTTATCCCTTAGAAAAAATTGAGATTTATCAGTCATAGCAGCGGAGCTATGGCAAAATTTTTATTAAAATTATGCATAAAATAATTTTATTCAAAGCATAAAAAGAGGACTTCCTACCATATTCTAGGAATTATCATCCTAGATTAATTGAAAGAATTTCATTATAATCATGGAGAAGTTGAATTTTAATATCATGCATAAAGGATAATTTTTTTATATCAAAAGTGTTACTTTTATCATTTTTAATTTTCATGCATAGAAGTATGCATAAAGGAAAAATTTTTATATCAAAAGTGTTACTTTTATCATTTTTTAATTTTTCATGCATAGAAGTATGCATAAAAAAAAATTATATCAAAAGTGATACTTTTATCATTTTTAATTTTCATGCATAGAAGTATGCATAAAGGATAATTTTTTTATATTAAAAGTGTTATTTTTATCATTTTTAATTTTCATGCATAGAAGGATGCATAAAGGAAAATTTTTTATATCAAAAGTGTTACTTTTATCATTTTCATGCATAGAAGTATGCATAAAGGATAATTTTTTTATATCAAAAGTGTTACTTTTATCATATTGGCTTTCATGCATAGAGGTATGCATAAAAGTTGAATATTTTATTATAAAAGTGTTACTTTTAGCATAATTGAATTTCATGCATAGAGGTATGCATAAAAGATATGGGAAGTGATAAGATATGATAAGATGCATGTGGATGTGGATGTGGATGTATGAATGTGGATGTATGGATGTGAATGTGGATGTGGATGTGGATGTATGAATGTGGATGTATGGATGTGGATGTGGATGTATGAATGTGGATGTATGGATGTGAATGTGGATGTGGATGTGGATGTATGAATGTGGATGTATGGATGTATGAATGTGGATGTATGGATGTGAATGAGGATGTAGATGTGGATGCATGGATGTAAATGTGGATGTGGATGTATGGATGTATGCATGTAGATGTGGATGCATGAATGTGGATGTATGGATGTGAATGAGGATAAAGATGTGGATGTATGGATGTGAATGTGCATGTAGATATGGATGTATATATGTGAATGGGAATGTGGATGTGGATGTATGTATGCATGTGGATGTGGATATGGATGTGTATGTATGAATGTGGATATGGGATGTGGATGTATAAATGAGGATGTGAAAATGGAGATAAGCATGTAGATGTGGATGCATGAATGTGGATGTATGGATGTGAATGAGGATATAGATGTGGATGTATGGATGTGAATGTGCATGTAGATATGGATGTATATATGTGAATGGGAATGTGGATGTGGATGTATGTATGCATGTGGATGTGGATATAGATGTGGATGTATGGATGTGAATGAGGATATAGATGTGGATGTATGGATGTGAATGTGCATGTAGATATAGATGTATATATGTGAATGGGAATGTGGATGTGGATGTATGTATGCATGTGGATGTGGATATGGATGTGTATGTATGAATATGGATATGGGATGTGGATGTATAAATGAGGATGTGAAAATGGAGATAAGCATGTAGATGTGGATGTATGGATGTGAATGTGGATGTGGATGTGGGTGTATGAATGTGGATGTATGGATGTGAATGAGGATGTGGATGTGGATGCATGGATGTAAATGTGGATGTGTATGTATGGATGTAGGCATGTAGATGTGGATGCATGAATGTGGATGTATGGATGTGAATGAGGATATAGATGTGGATGTATGGATGTGAATGTGCATGTAGATATGGATGTATAGATGTGAATGAGAATGTGGATGTGGATGTGGATGTATGTATGTATGTATGTGGATGTGGATCTATGAATGAGGACGTGATAATGAATGTATGCATGTGGATGTGGATATGGATGTGTATGTATGAATGCGGATATGGATGTGGATATGGATGTGTATGTATGAATGTGGATATGGGATGTGGATGTATAAATGAGGATGTGAAAATGGAGATAAGCATGTAGATGTGGATGTATGGATGTGAATGTGGATGTGGATGTGGATGTATGGATGTAGATATGGATGTGAATATATGATATGTGATGTGAAGGAATCTGAAGTGAAGAGATGGAAAATGATATGATTGGATGAGTACACATATAAATGAAATGTGGAATAAGTAATGTGGATTGCATGAGGGATAATGTGGAAAAATGAGAGTTAATATAGAAATTGTATTTGTAAACTGTTTGTAAATGCTGTTTGTAAATGGCTGTTTTATGTCAAGAATGCTGGGAAAGCATTTTGACCGTCTGTGATTAAGGTCGTGGAGACCTAACTGATAAAGTTGCAACTGCTGACGGAGAGTCAATGGAGGACGTCTCGCGTAGCAAGGTCGGCCGAGGTCTTGACCAGCCTCGGTTCGATTAAAATGGTGAGCTTCCGGTACGGTGGATGAGGGACCAAGGAAGCGGCCTATGAGTGAAGCGCTAGGTCACCTGCGAAGGATCCTAGAGGGTGCTGACCATACGGTGCTCGGGCTCTGGGTCGCCCAGGATACCCACGCGTGCGTCGAGGAAGATATTGGAACAAGGAGTAAGAGTTGTTTTCTGGAACCGGGCATGGATCTGGTTGACTGACCTTGCTGGTCCTCAACGGATGAGTCCATGGCTCTTTTATATGGATCTGTTGGTTGATCTTGCTGATCTTCAACGAGAGTCCATCTTGATAAGTGATTATATTGTTGAGTATTATGGGCTAGGAACTATTGAAACGGCCCCTGTGTGGACAGGTGGTGAGCGTTCTAGTTGCCAATGATGCCATAGATACTCTGATGAAGGAATGATGGGAAATTATGAATCAACTGGATAATTTGGGAGATTGTGATCAGTGGTACTATGGTTTCATTAAAGGATTGTTTTAAAGTTAGCTGATGCTAAGAAAAAGGCAATTTTCATATTGGGTGTGTAAGTGGTGTGGCTAGTTTTATGTTTGCATGAAATTCCGGCTAGGGGGCCTTGGAACTCTTTTCCTTGGTACCCGGGACAAAACCTAACCAAATTCCAAATTGGATCCCATCACTACAGTGGTTGGGCGGTTGGCTAACCCATGGGATCGGATGGGGTTAGGCTGGACTGATGGATCCGTAAATCGAGACTCAATTTCTGTTATTACGATAGATAAAGTAAATCCCGGATAGTAATTGTTCTATGGATAGGAATCAACGGCTGTGCCTCCTTGGTGGGGAAAAAAGCGTTGATCCCAATGATCCAAGTACAAGTTTCTTCCTTGATCTGACCAAGTATCTTTATAGATGCAATCGGTTCTGTTTGATCAGTAAGAGTTTTGACTACGTTAGAGTAAAAATTATCCTGGTGGAATCGCCCGTGCTTTCCGGATAAGGGAAGTTTTTCCGGGTCTGGTTTTGGAAAAACCGACGGATTAGTCTTTTGTCCGGATATCCGTGGACGAGGCCCCGAGTGTGGGACCCTGCCTCGCGCAAGAAGTGCTACTTCCGCTGCTAGTACCCCGAATCCGTTGCGCGGTGGGAACAGGGATCTCACAAATTGGACAGATTCTATAGACGAGTAGTACAACATGTGCGGGGTACAGTAAGATGGATCTCGCCAAATTGAAAGTTAATGGTATAGTCTGAGATGGGAGGACATGAAAGCTTACCTCCATCAAAGGTTTTGTCCCCATGGAAGAGAAGATAAATGAGTTTATAGAGTTTTCTCAAGCAGGCAAACTTACGGAGGCGTATTATCAATTGATCTTACGTAAGCCTAGTCCGACATGCTCTTCCGATGGAAGACGAGACCCTTCTCCATGGGTTTGTCAGAAGATTGGATCCTCCCTCCTTGGATAGATTGGTTAAGAATGCGAAACTGTCTTTGTTAGCGGCGGGGAAGCAATTAAGATGGTGGTGGCTGAGGATTTTATGCATGTATTTCTTTCTAAGGAGACCGTGTAGTAAAAGGCCTTTTTGCCCCCTCCCAAAGAGAGCTCCATCTAATTCTAGTATGCCAAATTCAAAGAGAAACAGGGGACAAGATTGGAGCCAAGTATGAAAAGCGAGTGGGCACAGTGGACATGATTCTTTCCCTAGAATGCCTTTGGATTTGCAGTTTTAGCTCAGGAAGGAGTATGAAGTGTTTTAGATGCGAGCAGCTACTGGGACATTTTATGAATGGTTGTGCCAACGCACCGATTGATGTTACCATTCTAACTCCACCATAGAACTTGCTTGACAAGTCAAAGGAGGCAAGTTCTAGCCCAGTCTCAGCAACTTCTAATGCCATTATAATAGTAGCTAACCCCAGAGAAAGAAGGAAGAGGTAGACTTCGTTCGATAGAGTGGAGCACCAGGATCGAAACCAACGATTCTCACTAAGTTACACCCCATTCAATTTTTGAGGTAAGAATTTTAAGCTTTTTGTTGATTCGAGAAACGCTCATTCATTCATTCATTTCACTTGGATGTTGCATAAATTAGTAATCGACCAGAAGCAAGGCAGACCAATGCGAGTGGAATTGGGTAGTGGAAGTTACTTGCCAAAAGACGGATGTAATTCAGTTTCTCTTGGATGGGAACCTAGCCAAATATTATCACAAAGGCACCATTTCCTTCATGGATCTTCATGTGAACAAGATGAAAGGAACTGGAGTAGTTTGTTGAACTCCCACCCCGTAACCTGTAAAAGTAGTAAAGTTATTGAAGGGACTCCAGCAGAAGCAAGCCATCCTGCAGATAAAGAGTTGCAAGGAAACCATGTTGGTTAAGTGAGTATATACTGTGACGTAGATTTAACTACAATACCCTCGACTCGTGAGGTGGATCATGAGAAAGAGTTCATTCTCGGAGCCCAACAATAGTGAATCTTGAGCTTATAAGAAGGCCATTCCGAAAGCAACCGAGCTCGGGGAATAATCGAGATAACTGTTTGAGGAGAGCTTTGTTTGGCCCATTTGTATCCCCTTGCTATGTGGTGCTCGTTCTCTTTCAGAAGAAGAATGATGGGACTATGAGATTGTATATTCAGGGTTAAATCGGCTTACTGTTAAGAATAAGCATCTTACTCCTGGAATGTGCTGTTAGATTGATCGCATAAAGGCCAGATATTTATAAAGATTGACTTAAACTTAGGATGTTATCGAATCATAATATTCCTAAGATAGATTTTAATACATGGTATGCACATTACGAGTTCACGATAATGCTGTTGGGATTAAATAATTCCCCTTCTAGCTATAATTGTTGAATGCAAAAAGAAAAAGAAAAGAAACCTTCGGATGATTTTATCTCGGTCTTCATTGATGCAATTCTAGTTTGCTCGAAGAATGTAGCTGATCGCATGTGAAGTATGTGTCTCTTCAAAGTCCTCGAAAGCCTCCAGAAGCACAGACTTTTCTCTAAGAAGAGTGCATGTACCTTCTTTACCATCAAATTGAATATCCGGGATCATAATGTCAAGAGATAGTATATTAGCTGATCCCGCCAAGGTGCAAAAGCGGCTATCGATTTGCCAGAACCAAAGACGATAGAGGAAGTCAAATGGTTCTTGGGATTGATAAGATGGTATCCGATGTTCATATGCCAAGATTGTTTCTCCTTTGACGGCGCTTCTCAAGAAGGACATTCCATTCTAATGGTCTGCGCGATGTGCCAAAGTAACTTTGATAAGCTGAGGGGTTGCTTGACTAATCCGCTGGTGCTATAGCTAAGATCTCACGAGAGGAACAGTGATGACGTAGAGTTGCTTGTCTTCTCGGGTTATAGATCATAAAATTTTAAAGCAAATTTTCAACCAGAATGATGTTAACATCACGCAAAGAAGATAAATACAAACACTTCGAGAGTTTGGTTTTAAAATCAAGTATAGATTAGACAAGGAGAATGCGGTCATAGATATATTAGGCAGGAAGGCCTCCTTACTTGCACGTTGAGATTAAGGAAGAGATTGGATTAGATAAGTTCTTTATCCCTATTATCATATTGCTTACCGCAAAAGTAAAGGCAACCCTAGAAGTGAAGAAAATTCATGGATTCACGTTAGAGGTGGATGCTTGTACTTCAATAATCGGTTGTATATTTTTCAAGATAGAGATCTTAATAAGAGGATTCTAAAGAAAGCTTGTGACACGCCCCAGCTAAGTGAAGACCGTCATGGTGGCTGCTACAAAGAAGCATTTCTTTTAGCCTTGCAAAGGTGAAATAACAAAAACGCCAAGACACGTGCATCCTATTTCACATATACAATTAGAATACATAAGCATGGATTCCATCATTAGATTTTTCTTCAGTCGATGCAGGACATGATTCCATCTTAGCCGTGTGGTAGATCGCTTGACGAAGGTTGCTCATTCGATTCTTTTGAAAAAGACTTATACTGCTCTTGGTGTTTGCTAAAAGTCATTCCAAAGGATATATTTAGACTTTACTTTGGAAGGATAGTTAGGGATCGGGGTGCTGAATTCATGTGTGCTGCTCTTGGAATAAATGCTTTGAAGCTGTAGCTCTATAGATTTTGGTACTATCTAGAAATTGATAATGAGGCAGAGAGGGTAATCAAAGACATTCTTCGAGCATTCCATGGAAGGGAACCCAAAAAATGGATGAATTCTCCACATTCGGTATAATTTTATTGCGATGCATCTTATAGTAGATTGTGCAACACCATTGATTTAGTTCAACCCACTGGTCAGAGTGGAAGTCTTGAAGCAAATAGATAAAGTGGATTGTTCAATGCGGACTATAAAAAAGGATATCAAAGCTACTCACGATAGAAAAAAGTAGCGTGTTGATCTCAAGTAGACTACTAGAGAATTTGATGAAGGTGATATGGTCTTCCTTGTTGGTATACGACCCAACCACAGAAAATCCCTCTCCTTGGGGAAAAGTACAAGAAGTTTTTGCCCATATAACATAAACCCTACACAAATATGAGGAAAGTTGGAGATTAAGTTATAGACTGTGCATGAATACGAGGAAAGTTGGAGATTGAGCTCGTGAACTTTTAATCCCTCCTCCATACTTGAAGATCCACAATGTATTTTCATGCGAGCTCATTTGAAGAAAGAAGAAGTATGTTCTAGATCCAAGTCATGTATTGGATGATGAGAAGGTAGGCCTAGATATATGAACACTCATAATGCTCGATGCCATCATCCCTGCCCCCTCTCCAGATCATGCCCACATGATCTAGCTCACACACATCGCTATCACATACGTCAGCATCAGTGTCCATATCATCATGTGCAAATATATGTGTATGTATCATCATGTGCACATGTGTGTGTGATACATCAATATCATCGTATGTGTGTGTAATAGATCATCATGCGTATGGGTTTATATAAGATACATCATCATCATCATCATCAGATCCGTGCATTGATGTAGTCTACAGTATTAAGTACGTAATCATGGCGGCTTAAGAGTGTCAGACACTCGTACAAGTCACCAAAAGAAGACTCATCCCATGAATGCGAACAATGCCGAACCTTCTATGTCAACGCATTCGAGCACAGAGTGGGTCAACAAAGTTGCCGTATGTGGACCATATATCCTCCTCATCAAAACAACACCTCATATGACTAGGCAACAAACATACAAGCTCCAACGTCCAACAATGGCATGAGTATGCCATCTCTTCATAGCGTGGAGTCTGTAAATGAGGGTATAGAGGTCCTAAGCCTTGAAGTACTACTAAACGTACGTGTGAAATTGACAAAAGATATGTGAACCATGACACAAAATGGCAACTCATAATATCGATCGTAGAGCGACGATAATAGTGCACGAGCGGCTCTCCCATGATCCGATCGTAAACGAAAAAACAATCAAAACGATGTCGTCTTGCTCGCGCGATGATGATGCAAAGTCGTACCATGGTGCCCAACTGAAGGGTAAAAGTAATAAGAATCATAACCCATGGTCGTGTGTGAACACTACCCAAAGTGCACAAGCGTGTGAAAAAACGCCACAACCAATGCTCAACACAAGCCCCACACGTGACTCATACAGGGTGCAATCACGTGTGAACAAGACCCACAATAGATCCCTGAAAACACGCTCTCCCCTCACCCCCATGTAACATGCCTAACAATCACTAAAAATATGTGTGATCGATCCTCTAGACCTCAAATCCTCTCCAAATGTGCGTATGCAAAATTTGCACGAAAGCAGCCTCTTTCAATACCAGTGTAGCGAAGGTGTGTACATGTGTGCAAGAAAATAGGATAAGGTTAATGGTGAAGATAACAGGCTAGGCAAATGACCATAGAGTGTGGAGTGAAAGAAGGCTTGAGTGCACAAAGCGTGGGAATCAAATCCTTGTCAAGAGCGCGAATGGATCCAAACCCTAGAATAGGTACCTCCTTTATTTTCCTCCCCTTTTTTCTTTTACTCAAAACTTTCTTCTCGTGCCACCAACCTCTAAGAGGCCCTAACGGTGCCTATTCTAGCCTAAAACCAAAACTTACAGTATCTTATCCAGTTTCGCTTTCAGATAAAGCAGCAAATCGGATGGTGAGACCCTATCTATCTGGAGTCCTTGAGCTGTCTCTAGAGGATGACACGATAGCCTTTGCCTTCAAGCACCTTCATTACGCAGATTAAGTCATCTCGGCTCGATAATTGGAGAGCCTCTACTTTCTGAGTACTACTGAATGATCGGCGGAGGTACACGTGTGCTTAGGATAGTCAGTAGATCATGGCACACCACCTATAGTCGGCATGAGCGGTTGGCAGAGAACATTGCCTTTGCCATGATCCTTAGTGAACTGCCTGTTACAAGAGGGATAGTTCTCTAAGCACCACCTCGACGAGACCTTAGTGTTCATAGATTGATGTGTACGACTCTGGGGCATTATATTCCTTGATACAGGATCTCGATTGCTGGCCGAGCCTACGACGGTCTTTTGTTTTAGAATAATCATGAGGGATGGATGATGTCATATCTAGAATTAAGGCATTGGATAAGGATGTCAAGGAAGCACTTCGTATATGGGTCACAACCACCATAGCCATTTCGAGGCAAGGGTAAAAACCTTGGAGAGAGGGAGTGTTGAATTGGACAGATTCTATGGACGAGTAGTGTAACATGTGCGGGGTACAGTAAGATGGATCTCGCCAAATTGAAAGTTAATGGTATAGTCTGAGATGGGAGGACATGAAAGCTTACCTCCATCAATATAAGATTCCTCCCCCAACCCCTTTTTGATGTCTAGTATCTTCCCCTGTAATCAATCCCTCTTCAGAAATATAAAGACCTTGTTTCTAATTGTTTTAGCCTAGAGAGAGAAAATTATTCTAGAGAGAGAATATTCAGATTATGAATATTTTTGGATAGAAAAATAACTCATCTTATTAAAATAAGTTCCCCTGAAACAGAAATTCAAAAAGAATTTTCCAATGTGCAATTGGAGTTAATTGGAAATAGGTATAAAGAACCTTAGTCTAAAGGGTTTAGATTTTCAGAAATTTTTTGATTATGGTCCAATTAAGGTTCCTATGGGCCAATAGTATCAATCCATGTGTAGGGAGGAGATAAATCCAAATTGTAAAAGAAGATACCCAAAATTGAGTAAATGTTCACATAAGATGAAGAGTTGAAAATGTACAAGGTTTATTAGTAAATAAACACATATGTAAGGAAGGGAAGTTCTTTAAAGGAGGTGCATATTTCACATAAGATGAAGAGTTGAAAATGTACAAGGCTTATTAGTAAAAAAAAACTATGACACATATGTAAGGAAGAGGAGTTCTTTAAAGGAGGTGCATATTTCACATAAGATGAAGAGTTGAAAATGTACAAGGTTTATTAGTAAAAAACTATGAGCAATAAAATTTTGACACATATGTAAGGAAGGGGAATTCTTTAAAGGAGGTGCATATTTCACATGCTTGAATGAGTTTTAAACTCAAAAATAATGTGATATTTTTATCTCTCATCTCTCTTGAACCAAACCAAATCAAAATGGAACCAAACCGAATCAAAAAGTAACCAAACTAGGTCCAAATCTAGTCCAAATTCAACCAAACTGACTTGGAAAATTCTAGAATCAGTTTGTTTGGTTAGGAGCTCAAATTTTCCTATAAATAGAAGCCTCCCCTTGTTGAAAAAAATATAGTGTCTTATGCTTTGTCACTCTACTCCACCTAAGCCAAATTAGATAGAGTCTTATGCTTTGTTACTCTACTCCACCTAAGCCAAATTAGATAGAGTCTTATGCCTTGTTACTCTACTCCACCTAAGCCAAATTAGATAGAGTCTTATGCTTGTTACTCTACTCCACCTAAGCCAAAATATAGAGTGTATTATGCATTGTTACTCTACTCTACCTAAGCCAAGAGTTGTGAATTCTTTAATAATTCACTAGTTTTGATACTTCTCTCTTTCTTCAATCCCCATTGGTGGCTCCATCAACATACTAAACCAATTGATTGGTTGGGGGCCTCTACCGTGAATAAAGAATCAAGCAAATTATAAGGTAAGTATATTGAATTTTGATCTTTCTATAATTTCTCAATGATTCTCTCTTCTCAACCCCTCTCAAGCTTGAGAAGTTTAATTGGTATGGTTTTTTTTAAATGCTATTGAAGTTAATTGGTGAATAGTAGTGAAGAGTTACATAATTTAATAAATGCTATAGAAGTTAAATTCCATTTATGTTTAAATTCTAATGGTTTTTATGTAATTTCTCTCTCTCACTCAAGAAATGGTCATACTCATGAACCATTCTCAATCCAAATGGAACTTTTCATAAAGCCTTTCCTTAATCCAAGATTAAGCTATGCTTGAGGCCAAATTAATGGCTTTTTGCTATGCTTTTAGTTTATGCACATTGATGATTCAATCCATTATGGATTGATGACCCAATTAGAGACCATTCTAATTGTTTTCTTAATGATCCAATTAGAGACCATTATGGATTGATGATCCAATTAGAGACCATTATGGATTGATGATCCAATTAGAGACCATTCTAATTATTTCTTTAATAATGAGCTTTATCCCTTAGAAAAAAAAATTGAGATTTATCAGTCATAGTAGCGGAGCTATGGAAAAATTTTTATAGAAATTACGCATAAAATATATTCATTCAAAGTATAAAAAGAAGAATTCCTACCATATTCTAGGAACTATCATCCTAGATTAATTAAAAGAATTTTATTATGCATGGAGATGTGGATGTTGCATGTAGATGTAGATGTATAGATGTAGATGTGGATGTGGATGGGGATGTATGCATGTAGATGTAGGTGTATAGACGTAGATATGGATGTGGAGGTGGATGTATGCATGTAGATGTAGATGTATAGAGGTGAATGTGAATGTGGATGTGGATGTATGCATGTAGAAATAGATGTGTAGATGAGGATGTAAATGGAGATGTGGATGGATGCATGTAGATGTAGAGGTATAGATGTAGATGTGAATGGAGATGTGGATGTATACATGTAGATGTAGATGTATAGATGTAGATGTGGATGTGGAGGTGGATGGATGCATGTAGATGTAGATGTATAGATGTAGATGGGAATGGAGATATGGATGTATGCATGTAGATGTAGTTGTGAATGGAGATGTATATGTATACATGTAGATGTAGATGTATAGATGTAGATGTGGATGTGGATAGGGATGTATGCATGTAGATGTAGGTGTATAGACGTAGATATGGATGTAGAGGTGGATGTATGCATGTAGATGTAGGTGTATAGACGTAGATATGGATGTAGAGGTGGATGTATGCATGTAGATGTAGATGTATAGAAGTGAATGTGAATGTGGATGTGGATGTATGCATAGGGATGTAGATGTATGCATGTAGATGTGAATGTACGCATATAGTTGTGGATGTATGGATGTGAATATACGATTGTGATGTGAGGGAATCTGAAGTGATGAGATGGAAATGATGTGATGGGATGAGTATACATATAAATGGAATATGGAATAAGTAATGTAGATTGAGGAGGGATAATGTGAAAAAATGAAAGTTAAAATAGAAATTGTATTGTAAACTGTTTGTAAATGCTGTCTGTAAATGATTGTTTTATGTCAAGAATGCTGGGGGGAGCATTTTGACCGTCTTGTGATTAAGGTCGTGATGAGAAAGTTGCAACTGATGACGGGGAGTCAATGAAGGACGTCTCGCGTAGCAAGGTCGGCCGAGGTCTTGACCAGCCTCGGTGCGATTAAAATGGTGAGCTTCCGGTACGGTGGATGAGGGGCCAAGGAAGCGGCCTATGCGTGAAGCGCTAGGTTACCTGCGAAGGATCCTAGAGGGTGCTGACCATACGGTGCTCGGGCTCTGGGTCGCCTAGGATACCCACGCGTGCGTCGAGGAAGATATTGGAACAGAGTTGGAGTTGTTTTCTGAAATCGAGCATGGATCTGGTTGATTGACCTTGCTGGTCTTCAATGGATGAGTCCATGGCTCCTTATATGGATCTGTTGGTTGATCTTGCTGATCTTCAACGAGAGTCCATCTTGTTAAGTGATTATATTGCCAAGTATTATGGGCTAGGAACTATCGAAACGGCTCCTGAGCGTTCTAGTTGCCAATGATGCCATAGATACTCTGATGAAGGAATGATGGGAAATCAAGAATCAATTGGATAAATTGGAAGATGGTGATCAATGATACTATGGTTTTATTAAAGGATTGTTTTAAACTGGTTGAATCTGGTTGAAAAAGGCAATTTCATATTGGGTGTGTGAGTGGTGTGACTAGTTTTATTTTGCATGAACATCCGGCTAGGGGGCCTTGGAACTCTTTTCCTTGGTACCCGGGACAAAACCTAACCAAATTTTTAATTGGATCCCATCACTACAGTGGTTGGGCGGTTGGATCCCATCACTACAGTGGTTGGGCGGTTGGCTAACCCATGGGATTGGATGGGGTTAGGCTGGACTGATGGATCCGTAAATCGAGACTCAAACTTTTGTTTTTACGATAGAAAAAAAATAAATCCCGGATAGTAACTGTTCTATGGATAGGAATCAACGGCTGTGCCTCTTGAATGGGAAAAAAAGCGTTGATCCCAATGATCCAAGTGCAAGTTTCTTCCTTGAACTGACTAAGTACCTTATAGATGTAATTGGATCATCTCGATCAGAAATGATCTTGACTACGTTAGAGTAAAAAGTTATCCTGGTGGAATCGCCCGTGCTTTCCGGTAAAGGAAGTTTTTCCGGGTTCAGTTTTGGAACAACCGACGGACTAGTCTCTTATCCGGATATCCGTGGGCGAGGCCCCGAGTGTGGGACCCCTGTCCCGCGTGAGAAGCGCTACTTCCGCTGCCAGTACCCCGAATCCGTTGCTCGGTGGGAACAGGGATCTTACAGTTGGTATCAGAGCATTTGGTTAATAAAGATCAACTGAGAAGACAAATATGTCAAAAATTTATCAAGAAACACAAAAAGATTATAATTGTGTGATATAATTCATACAATTTGATATTCAAACTGAAATTCATAATTTGGTAATTGTGGAAGTACCGCAATTATATAGAATCCCTGACTTGCTTGAGGCCTAGACATGATAGTATTTACCTTATAATTCCAAGGGCCGTGACTACCCGTATATACCGAGAGTATACTGCAGCTCTTTACTGACAGTATATACGAGTAAATCTAAGACTTGAAATTATAAGTGTTAATGCTATCCAGATGATGATTTCGAATGTGATTGATATGATTTTTAATTCTGTTTGAGAATTGATGAATTGATTTGGATTCTGATTGAAAATGCTGATTGAAAAATGTTGATTTTAAAAATTAGTTGAAATATAATGAAACCACAATGAGGGGGAATGGGACGAGTCCCTGTGATGATATTCATAACTAGAATGATGATAACGAATTCAGCAAATCACTATGAGATTAGTGGGTTGTGTTGTCAGATTGCTACTGTCAATACTTGACCGGTAGATCAAGTTAAGGGATGTCAAATTGAGAACTTGCTTAAAATTTCCGTGGAGGAACGTTCCGAAGGAAACTTTTCGGTCTAATGAACCATTATCATGTTAAAGATATGAATGATATGACCTGAATGAATTGTTATTTAATGATGAGTTCTATATAAGGGATATTTATCCCAGTGTTCGGTTGGGTTGACCAAGATATAAGGAACCCAGAATAAAATTGGATCTTAAGAAAAAGAGCTGTCCTCTACCTTGCGAGATGAGGACATCTCGCACTTTTTAAGTGGGGTAGAATGTAAGATTCCTCCCCAACCTTCAAGGTATACAGGAGTAAGAATCTCCCTTTCTGATCTTATAATTATTCCCTCTCTAAAATAAAAGAAAGTTTTTGTTTAAAAAAAGGAAGACCCTTTTCCTAGAATACTTCTCAGGAGTCCCACCTGTTTTAAGGATTTAGAGCAATGAGTTCAGAAGTGAGAGTCGGTGTTTTGGATATCAAGGTTTTGGTTTTCATCCGAGTACGGCTCAAAAGAAGTTCTTTATCTCTTGGGGAGTATAAGAAATTATCCCCCAGATATTGTGATCCTTATATCTGAATTCAATGAAAGTAGGTGACTTAGCCTACAAGTTTCTTTTATCTCCTCATCTCAAAATTCTTAATGCCTTCTATAGAAAAATGTGTCAAACGCAAATCATAGAAAGACGGTAAAACTTCAGTGGCAAGTTACTGTTGGCTTCTAGGTTACGCTAGCTCCTTCCTTTATATAAGTCATAACTTTTACTTGTCGCTCACAGTAATCTTACTCCCATCAATCTCCTTTCTTTCTTAATCTCCTTCATGGCTTGGCAACAGGAATTAGTTTTATCCATGATGATTTCTCACCTTCAAGACGCAAGAGAGTCTGTGAAGAAAGATTTTATAGAATAGTATGAGCGCTCACTTTTCCCTCACTTGGGAACTTCTGTAGCGCAGACCAAATGGCGGACCTATCAAGACATAACTAGGGTAACACCCTGGGGTCAGCAGCACTTTCGTAATAATGTCCGCCTGGCCATGGTTATTGAAGCTTTGGGTTTGGGTCCCCGATACTACTGCGTCATGAGATCAAGGCATCTTGGGTTTTCTGAGCGGGTCTTCTTACTGGCGTGTTTTCTTCCTCATGAGAAGATATGCCTTTATCCCGTTTTTGGCTTGCCTCTCAGAGGTCCTTTTGTTAGATCACCTCATACCACTGAGATAGGTGCGGCAATAACCAGCAGAATCATTCCCATAGATGAGTTACCCTATACTTGTGCAGCTTGTGAGGACTGCTTTTGTGACCATATGATGGACGGGCTTATGGAAGTGTAAAGAGTTCTTCTATCTTTACTGTATAAGTTTCGAGAATGAATAAAGTTTAAATCTTGTTCTTATTTTGAATCTTGCTCTCTTTAAGACTTTTCTTGGTGGTTAATCTTGATTAAAATTTTTCTCTAAATCTCATATTCGTGCATCTTGTAAAATTATCGCAGTTTGCGAGATGAGGACATCTCGCATTTTTTAAGTGGGGTAGAATATAAGATTCCTCCCCCAACCCCTTTTTGATGTCTAGTATCTTCCCCTGTAATCAATCCCTCTTCAGAAATATAAAGACCTTGTTTCTAATTGTTTTAGCCTAGAGAGAGAAAATTATTCTAGAGAGAGAATATTCAGATTATGAATATTTTTGGATAGAAAAATAACTCATCTTATTAAAATAAGTTTCCCTGAAACAGAAATTCAAAAAGAATTTTCCAATGTGCAATTGGAGTTAATTGGAAATAGGTATAAAGAACCTTAGTCTAAAGGGTTTAGATTTTCAGAAATTTTTTGATTATGGTCCAATTAAGGTTCCTATGGGCCAATAGTATCAATCCATGTGTAGGGAGGAGATAAATCCAAATTGTAAAAGAAGATACCCAAAATTGAGTAAATGTTCACATAAGATGAAGAGTTGAAAATGTACAAGGTTTATTAGTAAATAAACACATATGTAAGGAAGGGAAGTTCTTTAAAGGAGGTGCATATTTCACATAAGATGAAGAGTTGAAAATGTACAAGGCTTATTAGTAAAAAAAAACTATGACACATATGTAAGGAAGAGGAGTTCTTTAAAGGAGGTGCATATTTCACATAAGATGAAGAGTTGAAAATGTACAAGGTTTATTAGTAAAAAACTATGAGCAATAAAATTTTGACACATATGTAAGGAAGGGGAATTCTTTAAAGGAGGTGCATATTTCACATGCTTGAATGAGTTTTAAACTCAAAAATAATGTGATATTTTTATCTCTCATCTCTCTTGAACCAAACCAAATCAAAATGGAACCAAACCGAATCAAAAAGTAACCAAACTAGGTCCAAATCTAGTCCAAATTCAACCAAACTGACTTGGAAAATTCTAGAATCAGTTTGTTTGGTTAGGAGCTCAAATTTTCCTATAAATAGAAGCCTCCCCTTGTTGAAAAAAATATAGTGTCTTATGCTTTGTCACTCTACTCCACCTAAGCCAAATTAGATAGAGTCTTATGCTTTGTTACTCTACTCCACCTAAGCCAAATTAGATAGAGTCTTATGCCTTGTTACTCTACTCCACCTAAGCCAAATTAGATAGAGTCTTATGCTTGTTACTCTACTCCACCTAAGCCAAAATATAGAGTGTATTATGCATTGTTACTCTACTCTACCTAAGCCAAGAGTTGTGAATTCTTTAATAATTCACTAGTTTTGATACTTCTCTCTTTCTTCAATCCCCATTGGTGGCTCCATCAACATACTAAACCAATTGATTGGTTGGGGGCCTCTACCGTGAATAAAGAATCAAGCAAATTATAAGGTAAGTATATTGAATTTTGATCTTTCTATAATTTCTCAATGATTCTCTCTTCTCAACCCCTCTCAAGCTTGAGAAGTTTAATTGGTATGGTTTTTTTTAAATGCTATTGAAGTTAATTGGTGAATAGTAGTGAAGAGTTACATAATTTAATAAATGCTATAGAAGTTAAATTCCATTTATGTTTAAATTCTAATGGTTTTTATGTAATTTCTCTCTCTCACTCAAGAAATGGTCATACTCATGAACCATTCTCAATCCAAATGGAACTTTTCATAAAGCCTTTCCTTAATCCAAGATTAAGCTATGCTTGAGGCCAAATTAATGGCTTTTTGCTATGCTTTTAGTTTATGCACATTGATGATTCAATCCATTATGGATTGATGACCCAATTAGAGACCATTCTAATTGTTTTCTTAATGATCCAATTAGAGACCATTATGGATTGATGATCCAATTAGAGACCATTATGGATTGATGATCCAATTAGAGACCATTCTAATTATTTCTTTAATAATGAGCTTTATCCCTTAGAAAAAAAAATTGAGATTTATCAGTCATAGTAGCGGAGCTATGGCAAAATTTTTATAGAAATTACGCATAAAATATGTTCATTCAAAGTATAAAAAGAAGAATTCCTACCATATTCTAGGAACTATCATCCTAGATTAATTAAAAGAATTTTATTATGCATGGAGATGTGGATGTTGCATGTAGATGTAGATGTATAGATGTAGATGTGGATGTGGATGGGGATGTATGCATGTAGATGTAGGTGTATAGACGTAGATATGGATGTGGAGGTGGATGTATGCATGTAGATGTAGATGTATAGAGGTGAATGTGAATGTGGATGTGGATGTATGCATGTAGAAATAGATGTGTAGATGAGGATGTAAATGGAGATGTGGATGGATGCATGTAGATGTAGAGGTATAGATGTAGATGTGAATGGAGATGTGGATGTATACATGTAGATGTAGATGTATAGATGTAGATGTGGATGTGGAGGTGGATGGATGCATGTAGATGTAGATGTATAGATGTAGATGGGAATGGAGATATGGATGTATGCATGTAGATGTAGTTGTGAATGGAGATGTATATGTATACATGTAGATGTAGATGTATAGATGTAGATGTGGATGTGGATAGGGATGTATGCATGTAGATGTAGGTGTATAGACGTAGATATGGATGTAGAGGTGGATGTATGCATGTAGATGTAGGTGTATAGACGTAGATATGGATGTAGAGGTGGATGTATGCATGTAGATGTAGATGTATAGAAGTGAATGTGAATGTGGATGTGGATGTATGCATAGGGATGTAGATGTATGCATGTAGATGTGAATGTACGCATATAGTTGTGGATGTATGGATGTGAATATACGATTGTGATGTGAGGGAATCTGAAGTGATGAGATGGAAATGATGTGATGGGATGAGTATACATATAAATGGAATATGGAATAAGTAATGTAGATTGAGGAGGGATAATGTGAAAAAATGAAAGTTAAAATAGAAATTGTATTGTAAACTGTTTGTAAATGCTGTCTGTAAATGATTGTTTTATGTCAAGAATGCTGGGGGGAGCATTTTGACCGTCTTGTGATTAAGGTCGTGATGAGAAAGTTGCAACTGCTGACGGGGAGTCAATGAAGGACGTCTCGCGTAGCAAGGTCGGCCGAGGTCTTGACCAGCCTCGGTGCGATTAAAATGGTGAGCTTCCGGTACGGTGGATGAGGGGCCAAGGAAGCGGCCTATGCGTGAAGCGCTAGGTTACCTGCGAAGGATCCTAGAGGGTGCTGACCATACGGTGCTCGGGCTCTGGGTCGCCTAGGATACCCACGCGTGCGTCGAGGAAGATATTGGAACAGAGTTGGAGTTGTTTTCTGAAATCGAGCATAGATCTGGTTGATTGACCTTGCTGGTCTTCAATGGATGAGTCCATGGCTCCTTATATGGATCTGTTGGTTGATCTTGCTGATCTTCAACGAGAGTCCATCTTGTTAAGTGATTATATTGCCAAGTATTATGGGCTAGGAACTATCGAAACGGCTCCTGAGCGTTCTAGTTGCCAATGATGCCATAGATACTCTGATGAAGGAATGATGGGAAATCAAGAATCAATTGGATAAATTGGAAGATGGTGATCAATGATACTATGGTTTTATTAAAGGATTGTTTTAAACTGGTTGAATCTGGTTGAAAAAGGCAATTTCATATTGGGTGTGTGAGTGGTGTGACTAGTTTTATTTTGCATGAACATCCGGCTAGGGGGCCTTGGAACTCTTTTCCTTGGTACCCGGGACAAAACCTAACCAAATTTTTAATTGGATCCCATCACTACAGTGGTTGGGCGGTTGGATCCCATCACTACAGTGGTTGGGCGGTTGGCTAACCCATGGGATTGGATGGGGTTAGGCTGGACTGATGGATCCGTAAATCGAGACTCAAACTTTTGTTTTTACGATAGAAAAAAAATAAATCCCGGATAGTAACTGTTCTATGGATAGGAATCAACGGCTGTGCCTCTTGAATGGGAAAAAAAGCGTTGATCCCAATGATCCAAGTGCAAGTTTCTTCCTTGAACTGACTAAGTACCTTATAGATGTAATTGGATCATCTCGATCAGAAATGATCTTGACTACGTTAGAGTAAAAAGTTATCCTGGTGGAATCGCCCGTGCTTTCCGGTAAAGGAAGTTTTTCCGGGTTCAGTTTTGGAACAACCGACGGACTAGTCTCTTATCCGGATATCCGTGGGCGAGGCCCCGAGTGTGGGACCCCTGTCCCGCGTGAGAAGCGCTACTTCCGCTGCCAGTACCCCGAATCCGTTGCTCGGTGGGAACAGGGATCTTACAATCAAAGGTTTTGTCCCCATGGAAGAGAAGATAAATGAGTTTATAGAGTTTTCTCAAGCAGGCAAACTTACGGAGGCGTATTATCAATTGATCTTACGTAAGCCTAGTCCGACATGCTCTTCCGATGGAAGACGAGACCCTTCTCCATGGGTTTGTCAGAAGATTGGATCCTCCCTTGGATAGATTGGTTAAGAATGCGAAACTGTCTTTGTTAGCGGTGGGGAAGCAATTAAGATGTTGGTGGCTGAGGATTTTATGCATGTATTTCTTTCTAAGGAGACCGTGTAGTAAAAGGCCTTTTTGCCCCCTCCCAAAGAGAGCTCCATCTAATTCTAGTATGCCAAATTCAAAGAGAAATAGGGGACAAGATTGGAGCCAAGTATGAAAAGCGAGTGGGCACAGTGGACATGATTCTTTCCCTAGAATGCCTTTGGATTTGCAGTTTTAGCTCAGGAAGGAGTATGAAGTGTTTTAGATGCGAGCAGCTACTACTGGGACATTTTATGAATGGTTGTGCCAACGCACCGATTGATGTTACCATTCTAACTCCACCATAGAACTTGCTTGACAAGTCAAAGGAGGCAAGTTCTAGCCCAGTCTCAGCAACTTCTAATGCCATTATAATAGTAGCTAACCCCAGAGAAAGAAGGAAGAGGTAGACTTCGTTCGATAGAGTGGAGCACCAGGATCGAAACCAACGATTCTCACTAAGTTACACCCCATCCGATTTTTGAGGTAAGAATTTTAAGCTTTTTGTTGATTTGAGAAACGCTCATTCATTCATTCATTTCACTTGGATGTTGCATAAATTAGTAATCGACCAGAAGCAAGGCAGACCAATGCGAGTGGAATTGGGTAGTGGAAGTTACTTGCCAAAAGACGGATGTAATTCAGTTTCTCTTGGATGGGAACCTAGCCAAATATTATCACAAAGGCACCATTTCCTTCATGGATCTTCATGTGAACAAGATGAAAGGAACTGGAGTAGTTTGTTGAACTCCCACCCCGTAACCTGTAAAAGTAGTAAAGTTATTGAAGGGACTCCAGCAGAAGCAAGCCATCCTGCAGATAAAGAGTTGCAAGGAAACCATGTTGGTTAAGTGAGTATATACTGCGACGTAGATTTAACTACAATACCCTCGACTCGTGAGGTGGATCATGAGAAAGAGTTCATTCTCGGAGCCCAACAATAGTGAATCTTGAGCTTATAAGAAGGCCATTCCGAAAGCAACCGAGCTCGGGGAATAATCGAGATAACTGTTTGAGGAGAGCTTTGTTTGGCCCATTTGTATCCCCTTGCTATGTGGTGCTCGTTCTCTTTCAGAAGAAGAATGATGGGACTATGAGATTGTATATTCACGGTTAAATCGGCTTACTGTTAAGAATAAGCATCTTACTCCTGGAATGTGCTGTTAGATTGATCGCATAAAGGCCAGATATTTATAAAGATTAACTTAAACTTAGGATGTTATCGTATCATAAGATAGATCATGGTATGCACATTACGAGTTCACGATAATGCTGTTGGGATTAAATAATTCCCCTTCTAGCTATAATTGTTGAATGCAAAAAGAAAAAGAAAAGAAACCTTCGGATGATTTTATCTCGGTCTTCATTGATGCAATTCTAGTTTGCTCGAAGAATGTAGCTGATCGCATGTGAAGTATGTGTCTCTTCAAAGTCCTCGAAAGCCTCTAGAAGCACAGACTTTTCTCTAAGAAGAGTGCATGTACCTTCTTTACCATCAAATTGAATATCCGGGATCATAATGTCAAGAGATAGTATATTAGCTGATCCCGCCAAGGTGCAAAAGCGGCTATCGATTTGCCAGAACCAAAGACGATAGAGGAAGTCAAATGGTTCTTGGGATTGATAAGATGGTATCCGATGTTCATATGCCAAGATTGTTTCTCCTTTGACGGCGCTTCTCAAGAAGGACATTGCATTCTAATGGTCTGCGCGATGTGCCAAAGTAACTTTGATAAGCTGAGGGGTTGCTTGACTAATCCGCTGGTGCTATAGCTAAGATCTCACGAGAGGAACAGTGATGACGTAGAGTTGCTTGTCTTCTCGGGTTATAGATCATAAAATTTTAAAGCAAATTTTCAACCAGAATGATGTTAACATCACGCAAAGAAGATAAATACAAACACTTCGAGAGTTTGGTTTTAAAATCAAGTATAGATTAGACAAGGAGAATGCGGTCATAGATATATTAGGCAGGAAGGCCTCCTTACTTGCACGTTGAGATTAAGGAAGAGATTGGATTAGATAAGTTCTTTATCCCTATTATCATATTGCTTACCGCAAAAGTAAAGGCAACCCTAGAAGTGAAGAAAATTCATGGATTCACGTTAGAGGTGGATGCTTGTACTTCAATAATCGGTTGTATATTTTTCAAGATAGAGATCTTAATAAGAGGATTCTAAAGAAAGCTCGTGACACGCCCCAGCTAAGTGAAGACCATCATGGTGGCTGCTACAAAGAAGCATTTCTTTTAGCCTTGCAAAGGTGAAATGACAAAAACGCCAAGACACGTGCATCCTATTTCACATATACAATTAGAATACATAAGCATGGATTCCATCATTAGATTTTTCTTCAGTCGATGCAGGACATGATTCCATCTTAGCCGTGTGGTAGATCGCTTGACGAAGGTTGCTCATTCGATTCTTTTGAAAAAGACTTATACTGCTCTTGGTGTTTGCTAAAAGTCATTCCAAAGGATATATTTAGACTTTACTTTGGAAGGATAGTTAGGGATCGGGGTGCTGAATTCATGTGTCCTGCTCTTGGAATAAATGCTTTGAAGTTGTAGAGGATCGATCACACATATTTTTAGTGATTGTTAGGCATGTTACATGGGGGTGAGGGGAGAGCGTGTTTTCAGGGATCTATTGTGGGTCTTGTTCACACGTGATTGCACCCTGTATGAGTCACGTGTGGGGCTTGCGTTGAGCATTGGTTGTGGCATTTTTTCACACGCTTGTGCACTTTGGGTAGTGTTCACACACGACCATGGGTTATGATTCTTATTACTTTTACCCTTCAGTTGGGCACCATGGTACGACTTTGCATCATCATCGCGCGAGCAAGACGACATCGTTTTGATTGTTTTTCCGTTTACGATCGGATCATGGGAGAGCCGCTCGTGCACTATTATCGTCGCTCTACGATCGATATTATGAGTTGCCATTTTGTGTCATGGTTCACATATCTTTTGTCAATTTCACACGTACGTTTAGTAGTACTTCAAGGCTTAGGACCTCTATACCCTCATTTACAGACTCCACGCTATGAAGAGATGGCATACTCATACCATTGTTGGACGTTGGAGCTTGCATGTTTGTTGCCTAGTCATATGAGGTGTTGTTTTGATGAGGAGGATATATGGTCCACATACGGCAACTTTGTTGACCCACTCTGTGCTCGAATGCGTTGACACAGAAGGTTTGGCATTGTTCGCATTCATGGGATGAGTCTTCTTTTGGTGACTTGTACGAGTGTCTGACACTCTTAAGCCGCCATGATTACGTTCTTAATACTGTAGACTACATCGATGCACGGATCTGATGATGATGATGATGATGTATCTTATATAAACCCATACGCATGATGATCTATTACACACACATACGATGATATTGATGTATCACACACACATGTGCACATGATGATACATACACATATATTTGCACATGATGATATGGACACTGATGCTGACGTATGTGATAGTGATGTGTGTGAGCTAGATCATGTGGGCATGATCTGGAGAAGGGGCAGGGATGATGGCATCGAGCATTATGAGTGTTCATATATCTAGGCCTACCTTCTCATCATCCGATACATGACTTGGATCTAGAACATACTTCTTCTTTCTTCAAATGAGCTCGCATGAAAATACATTGTGGATCTTCAAGTATGGAGGAGGGATTAAAAGTTCACGAGCTCAATCTCCAACTTTCCTTGTATTCATGCACAGTCTATAACTTAATCTCCAACTTTCCTCATATTTGTGTTACGGAGGCATATTATCAATTGATCTTACGTAAGCCTAGTCCGACATGCTCTTCCGATGGAAGACGAGACCCTTCTCCATGGGTTTGTCAGAAGTTTGGATCCTCCCTTGGATAGATTGGTTAAGAATGCGAAACTGTCTTTGTTAGCGGCGGGGAAGCAATTAAGATGGTGGTGGCTGAGGATTTTATGCATGTATTTCTTTCTAAGGAGACCGTGTAGTAAAAGGCCTTTTTGGCCCCTCCCAAAGAGAGCTCCATCTAATTCTAGTATGCCAAATTCAAAGAGAAATAGGGGACAAGATTGGAGCCAAGTATGAAAAGCGAGTGGGCACAGTGGACATGATTCTTTCCCTAGAATGCCTTTGGATTTGCAGTTTTAGCTCAGGAAGGAGTATGAAGTGTTTTAGATGCGAGCAGCTACTGGGACATTTTATGAATGGTTGTGCCAACGCACCGATTGATGTTACCATTCTAACTCCACCATAGAACTTGCTTGACAAGTCAAAGGAGGCAAGTTCTAGCCCAGTCTCAGCAACTTCTAATGCCATTATAATAGTAGCTAACCCCAGAGAAAGAAGGAAGAGGTAGACTTCGTTCGATAGAGTGGAGCACCAGGATCGAAACCAACGATTCTCACTAAGTTACACCCCATCCGATTTTTGAGGTAAGAATTTTAAGCTTTTTGTTGATTCGAGAAACGCTCATTCATTCATTCATTTCACTTGGATGTTGCATAAATTAGTAATCGACCAGAAGCAAGGCAGACCAATGCGAGTGGAATTGGGTAGTGGAAGTTACTTGCCAAAAGACGGATGTAATTCAGTTTCTCTTGGATGGGAACCTAGCCAAATATTATCACAAAGGCACCATTTCCTTCATGGATCTTCATGTGAACAAGATGAAAGGAACTGGAGTAGTTTGTTGAACTCCCACCCCGTAACCTGTAAAAGTAGTAAAGTTATTGAAGGGACTCCAGCAGAAGCAAGCCATCCTGCAGATAAAGAGTTGCAAGGAAACCATGTTGGTTAAGTGAGTATATACTGTGACGTAGATTTAACTACAATACCCTCGACTCGTGAGGTGGATCATGAGAAAGAGTTCATTCTCGGAGCCCAACAATAGTGAATCTTGAGCTTATAAGAAGGCCATTCCGAAAGCAACTGAGCTCGGGGAATAATCGAGATAACTGTTTGAGGAGAGCTTTGTTTGGCCCATTTGTATCCCCTTGCTATGTGGTGCTCGTTCTCTTTCTCAGAAGAAGAATGATGAGACTATGAGATTGTATATTCAGGGTTAAATCGGCTTACTGTTAAGAATAAGCATCTTACTCCTGGAATGTGCTGTTAGATTGATCGCATAAAGGCCAGATATTTATAAAGATTGACTTAAACTTAGGATGTTATCGTATCATAATATTCCTAAGATAGATTTTAATACATGGTATGCACATTACGAGTTCACGATAATGCTGTTGGGATTAAATAATTCCCCTTCTAGCTATAATTGTTGAATGCAAAAAGAAAAAGAAAAGAAATCGGATGATTTTATCTCGGTCTTCATTGATGCAATTCTAGTTTGCTCGAAGAATGTAGCTGATCGCATGTGAAGTATGTGTCTCTTCAAAGTCCTCGAAAGCCTCCAAAAGCACAGACTTTTCTCTAAGAAGAGTGCATGTACCTTCTTTACCATCAAATTGACTATCCGGGATCATAATGTCAAGAGATAGTATATTAGTTGATCCCGCCAAGGTGCAAAAGCGGCTATCGATTTGCCAGAACCAAAGACGATAGAGGAAGTCAAATGGTTCTTGGGATTGATAAGATGGTATCCGATGTTCATATGCCAAGATTGTTTCTCCTTTGACGGCGCTTCTCAAGAAGGACGTTCCATTCTAATGGTCTGCGCGATGTGCCAAAGTAACTTTGATAAGGTGAGGGGTTGCTTGACTAATCCGCTGGTGCTATAGCTAAGATCTCACGAGAGGAACAGTGATGACGTAGAGTTGCTTGTCTTCTCGGGTTATAGATCATCAAATTTTAAAGCAAATTTTCAACCAGAATGATGTTAACATCACGCAAAGAAGATAAATACAAACACTTCGAGAGTTTGGTTTTAAAATCAAGTATAGGTTAGACAAGGAGAATGCGGTCATAGATATATTAGGCAGGAAGGCCTCCTTACTTGCACGTTGAGATTAAGGAAGAGATTGGATTAGATAAGTTCGGGATCGGGGTGCTGAATTCATGTGTCCTGCTCTTGGAATAAATGCTTTGAAACTGTACCTCTGTAGATTTTGGTACTATCTAGAAATTGATGATTAGGCAGAGAGGGTAATCAAAGACATTCTTCGAGCATTCCATGGAAGGGAACCCAAAAAATGGATGAATTCTCCACATTCGGTATAATTTTATTGCGATGCATCTTATAGTAGATTGTGCAACACCATTGATTTAGTTCAACCCACTGGTCAGAGTGGAAGTCTTGAAGCAAATAGATAAAGTGGATTGTTCAATGCGGACTATAAAAAAGGATATCAAAGCTACTCACGATAGAAAAAAGTAGCGTGTTGATCTCAAGTAGACTACTAGAGAATTTGATGAAGGTGATATGGTCTTCCTTGTTGGTATACGACCCAACCACAGAAAATCCCTCTCCTTGGGGAAAAGTACAAGAAGTTTTTGCCCATATAACATAAACCCTACACAAATATGAGGAAAGTTAGAGATTAAGTTATAGACTGTGCATGAATACGAGGAAAGTTGGAGATTGAGCTCGTGAACTTTTAATCCCTCCTCCATACTTGAAGATCCACAATGTATTTTCATGCGAGCTCATTTGAAGAAAGAAGAAGTATGTTCTAGATCCAAGTCATGTATCGAATGATGAGAAGGTAGGCCTAGATATATGAACACTCATAATGCTCGATGCCATCATCCCTGCCCCCTCTCCAGATCATGCCCACATGATCTAGCTCACACACATCGCTATCACATACGTCAGCATCAGTGTCCATATCATCATGTGCAAATATATGTGTATGTATCATCATGTGCACATGTGTGTGTGATACATCAATATCATCGTATGTGTGTGTAATAGATCATCATGCGTATGGGTTTATATAAGATACATCATCATCATCATCATCAGATCCGTGCATCGATGTAGTCTACAGTATTAAGAACGTAATCATGGCGGCTTAAGAGTGTCAGACACTCGTACAAGTCACCAAAAGAAGACTCATCCCATGAATGCGAACAATGCCGAACCTTCTGTGTCAACGCATTCGAGCACAGAGTGGGTCAACAAAGTTGCCGTATGTGGACCATATATCCTCCTCATCAAAACAACACCTCATATGACTAGGCAACAAACATGCAAGCTGCAACGTCCAACAATGGCATGAGTATGCCGTCTCTTCATAGCGTGGAGTCTGTAAATGAGGGTATAGATGTCCTAAGCCTTGAAGTACTACTAAACGTACGTGTGAAATTGACAAAAGATATGTGAACCATGACACAAAATGGCAACTCATAATATCGATCGTAGAGCGACGATAATAGTGCACGAGCGGCTCTCCCATGATCCGATCGTAAACGGAAAAACAATCAAAACGATGTCGTCTTGCTCGCGCGATGATGATGCAAAGTCGTACCATGGTGCCCAAATGAAGGGTAAAAGTAATAAGAATCATAATCCATGGTCGTGTGTGAACACTACCCAAAGTGCACAAGCGTGTGAAAAAACGCCACAACCAATGCTCAACACAAGCCCCACACGTGACTCATACAGGGTGCAATCACGTGTGAACAAGACCCATAATAGGTCCCTGAAAACACGCTCTCCCCTCACCCCCATGTAACATGCCTAACAATCACTAAAAATATGTGTGATCGATCCTCTAGACCTCAAATCCTCTCCAAATGTGCATATGCAAAATTTGCACGCAAGCAGCCTCTTTCAATACCAGTGTAGCGAAGGTGTGTACATGTGTGCAAGAAAATACGATAAGGTTAATGGTGAAGATAACGGGCTAGGCAAATGACCATAGAGTGTGGAGTGAAAGAAGGCTTGAGTGCACAAAGCGTGGGAATCAAATCCTTGTCAAGAGCGCGAATGGATCCAAACCCTAGAATAGGTACCTCCTTTATTTTCCTCCCCTTTTTTTCTTTTACTCAAAACTTTCTTCTCGTGCCACCAACCTCTAAGAGGCCCTAACGGTGCCTATTCTAGCCTAAAACCAAAACTTACAGTATCTTATCCAGTTTCGCTTTCAGATAAAGCAGCAAATCGGATGGTGAGACCCTATCTATCTGGAGTCCCTGAGCTGTCTCTAGAGGATGACACGATAGCCTTTGCCTTCAAGCACCTTCATTACGCAGATTAAGTCATCTCGGCTCGATAATTGGAGAGCCTCTACTTTCTGAGTACTACTGAATGATCGGCGGAGGTACACGTGTGCTTAGGATAGTTAGTAGATCATGGCACACCACCTATAGTCGGCATGAGCGGTTGGCAGAGAACATTGCCTTTGCCATGATCCTTAGTGAACTGCCTGTTACAAGAGGGATAGTTCTCTATAAGCACCACCTCGACGAGACCTTAGTGTTCATAGATTGATGTGTACGACTCTGGGGCATTATATTCCTTGATACAGGATCTCGATTGCTGGCCGAGCCTACGACGATCTTTTGTTTTAGAATAATCATGAGGGATGGATGATGTCATATCTAGAATTAAGGCATTGGATAAGGACGTCAAGGAAGCACTTTGTATATGGGTCACAACCACCATAGCCATTTCGAGGCAAGGGTAAAAACCTTGGAGAGAGGGAGTGTTGAATTGGACAGATTCTATGGACGAGTAGTGTAACATGTGCGGGGTACAGTAAGATGGATCTCGCCAAATTGAAAGTTAATGGTATAGTCTGAGATGGGAGGACATGAAAGCTTACCTCCATCAAAGGTTTTGTCCCCATGGAAGAGAAGATAAATGAGTTTATAGAGTTTTCTCAAGCAGGCAAACTTACGGAGGCGTATTATCAATTGATCTTACGTAAGCCTAGTCCGACATGCTCTTCCGATGGAAGACGAGACCCTTCTCCATGGGTTTGTCAGAAGATTGGATCCTCCCTCCTTGGATAGATTGGTTAAGAATGCGAAACTGTCTTTGTTAGCGGCGGGGAAGCAATTAAGATGGTGGTGACTGAGGATTTTATGCATGTATTTCTTTCTAAGGAGACCGTGTAGTAAAAGGCCTTTTTGCCCCCTCCCAAAGAGAGCTCCATCTAATTCTAGTATGCCAAATTCAAAGAGAAATAGGGGACAAGATTGGAGCCAAGTATGAAAAGCGAGTGGGCACAGTGGACATGATTCTTTCCCTAGAATGCCTTTGGATTTGCAGTTTTAGCTCAGAAAGGAGTATGAAGTGTTTTAGATGCGAGCCTACTGGGACATTTTATGAATGGTTGTGCCAACGCACCGATTGATGTTACCATTCTAACTCCACCATAGAACTTGCTTGACAAGTCAAAGGAGGCAAGTTCTAGCCCAGTCTCAGCAACTTCTAATGCCATTATAATAGTAGCTAACCCCAGAGAAAGAAGGAAGAGGTAGACTTCGTTCGATAGAGTGCACCAGGATCGAAACCAACGATTCTCACTAAGTTACACCCCATCCGATTTTTGAGGTAAGAATTTTAAGCTTTTTGTTGATTCGAGAAACGCTCATTCATTCATTCATTTCACTTGGATGTTGCATAAATTAGTAATCGACCAGAAGCAAGGCAGACCAATGCGAGTGGAATTGGGTAGTGGAAGTTACTTGCCAAAAGACGGATGTAATTCAGTTTCTCTTGGATGGGAACCTAGCCAAATATTATCACAAAGGCACCATTTCCTTCATGGATCTTCATGTGAACAAGATGAAAGGAACTGGAGTAGTTTGTTGAACTCCCACCCCGTAACCTGTAAAAGTAGTAAAGTTATTGAAGGGACTCCAGCAGAAGCAAGCCATCCTGCAGATAAAGAGTTGCAAGGAAACCATGTTGGTTAAGTGAGTATATACTGTGACGTAGATTTAACTACAATACCCTCGACTCGTGAGGTGGATCATGAGAAAGAGTTCATTCTCGGAGCCCAACAATAGTGAATCTTGAGCTTATAAGAAGGCCATTCCGAAAGCAACCGAGCTCGGGGAATAATCGAGATAACTGTTTGAGGAGAGCTTTGTTTGGCCCATTTGTATCCCCTTGCTATGTGGTGCTCGTTCTCTTTCAGAAGAAGAATGATGGGACTATGAGATTGTATATTCAGGGTTCAATCGGCTTACTGTTAAGAATAAGCATCTTACTCCTAGAATGTGCTGTTAGATTGATCGCATAAAGGCCAGATATTTATAAAGATTGACTTAAACTTAGGATGTTATCGTATCATAATATTCCTAAGATAGATTTTAATACATGGTATGCACATTACAAGTTCACGATAATGCTGTTGGGATTAAATAATTCCCCTTCTAGCTATAATTGTTGAATGCAAAAAGAAAAAGAAAAGAAATCGGATGATTTTATCTCGGTCTTCATTGATGCAATTCTAGTTTGCTCGAAGAATGTAGCTGATCGCATGTGAAGTATGTGTCTCTTCAAAGTCCTCGAAAGCCTCCAGAAGCACAGACTTTTCTCTAAGAAGAGTGCATGTACCTTCTTTACCATCAAATTGAATATCCGGGATCATAATGTCAAGAGATAGTATATTAGCTGATCCCGCCAAGGTGCAAAAGCGACTATCGATTTGCCAGAACCAAAGACGATAGAGGAAGTCAAATGGTTCTTGGGATTGATAAGATGGTATCCGATGTTCATATGCCAAGATTGTTTCTCCTTTGACGGCGCTTCTCAAGAAGGACATTCCATTCTAATGGTCTGCGCGATGTGCCAAAGTAACTTTGATAAGCTGAGGGGTTGCTTGACTAATCTGCTGGTGCTATAGCTAAGATCTCACGAGAGGAACAGTGATGACGTAGAGTTGCTTGTCTTCTCGGGTTATAGATCATAAAATTTTAAAGCAAATTTTCAACCAGAATGATGTTAACATCACGCAAAGAGATAAATACAAACACTTCGAGAGTTTGGTTTTAAAATCAAGTATAGGTTAGACAAGGAGAATGCGGTCATAGATATATTAGGCCGGAAGGCCTCCTTACTTGCACGTTGAGATTAAGGAAGAGATTGGATTAGATAAGTTCTTTATCCCTATTATCATATTTCTTACCGCAAAAGTAAAGGCAACCCTAGAAGTAAAGAAAATTCATGGATTCACGTTAGAGGTGGATGCTTGTACTTCAATAATCGGTTGTATATTTTTCAAGATAGAGATCTTAATAAGAGGATTCTAAAGAAAGCTCGTGACACGCCCCAGCTAAGTGAAGACCGTCATGGTGGCTGCTACAACGAAGCATTTCTTTTAGCCTTGCAAAGGTGAAATGACAAAAACGCCAAGACACGTGCATCCTATTTCACATATACAATTAGAATACATAAGCATGGATTCCATCATTAGATTTTTCTTCAATCGATGCAGGACATGATTCCATCTTAGCCGTGTGGTAGATCGCTTGACGAAGGTTGCTCATTCGATTCTTTTGAAAAAGACTTATACTGCTCTTGGTGTTTGCTAAAAGTCATTCCAAAGGATATATTTAGACTTTACTTTGGAAGGATAGTTAGGGATCGGGGTGCTGAATTCATGTGTCCTGCTCTTGGAATAAATGCTTTGAAGCTGTAGCTCTATAGATTTTGGTACTATCTAGAAATTGATGATTAGGCAGAGAGGGTAATCAAAGACATTCTTCGAGCATTCCATGGAAGGGAACCCAAAAAATGGATGAATTCTCCACATTCGGTATAATTTTATTGCAATGCATCTTATAGTAGATTGTGCAACACCATTGATTTAGTTCAACCCACTGGTCAGAGTGGAAGTCTTGAAGCAAATAGATAAAGTGGATTGTTCAATGCGGACTATAAAAAAGGATATCAAAGCTACTCACGATAGAAAAAAGTAGCGTGTTGATCTCAAGTAGACTACTAGAGAATTTGATGAAGGTGATATGGTCTTCCTTGTTGGTATACGACCCAACCACAGAAAATCCCTCTCCTTGGGGAAAAGTACAAGAAGTTTTTGCCCATATCAAGTTGTGTAAGTTGTTTTTCTTTAAGCCCATCATGAAACATCTCTTCAATTGAGAATCGTCTAATTTTTCCCATGACTCACATCGTGAGTCTAAGAGTTTTATCTGAAGTATAAAGTCTCTAATGGTTTCATTTGGTTTACGGTAAATTGAATAGAGTTCTTTCGTTGCACTCCACCGATCACCTTGTCTTGAAAAGCCATGGATAAAGGCGTCAGAGTTCAAGGTTCTGAAGTTTGTCTCGATCGCGGCATCAATGTGATGAACCATCGACTAGCTTTTCCCTCTAAGCATAGGTTCAATGCATGTACCTTGGTGGGGTAGTTTGGATTTCCAAAGGCTTCACATCTATGTTCAAACATTTGAATGAATTGAACAAGATCAGTTGTTTCGTCGTATTTGCTCATAATTTTGGAGATCTATATAGCCGTATTTTTCTATGAGTCACTAACACCGTATGTGAGTGCTCTTGATGGTAGGGACTCACTCTGCCCCCCTTCCTAGACTAGTCAGTATGTCCAAGGTGTGGGCATCCAAGGATTGGAAAGGGTTGATACCTATAGGATTTGTGAAAATGTTAGGTAAAGAACCAAAGTTCAGTGGGATTGAAGTGACAGGGAGTGCAAAACCCAATGACACTTGTTGTTGGCATAGCAAATGGTATTGGGAAGTGCATTTGGGGCATAGATCTCAATGACTCAAAGATGTTAGCCATTGGGTTCAGTGAGAGTGTTGGCCCATGTAGTTCCTCTATCGTTGCCATGTTTGATTTCCTAATTACTCCTTAATGAACAAGCACACGTGTTTTTTTTTAAAAATTTGCTTTTATATTTTCTCACAACCTGTTTGTAAGAAAGCATTATGGGCCCAAGGCCATGGACAACTAGTAAGTAGGTGTGAACTCTTGGGTGGAGTATAAATACCAATGTAAATGGGATTATGGCTCATTCATGATAATGTTATTTGTTCCAAGAATCAATGTTGAGCTTCTCCCGTGAGATGCTAAGTGGTGACTCCTTCATGAGCCACTCCCTTGGTGAGGGACTAACCCACTCCTGTTACTTTCTTTCATTGGTATCAGAGCATGGCTTTTGATCCATGATTTTTAATTTTTCTTTTCTTCTTCTCAAATTTGCCTGCTTGAGAAAACTCTATAAACTCATTTATCTTCTCTTCCATGGGGACAAAACCTTTGATGGAGGTAAGCTTTCATGTCCTCCCATCTCAGACTATACCATTAACTTTCAATTTGGCGAGATCCATCTTACTGTACCCCGCACATGTTGTACTACTCGTCCATAGAATCTGTCCAATTCAACACTCCCTCTCTCCAAGGTTTTTACCCTTTCCTCGAAATGGCTATGGTGGTTGTGACCCATATACGAAGTGCTTCCTTGACATCCTTATCCAATGCCTTAATTCTAGATATGACATCATCCATCCCTCATGATTATTCTAAAACAAAAGACCGTCGTAGGCTCGGCCAGCAATCGAGATCCTGTATCAAGGAATATAATGCCCCAGAGTCGTACACATCAATCTATGAACACTGAGGTCTCGTCGAGGTGGTGCTTAGAGAACTATCCCTCTTGTAACAGGCAGTTCACTAAGGATCATGGCAAAGGCAATGTTCTCTGCCAACCGCTCATGCCGACTATAGGTGGTGTGACATGATCTACTGACTATCCTAAGCACACGTGTACCTCCGCCGATCAATAGCACTCAGAAAGTAGAGGCTCTCCAATTATCGAGCCGAGATGACTTAATCTGCGTAATGAAGGTGCTTGAAGGCAAAGGCTATCGTGTCATCCTCTAGAGACAGCTCAGGGACTCCAGATAGATAGGGTCTCACCATCCGATTTGCTGCTTTATCTGAAAGCGAAACTGGATAAGATACTGTAAGTTTTGGTTTTAGGCTAGAATAGGCACCGTTAGGGCCTCTTAGAGGTTGGTGGCACGAGAAGGAAGTTTTGAGTAAAAGAAAAAAAGGGGAGGAAAATAAAGGAGGTACCTATTCTAGGGTTTGGATCCATTCGCGCTCTTGACAAGGATTTGATTCCCACGCTTTGTGCACTCAAGCCTTCTTTCACTCCACACTCTATGGTCATTTGCCTAGCCCGTTATCTTCACCATTAACCTTATCCTATTTTCTTGCACACATGTACACACCTTCGCTACACTGGTATTGAAAGAGGCTGCTTTCGTGCAAATTTTGCATACGCACATTTGGAGAGGATTTGAGGTCTAGAGGATGGATCACACATATTTTTAGTGATTGTTAGGCATGTTACATGGGGGTGAGGGGAGAGTGTGTTTTCAGGGATCTATTGTGGGTCGTGTTCACACGTGATTGCACCCTGTATGAGTCACGTGTGGGGCTTGTGTTGAGCATTGGTTGTGGCATTTTTTCACACGCTTGTGCACTTTGGGTAGTGTTCACACACGACCATGGGTTATGATTCTTATTACTTTTACCCTTCATTTGGGCACCATGGTACGACTTTGCATCATCATCGCGCGAGCAAGACGACATTGTTTTGATTGTTTTTTCGTTTACGATCGGATCATGGGAGAGCCGCTCGTGCACTATTATCGTCGCTCTACGATCGATATTATGAGTTGCCATTTTGTGTCATGGTTCACATATCTTTTGTCAATTTCACACGTACGTTTAGTAGTACTTCAAGGCTTAGGACTTCTATACCCTCATTTACAGACTCCACGCTATGAAGAGATGGCATACTCATGCCATTGTTGGACGTTGGAGCTTGCATGTTTGTTGCCTAGTCATATGAGGTGTTGTTTTGATGAGGAGGATATATGGTCCACATACGGCAACTTTGTTGACCCACTCTATGCTCGAATGCGTTGACACAGAAGGTTCGGCATTGTTCGCATTCATGGGATGAGTCTTCTTTTGGTGACTTGTACGAGTGTCTGACACTCTTAAGCCGCCATGATTACGTTCTTAATACTGTACACTACATCGATGCACGGATCTGATGATGATGATGATGATGTATCTTATATAAACCCATACGCATGATGATCTATTACACACACATACGATGATATTGATGTATCACACACACATGTGCACATGATGATACATACACATATATTTGCACATGATGATATGGACACTGATGCTGACGTATGTGATAGCGATGTGTGTGAGCTAGATCATGTGGGCATGATCTGGAGAGGGGGCAGGGATGATGGCATCGAGCATTATGAGTGTTCATATATCTAGGCCTACCTTCTCATCATCCGATACATGACTTGGATCTAGAACATACTTCTTCTTTCTTCAAATGAGCTCGCATGAAAATACATTGTGGATCTTCAAGTATGGAGGAGGGATTAAAAGTTCACGAGCTCAATCTCCAACTTTCCTCGTATTCATGCACAGTCTATAACTTAATCTCCAACTTTCCTCATATTTGTGTAGGGTTTATGTTATATGGGCAAAAACTTCTTGTACTTTTCCCCAAGGAGAGGGATTTTCTGTGGTTGGGTCGTATACCAACAAGGAAGACCATATCACCTTCATCAAATTCTCTAGTAGTCTACTTGAGATCAACACGCTGCTTTTTTCTATCGTGAGTAGCTTTGATATCCTTTTTTATAGTCCGCATTGAACAATCCACTTTATCTATTTGCTTCAAGACTTCCACTCTGACCAGTGGGTTGAACTAAATCAATGGTGTTGCACAATCTACTATAAGATGCATCACAATAAAATTATACCGAATGTGGAGAATTCATCCATTTTTTGGGTTCCCTTCCATGGAATGCTCGAAGAATGTCTTTGATTACCCTCTCTGCCTAATCATCAATTTCTAGATAGTACCAAAATCTACAGAGGTACAGTTTCAAAGCATTTATTCCAAGAGCAGGACACATGAATTCAGCACCCCGATCCCTAACTATCCTTCCAAAGTAAAGTCTAAATATATCCTTTGGAATGACTTTTAGCAAACACCAAGAGCAGTATAAGTCTTTTTCAAAAGAATCGAATGAGCAACCTTCGTCCAGCGATCTACCACACGGCTAAGATGGAATCATGTCCTGCATCGACTGAAGAAAAATCTAATGATGGAATCCATGCTTATGTATTCTAATTGTATATGTGAAATAGGATGCACGTGTCTTGGCGTTTTTGTCATTTCACCTTTGCAAGGCTAAAAGAAATGCTTCTTTGTAGCAGCCACCATGACGGTCTTCACTTAGCTGGGGCGTGTCACGAGCTTTCTTTAGAATCCTCTTATTAAGATCTCTATCTTGAAAAATATACAACCGATAATTGAAGTACAAGCATCCACCTCTAACGTGAATCCATGAATTTTCTTCACGTCTAGGGTTGCCTTTACTTTTGCGGTAAGCAATATGATAATAGGGATAAAGAACTTATCTAATCCAATCTCTTCCTTAATCTCAACGTGCAAGTAAGGAGGCCTTCCTGCCTAATATATCTATGACCGCATTCTCCTTGTCTAACCTATACTTGATTTTAAAACCAAACTCTCGAAGTGTTTGTATTTATCTTCTTTGCGTGATGTTAACATCATTTTGGTTGAAAATTTGCTTTAAAATTTTATGATCTATAACCCGAGAAGACAAGCAACTCTACGTCATCACTGTTCCTCTCGTGAGATCTTAGCTATAGCACCAGCGGATTAGTCAAGCAACCCCTCAGCTTATCAAAGTTACTTTGGCACATCGCGCAGACCATTAGAATGGAATGTCCTTCTTGAGAAGCGCCGTCAAAGGAGAAACAATCTTGGCATATGAACATCGGATACCATCTTATCAATCCCAAGAACCATTTGACTTCCTCTATCATCTTTGGTTCTGGCAAATCGATAGCCGCTTTTGCACCTTGGCGGGATCAGCTAATATACTATCTCTTGACATTATGATCCCGGATATTCAATTTGATGGTAAAGAAGGTACATGCACTCTTCTTAGAGAAAAGTCTGTGCTTCTGGAGGCTTTCGAGGACTTTGAAGAGACACATACTTCACATGCGATCAGCTACATTCTTCGAGCAAACTAGAATTGCATCAATGAAGACCGAGATAAAATCATCCTCTGAAGGTTTCTTTTCTTTTTCTTTTTGCATTCAACAATTATAGCTAGAAGGGGAATTATTTAATCCCAACAGCATTATCGTGAACTCGTAATGTGCATACCATGTATTAAAATCTATCTTAGGAATATTATGATACGATAACATCCTAAGTTTAAGTCAATCTTTATAAATATCTGGCCTTTATGCGATCAATCTAACAGCGCATTCCAGGAGTAAGATGCTTATTCTTAATAGTAAGCCGATTTAACCCTGAATATACAATCTCATAGTCCCATCATTCTTCTTCTGAAAGAGAACGAGCACCACATAGCAAGGGGATATAAATGGGCCAAACAAAGCTCTCCTCAAACAGTTATCTCGATTATTCCCCGAGCTCGGTTGCTTTCGGAATGGCCTTCTTATAAGCTCAAGATTCACTATTGTTGGGCTCCGAGAATGAACTCTTTCTCATGATCCACCTCACGAGTGTAGTTAAATCTACGTCACAGTATATACTCACTTAACCAACATGGTTTCCTTGCAACTCTTTATCTGCAGGATGGCTTGCTTCTGCTGGAGTCCCTTCAATAACTTTACTACTTTTACAGGTTACGGGGTGGGAGTTCAACAAACTACTCCAGTTCCTTTCATCTTGTTCACATGAAGATCCATGAAGGAAATGGTGCCTTTGTGATAATATTTGGCTAGGTTCCCATCCAAGAGAAACTGAATTACATCCGTCTTTTGGCAAGTAACTTCCACTACCCAATTCCACTCGCATTGGTCTGCCTTGCTTCTGGTCGATTACTAATTTATGCAACATCCAAGTGAAATGAATGAATGAATGAGCGTTTCTCGAATCAACAAAAAGCTTAAAATTCTTACCTCAAAAATCGGATGGGGTGTACCTTAGTGAGAATCGTTGGTTTCGATCCTGGTGCTCCACTCTATCGAACGAAGTCTACCTCTTCCTTCTTTCTCTGGGGTTAGCTACTATTATAATGGCATTAGAAGTTGCTGAGACTGGGCTAGAACTTGCCTCCTTTGACTTGTCAAGCAAGTTCTATGGTGGAGTTAGAATGGTAACATCAATCGGTGCGTTGGCACAACCATTCATAAAATGTCCCAGTAGTAGCTGCTCGCATCTAAAACACTTCATACTCCTTCCTGAGCTAAAACTGCAAATCCAAAGGCATTCTAGGGAAAGAATCATGTCCACTGTGCCCACTCGCTTTTCATACTTGGCTCCAATCTTGTCCCCTATTTCTCTTTGAATTTGGCATACTAGAATTAGATGGAGCTCTCTTTGGGAGGGGGCAAAAAGGCCTTTTACTACACGGTCTCCTTAGAAAGAAATACATGCATAAAATCCTCAGCCACCACCATCTTAATTGCTTCCCCGCCGCTAACAAAGACAGTTTCGCATTCTTAACCAATCTATCCAAGGGAGGATCCAATCTTCTGACAAACCCATGGAGAAGGGTCTCATCTTCCATCGGAAGAGCATGTCGGACTAGGCTTACGTAAGATCAATTGATAATACGCCTCCGTAAGTTTGCCTGCTTGAGAAAACTCTATAAACTCATTTATCTTCTCTTCCATGGGGACAAAACCTTTGATGGAGGTAAGCTTTCATGTCCTCCCATCTCAGACTATACCATTAACTTTCAATTTGGCAAGATCCATCTTACTGTACCCCGCACATGTTACACTACTCGTCCATAGAATCTGTCCAATTCAACACTCCCTCTCTCCAAGGTTTTTACCCTTGCCTCGAAATGGCTATGGTGGTTGTGACCCATATACGAAGTGCTTCCTTGACATCCTTATCCAATGCCTTAATTCTAGATATGACATCATCTATCCCTCATGATTATTCTAAAACAAAAGACCGTCGTAGGCTCGGCCAGCAATCGAGATCCTGTATCAAGGAATATAATGCCCCAGAGTCGTACACATCAATCTATGAACACTAAGGTCTCGTCGAGGTGGTGCTTAGAGAACTATCCCTCTTGTAACAGGCAGTTCACTAAGGATCATGGCAAAGGCAATGTTCTCTGCCAACCGCTCATGCCGACTGTAGGTGGTGTGCCATGATCTACTGACTATCCTAAGCACACGTGTACCTCCGCCGATCATTCAGTAGTACTCAGAAAGTAGAGGCTCTCCAATTATCGAGCCGAGATGACTTAATCTGCGTAATGAAGGTGCTTGAAGGCAAAGGCTATCGTGTCATCCTCTAGAGACAGCTCAGGGACTCCAGATAGATAGGGTCTCACCATCCGATTTGCTGCTTTATCTGAAAGCAAAACTGGATAAGATACTGTAAGTTTTGGTTTTAGGCTAGAATAGGCACCGTTAGGGCCTCTTAGAGGTTGGTGGCACGAGAAGAAAGTTTTGAGTAAAAGAAAAAAGGGGAGGAAAATAAAGGAGGTACCTATTCTAGGGTTTGGATCCATTCGCGCTCTTGACAAGGATTTGATTCCCACGCTTTGTGCACTCAAGCCTTCTTTCACTCCACACTCTATGGTCATTTGCCTAGCCCGTTATCTTCACCATTAACCTTATCCTATTTTCTTGCACACATGTACACACCTTCGCTACACTGGTATTGAAAGAGGCTGCTTTCGTGCAAATTTTGCATACGCACATTTGGAGAGGATTTGAGGTCTAGAGGATCGATCACACATATTTTTAGTGATTGTTAGGCATGTTACATGGGGGTGAGGGGAGAGCGTGTTTTCAGGGATCTATTGTGGGTCTTGTTCACACGTGATTGCACCCTGTATGAGTCACGTGTGGGGCTTGTGTTGAGCATTGGTTGTGGCGTTTTTTCACACGCTTGTGCACTTTGGGTAGTGTTCACACACGACCATGGGTTATGATTCTTATTACTTTTACCCTTCATTTGCGCACCATGGTACGACTTTGCATCATCATCGCGCGAGCAAGACGACATCGTTTTGATTGTTTTTCCGTTTACGATCGAATCATGGGAGAGCCGCTCGTGCACTATTATCGTCGCTCTACGATCGATATTATGAGTTGCCATTTTGTGTCATGGTTCACATATCTTTTGTCAATTTCACACGTACGTTTAGTAGTACTTCAAGGCTTAGGACCTCTATACCCTCATTTACAGACTCCACGCTATGAAGAGATGGCATACTCATGCCATTGTTGGACGTTGGAGCTTGCATGTTTGTTGCCTAGTCATATGAGGTGTTGTTTTGATGAGGAGGATATATGGTCCACATACGGCAACTTTGTTGACCCACTCTGTGCTCGAATGCGTTGACACAGAAGGTTCGGCATTGTTCGCATTCATGGGATGAGTCTTCTTTTGGTGACTTGTACGAGTGTCTGACACTCTTAAGCCGCCATGATTACGTTCTTAATACTGTAGACTACATCGATGCATGGATCTGATGATGATGATGATGATGTATCTTATATAAACCCATACGCATGATGATCTATTACACACACATACGATGATATTGATGTATCACACACACATGTGCACATGATGATACATACACATATATTTGCACATGATGATATGGACACTGATGCTGACGTATGTGATAGCGATGTGTGTGAGCTAGATCATGTGGGCATGATCTGGAGAGGGGGCAGGGATGATGGCATCAAGCATTATGAGTGTTCATATATCTAGGCCTACCTTCTCATCATCCAATACATGACTTGGATCTAGAACATACTTCTTCTTTCTTCAAATGAGCTCGCATGAAAATACATTGTGGATCTTCAAGTATGGAGGAGGGAATAAAAGTTCACGAGCTCAATCTCCAACTTTTCTCGTATTCATGCACAGTCTATAACTTAATCTCCAACTTTCCTCATATTTGTGTAGGGTTTATGTTATATGGGCAAAAACTTCTCGTACTTTTCCCCAAGGAGAGGGATTTTCTGTGGTTGGGTCGTATACCAACAAGGAAGACCATATCACCTTCATCAAATTCTCTAGTAGTCTACTTGAGATCAACACGCTACTTTTTTCTATCGTGAGTAGCTTTGATATCCTTTTTTATAGTCCGCATTGAACAATCCACTTTATCTATTTGCTTCAAGACTTCCACTCTGACCAGTGGGTTGAACTAAATCAATGGTGTTGCACAATCTACTATAAGATGCATCGCAATAAAATTATACCGAATGTGGAGAATTCATCTATTTTTTGGGTTCCCTTCTATGGAATGCTCGAAGAATGTCTTTGATTACCCTCTCTGCCTAATCATCAATTTCTAGATAGTACCAAAATCTATAGAGCTACAGCTTCAAAGCATTTATTCCAAGAGCAGGACACATGAATTTAGCACCCCGATCCCTAACTATCCTTCCAAAGTAAAGTCTAAATATATCCTTTGGAATGACTTTTAGCAAACACCAAGAGCAGTATAAGTCTTTTTCAAAAGAATCGAATGAGCAACCTTCGTCAAGCGATCTACCACACGGCTAAGATGGAATCATGTCCTGCATCGACTGAAGAAAAATCTAATGATGGAATCCATGCTTATGTATTCTAATTGTATATGTGAAATAGGATGCACGTGTCTTGGCGTTTTTGTCATTTCACCTTTGCAAGGCTAAAAGAAATGCTTCTTTGTAGCAGCCACCATGACGGTCTTCACTTAGCTGGGGCGTGTCACAAGCTTTCTTTAGAATCCTCTTATTAAGATCTCTATCTTGAAAAATATATAACCGATTATTGAAGTACAAGCATCCACCTCTAACGTGAATCCATGAATTTTCTTCACTTCTAGGGTTGCCTTTACTTTTACGGTAAGCAATATGATAATAGGGATAAAGAACTTATCTAATCCAATCTCTTCCTTAATCTCAACGTGCAAGTAAGGAGGCCTTCCTGCCTAATATATCTATGACCGCATTCTCCTTGTCTAACCTATACTTGATTTTAAAACCAAACTCTCGAAGTGTTTGTATTTATCTTCTTTGCGTGATGTTAACATCATTCTGGTTGAAAATTTGCTTTAAAATTTTATGATCTATAACCCGAGAAGACAAGCAACTCTACGTCATCACTGTTCCTCTCGTGAGATCTTAGCTATAGCACCAGCGGATTAGTCAAGCAACCCCTCAGCTTATCAAAGTTACTTTGGCACATCGCGCAGACCATTAGAATGGAATGTCCTTCTTGAGAAGCGCCGTCAAAGGAGAAACAATCTTGGCATATGAACATCGGATACCATCTTATCAATCCCAAGAACCATTTGACTTCCTCTATCGTCTTTGGTTCTGGCAAATCGATAGCCGCTTTTGCACCTTGGCGGGATCAGCTAATATACTATCTCTTGACATTATGATCCCGGATATTCAATTTGATGGTAAAGAAGGTACATGCACTCTTCTTAGAGAAAAGTCTGTGCTTCTGGAGGCTTTCGAGGACTTTGAAGAGACACATACTTCACATGCGATCAGCTACATTCTTCGAGCAAACTAGAATTGCATCAATGAAGACCGAGATAAAATCATCCGATGTTCTCTGATGAAGGTTTCTTTTCTTTATCTTTTTGCATTCAACAATTATAGCTAGAAGGGGAGAATTATTTAATCCCAACAGCATTATCGTGAACTCGTAATGTGCATACCATGTATTAAAATCTATCTTAGGAATATTATGATACGATAACATCCTAAGTTTAAGTCAATCTTTATAAATATCTGGCCTTTATGCGATCAATCTAACAGCACATTCCAGGAGTAAGATGCTTATTCTTAACAGTAAGCCGATTTAACCCTGAATATACAATCTCATAGTCCCATCATTCTTCTTCTGAAAGAGAACGAGCACCACATAGCAAGGGGATACAAATGGGCCAAACAAAGCTCTCCTCAAACAGTTATCTCGATTATTCCCCGAGCTCGGTTGCTTTTGGAATGGCCTTCTTATAAGCTCAAGATTCACTATTGTTGGGCTCCGAGAATGAACTCTTTCTCATGATCCACCTCGCGAGTGTAGTTAAATCTACGTCACAGTATATACTCACTTAACCAACATGGTTTCCTTGCAACTCTTTATCTGCAGGATGGCTTGCTTCTGCTGGAGTCCCTTCAATAACTTTACTACTTTTACAGGTTACGGGGTGGGAGTTCAACAAACTACTCCAGTTCCTTTCATCTTGTTCACATGAAGATCCATGAAGGAAATGGTGCCTTGGTGATAATATTTGGCTAGGTTCCCATCCAAGAGAAACTGAATTACATCCGTCTTTTGGCAAGTAACTTCCACTACCCAATTCCACTCGCATTGGTCTGCCTTGCTTCTGGTCGATTACTAATTTATGCAACATCCAAGTGAAATGAATGAATGAATGAGCGTTTCTCGAATCAACAAAAAGCTTAAAATTCTTACCTCAAAAATCGGATGGGGTGTACCTTAGTGAGAATCGTTGGTTTCGATCCTGGTGCTCCACTCTATCGAACGAAGTCTACCTCTTCCTTCTTTCTCTGGGGTTAGCTACTATTATAATGGCATTAGAAGTTGCTGAGACTGGGCTAGAACTTGCCTCCTTTGACTTGTCAAGCAAGTTCTATGGTGGAGTTAGAATGGTAACATCAATCGGTGCGTTGGCACAACCATTCATAAAATGTCCCAGTAGCTGCTCGCATCTAAAACACTTCATACTCCTTCCTGAGCTAAAACTGCAAATCCAAAGGCATTCTAGGGAAAGAATCATGTCCACTGTGCCCACTCGCTTTTCATACTTGGCTCCAATCTTGTCCCCTATTTCTCTTTGAATTTGGCATACTAGAGCTAGATGGAGCTCTCTTTGGGAGGGGGCAAAAAGGCCTTTTACTACACGGTCTCCTTAGAAAGAAATACATGCATAAAATCCTCAGCCACCACCGTCTTAATTGCTTCCCCGCCGCTAACAAAGACAGTTTCGCATTCTTAACCAATCTATCCAAGGGAGGATCCAATCTTCTGACAACCCCATGGAGAAGGGTCTCGTCTTCCATCGGAAGAGCATGTCGGACTAGGCTTACGTAAGATCAATTGATAATACGCCTCCGTAAGTTTGCCTGCTTGAGAAAACTTTATAAACTCATTTATCTTCTCTTCCATGGGGACAAAACCTTTGATGGAGGTAAGCTTTCATGTCCTCCCATCTCAGACTATACCATTAACTTTCAATTTGGCGAGATCCATCTTACTGTACCCCGCACATGTTACACTACTCGTCCATAGAATCTGTCCAATTCAACACTCCCTCTCTCCAAGGTTTTTACCCTTGCCTCGAAATGGCTATGGTGGTTGTGACCCATATACGAAGTGCTTCCTTGACATCCTTATCCAATGCCTTAATTCTAGATATGACATCATCCATCCCTCATGATTATTCTAAAACAAAAGACCGTCGTAGGCTCGGCCAGCAATCGAGATCCTGTATCAAGGAATATAATGCCCCAGAGTCGTACACATCAATCTATGAACACTAAGGTCTCATCGAGGTGGTGCTTATAGAGAACTATCCCTCTTGTAATAGGCAGTTCACTAAGGATCATGGCAAAGGCAATGTTCTCTGCCAATCGCTCATGCCGACTATAGGTGGTGTGCCATGATCTACTGACTATCCTAAGCACACGTGTACCTCCGCCGATCATTCAGTAGTACTCAGAAAGTAGAGGCTCTCCAATTATCGAGCCGAGATGACTTAATCTGCGTAATGAAGGTGCTTGAAGGCAAAGGCTATCGTGTCATCCTCTAGAGACAGCTCAGGGACTCCAGATAGATAGGGTCTCACCATCCGATTTGCTGCTTATCTGAAAGCGAAACTGGATAAGATACTGTAAGTTTTGGTTTTAGGCTAGAATAGGCACCGTTAGGGCCTCTTAGAGGTTGGTGGCACGAGAAGAAAGTTTTGAGTAAAAGAAAAAAGGGGAGGAAAATAAAGGAGGTACCTATTCTAGGGTTTGGATCCATTCGCGCTCTTGACAAGGATTTGATTCCCACGCTTTGTGCACTCAAGCCTTCTTTCACTCCACACTCTATGGTCATTTGCCTAGCCCGTTATCTTCACCATTAACCTTATCCTATTTTCTTGCACACATGTACACACCTTCGCTACACTGGTATTGAAAGAGGCTGCTTTCGTGCAAATTTTGCATACGCACATTTGGAGAGGATTTGAGGTCTAGAGGATTGATCACACATATTTTTAGTGATTGTTAGGCATGTTACATGGGGGTGAGGGGAGAGCGTGTTTTCAGGGATCTATTGTGGGTCTTGTTCACACGTGATTGCACCCTGTATGAGTCACGTGTGGGGCTTGTGTTGAGCATTGGTTGTGGCATTTTTTCACACGCTTGTGCACTTTGGGTAGTGTTCACACACGACCATGGGTTATGATTCTTATTACTTTTACCCTTCAGTTGGGCACCATGGTACGACTTTGCATCATCATCGCGCGAGCAAGACGACATCGTTTTGATTGTTTTTCCGTTTACGATCGGATCATGGGAGAGCCGCTCATGCACTATTATCGTCGCTCTACGATCGATATTATGAGTTGCCATTTTGTGTCATGGTTCACATATCTTTTGTCAATTCCACACGTACGTTTAGTAGTACTTCAAGGCTTAGGACCTCTATACCCTCATTTACAGACTCCATGCTATGAAGAGATGGCATACTCATGCCATTGTTGGACGTTGGAGCTTGCATGTTTGTTGCCTAGTCATATGAGGTGTTGTTTTGATGAGGAGGATATATGGTCCACATACGGCAACTTTGTTGACCCACTCTGTGCTCGAATGCGTTGACACACAGAAGGTTCGGCATTGTTCGCATTCATGGGATGAGTCTTCTTTTGGTGACTTGTATGAGTGTCTGACACTCTTAAGCCGCCATGATTAATACTGTAGACTACATCGATGCACGAATCTGATGATGATGATGATGATGTATCTTATATAAACCCATACGCATGATGATCTATTACACACACATACGATGATATTGATGTATCACACACACATGTGCACATGATGATACATACACATATATTTGCACATGATGATATGGACACTGATGCTGACGTATGTGATAGCGATGTGTGTGAGCTAGATCATGTGGGCATGATCTGGAGAGGGGGCAAGGATGATGGCATCGAGCATTATGAGTGTTCATATATCTAGGCCTACCTTCTCATCATCCAATACATGACTTGGATCTAGAACATACTTCTTCTTTCTTCAAATGAGCTCGCATGAAAATACATTGTGGATCTTCAAGTATGGAGGAGGGAATAAAAGTTCACGAGCTCAATCTCCAACTTTCCTCGTATTCATGCACACTCTATAACTTAATCTCCAACTTTCCTCATATTTGTGTAGGGTTTATGTTATATGGGCAAAAACTTCTTGTACTTTTCCCCAAGGAGAGGGATTTTCTGTGGTTGGGTCGTATACCAACAAGGAAGACCATATCACCTTCATCAAATTCTCTAGTAGTCTACTTGAGATCAACACGCTACTTTTTTCTATCGTGAGTAGCTTTGATATCCTTTTTTATAGTCCGCATTGAACAATCCACTTTATCTATTTGCTTCAAGACTTCCACTCTGACCAGTGGGTTGAACTAAATCAATGGTGTTGCACAATCTACTATAAGATGCATCGCAATAAAATTATACCGAATGTGGAGAATTCATCCATTTTTTGGGTTCCCTTCCATGGAATGCTCGAAGAATGTCTTTGATTACCCTCTCTGCCTAATCATCAATTTCTAGATAGTACCAAAATCTATAGAGCTACAGCTTCAAAGCATTTATTCCAAGAGCAGGACACATGAATTCAGCACCCCGATCCCTAACTATCCTTCCAAAGTAAAGTCTAAATATATCCTTTGGAATGACTTTTAGCAAACACCAAGAGCAGTATAAGTCTTTTTCAAAAGAATCGAATGAGCAACCTTCGTCAAGCGATCTACCACACGGCTAAGATGGAATCATGTCCTGCATCGACTGAAGAAAAATCTAATGATGGAATCCATGCTTATGTATTCTAATTGTATATGTGAAATAGGATGCACGTGTCTTGGCGTTTTTGTCATTTCACCTTTGCAAGGCTAAAAGAAATGCTTCTTTGTAGCAGCCACCATGACGGTCTTCACTTAGCTGGGGCGTGTCACGAGCTTTCTTTAGAATCCTCTTATTAAGATCTCTATCTTGAAAAATATATAACCGATTATTGAAGTACAAGCATCCACCTCTAACGTGAATCCATGAATTTTCTTCACTTCTAGGGTTGCCTTTACTTTTACGGTAAGCAATATGATAATAGGGATAAAGAACTTATCTAATCCAATCTCTTCCTTAATCTCAACGTGCAAGTAAGGAGGCCTTCCTGCCTAATATATCTATGACCGCATTCTCCTTGTCTAACCTATACTTGATTTTAAAACCAAACTCTCGAAGTGTTTGTATTTATCTTCTTTGCGTGATGTTAACATCATTCTGGTTGATAATTTGCTTTAAAATTTTATGATCTATAACCCGAGAAGACAAGCAACTCTACGTCATCACTGTTCCTCTCGTGAGATCTTAGCTATAGCACCAGCGGATTAGTCAAGCAACCCCTCAGCTTATCAAAGTTACTTTGGCACATCGCGCAAACCATTAGAATGGAATGTCCTTCTTGAGAAGCGCCGTCAAAGGAGAAACAATCTTGGCATATGAACATCGGATACCATCTTATCAATCCCAAGAACCATTTGACTTCCTCTATCGTCTTTGGTTCTGGCAAATCGATAGCCGCTTTTGCACCTTGGCGGGATCAGCTAATATACTATCTCTTGACATTATGATCCCGGATATTCAATTTGATGGTAAAGAAGGTACATGCACTCTTCTTAGAGAAAAGTCTGTGCTTCTGGAGGCTTTCGAGGACTTTGAAGAGACACATACTTCACATGCGATCAGCTACATTCTTCGAGCAAACTAGAATTGCATCAATGAAGACCGAGATAAAATCATCCGATGTTCTCTGATGAAGGTTTCTTTTCTTTATCTTTTTGCATTCAACAATTATAGCTAGAAGGGGAGAATTATTTAATCCCAACAGCATTATCGTGAACTCGTAATGTGCATACCATGTATTAAAATCTATCTTAGGAATATTATGATACGATAACATCCTAAGTTTAAGTCAATCTTTATAAATATCTGGCCTTTATGCGATCAATCTAACAGCACATTCCAGGAGTAAGATGCTTATTCTTAACAGTAAGCCGATTTAACCCTGAATATACAATCTCATAGTCCCATCATTCTTCTTCTGAAAGAGAACGAGCACCACATAGCAAGGGGATACAAATGGGCCAAACAAAGCTCTCCTCAAACAGTTATCTCGATTATTCCCCAAGCTCGGTTGCTTTCGGAATGGCCTTCTTATAAGCTCAAGATTCACTATTGTTGGGCTCCGAGAATGAACTCTTTCTCATGATCCACCTCACGAGTCGAGGGTATTGTAGTTAAATCTATGTCACAGTATATACTCACTTAACCAACATGGTTTCCTTGCAACTCTTTATCTGCAGGATGGCTTGCTTCTGCTAGAGTCCCTTCAATAACTTTACTACTTTTACAGGTTACGGGGTGGGAGTTCAACAAACTACTCCAGTTCCTTTCATCTTGTTCACATGAAGATCCATGAAGGAAATGGTGCCTTTGTGATAATATTTGGCTAGGTTCCCATCCAAGAGAAACTGAATTACATCCGTCTTTTGGCAAGTAACTTCCACTACCCAATTCCACTCGCATTGGTCTACCTTGCTTTGGTCGATTACTAATTTATGCAACATCCAAGTGAAATGAATGAATGAATGAGCGTTTCTCGAATCAACAAAAAGCTTAAAATTCTTACCTCAAAAATTGGATGGGGTGTAACTTAGTGAGAATCGTTGGTTTCGATCCTGGTGCTCCACTCTATCGAACGAAGTCTACCTCTTCCTTCTTTCTCTGGGGTTAGCTACTATTATAATGGCATTAGAAGTTGCTAAGACTGGGCTAGAACTTGCTCCTTTGACTTGTCAAGCAAGTTCTATGGTGGAGTTAGAATGGTAACATCAATCGGTGCGTTGGCACAACCATTCATAAAATGTCCCAGTAGCTGCTCGCATCTAAAACACTTCATACTCCTTCCTGAGCTAAAACTGCAAATCCAAAGGCATTTTAGGGAAAGAATCATGTCCACTGTGCCCACTCGCTTTTCATACTTGGCTCCAATCTTGTCCCCTATTTCTCTTTGAATTTGGCATACTAGAATTAGATGGAGCTCTCTTTGGGAGGGGGCAAAAAGGCCTTTTACTACACGGTCTCCTTAGAAAGAAATACATGCATAAAATCCTCAGCCACCACCATCTTAATGGCTTCCCCGCCGCTAACAAAGACAGTTTCGCATTCTTAACCAATCTATCCAAGGGAGGATCCAATCTTCTGACAACCCCATGGAGAAGGGTCTCGTCTTCCATCGGAAGAGCATGTCGGACTAGGCTTACGTAAGATCAATTGATAATACGCCTCCGTAAGTTTGCCTGCTTGAGAAAACTTTATAAACTCATTTATCTTCTCTTCCATGGGGACAAAACCTTTGATGGAGGTAAGCTTTCATGTCCTCCCATCTCAGACTATACCATTAACTTTCAATTTGGCGAGATCCATCTTACTGTACCCCGCACATGTTACACTACTCGTCCATAGAATCTGTCCAATTCAACACTCCCTCTCTCCAAGGTTTTTACCCTTGCCTCGAAATGGCTATGGTGGTTGTGACCCATATACGAAGTGCTTCCTTGACATCCTTATCCAATGCCTTAATTCTAGATATGACATCATCCATCCCTCATGATTATTCTAAAACAAAAGACCGTCGTAGGCTCGGCCAGCAATCGAGATCCTGTATCAAGGAATATAATGCCCCAGAGTCGTACACATCAATCTATGAACACTAAGGTCTCGTAGAGGTGGTGCTTGTAGAGAACTATCCCTCTTGTAACAGGCAGTTCACTAAGGATCATGGCAAAGGCAATGTTCTCTGCCAACCGCTCATGCCGACTATAGGTGGTGTGCCATGATCTACTGACTATCCTAAGCACACGTGTACCTCCGCCGATCATTCAGTAGTACTCAGAAAGTAGAGGCTCTCCAATTATCGAGCCGAGATGACTTAATCTGCGTAATGAAGGTGCTTGAAGGCAAAGGCTATCGTGTCATCCTCTAGAGACAGCTCAGGGACTCCAGATAGATAGGGTCTCACCATCCGATTTGCTGCTTTATCTGAAAGCAAAACTGGATAAGATACTGTAAGTTTTGGTTTTAGGCTAGAATAGGCACCGTTAGGGCCTCTTAGAGGTTGGTGGCACGAGAAGAAAGTTTTGAGTAAAAGAAAAAAGGGGAGGAAACTAAAGGAGGTACCTATTCTAGGGTTTGGATCCATTCGCGCTCTTGACAAGGATTTGATTCCCACGCTTTGTGCACTCAAGCCTTCTTTCACTCCACACTCTATGGTCATTTGCCTAGCCCGTTATCTTCACCATTAACCTTATCCTATTTTCTTGCACACATGTACACACCTTCGCTACACTGGTATTGAAAGAGGCTGCTTTCGTGCAAATTTTGCATACGCACATTTGGAGAGGATTTGAGGTCTAGAGGATTGATCACACATATTTTTAGTGATTGTTAGGCATGTTACATGGGGGTGAGGGGAGAGCGTGTTTTCAGGGATCTATTGTGGGTCTTGTTCACACGTGATTGCACCCTGTATGAGTCACGTGTGGGGCTTGTGTTGAGCATTGGTTGTGGCGTTTTTTCACACGCTTGTGCACTTTGGGTAGTGTTCACACACGACCATGGGTTATGATTCTTATTACTTTTACCCTTCAGTTGGGCACCATAGTACGACTTTGCATCATCATCGCGCGAGCAAGACGACATCGTTTTGATTGTTTTTCCGTTTACGATCGGATCATGGGAGAGCCGCTCATGCACTATTATCGTCGCTCTACGATCGATATTATGAGTTGCCATTTTGTGTCATGGTTCACATATCTTTTGTCAATTCCACACGTACGTTTAGTAGTACTTCAAGGCTTAGGACCTCTATACCCTCATTTACAAACTCCACGCTATGAAGAGATGGCATACTCATGCCATTGTTGGACGTTGGAGCTTGCATGTTTATTGCCTAGTCATATGAGGTGTTGTTTTGATGAGGAGGATATATGGTCCACATACGGCAACTTTGTTGACCCACTCTGTGCTCGAATGCGTTGACACACAGAAGGTTCGGCATTGTTCGCATTCATGGGATCAGTCTTCTTTTGGTGACTTGTACGAGTGTCTGACACTCTTAAGCCGCCATTATTACGTTCTTAATACTGTAGACTACATCTACATCGATGCACGGATCTGATGATGATGATGATGATGTATCTTATATAAACCCATACGCATGATGATCTATTACACACACATACGATGATATTGATGTATCACACACACATGTGCACATGATGATACATACACATATATTTGCACATGATGATATGGACACTGATGCTGACGTATGTGATAGCGATGTGTGTGAGCTAGATCATGTGGGCATGATCTGGAGAGGGGGCAGGGATGATGGCATCGAGCATTATGAGTGTTCATATATCTAGGCCTACCTTCTCATCATCCAATACATGACTTGGACCTAGAACATACTTCTTCTTTCTTCAAATGAGCTCGCATGAAAATACATTGTGGATCTTCAAGTACGGAGGAGGGAATAAAGTTCATGAGCTCAATCTCCAACTTTCCTTGTATTCATGCACAGTCTATAACTTAATCTCCAACTTTCCTCATATTTGTGTAGGGTTTATGTTATATGGGCAAACTTGTACTTTTCCCCAAGGAGAGGGATTTTCTGTGGTTGGGTCGTATACCAACAAGGAAGACCATATCACCTTCATCAAATTCTCTAGTAGTCTACTTGAGATCAACACGCTACTTTTTTCTATCGTGAGTAGTTTTGATATCCTTTTTTATAGTCCGTATTGAACAATCCACTTTATCTATTTGCTTCAAGACTTCCACTCTGACCAGTGGGTTGAACTAAATCAATGGTGTTGCACAATCTACTATAAGATGCATCGCAATAAAATTATACCGAATGTGGAGAATTCATCCATTTTTTGGGTTCCCTTCCATGGAATGCTCGAAGAATGTCTTTGATTACCCTCTCTGCCTAATCATCAATTTCTAGATAGTACCAAAATCTATAGAGCTACAGCTTCAAAGCATTTATTCCAAGAGCAGGACACATGAATTCAGCACCCCGATCCCTAACTATCCTTCCAAAGTAAAGTCTAAATATATCCTTTGGAATGACTTTTAGCAAACACCAAGAGCAGTATAAGTCTTTTTCAAAAGAATCAAATGAGCAACCTTCGTCAAGCGATCTACCACACGGCTAAGATGGAATCATGTCCTGCATTGACTGAAGAAAAATCTAATGATGGAATCCATGCTTATGTATTCTAATTGTATATGTGAAATAGGATGCATGTGTCTTAGCGTTTTTGTCATTTCACCTTTGCAAGGCTAAAAGAAATGCTTCTTTGTAGCAGCCACCATGACGGTCTTCACTTAGCTGGGGTGTGTCACGAGCTTTCTTTAGAATCCTCTTATTAAGATCTCTATCTTGAAAAATATATACAACCGATTATTGAAGTACAAGCATCCACCTCTAACGTGAATCCATGAATTTTCTTGACTTCTAGGGTTGCCTTTACTTTTGCGGTAAGCAATATGATAATAGGGATAAAGAACTTATCTAATCCAATCTCTTCCTTAATCTCAACGTGCAAGTAAGGAGCCTTCCTGCCTAATATATCTATGACCGCATTCTCCTTGTCTAACCTATACTTGATTTTAAAACCAAACTCTCGAAGTGTTTGTATTTATCTTCTTTGCGTGATGTTAACATCATTCTGGTTGAAAATTTGCTTTAAAATTTTATGATCTATAACCCGAGAAGACAAGCAACTCTACGTCATCACTGTTCCTCTTGTGAGATCTTAGCTATAGCACCAGCGGATTAGTCAAGCAACCCCTCAGCTTATCAAAGTTACTTTGGCACATCGCGCAGACCATTAGAATGGAATGTCCCTCTTGAGAAGCACCGTCAAAGGAGAAACAATCTTGGCATATGAACATCGGATACCATCTTATCAATCCCAAGAACCATTTGACTTCCTCTATCGTCTTTGGTTCTGGCAAATCGATAGCCGCTTTTGCACCTTGGCGGGATCAGCTAATATACTATCTCTTGACATTATGATCCCGGATATTCAATTTGATGGTAAAGAAGGTACATGCACTCTTCTTAGAGAAACGTTTGTGCTTCTGGAGGCTTTCGAGGACTTTGAAGAGACACATACTTCACATGCGATCAGCTACATTCTTCGAGCAAACTAGAATTGCATCAATGAAGACCGAGATAAAATCATCCGATGGTTTCTTTTCTTTTTCTTTTTGCATTCAACAATTATAGCTAGAAGGGGAATTATTTAATCCCAACAGCATTATCGTGAACTCGTAATGTGCATACCATGTATTAAAATCTATCTTAGGAATATTATGATACGATAACATCCTAAGTTTAAGTCAATCTTTATAAATATCTGGCCTTTATGCGATCAATCTAACAGCACATTCCAGGAGTAAGATGCTTATTCTTAACAGTAAGTCGATTTAACCCTGAATATACAATCTCATAGTCCCATCATTCTTCTTCTGAAAGAGAACGAGCACCACATAGCAAGGGGATACAAATGGGCCAAACAAAGCTCTCCTCAAACAGTTATCTCGATTATTCCCCGAGCTCGGTTGCTTTCGGAATGGCCTTCTTATAAGCTCAAGATTCACTATTGTTGGGCTCCGAGAATGAACTCTTTCTCATGATCCACCTCACGAGTCGAGGGTATTGTAGTTAAATCTACGTCACAGTATATACTCACTTAACCAACATGGTTTCCTTGCAACTCTTTATCTGCAGGATGGCTTGCTTCTGCTGGAGTCCCTTCAATAACTTTACTACTTTTACAGGTTACGGGGTGGGAGTTCAACAAACTACTCCAGTTCCTTTCATCTTGTTCACATGAAGATCCATGAGGGAAATGGTGCCTTTGTGATAATATTTGGCTAGGTTCCCATCCTCAAACAGTTATCTCGATTATCTGAAAGCAAAACTGGATAAGATACTGTAAGTTTTGGTTTTAGGCTAGAATAGGCACCGTTAGGGCCTCTTAGAGGTTGGTGGCACGAGAAGAAAGTTTTGAGTAAAAGAAAAAAGGGGAGGAAAATAAAGGAGGTACCTATTCTAGGGTTTGGATCCATTCGCGCTCTTGACAAGGATTTGATTCCCACGCTTTGTGCACTCAAGCCTTCTTTCACTCCACACTCTATGGTCATTTGCCTAGCCCGTTATCTTCACCATTAACCTTATCCTATTTTCTTGCACACATGTACACACCTTCGCTGCACTGGTATTGAAAGAGGCTGCTTTCGTGCAAATTTTGCATACGCACATTTGGAGAGGATTTGAGGTCTAGAGGATTGATCACACATATTTTTAGTGATTGTTAGGCATGTTACATGGGGGTGAGGGGAGAGCGTGTTTTCAGGGATCTATTGTGGGTCTTGTTCACACGTGATTGCACCCTGTATGAGTCACGTGTGGGGCTTGTGTTGAGCATTGGTTGTGGCATTTTTTCACACGCTTGTGCACTTTGGGTAGTGTTCACACACGACCATGGGTTATGATTCTTATTACTTTTACCCTTCAGTTGGGCACCATGGTACGACTTTGCATCATCATCGCGCGAGCAAGACGACATCGTTTTGATTGTTTTTCCGTTTACGATCGGATCATGGGAGAGCCGCTCATGCACTATTATCGTCGCTCTACGATCGATATTATGAGTTGCCATTTTGTGTCATGGTTCACATATCTTTTGTCAATTCCACACGTACGTTTAGTAGTACTTCAAGGCTTAGGACCTCTATACCCTCATTTACAGACTCCATGCTATGAAGAGATGGCATACTCATGCCATTGTTGGACGTTGGAGCTTGCATGTTTGTTGCCTAGTCATATGAGGTGTTGTTTTGATGAGGAGGATATATGGTCCACATACGGCAACTTTGTTGACCCACTCTGTGCTCGAATGCGTTGACACACAGAAGGTTCGGCATTGTTCGCATTCATGGGATGAGTCTTCTTTTGGTGACTTGTATGAGTGTCTGACACTCTTAAGCCGCCATGATTAATACTGTAGACTACATCGATGCACGAATCTGATGATGATGATGATGATGTATCTTATATAAACCCATACGCATGATGATCTATTACACACACATACGATGATATTGATGTATCACACACACATGTGCACATGATGATACATACACATATATTTGCACATGATGATATGGACACTGATGCTGACGTATGTGATAGCGATGTGTGTGAGCTAGATCATGTGGGCATGATCTGGAGAGGGGGCAGGGATGATGGCATCGAGCATTATGAGTGTTCATATATCTAGGCCTACCTTCTCATCATCCAATACATGACTTGGATCTAGAACATACTTCTTCTTTCTTCAAATGAGCTCGCATGAAAATACATTGTGGATCTTCAAGTACGGAGGAGGGAATAAAAGTTCACGAGCTCAATCTCCAACTTTCCTCGTATTCATGCACAGTCTATAACTTAATCTCCAACTTTCCTCATATTTGTGTAGGGTTTATGTTATATGGGCAAAAACTTCTTGTACTTTTCCCCAAGGAGAGGGATTTTCTGTGGTTGGGTCGTATACCAACAAGGAAGACCATATCACCTTCATCAAATTCTCTAGTAGTCTACTTGAGATCAACACGCTACTTTTTTCTATCGTGAGTAGCTTTGATATCCTTTTTTATAGTCCGCATTGAACAATCCACTTTATCTATTTGCTTCAAGACTTCCACTCTGACCAGTGGGTTGAACTAAATCAATGGTGTTGCACAATCTACTATAAGATGCATCGCAATAAAATTATACCGAATGTGGAGAATTCATCCATTTTTTGGGTTCCCTTCCATGGAATGCTCGAAGAATGTCTTTGATTACCCTCTCTGCCTAATCATCAATTTCTAGATAGTACCAAAATCTATAGAGCTACGACTTCAAAGCATTTATTCCAAGAGCAGGACACATGAATTCAGCACCCCGATCCCTAACTATCCTTCCAAAGTAAAGTCTAAATATATCCTTTGGAATGACTTTTAGCAAACACCAAGAGCAGTATAAGTCTTTTTCAAAAGAATCGAATGAGCAACCTTCGTCAAGCGATCTACCACACGGCTAAGATGGAATCATGTCCTGCATCGACTGAAGAAAAATCTAATGATGGAATCCATGCTTATGTATTCTAATTGTATATGTGAAATAGGATGCACGTGTCTTGGCGTTTTTGTCATTTCACCTTTGCAAGGCTAAAAGAAATGCTTCTTTGTAGCAGCCACCATGACGGTCTTCACTTAGCTGGGGCGTGTCACGAGCTTTCTTTAGAATCCTCTTATTAAGATCTCTATCTTGAAAAATATATAACCGATTATTGAAGTACAAGCATCCACCTCTAACGTGAATCCATGAATTTTCTTCACTTCTAGGGTTGCCTTTACTTTTACGGTAAGCAATATGATAATAGGGATAAAGAACTTATCTAATCCAATCTCTTCCTTAATCTCAACGTGCAAGTAAGGAGGCCTTCCTGCCTAATATATCTATGACCGCATTCTCCTTGTCTAACCTATACTTGATTTTAAAACCAAACTCTCGAAGTGTTTGTATTTATCTTCTTTGCGTGATGTTAACATCATTCTGGTTGAAAATTTGCTTTAAAATTTTATGATCTATAACCCGAGAAGACAAGCAACTCTACGTCATCACTGTTCCTCTCGTGAGATCTTAGCTATAGCACCAGCGGATTAGTTAAGCAACCCCTCAGCTTATCAAAGTTACTTTGGCACATCGCGCAGACCATTAGAATGGAATGTCCTTCTTGAGAAGCGCCGTCAAAGGAGAAACAATCTTGGCATATGAACATCGGATACCATCTTATCAATCCCAAGAACCATTTGACTTCCTCTATCGTCTTTGGTTCTGGCAAATCGATAGCCGCTTTTGCACCTTGGCGGGATCAGCTAATATACTATCTCTTGACATTATGATCCCGGATATTCAATTTGATGGTAAAGAAGGTACATGCACTCTTCTTAGAGAAAAGTCTGTGCTTCTGGAGACTTTGAAGAGACACATGCTTCACATGCGATCAGCTACATTCTTCGAGCAAACTAGAATTGCATCAATGAAGACCGAGATAAAATCATCTGATGTTCTCTGATGAAGGTTTCTTTTCTTTATCGTTTTGCATTCAACAATTATAGCTAGAAGGGGAGAATTATTTAATCCCAACAGCATTATCGTGAACTCGTAATGTGCATACCATGTATTAAAATCTATCTTAGGAATATTATGATACGATAACATCCTAAGTTTAAGTCAATCTTTATAAATATCTGGCCTTTATGCGATCAATCTAACAGCACATTCCAAGAGTAAGATGCTTATTCTTAACAGTAAGCCGATTTAACCCTGAATATACAATCTCATAGTCCCATCATTCTTCTTCTGAAAGAGAACGAGCACCACATAGCAAGGGGATACAAATGGGCCAAACAAAGCTCTCCTCAAACAGTTATCTCGATTATTCCCCAAGCTCGGTTGCTTTCGGAATGGCCTTCTTATAAGCTCAAGATTCACTATTGTTGGGCTCCGAGAATGAACTCTTTCTCATGATCCACCTCACGAGTCGAGGGTATTGTAGTTAAATCTATGTCACAGTATATACTCACTTAACCAACATGGTTTCCTTGCAACTCTTTATCTGCAGGATGGCTTGCTTCTGCTAGAGTCCCTTCAATAACTTTACTACTTTTACAGGTTACGGGGTGGGAGTTCAACAAACTACTCCAGTTCCTTTCATCTTGTTCACATGAAGATCCATGAAGGAAATGGTGCCTTTGTGATAATATTTGGCTAGGTTCCCATCCAAGAGAAACTGAATTACATCCGTCTTTTGGCAAGTAACTTCCACTACCCAATTCCACTCGCATTGGTCTACCTTGCTTTGGTCGATTACTAATTTATGCAACATCCAAGTGAAATGAATGAATGAATGAGCGTTTCTCGAATCAACAAAAAGCTTAAAATTCTTACCTCAAAAATTGGATGGGGTGTAACTTAGTGAGAATCGTTGGTTTCGATCCTGGTGCTCCACTCTATCGAACGAAGTCTACCTCTTCCTTCTTTCTCTGGGGTTAGCTACTATTATAATGGCATTAGAAGTTGCTAAGACTGGGCTAGAACTTGCTCCTTTGACTTGTCAAGCAAGTTCTATGGTGGAGTTAGAATGGTAACATCAATCGGTGCGTTGGCACAACCATTCATAAAATGTCCCAGTAGCTGCTCGCATCTAAAACACTTCATACTCCTTCCTGAGCTAAAACTGCAAATCCAAAGGCATTTTAGGGAAAGAATCATGTCCACTGTGCCCACTCGCTTTTCATACTTGGCTCCAATCTTGTCCCCTATTTCTCTTTGAATTTGGCATACTAGAATTAGATGGAGCTCTCTTTGGGAGGGGGCAAAAAGGCCTTTTACTACACGGTCTCCTTAGAAAGAAATACATGCATAAAATCCTCAGCCACCACCATCTTAATGGCTTGCCCGCCGCTAACAAAGACAGTTTCGCATTCTTAACCAATCTATCCAAGGGAGGATCCAATCTTCTGACAACCCCATGGAGAAGGGTCTCGTCTTCCATCGGAAGAGCATGTCGGACTAGGCTTACGTAAGATCAATTGATAATACGCCTCCGTAAGTTTGCCTGCTTGAGAAAACTCTATAAACTCATTTATCTTCTCTTCCATGGGGACAAAACCTTTGATGGAGGTAAGCTTTCATGTCCTCCCATCTCAGACTATACCATTAACTTTCAATTTGGCGAGATCCATCTTACTGTACCCCGCACATGTTACACTACTCGTCCATAGAATCTGTCCAATTCAACACTCCCTCTCTCCAAGGTTTTTACCCTTGCCTCGAAATGGCTATGGTGGTTGTGACCCATATACGAAGTGCTTCCTTGACATCCTTATCCAATGCCTTAATTCTAGATATGACATCATCCATCCCTCATGATTATTCTAAAACAAAAGACCGTCGTAGGCTCGGCCAGCAATCGAGATCCTGTATCAAGGAATATAATGCCCCAGAGTCGTACACATCAATCTATGAACACTAAGGTCTCGTAGAGGTGGTGCTTGTAGAGAACTATCCCTGTTGTAACAGGCAGTTCACTAAGGATCATGGCAAAGGCAATGTTCTCTGCCAACCGCTCATGCCGACTATAGGTGGTGTGCCATGATCTACTGACTATCCTAAGCACACGTGTACCTCCGCCGATCATTCAGTAGTACTCAGAAAGTAGAGGCTCTCCAATTATCGAGCCGAGATGACTTAATCTGCGTAATGAAGGTGCTTGAAGGCAAAGGCTATCGTGTCATCCTCTAGAGACAGCTCAGGGACTCCAGATAGATAGGGTCTCACCATCCGATTTGCTGCTTTATCTGAAAGCAAAACTGGATAAGATACTGTAAGTTTTGGTTTTAGGCTAGAATAGGCACCGTTAGGGCCTCTTAGAGGTTGGTGGCACGAGAAGAAAGTTTTGAGTAAAAGAAAAAAGGGGAGGAAAATAAAGGAGGTACCTATTCTAGGGTTTGGATCCATTCGCGCTCTTGACAAGGATTTGATTCCCACGCTTTGTGCACTCAAGCCTTCTTTCACTCCACACTCTATGGTCATTTGCCTAGCCCGTTATCTTCACCATTAACCTTATCCTATTTTCTTGCACACATGTACACACCTTCGCTACACTGGTATTGAAAGAGGCTGCTTTCGTGCAAATTTTGCATACGCACATTTGGAGAGGATTTGAGGTCTAGAGGATTGATCACACATATTTTTAGTGATTGTTAGGCATGTTACATGGGGGTGAGGGGAGAGCGTGTTTTCAGGGATCTATTGTGGGTCTTGTTCACACGTGATTGCACCCTGTATGAGTCACGTGTGGGGCTTGTGTTGAGCATTGGTTGTGGCGTTTTTTCACACGCTTGTGCACTTTGGGTAGTGTTCACACACGACCATGGGTTATGATTCTTATTACTTTTACCCTTCAGTTGGGCACCATAGTACGACTTTGCATCATCATCGCGCGAGCAAGACGACATCGTTTTGATTGTTTTTCCGTTTACAATCAGATCATGGGAGAGCCGCTCATGCACTATTATCGTCGCTCTACGATCGATATTATGAGTTGCCATTTTGTGTCATGGTTCACATATCTTTTGTCAATTCCACACGTACGTTTAGTAGTACTTCAAGGCTTAGGACCTCTATACCCTCATTTACAAACTCCACGCTATGAAGAGATGGCATACTCATGCCATTGTTGGACGTTGGAGCTTGCATGTTTGTTGCCTAGTCATATGAGGTGTTGTTTTGATGAGGAGGATATATGGTCCACATACGGCAACTTTGTTGACCCACTCTGTGCTCGAATGCGTTGACACAGAAGGTTCAGCATTGTTCGCATTCATGGGATCAGTCTTCTTTTGGTGACTTGTACGAGTGTCTGACACTCTTAAGCCGCCATGATTACGTTCTTAATACTGTAGACTACATCGATGCACGGATCTGATGATGATGATGATGATGTATCTTATATAAACCCATACGCATGATGATCTATTACACACACATACGATGATATTGATATATCACACACACATGTGCACATGATGATACATACACATATATTTGCACATGATGATATGGACACTGATGCTGACGTATGTGATAGTGATGTGTGTGAGCTAGATCATGTGGGCATGATCTGGAGAGGGGGTAGGGATGCTGGCATCGAGCATTATGAGTGTTCATATATCTAGGCCTACCTTCTCATCATCCAATACATGACTTGGATCTAGAACATACTTCTTCTTTCTTCAAATGAGCTCGCATGAAAATACATTGTGGATCTTCAAGTATGGAGGAGAGAATAAAAGTTCACGAGCTCAATCTCCAACTTTTCTCGTATTCATGCACAGTCTTTAACTTAATCTCCAACTTTCCTCATATTTGTGTAGGGTTTATGTTATATGGGCAAAAACTTCTTGTACTTTTCCCCAAGGAGAGGGATTTTCTGTGGTTGGGTCGTATACCAACAAGGAAGACCATATCACCTTCATCAAATTCTCTAGTAGTCTACTTGAGATCAACACGCTACTTTTTTCTATCGTGAGTAGCTTTGATATCCTTTTTTATAGTCCGCATTGAACAATCCACTTTATCTATTTGCTTCAAGACTTCCACTCTGACCAGTGGGTCGAACTAAATCAATGGTGTTGCACAATCTACTATAAGATGCATCGCAATAAAATTATACCGAATGTGGAGAATTCATCCATTTTTTGGGTTCCCTTCCATGGAATGCTCGAAGAATGTCTTTGATTACCCTCTCTACCTAATCATCAATTTCTAGATAGTACCAAAATCTATAGAGCTACAGCTTCAAAGCATTTATTCAAAGAGCAGGACACATGAATTCAGCACCCCGATCCCTAACTATTCTTCCAAAGTAAAGTCTAAATATATCCTTTGGAATGACTTTTAGCAAACACCAAGAGCAGTATAAGTCTTTTTCAAAAGAATCGAATGAGCAACCTTCGTCAAGCGATCTACCACACGGCTAAGATGGAATCATGTCCTGCATCGACTGAAGAAAAATCTAATGATGGAATCCATGCTTATGTATTCTAATTGTATATGTGAAATAGGATGCACGTGTCTTGGCGTTTTTGTCATTTCACCTTTGCAAGGCTAAAAGAAATGCTTCTTTGTAGCAGCCACCATGACGGTCTTCACTTAGCTGGGGCGTGTCACGAGCTTTCTTTAGAATCCTCTTATTAAGATCTCTATCTTGAGAAATATATAACCGATTATTGAAGTACAAGCATCCACCTCTAACGTGAATCCATGAATTTTCTTCACTTCTAGGGTTGCCTTTACTTTTGCGGTAAGCAATATGATAATAGGGATAAAGAACTTATCTAATCCAATCTCTTCCTTAATCTCAACGTGCAAGTAAGGAGGCCTTCCTGCCTAATATATCCATGACCGCATTCTCCTTGTCTAACCTATACTTGATTTTAAAACCAAACTCTCGAAGTGTTTGTATTTATCTTCTTTGCGTGATGTTAACATCATTCTGGTTGAAAATTTGCTTTAAAATTTTATGATCTATAACCCGAGAAGACAAGCAACTCTACGTCATCACTGTTCCTCTCGTGAGATCTTAGCTATAGCACCAGCGGATTAGTCAAGCAACCCCTCAGCTTATCAAAGTTACTTTGGCACATCGCGCAGACCATTAGAATGGAATGTCCTTCTTGAGAAGCGCCGTCAAAGGAGAAACAATCTTGGCATATGAACATCGGATACCATCTTATCAATCCCAAGAACCATTTGACTTCCTCTATCGTCTTTGGTTCTGGCAAATCGATAGCCGCTTTTGCACCTTGGCGGGATCAGCTAATATACTATCTCTTGACATTATGATCCCGGATATTCAATTTGATGGTAAAGAAGGTACATGCACTCTTCTTAGAGAAAAGTCTGTGCTTCTGGAGACTTTGAAGAGACACATACTTCACATGCGATCAGCTACATTCTTCGAGCAAACTAGAATTGCATCAATGAAGACCGAGATAAAATCATCCGATGTTCTCTGATGAAGGTTTCTTTTCTTTATCTTTTTGCATTCAACAATTATAGCTAGAAGGGGAGAATTATTTAATCCCAACAGCATTATCGTGAACTCGTAATGTGCATACCATGTATTAAAATCTATCTTAGGAATATTATGATACGATAACATCCTAAGTTTAAGTCAATCTTTATAAATATCTGGCCTTTATGCGATCAATCTAACAGCACATTCCAGGAGTAAGATGCTTATTCTTAACAGTAAGCCGATTTAACCTTGAATATACAATCTCATAGTCCCATCATTCTTCTTCTGAAAGAGAACGAGCACCACATAGCAAGGGGATACAAATGGGCCAAACAAAGCTCTCCTCAAACAGTTATCTCGATTATTCCCCGAGCTCGGTTGCTTTCGGAATGGCCTTCTTATAAGCTCAAGATTCACTATTGTTGGGCTCCGAGAATGAACTCTTTCTCATGATCCACCTCACGAGTCGAGGGTATTGTAGTTAAATCTACGTCACAGTATATACTCACTTAACCAACATGGTTTCCTTGCAACTCTTTATCTGCAGGATGGCTTGCTTCTGCTGGAGTCCCTTCAATAAACAACACCTCATATGACTAGGCAACAAACATGCAAGCTCCAACGTCCAACAATGGCATGAGTATGCCATCTCTTCATAGCGTGGAGTCTGTAAATGAGGGTATAGAGGTCCTAAGCCTTGAAGTACTACTAAACGTACGTGTGAAATTGACAAAAGATATGTGAACCATGACACAAAATGGCAACTCATAATATCGATCGTAGAGCGACGATAATAGTGCATGAGCGGCTCTCCCATGATCCGATCGTAAACAGAAAAACAATCAAAACGATGTCGTCTTGCTCGCGCGATGATGATGCAAAGTCGTACCATGGTGCCCAACTGAAGGGTAAAAGTAATAAGAATCATAACCCATGGTCGTGTGTGAACACTACCCAAAGTGCACAAGCGTGTGAAAAAACGCCACAACCAATGCTCAACACAAGCCCCACACGTGACTCATACAGGGTGCAATCACGTGTGAACAAGACCCACAATAGATCCCTGAAAACACGCTCTCCCCTCACCCCCATGTAACATGCCTAACAATCACTAAAAATATGTGTGATCAATCCTCTAGACCTCAAATCCTCTCCAAATGTGCGTATGCAAAATTTGCACAAAAGCAGCCTCTTTCAATACCAGTGTAGCGAAGGTGTGTACATGTGTGCAAGAAAATAGGATAAGGTTAATGGTGAAGATAACGGGCTAGGCAAATGATCATAGAGTGTGGAGTGAAAGAAGGCTTGTGAGTGCACAAAGCGTGGGAATCAAATCCTTGTCAAGAGCGCGAATGGATCCAAACCCTAGAATAGGTACCTCCTTTATTTTCCTCCCCTTTTTTCTTTTATTCAAAACTTTCTTCTCGTGCCACCAACCTCTAAGAGGCCCTAATGGTGCCTATTCTAGCCTAAAACCAAAACTTACAGTATCTTATCCAGTTTTGCTTTCAGATAAAGCAGCAAATCGGATGGTGAGACCCTATCTATCTGGAGTCCCTGAGCTGTCTCTAGAGGATGACACGATAGCCTTTGCCTTCAAGCACCTTCATTACGCAGATTAAGTCATCTCGGCTCGATAATTGGAGAGCCTCTACTTTCTGAGTACTACTGAATGATCGGCGGAGGTACACGTGTGCTTAGGATAGTCAGTAGATCATGGCACACCACCTATAGTCGGCATGAGCGGTTGGCAGAGAACATTGCCTTTGCCATGATCCTTAGTGAACTGCCTGTTTACAAGAGGGATAGTTCTCTATAAGCACCACCTCGACGAGACCTTAGTGTTCATAGATTGATGTGTACGACTCTGGGGCATTATATTCCTTGATACAGGATCTCGATTGCTAGCCGAGCCTACGACGGTCTTTTGTTTTAGAATAATCATGAGGGATGGATGATGTCATATCTAGAATTAAGGCATTGGATAAGGATGTCAAGGAAGCACTTCGTATATGGGTCACAACCACCATAGCCATTTCGAGGCAAGGGTAAAAACCTTGGAGAGAGGGAGTGTTGAATTGGACAGATTCTATGGACGAGTAGTGTAACATGTGCGGGGTACAGTAAGATGGATCTCGCCAAATAGAAAGTTAATGGTATAGTCTGAGATGGGAGGACATGAAAGCTTACCTCCATCAAAGGTTTTGTCCCCATGGAAGAGAAGATAAATGAGTTTATAGAGTTTTCTCAAGCAGGCAAACTTACGGAGGCGTATTATCAATTGATCTTACGTAAGCCTAGTCCGACATGCTCTTCCGATGGAAGACGAGACCCTTCTCCATGGGTTTGTCAGAAGATTGGATCCTCCCTTGGATAGATTGGTTAAGAATGCGAAACTGTCTTTGCTAGCGGCGGGGAAGCAATTAAGATGATGGTGGCTGAGGATTTTATGCATGTATTTCTTTCTAAGGAGACCGTGTAGTAAAAGGCCTTTTTGCCCCCTCCCAAAGAGAGCTCCATCTAATTCTAGTATGCCAAATTCAAAGAGAAATAGGGGACAAGATTGGAGCCAAGTATGAAAAGCGAGTGGGCACAGTGGACATGATTCTTTCCCTAGAATGCCTTTGGATTTGCAGTTTTAGCTCAGGAAGGAGTATGAAGTGTTTTAGATGCGAGCAGCTACTGGGACATTTTATGAATGGTTGTGCCAACGCACCGATTGATGTTACCATTCTAACTCCACCATAGAACTTGCTTGACAAGTCAAAGGAGGCAAGTTCTAGCCCAGTCTCAGCAACTTCTAATGCCATTATAATAGTAGCTAACCCCAGAGAAAGAAGGAAGAGGTAGACTTCGTTCGATAGAGTGGAGCACCAGGATCGAAACCAACGATTCTCACTAAGTTACACCCCATCCGATTTTTGAGGTAAGAATTTTAAGCTTTTTGTTGATTCGAGAAACGCTCATTCATTCATTCATTTCACTTGGATGTTGCATAAATTAGTAATCGACCAAAAGCAAGGCAGACCAATGCGAGTGGAATTGGGTAGTGGAAGTTACTTGCCAAAAGACGGATGTAATTCAGTTTCTCTTGGATGGGAACCTAGCCAAATATTATCACAAAGGCACCATTTCCTTCATGGATCTTCATGTGAACAAGATGAAAGGAACTGGAGTAGTTTGTTGAACTCCCACCCCGTAACCTGTAAAAGTAGTAAAGTTATTGAAGGGACTCCAGCAGCAGCAAGCCATCCTGCAGATAAAGAGTTGCAAGGAAACCATGTTGGTTAAGTGAGTATATACTGTGACGTAGATTTAACTACACTCGTGAGGTGGATCATGAGAAAGAGTTCATTCTCGGAGCCCAACAATAGTGAATCTTGAGCTTATAAGAAGGCCATTCCGAAAGCAACCGAGCTCGGGGAATAATCGAGATAACTGTTTGAGGAGAGCTTTGTTTGGCCCATTTGTATCCCCTTGCTATGTGGTGCTCGTTCTCTTTCAGAAGAAGAATGATGGGACTATGAGATTGTATATTCAGGGTTAAATCGGCTTACTGTTAAGAATAAGCATCTTACTCCTGGAATGTGCTGTTAGATTGATCGCATAAAGGCCAGATATTTATAAAGATTGACTTAAACTTAGGATGTTATCGTATCATAATATTCCTAAGATAGATTTTAATACATGGTATGCACATTACGAGTTCACGATAATGCTGTTGGGATTAAATAATTCCCCTTCTAGCTATAATTGTTGAATGCAAAAAGAAAAAGAAAAGAAACCTTCGGATGATTTTATCTCGGTCTTCATTGATGCAATTCTAGTTTGCTCGAAGAATGTAGCTGATCGCATGTGAAGTATGTGTCTCTTCAAAGTCCTCGAAAGCCTCCAGAAGCACAGACTTTTCTCTAAGAAGAGTGCATGTACCTTCTTTGCCATCAAATTGAATATCCGGGATCATAATGTCAAGAGATAGTATATTAGCTGATCCCGCCAAGGTGCAAAAGCGGCTATCGATTTGCCAGAACCAAAGACGATAGAGGAAGTCAAATGGTTCTTGGGATTGATAAGATGGTATCCGCCGATGTTCATATGCCAAGATTGTTTCTCCTTTCACGGCGCTTCTCAAGAAGGACATTCCATTCTAATGGTCTGCGCGATGTGCGAAAGTAACTTTGATAAGCTGAGGGGTTGCTTGACTAATCCGCTGGTGCTATAGCTAAGATCTCACGAGAGGAACAGTGATGACGTAGAGTTGCTGTCTTCTCGGGTTATAGATCATAAAATTTTAAAGCAAATTTTCAACCAGAATGATGTTAACATCACGCAAAGAAGATAAATACAAACACTTCGAGAGTTTGGTTTTAAAATCAAGTATAGGTTAGACAAGGAGAATGCGGTCATAGATATATTAGGCAGGAAGGCCTCCTTACTTGCACGTTGAGATTAAGGAAGAGATTGGATTAGATAAGTTCTTTATCCCTATTATCATATTGCTTACCGCAAAAGTAAAGGCAACCCTAGAAGTGAAGAAAATTCATGGATTCACGTTAGAGGTGGATGCTTGTACTTCAATAATCGGTTATATATTTTTCAAGATAGAGATCTTAATAAGAGGATTCTAAAGAAAGCTCGTGACACGCCCCAGCTAAGTGAAGACCGTCATGGTGGCTGCTACAAAGAAGCATTTCTTTTAGCCTTGCAAAGGTGAAATGACAAAAACGCCAAGACACGTGCATCCTATTTCACATATACAATTAGAATACATAAGCATGGATTCCATCATTAGATTTTTCTTCAGTCGATGCAGGACATGATTCCATCTTAGCCGTGTGGTAGATCGCTTGACGAAGGTTGCTCATTCGATTCTTTTGAAAAAGACTTATACTGCTCTTGGTGTTTGCTAAAAGTCATTCCAAAGGATATATTTAGACTTTACTTTGGAAGGATAGTTAGGGATCGGGGTGCTGAATTCATGTGTCCTGCTCTTGGAATAAACGCTTTGAAGCTGTAGCTCTATAGATTTTGGTACTATCTAGAAATTGATGATTAGGCAGAGAGGGTAATCAAAGACATTCTTCGAGCATTCCATGGAAGGGAATCCAAAAAATGGATGAATTCTCCACATTCGGTATAATTTTATTGCGATGCATCTTATAGTAGATTGTGCAACACCATTGATTTAGTTCAACCCACTGGTCAGAGTGGAAGTCTTGAAGCAAATAGATAAAGTGGATTGTTCAATGCGGACTATAAAAAAGGATATCAAAGCTACTCACGATAGAAAAAAGTAGCGTGCTGATCTCAAGTAGACTACTAGAGAATTTGATGAAGGTGATATGGTCTTCCTTGTTGGTATACGACCCAACCACAGAAAATCCCTCTCCTTGGGGAAAAGTACAAGAAGTTTTTGCCCATATAACATAAACCCTACACAAATATAAGGAAAGTTGGAGATTAAGTTATAGACTGTGCATGAATACGAGGAAAGTTGGAGATTGAGCTCGTGAACTTTTATTCCCTCCTCCGTACTCGAAGATCCACAATGTATTTTCATGTGAGCTCATTTGAAGAAAGAAGAAGTATGTTCTAGGTCCAAGTCATGTATTGGATGATGAGAAGGTAGGCCTAGATATATGAACACTCATAATGCTCGATGCCATCATCCCTGCCCCCTCTCCAGATCATGCCCACATGATCTAGCTCACACACATCGCTATCACATACGTCAGCATCAGTGTCCATATCATCATGTGCAAATATATGTGTATGTATCATCATGTGCACATGTGTGTGTGATACATCAATATCATCGTATGTGTGTGTAATAGATCATCATGCGTATGGGTTTATATAAGATACATCATCATCATCATCATCAGATCCGTGCATCGATGTAGTCTACAGTATTAAGAACGTAATCATGGCGGCTTAAGAGTGTCAGACACTCGTACAAGTCACCAAAAGAAGACTCATCCCATGAATGCGAACAATGCCGAACCTTCTGTGTCAACGCATTCGAGCACAGAGTGGGTCAACAAAGTTGCCGTATGTGGACCATATATCCTCCTCATCAAAACAACACCTCATATGACTAGGCAACAAACATGCAAGCTCCAACGTCCAACAATGGCATGAGTATGCCATCTCTTCATAGCGTGGAGTCTGTAAATGAAGGTATAGAGGTCCTAAGCCTTGAAGTACTACTAAACGTACGTGTGAAATTGACAAAAGATATGTGAACCATGACACAAAATGGCAACTCATAATATCGATCGTAGAGCGACGATAATAGTGCATGAGCGGCTCTCCCATGATCCGATCGTAAACGGAAAAACAATCAAAACGATGTCGTCTTGCTCGTGCGATGATGATGCAAAGTCGTACCATGGTGCCCAACTGAAGGGTAAAAGTAATAAGAATCATAACCCATGGTCGTGTGTGAACACTACCCAAAGTGCACAAGCGTGTGAAAAAATGCCACAACCAATGCTCAACACAAGCCCCACACGTGACTCATACAGGGTGCAATCATGTGTGAACAAGACCCACAATAGATCCCTGAAAACACGCTCTCCCCTCACCCCCATGTAACATGCCTAACAATCACTAAAAATATGTGTGATCAATCCTCTAGACCTCAAATCCTCTCCAAATGTGCGTATGCAAAATTTGCACGAAAGCAGCCTCTTTCAATACCAGTGTAGCGAAGGTGTGTACATGTGTGCAAGAAAATAGGATAAGGTTAATGGTGAAGATAACGGGCTAGGCAAATGACCATAGAGTGTGGAGTGAAAGAAGGCTTGAGTGCACAAAGCGTGGGAATCAAATCCTTGTCAAGAGCGCGAATGGATCCAAACCCTAGAATAGGTACCTCCTTTATTTTCCTCCCCTTTTTTCTTTTACTCAAAACTTTCTTCTCGTGCCACCAACCTCTAAGAGGCCCTAACGGTGCCTATTCTAGCCTAAAACCAAAACTTACAGTATCTTATCCAGTTTCGCTTTCAGATAAAGCAGCAAATCGGATGGTGAGACCCTATCTATCTGGAGTCCTTGAGCTGTCTCTAGAGGATGACACGATAGCCTTTGCCTTCAAGCACCTTCATTACGCAGATTAAGTCATCTCGGCTTGATAATTGGAGAGCCTCTACTTTCTGAGTACTACTGAATGATCGGCGGAGGTACACGTGTGCTTAGGATAGTCAGTAGATCATGGCACACCACCTATAGTCGGCATGAGCGGTTGGCAGAGAACATTGCCTTTGCCATGATCCTTAGTGAACTGCTTACAAGAGGGATAGTTCTCTATAAGCACCACCTCGACGAGACCTTAGTGTTCATAGATTGATGTGTACGACTCTGGGGCATTATATTCCTTGATACAGGATCTCGATTGCTGGCCGAGCCTACGACGGTCTTTTGTTTTAGAATAATCATGAGGGATGGATGATGTCATATCTAGAATTAAGGCATTGGATAAGGATGTCAAGGAAGCACTTCGTATATGGGTCACAACCACCATAGCCATTTCGAGGCAAGGGTAAAAACCTTGGAGAGAGGGAGTGTTGAATTGGACAGATTCTATGGACGAGTAGTGTAACATGTGCGGGGTACAGTAAGATGGATCTCGCCAAATTGAAAGTTAATGGTATAGTCTGAGATGGGAGGACATGAAAGCTTACCTCCATCAAAGGTTTTGTCCCCATGGAAGAGAAGATAAATGAGTTTATAGAGTTTTCTCAAGCAGGCAAACTTACGGAGGCGTATTATCAATTGATCTTACGTAAGCCTAGTCCGACATGCTCTTCCGATGGAAGACGAGACCCTTCTCCATGGGTTTGTCAGAAGATTGGATCCTCCCTTGGATAGATTGGTTAATAATGTGAAACTGTCTTTGTTAGCGGCAGGGAAGCAATTAAGATGGTGGTGGCTGAGGACTTTATGCATGTATTTCTTTCTAAGGAGACCATGTAGTAAAAGGCCTTTTTGCCCCCTCCCAAAGAGAGCTCCATCTAATTCTAGTATGCCAAATTCAAAGAGAAATAGGGGACAAGATTGGAGCCAAGTATGAAAAGCGAGTGGGCACAGTGGACATGATTCTTTCCCTAGAATGCCTTTGGATTTGCAGTTTTAGCTCAGGAAGGAGTATGAAGTGTTTTAGATGCGAGCAGCTACTGGGACATTTTATGAATGGTTGTGCCAACGCACCGATTGATGTTACCATTCTAACTCCACCATAGAACTTGCTTGACAAGTCAAAGGAGGCAAGTTCTAGCCCAGTCTCAGCAACTTCTAATGCCATTATAATAGTAGCTAACCCCAGAGAAAGAAGGAAGAGGTAGACTTCGTTCGATAGAGTGGAGCACCAGGATCGAAACCAACGATTCTCACTAAGTTACACCCCATCCGATTTTTGAGGTAAGAATTTTAAGCTTTTTGTTGATTCGAGAAACGCTCATTCATTCATTCATTTCACTTGGATGTTGCATAAATTAGTAATCGACCAGAAGCAAGGCAGACCAATGCAAGTGGAATTGGGTAGTGGAAGTTACTTGCCAAAAGACGGATGTAATTCAGTTTCTCTTGGATGGGAACCTAGCCAAATATTATCACAAAGGCACCATTTCCTTCATGGATCTTCATGTGAACAAGATGAAAGGAACTGGAGTAGTTTGTTGAACTCCCACCCCGTAACCTGTAAAAGTAGTAAAGTTATTGAAGGGACTCCAGCAGAAGCAAGCCATCCTGCAGATAAAGAGTTGCAAGGAAACCATGTTGGTTAAGTGAGTATATACTGTGACGTAGATTTAACTACACTCGTGAGGTGGATCATGAGAAAGAGTTCATTCTCGGAGCCCAACAATAGTGAATCTTGAGCTTATAAGAAGGCCATTCCGAAAGCAACCGAGCTCGGGGAATAATCGAGATAACTGTTTGAGGAGAGCTTTGTTTGGCCCATTTGTATCCCCTTGCTATGTGGTGCTCGTTCTCTTTCAGAAGAAGAATGATGGGACTATGAGATTGTATATTCAGGGTTAAATCGGCTTACTGTTAAGAATAAGCATCTTACTCCTGGAATGTGCTGTTAGATTGATCGCATAAAGGCCAGATATTTATAAAGATTGACTTAAACTTAGGATGTTATCGTATCATAATATTCCTAAGATAGATTTTAATACATGGTATGCACATTACGAGTTCACGATAATGCTGTTGGGATTAAATAATTCCCCTTCTAGCTATAATTGTTGAATGCAAAAAGAAAAAGAAAAGAAACCTTCGGATGATTTTATCTCGGTCTTCATTGATGCAATTCTAGTTTGCTCGAAGAATGTAGCTGATCGCATGTGAAGTATGTGTCTCTTCAAAGTCCTCGAAAGCCTCCAGAAGCACAGACTTTTCTCTAAGAAGAGTGCATGTACCTTCTTTGCCATCAAATTGAATATCCGGGATCATAATGTCAAGAGATAGTATATTAGCTGATCCCGCAAAGGTGCAAAAGCGGCTATCGACTTGCAAGAACCAAAGACGATAGAGGAAGTCAAATGGTTCTTGGGATTGATAAGATGGTATCCGATGTTCATATGCCAAGATTGTTTCTCCTTTGACAGCGCTTCTCAAGAAGGACATTCCATTCTAATGGTCTGCGCGATGTGCCAAAGTAACTTTGATAAGCTGAGGGGTTGCTTGACTAATCCGCTGGTGCTATAGCTAAGATCTCACGAGAGGAACAGTGATGACGTAGAGTTTCTTGTCTTCTCGAGTTATAGATCATAAAATTTTAAAGCAAATTTTCAACCAGAATGATGTTAACATCACGCAAAGAAGATAAATACAAACACTTCGAGAGTTTGGTTTTAAAATCAAGTATGGGTTAGACAAGGAGAATGCGGTCATAGATATATTAGGCAGGAAGGCCTCCTTACTTGCACGTTGAGATTAAGGAAGAGATTGGATTAGATAAGTTCTTTATCCCTATTATCATATTGCTTACCGCAAAAGTAAAGGCAACCCTAGAAGTGAAGAAAATTCATGGATTCACGTTAGAGGTGGATGCTTGTACTTCAATAATCGGTTATATATTTTTCAAGATAGAGATCTTAATAAGAGGATTCTAAAGAAAGCTTGTGACACGCCCCAGCTAAGTGAAGACCGTCATGGTGGCTGCTACAAAGAAGCATTTCTTTTAGCCTTGCAAAGGTGAAATGACAAAAACGCCAAGACACGTGCAGCCTATTTCACATATACAATTAGAATACATAAGCATGGATTCCATCATTAGATTTTTCTTCAGTCGATGCAGGACATGATTCCATCTTAGCCGTGTGGTAGATCGCTTGACGAAGGTTGCTCATTCGATTCTTTTGAAAAAGACTTATACTGCTCTTGGTGTTTGCTAAAAGTCATTCCAAAGGATATATTTAGACTTTACTTTGGAAGGATAGTTAGGGATCGGGGTGCTGAATTCATGTGTCCTGCTCTTGGAATAAATGCTTTGAAGCTGTAGCTCTATAGATTTTGGTACTATCTAGAAATTGATGATTAGGCAGAGAGGGTAATCAAAGACATTCTTCGAGCATTCCATGGAAGGGAACCCAAAAAATGGATGAATTCTCCACATTCGGTATAATTTTATTGCGATGCATCTTATAGTAGATTGTGCAACACCATTGATTTAGTTCAACCCACTGGTCAGAGTGGAAGTCTTGAAGCAAATAGATAAAGTGGATTGTTCAATGCAGACTATAAAAAAGGATATCAAAGCTACTCACGATAGAAAAAAGTAGCGTGTTGATCTCAAGTAGACTACTAGAGAATTTGATGAAGGTGATATGGTCTTCCTTGTTGGTATACGACCCAACCACAGAAAATCCCTCTCCTTGGGGAAAAGTACAAGAAGTTTTTGCCCATATAACATAAACCCTACACAAATATGAGGAAAGTTGGAGATTAAGTTATAGACTGTGCATGAATACGAGGAAAGTTGGAGATTGAGCTCGTGAACTTTTATTCCCTCCTCCGTACTCGAAGATCCACAATGCATTTTCATGCGAGCTCATTTGAAGAAAGAAGAAGTATGTTCTAGGTCCAAGTCATGTATTGGATGATGAGAAGGTAGGCCTAGATATATGAACACTCATAATGCTCGATGCCATCATCCCTGCCCCCTCTCCAGATCATGCCCACATGATCTAGCTCACACACATCGCTATCACATACGTCAGCATCAGTGTCCATATCATCATGTGCAAATATATGTGTATGTATCATCATGTGCACATGTGTGTGTGATACATCAATATCATCGTATGTGTGTGTAATAGATCATCATGCGTATGGGTTTATATAAGATACATCATCATCATCATCATCAGATCCGTGCATCGATGTAGTCTACAGTATTAAGAACGTAATCATCGCGGCTTAAGAGTGTCAGACACTCGTACAAGTCACCAAAAGAAGACTCATCCCATGAATGCGAACAATGCCGAACCTTCTGTGTCAACGCATTCGAGCACAGAGTGGGTCAACAAAGTTGCCGTATGTGGACCATATATCCTCCTCATCAAAACAACACCTCATATGACTAGGCAACAAACATGCAAGCTCCAACGTCCAACAATGGCATGAGTATGCCATCTCTTCATAGCGTGGAGTCTGTAAATGAGGGTATAGAGGTCCTAAGCCTTGAAGTACTACTAAACGTACGTGTGAAATTGACAAAAGATATGTGAACCATGACACAAAATGGCAACTCATAATATCGATCGTAGAGCGACGATAATAGTGCATGAGCGGCTCTCCCATGATCCGATCGTAAACGGAAAAACAATCAAAATGATGTCGTCTTGCTCGCGCGATGATGATGCAAAAGTCGTACCATGGTGCCCAACTGAAGGGTAAAAGTAATAAGAATCATAACCCATGGTCGTGTGTGAACACTACCCAAAGTGCACAAGCGTGTGAAAAAACGCCACAACCAATGCTCAACACAAGCCCCACACGTGACTCATACAGGGTGCAATCACGTGTGAACAAGACCCACAATAGATCCCTGAAAACACGCTCTCCCCTCACCCCCATGTAACATGCCTAACAATCACTAAAAATATGTGTGATCAATCCTCTAGACCTCAAATCCTCTCCAAATGTGCGTATGCAAAATTTGCACGAAAGCAGCCTCTTTCAATACCAGTGTAGCGAAGGTGTGTACATGTGTGCAAGAAAATAGGATAAGGCTAATGGTGAAGATAACGGGCTAGGCAAATGACCATAGAGTGTGGAGTGAAAGAAGGCTTGAGTGCACAAAGCGTGGGAATCAAATCCTTGTCAAGAGCGCGAATGGATCCAAACCCTAGAATAGGTACCTCCTTTATTTTCCTCCCCTTTTTTCTTTTACTCAAAACTTTCTTCTCGTGCCACCAACCTCTAAGAGGCCCTAACGGTGCCTATTCTAGCCTAAAACCAAAACTTACAGTATCTTATCCAGTTTCGCTTTCAGATAAAGCAGCAAATCGGATGGTGAGACCCTATCTATCTGGAGTCCCTGAGCTGTCTCTAGAGGATGACACGATAGCCTTTGCCTTCAAGCACCTTCATTACGCAGATTAAGTCATCTCGGCTTGATAATTGGAGAGCCTCTACTTTCTGAGTACTACTGAATGATCGGCGGAGGTACACGTGTGCTTAGGATAGTCAGTAGATCATGGCACACCACCTATAGTCGGCATGAGCGGCTGGCAGAGAACATTGCCTTTGCCATGATCCTTAGTGAACTGCCTGTTACAAGAGGGATAGTTCTCTATAAGCACCACCTCGACGAGACCTTAGTGTTCATAGATTGATGTGTACGACTCTGGGGCATTATATTCCTTGATACAGGATCTCGATTGCTGGCCGAGCCTACGACGGTCTTTTGTTTTAGAATAATCATGAGGGATGGATGATGTCATATCTAGAATTAAGGCATTGGATAAGGATGTCAAGGAAGCACTTCGTATATGGGTCACAACCACCATAGCCATTTCGAGGCAAGGGTAAAAACCTTGGAGAGAGGGAGTGTTGAATTGGACAGATTCTATGGACGAGTAGTGTAACATGTGCGGGGTACAGTAAGATGGATCTCGCCAAATTGAAAGTTAATGGTATAGTCTGAGATGGGAGGACATGAAAGCTTACCTCCATCAAAGGTTTTGTCTCCATGGAAGAGAAAAAAAATGAGTTTATCGAGTTTTCTCAAGCAGGCAAACTTACGGAGGCGTATTATCAATTGATCTTACGTAAGCCTAGTCCGACATGCTCTTCCGATGGAAGACGAGACCCTTCTCCATGGGTTTGTCAGAAGATTGGATCCTCCCTTGGATAGATTGGTTAAGAATGCGAAACTGTCTTTGCTAGCGACAGGGAAGCAATTAAGATGGTGGTGGCTAAGGATTTTATGCATGTATTTCTTTCTAAGGAGACCGTGTAGTAAAAGGCCTTTTTGCCCCCTCCCAAAGAGAGCTCCATCTAATTCTAGTATGCCAAATTCAAAGAGAAATAGGGGACAAGATTGGAGCCAAGTATGAAAAGCGAGTGGGCACAGTGGACATGATTCTTTCCCTAGAATGCCTTTGGATTTGCAGTTTTAGCTCAGGAAGGAGTATGAAGTGTTTTAGATGTGAGCAGCTACTGGGACATTTTATGAATGGTTGTGCCAACGCACCGATTGATGTTACCATTCTAACTCCACCATAGAACTTGCTTGACAAGTCAAAGGAGGCAAGTTCTAGCCCAGTCTCAGCAACTTCTAATGCCATTATAATAGTAGCTAACCCCAGAGAAAGAAGGAAGAGGTAGACTTCGTTCGATAGAGTGGAGCACCAGGATCGAAACCAACGATTCTCACTAAGTTACACCCCATTCGATTTTTGAGGTAAGAATTTTAAGCTTTTTGTTGATTCGAGAAACGCTCATTCATTCATTCATTTCACTTGGATGTTGCATAAATTAGTAATCGACCAGAAGCAAGGCAGACCAATGCGAGTGGAATTGGGTAGTGGAAGTTACTTGCCAAAAGACGGATGTAATTCAGTTTCTCTTGGATGGGAACCTAGCCAAATATTATCACAAAGGCACCATTTCCTTCATGGATCTTCATGTGAACAAGATGAAAGGAACTGGAGTAGTTTGTTGAACTCCCACCCCGTAACCTGTAAAAGTAGTAAAGTTATTGAAGGGACTCCAGCAGAAGCAAGCCATCCTGCAGATAAAGAGTTGCAAGGAAACCATGTTGGTTAAGTGAGTATATACTATGACGTAGATTTAACTACAATACCCTCGACTCGTGAGCTGGATCATGAGAAAGAGTTCATTCTCGGAGCCCAACAATAGTGAATCTTGAGCTTATAAGAAGGCCATTCCGAAAGCAACCGAGCTCGGGGAATAATCGAGATAACTGTTTGAGGAGAGCTTTGTTTGGCCCATTTGTATCCCCTTGCTATGTGGTGCTCGTTCTCTTTCAGGAGAAGAATGATGGGACTATGAGATTGTATATTCAGGGTTAAATCGGCTTACTGTTAAGAATAAGCATCTTACTCCTGGAATGTGCTGTTAGATTGATCGCATAAAGGCCAGATATTTATAAAGATTGACTTAAACTTAGGATGTTATCGTATCATAATATTCCTAAGATAGATTTTAATACATGGTATGCACATTACGAGTTCATGATAATGCTGTTGGGATTAAATAATTCCCCTTCTAGCTATAATTGTTGAATGCAAAAAGAAAAATAAAAGAAACCTTCGGATGATTTTATCTCGGTCTTCATTGATGCAATTCTAGTTTGCTCGAAGAATGTAGCTGATCGCATGTGAAGTATGTGTCTCTTCAAAGTCCTCAAAAGCCTCCAGAAGCATAGACTTTTCTCTAAGAAGAGTGCATGTACCTTCTTTACCATCAAATTGAATATTCGGGATCATAATGTCAAGAGATAGTATATTAGCTGATCCCGCCAAGGTGCAAAAGCGGCTATCAATTTGCCAGAACCAAACACGATAGAGGAAGTCAAATGGTTCTTGGGATTGATAAGATGGTATCCGATGTTCATATGCCAAGATTGTTTCTCCTTTGACGGCGCTTCTCAAGAAGGACATTCCATTCTAATGGTCTGCGCGATGTGCCAAAGTAACTTTGATAAGCTGAGGGGTTGCTTGACTAATCCACTGGTGCTATAGCTAAGATCTCACGAGAGGAACAGTGATGACGTAGAGTTGCTTGTCTTCTCGGGTTATAGATCATAAAATTTTAAAGCAAATTTTCAACCAGAATGATGTTAACATCACGCAAAGAAGATAAATACAAACACTTCGAGAGTTTGGTTTTAAAATCAAGTATAGGTTAGACAAGGAGAATGCGGTCATAGATATATTAGGTAGGAAGGCCTCCTTACTTGCACGTTGAGATTAAGGAAGAGATTGGATTAGATAAGTTCTTTATCCCTATTATCATATTGCTTACCGCAAAAGTAAAGGCAACCCTAGAAGTGAAGAAAATTCATGGATTCACGTTAGAGGTGGATGCTTGTACTTCAATAATCGGTTATATATTTTTCAAGATAGAGATCTTAATAAGAGGATTCTAAAGAAAGCTCGTGACACGCCCCAGCTAAGTGAAGACTGTCATGGTGGCTGCTACAAAGAAGCATTTCTTTTAGCCTTGCAAAGGTGAAATGACAAAAACGCCAAGACACGTGCATCCTATTTCACATATACAATTAGAATACATAAGCATGGATTCCATCATTAGATTTTTCTTCAGTCGATGCAGGACATGATTCCATCTTAGCCGTGTGGTAGATCGCTTGACGAAGGTTGCTCATTCAATTCTTTTGAAAAAGACTTATACTGCTCTTGGTGTTTGCTAAAAGTCATTCCAAAGGATATATTAAGACTTTACTTTGGAAGGATAGTTAGGGATCGGGGTGCTGAATTCATGTGTCCTGCTCTTGGAATAAATGCTTTGAAGCTGTAGCTCTATAGATTTTGGTACTATCTAGAAATTGATGATTAGGCAGAGAGGGTAATCAAAGACATTCTTTGAGCATTCCATGGAAGGGAACCCAAAAAATGGATGAATTCTCCACATTATGTATAATTTTATTGGGATGCATCTTATAGTAGATTGTGCAACACCATTGATTTAGTTCAACCCACTGGTCAGAGTGGAAGTCTTGAAGCAAATAGATAAAGTGGATTGTTCAATGCGGACTATAAAAAAGGATATCAAAGCTACTCACGATAGAAAAAAGTAGCGTGTTGATCTCAAGTAGACTACTACAGAATTTGATGAAGGTGATATGGTCTTCCTTGTTGGTATACGACCCACCCACAGAAAATCCCTCTCCTTGGGGAAAAGTACAAGAAGTTTTTGCCCATATAACATAAACCCTACACAAATATGAGGAAAGTTGGAGATTAAGTTATAGACTGTGCATGAATACGAGGAAAGTTGGAGATTGAGCTCGTGAACTTTTATTCCCTCCTCCGTACTTGAAGATCCACAATGTATTTTCATGCGAGCTCATTTGAAGAAGGAAGAAGTATGTTCTAGGTCCAAGTCATGTATTGGATGATGAGAAGGTAGGCCTAGATATATGAACACTCATAATGCTCGATGCCATCATCCCTGCCCCCTCTCCAGATCATGCCCACATGATCTAGCTCACACACATCGCTATCACATACGTCAGCATCAGTGTCCATATCATCATGTGCAAATATATGTGTATGTATCATCATGTGCACATGTGTGTGTGATACATCAATATCATCGTATGTGTGTGTAATAGATCATCATGCGTATGGGTTTATATAAGATACATCATCATCATCATCATCAGATCCGTGCATCGATGTAGTCTACAGTATTAAGAACATAATCATGGCGGCTTAAGAGTGTCAGACACTCGTACAAGTCACCAAAAGAAGACTCATCCAATGAATGCGAACAATGCCGAACCTTCTGTGTCAACGCATTCGAGCACAGAGTGGGTCAACAAAGTTGCCGTATGTGTGTGGACCATATATCCTCCTCATCAAAACAACACCTCATATGACTAGGCAACAAACATGCAACCTCCAACGTCCAACAATGGCATGAGTATGCCATCTCTTCATAGCGTGGAGTCTGTAAATGAGGGTATAGAGGTCCTAAGCCTTGAAGTACTACTAAACGTACGTGTGAAATTGACAAAAGATATGTGAACCATGACACAAAATGGCAACTCATAATATCGATCGTAGAGCGACGATAATAGTGCATGAGCGGCTCTCCCATGATCCGATCGTAAACGGAAAAACAATCAAAACGATGTCGTCTTACTCGCGCGATGATGATGCAAAGTCGTACCATGGTGCCCAACTGAAGGGTAAAAGTAATAAGAATCATAACCCATGGTCGTGTGTGAACACTACCCAAAGTGCACAAGCGTGTGAAAAAACGCCACAACCAATGCTCAACACAAGCCCCACACGTGACTCATACAGGGTGCAATCACGTGTGAACAAGACCCACAATAGATCCCTGAAAACACGCTCTCCCCTCACCCCCATGTAACATGCCTAACAATCACTAAAAATATGTGTGATCAATCCTCTAGACCTCAAATCCTCTCCAAATGTGCGTATGCAAAATTTGCACGAAAGCAGCCTCTTTCAATACCAGTGTAGCGAAGGTGTGTACATGTGTGCAAGAAAATAGGATAAGGTTAATGGTGAAGATAACGGGCTAGGCAAATGACCATAGAGTGTGGAGTGAAAGAAGGCTTGAGTGCACAAAGCGTGGGAATCAAATCCTTGTCAAGAGCGCAAATGGATCCAAACCCTAGAATAGGTACCTCCTTTATTTTCCTCCCCTTTTTTCTTTTACTCAAAACTTTCTTCTCGTGCCACCAACCTCTAAGAGGCCCTAACGGTGCCTATTCTAGCCTAAAACCAAAACTTACAGTATCTTATCCAGTTTCGCTTTCAGATAAAGCAGCAAATCGGATGGTGAGACCCTATCTATCTGGAGTCCCTGAGCTGTCTCTAGAGGATGACACGATAGCCTTTGCCTTCAAGCACCTTCATTACGCAGATTAAGTCATCTCGGATCGATAATTGGAGAGCCTCTACTTTCTGAGTACTACTGAATGGTCGGCGGAGGTACACGTGTGCTTAGGATAGTCAGTAGATCATGGCACACCACCTATAGTCGGCATGAGCGGTTGGCAGAGAACATTGCCTTTGCCATGATCCTTAGTGAACTGCCTGTTACAAGAGGGATAGTTCTCTATAAGCACCACCTCGACGAGACCTTAGTGTTCATAGATTGATGTGTACGACTCTGGGGCATTATATTCCCTGATACAGGATCTCGATTGCTGGCCGATCCTACGACGGTCTTTTGTTTTAGAATAATCATGAGGGATGGATGATGTCATATCTAGAATTAAGGCATTGGATAAGGATGTCAAGGAAGCACTTCGTATATGGGTCACAACCACCATAGCCATTTCGAGGCAAGGGTAAAAACCTTGGAGAGAGGGAGTGTTGAATTGGACAGATTCTATGGACGAGTAGTGTAACATGTGCGGGGTACAGTAAGATGGATCTCGCCAAATTGAAAGTTAATGGTATAGTCTGAGATGGGAGGACATGAAAGCTTACCTCCATCAAAGGTTTTGTCCCCATGGAAGAGAAGATAAATGAGTTTATAGAGTTTTCTCAAGCAGGCAAACTTACGGAGGCGTATTATCAATTGATCTTACGTAAGCCTAGTCCGACATGCTCTTTCGATGGAAGACGAGACCCTTCTCCATGGGTTTGTCAGAAGATTGGAGCCTCCCTTGGATAGATTGGTTAAGAATGCGAAACTGTCTTTGTTAGCAGCGGGGAAGCAATTAAGATGGTGGTGGCTGAGGATTTTATGCATGTATTTCTTTCTAAGGAGACCGTGTAGTAAAAGGCCTTTTTGCCCCCTCCCAAAGAGAGCTCCATCTAATTCTAGTATGCCAAATTCAAAGAGAAATAGGGGACAAGATTGGAGCCAAGTATGAAAAGCGAGTGGGCACAGTGGACATGATTCTTTCCCTAGAATGCCTTTGGATTTGCAGTTTTAGCTCAGGAAGGAGTATGAAGTGTTTTAGATGCGAGCAGCTACTGGGACATTTTATGAATGGTTGTGCCAACGCATCGATTGATGTTACCATTCTAAATCCACCATAGAACTTGCTTGACAAGTCAAAGGAGGCAAGTTCTAGCCCAGTCTCAGCAACTTCTAATGCCATTATAATAGTAGCTAACCCCAGAGAAAGAAGGAAGAGGTAGACTTCGTTCGATAGAGTGGAGCACCAGGATCGAAACCAACGATTCTCACTAAGTTACACCCCATCCGATTTTTGAGGTAAGAATTTTAAGCTTTTTGTTGATTCGAGAAACGCTCATTCATTCATTCATTTCACTTGGATGTTGCATAAATTAGTAATCGACCAGAAGCAAGGCAGACCAATGCGAGTGGAATTGGGTAGTGGAAGTTACTTGCCAAAAGACGGATGTAATTCAGTTTCTCTTGGATGGGAACCTAGCCAAATATTATCACAAAGGCACCATTTCCTTCATGGATCTTCATGTGAACAAGATGAAAGGAACTGGAGTAGTTTGTTGAACTCCCACCCCATAACCTGTAAAAGTAGTAAAGTTATTGAAGGGACTCCAGCAGAAGCAAGCCATCCTGCAGATAAAGAGTTGCAAGGAAACCATGTTGGTTAAGTGAGTATATACTGTGACGTAGATTTAACTACAATACCCTCGACTCGTGAGCTGGATCATGAGAAAGAGTTCATTCTCGGAGCCCAACAATAGTGAATCTTGAGCTTATAAGAAGGCCATTCTGAAAGCAACCGAGCTCGGGGAATAATCGAGATAACTGTTTGAGGAGAGCTTTGTTTGGCCCATTTGTATCCCCTTGCTATGTGGTGCTCGTTCTCTTTCAGAAGAAGAATGATGGGACTATGAGATTGTATATTCAGGGTTAAATCGGCTTACTGTTAAGAATAAGCATCTTACTCCTGGAATGTGCTGTTAGATTGATCGCATAAAGGCCAGATATTTATAAAGATTGACTTAAACTTAGGATGTTATCGTATCATAATATTCCTAAGATAGATTTTAATACATGGTATGCACATTACGAGTTCACGATAATGCTGTTGGGATTAAATAATTCTCCCCTTCTAGCTATAATTGTTGAATGCAAAAAGATAAAGAAAAGAAACCTTCATCAGAGAACATCGGATGATTTTATCTCGGTCTTCATTGATGCAATTCTAGTTTGCTCGAAGAATGTAGCTGATCGCATGTGAAGTATGTGTCTCTTCAAAGTCTCCAGAAGCACAGACTTTTCTCTAAGAAGAGTGCATGTACCTTCTTTACTATCAAATTGAATATCCGGGATCATAATGTCAAGAGATAGTATATTAGCTGATCCCGCCAAGGTGCAAAAGCGGCTATCGATTTGCCAGAACCAAAGACGATAGAGGAAGTCAAATGGTTCTTGTTCGGATTGATAAGATGGTATCCGATGTTCATATGCCAAGATTGTTTCTCCTTTGACGGCGCTTCTCAAGAAGGACATTCCATTCTAATGGTCTGCGCGATGTGCCAAAGTAACTTTGATAAGCTGAGGGGTTGCTTGACTAATCCGCTGGTGCTATAGCTAAGATCTCACGAGAGGAACAGTGATGACGTAGAGTTGCTTGTCTTCTCGGGTTATAGATCATAAAATTTTAAAGCAAATTTTCAACCAGAATGATGTTAACATCACGCAAAGAAGATAAATACAAACACTTCGAGAGTTTGGTTTTAAAATCAAGTATAGGTTAGACAAGGAGAATGCGGTCATAGATATATTAGGCAGGAAGGCCTCCTTACTTGCACATTGAGATTAAGGAAGAGATTGGATTAGATAAGTTCTTTATCCCTATTATCATATTGCTTACCGCAAAAGTAAAGGCAACCCTAGAAGTAAAGAAAATTCATGGATTCACGTTAGAGGTGGATGCTTGTACTTCAATAATCGGTTATATATTTTTCAAGATAGAGATCTTAATAAGAGGATTCTAAAGAAAGCTCGTGACACGCCCCAGCTAAGTGAAGACCGTCATGGTGGCTGCTACAAAGAAGCATTTCTTTTAGCCTTGCAAAGGTGAAATGACAAAAACACCAAGACACGTGCATCCTATTTCACATATACAATTAGAATACATAAGCATGGATTCCATCATTAGATTTTTCTTCAGTCGATGCAGGACATGATTCCATCTTAGCCGTGTGGTAGATCGCTTGACGAAGGTTGCTCATTCGATTCTTTTGAAAAAGACTTATACTGCTCTTGGTGTTTGCTAAAAGTCATTCCAAAGGATATATTTAGACTTTACTTTGGGGATCGGGGTGCTGAATTCATGTGTCCTGCTCTTGGAATAAATGCTTTGAAGCTGTAGCTCTATAGATTTTGGTACTATCTAGAAATTGATGATTAGGCAGAGAGGGTAATCACAGACATTCTTCGAGCATTCCATGGAAGGGAACCCAAAAAATGGATGAATTCTCCACATTATGTATAATTTTATTGGGATGCATCTTATAGTAGATTGTGCAACACCATTGATTTAGTTCAACCCACTGGTCAGGGTGGAAGTCTTGAAGCAAATAGATAAAGTGGATTGTTTAATGCGGACTATAAAAAAGGATATCAAAGCTACTCACGATAGAAAAAAGTAGCGTGTTGATCTCAAGTAGACTACTACAGAATTTGATGAAGGTGATATGGTCTTCCTTGTTGGTATACGACCCACCCACAGAAAATCCCTCTCCTTGGGGAAAAGTACAAGAAGTTTTTGCGCATATAACATAAACCCTACACAAATATGAGGAAAGTTGGAGATTAAGTTATAGACTGTGCATGAATACGAGGAAAGTTGGAGATTGAGCTCGTGAACTTTTATTCCCTCCTCCATACTCGAAGATCCACAATGTATTTTCATGCGAGCTCATTTGAAGAAAGAAGAAGTATGTTCTAGATCCAAGTCATGTATTGGATGATGAGAAGGTAGGCCTAGATATATGAACACTCATAATGCTCGATGCCATCATCCCTGCCCCCTCTCCAGATCATGCCCACATGATCTAGCTCACACACATCGCTATCACATACGTCAGCATCAGTGTCCATATCATCATGTGCAAATATATGTGTATGTATCATCATGTGCACATGTGTGTGTGATACATCAATATCATCGTATGTGTGTGTAATAGATCATCATGCGTATGGGTTCATATAAGATACATCATCATCATCACCATCAGATCCGTGCATCGATGTAGTCTACAGTATTAAGAACTTACTAATCATGGCGGCTTAAGAGTGTTAGACACTCGTACAAGTCACCAAAAGAAGACTCATCCCATGAATGCGAACAATGCCGAACCTTCTGTGTCAACGCATTCGAGCACAGAGTGGGTCAACAAAGTTGCCGTATGTGGACCATATATCCTCCTCATCAAAACAACACCTCATATGACTAGGCAACAAACATGCAAGCTCCAACGTCCAACAATGGCATGAGTATGCCATCTCTTCATAGCGTGGAGTCTGTAAATGAGGGTATAGAGGTCCTAAGCCTTGAAGTACTACTAAACGTACGTGTGAAATTGACAAAAGATATGTGAACCATGACACAAAATGGCAACTCATAATATCGATCGTAGAGCGACGATAATAGTGCATGAGCGGCTCTCCCATGATCCGATCGTAAACGGAAAAACAATCAAAACGATGTCGTCTTGCTCGCGCGATGATGATGCAAAGTCGTACCATGGTGCCCAACTGAAGGGTAAAAGTAATAAGAATCATAACCCATGGTCGTGTGTGAACACTACCCAAAGTGCACAAGCGTGTGAAAAAACGCCACAACCAATGCTCAACACAAGCCCCACATGTGACTCATACAGGGTGCAATCACGTGTGAACAAGACCCACAATAGATCCCTGAAAACATGCTCTCCCCTCACCTCCATGTAACATGCCTAACAATCACTAAAAATATGTGTGATCAATCCTCTAGACCTCAAATCCTCTCCAAATGTGCGTATGCAAAATTTGCACGAAAGCAGCCTCTTTCAATACCAGTGTAGCGAAGGTGTGTACATGTGTGCAAGAAAATAGGATAAGGTTAATGGTGAAGATAACGGGCTAGGCAAATGACCATAGAGTGTGGAGTGAAAGAATGCTTGAGTGCACAAAGCGTGGGAATCAAATCCTTGTCAAGAGCGCGAATGGATCCAAACCCTAGAATAGGTACCTCCTTTATTTTCCTCCCCTTTTTTCTTTTACTCAAAACTTTCTTCTCGTGCCACCAACCTCTAAGAGGCCCTAACGGTGCCTATTCTAGCCTAAAACCAAAACTTACAGTATCTTATCCAGTTTCGCTTTCAGATAAAGCAGCAAATCGGATGGTGAGACCCTATCTATCTGGAGTCCCTGAGCTGTCTCTAGAGGATGACATGATAGCCTTTGCCTTCAAGCACATTCATTACGCAGATTAAGTCATCTCGGCTCGATAATTGGAGAGCCTCTACTTTCTAAGTACTACTGAATGATCGACGGAGGTACACGTGTGCTTAGGATAGTCAGTAGATCATGGCACACCACCTATAGTCGGCATGAGCGGTTGGCAGAGAACATTTCCTTTGCCATGATCCTTAGTGAACTGCCTGTTACAAGAGGGATAGTTCTCTATAAGCACCACCTCGACGAGACCTTAGTGTTCATAGATTGATGTGTACGACTCTGGGGCATTATATTCCTTGATACAGGATCTCGATTGCTGGCCGAGCCTACGATGGTCTTTTGTTTTAGAATAATCATGAGGGATGGATGATGTCATATCTAGAATTAAGGCATTGGATAAGGATGTCAAGGAAGCACTTCGTATATGGGTCACAACCACCATAGCCATTTCGAGGCAAGGGTAAAAACCTTGGAGAGAGGGAGTGTTGAATTGGACAGATTCTATGGACGAGTAGTGTAACATGTGCGGGGTACAGTAAGATGGATCTCGCCAAATTGAAAGTTAATGGTATAGTCTGAGATGGGAGGACATGAAAGCTTACCTCCATCAAAGGTTTTGTCCCCATGGAAGAGAAGATAAATGAGTTTATAGAGTTTTCTCAAGCAGGCAAACTTACGGAGGCGTATTATCAATTGATCTTACGTAAGCCTAGTCCGACATGCTCTTCCGATGGAAGACGAGACCCTTCTCAATGGGTTTGTCAGAAGATTGGATCCTCCCTTGGATAGATTGGTTAAGAATGCGAAACTGTCTTTGCTAGCGGCGGGGAAGCAATTAAGATGGTGGTGGCTGAGGATTTTATGCATGTATTTCTTTCTAAGGAGACCGTGTAGTAAAAGGCCTTTTTGCCCCCTCCCAAAGAGAGCTCCATCTAATTCTAGTATGCCAAATTCAAAGAGAAATAGGGGACAAGATTGGAGCCAAGTATGAAAAGCGAGTGGGCACAGTGGACATGATTCTTTCCCTAGAATGCCTTTGGATTTGCAGTTTTAGCTCAGGAAGGAGTATGAAGTGTTTTAGATGCGAGCAGCTACTGGGACATTTTATGAATGGTTGTGCCAACGCACCGATTGATGTTACCATTCTAACTCCACCATAGAATTTGCTTGACAAGTCAAAGGAGGCAAGTTCTAGCCCAGTCTCAGCAACTTCTAATGCCATTATAATAGTAGCTAACCCCAGAGAAAGAAGGAAGAGGTAGACTTCGTTCGATAGAGTGGAGCACCAGGATCGAAACCAACGATTCTCACTAAGTTACACCCCATCCGATTTTTGAGGTAAGAATTTTAAGATTTTTGTTGATTCGAGAAACGCTCATTCATTCATTCATTTCACTTGGATGTTGCATAAATTAGTAATCGACCAGAAGCAAGGCAGACCAATGCGAGTGGAATTGGGTAGTGGAAGTTACTTGCCAAAAGACGGATGTAATTCAGTTTCTCTTGGATGGGAACCTAGCCAAATATTATCACAAAGGCACCATTTCCTTCATGGATCTTCATGTGAACAAGATGAAAGGAACTGGAGTAGTTTGTTGAACTCCCACCCCGTAACCTGTAAAAGTAGTAAAGTTATTGAAGGGACTCCAGCAGAAGCAAGCCATCCTGCAGATAAAGAGTTGCAAGGAAACCATGTTGGTTAAGTGAGTATATACTGTGACGTAGATTTAACTACAATACCCTCGACTCGTGAGCTGGATCATGAGAAAGAGTTCATTCTCGGAGCCCAACAATAGTGAATCTTGAGCTTATAAGAAGGCCATTCCGAAAGCAACCGAGCTCGGGGAATAATCGAGATAACTGTTTGAGGAGAGCTTTGTTTGGCCCATTTGTATCCCCTTGCTATGTGGTGCTCGTTCTCTTTCAGAAGAAGAATGATGGGACTATGAGATTGTATATTCAGGGTTAAATCGGCTTACTGTTAAGAATAAGCATCTTACTCCTGGAATGTGTTGTTAGATTGATCGGATAAAGGCCAGATATTTTTAAAGATTGACTTAAACTTAGGATGTTATCGTATCATAATATTCCTAAGATAGATTTTAATACATGGTATGCACATTACGAGTTCACGATAATGCTGTTGGGATTAAATAATTCCCCTTTTAGATATAATTGTTGAATGCAAAAAGAAAAAGAAAAGAAACCTTCAAAGAACATCGGCGGATGATTTTATCTTGGTCTTCATTGATGCAATTCTAGTTTGCTCGAAGAATGTAGCTGATTGCATGTGAAGTATGTGTCTCTTCAAAGTCCTCGAAAGCCTCCAGAAGCACAGACTTTTCTCTAAGAAGAGTGCATGTACCTTCTTTACCATCAAATTGAATATCCGGGATCATAATGTCAAGAGATAGTATATTAGCTGATCCCGCCAAGGTGCAAAAGCGGCTATCGATTTGCCAGAACCAAAGACGATAGAGGAAGTCAAATGGTTCTTGTTGGGATTGATAAGATGGTATCCGATGTTCATATGCCAAGATTGTTTCTCCTTTGACGGCGCTTCTCAAGAAGGACATTCCATTCTAATGGTCTGCGCGATGTGCCAAAGTAACTCTGATAAGCTGAGGGGTTGCTTGACTAATCCGCTGGTGCTATAGCTAAGATCTCACGAGAGGAACAGTGATGACGTAGAGTTGCTTGTCTTCTCGGGTTATAGATCATAAAATTTTAAAGCAAATTTTCAACCAGAATGATGTTAACATCACGCAAAGAAGATAAATACAAACACTTCGAGAGTTTGGTTTTAAAATCAAGTATAGGTTAGACAAGGAGAATGCGGTCATAGATATATTAGGCAAGAAGGCCTCCTTACTTGCACGTTGAGATTAAGGAAGAGATTGGATTAGATAAGTTCTTTATCCCTATTATCATATTGCTTACCGCAAAAGTAAAGGCAACCCTAGAAGTGAAGAAAATTCATGGATTCACGTTAGAGGTGGATGCTTGTACTTCAATAATCGGTTATATATTTTTCAAGATAGAGATCTTAATAAGAGGATTCTAAAGAAAGCTCGTGACACGCCCCAGCTAAGTGAAGACCGTCATGGTGGCTGCTATACAAAGAAGCATTTCTTTTAGCCTTGCAAAGGTGAAATGACAAAAACGCCAAGACACGTGCATCCTATTTCACATATACAATTAGAATACATAAGCATGGATTCCATCATTAGATTTTTCTTCAGTCGATGCAGGACATGATTCCATCTTAGCCGTGTGGTAGATCGCTTGACGAAGGTTGCTCATTCGATTCTTTTGAAAAAGACTTATACTGCTCTTGGTGTTTGCTAAAAGTCATTCCAAAGGATATATTTAGACTTTACTTTGGAAGGATAGTTAGGGATTGGGGTGCTGAATTCATGTGTCCTGCTCTTGGAATAAATGCTTTGAAGCTGTAGCTCTATAGATTTTGGTACTATCTAGAAATTGATGATTAGGCAGAGAGGGTAATCAAAGACATTCTTCGAGCATTCCATGGAAGGGAACCCAAAAAATGGATGAATTCTCCACATTCGGTATAATTTTATTGCGATGCATCTTATAGTAGATTGTGCAACACCATTGATTTAGTTCAACCCACTGGTCAGGGTGGAAGTCTTGAAGCAAATAGATAAAGTGGATTGTTCAATGCGGACTATAAAAAAGGATATCAAAGCTACTCACGATAGAAAAAAGTAGCGTGTTGATCTCAAGTAGACTACTAGAGAATTTGATGAAGGTGATATGGTCTTCCTTGTTGGTATACGACCCAACCACAGAAAATCCCTCTCCTTGGGGAAAAGTACAAGAAGTTTTTGCCCATATAACATAAACCCTACACAAATATGAGGAAAGTTGGAGATTAAGTTATAGACTGTGCATGAATACGAGGAAAGTTGGAGATTGAGCTCGTGAACTTTTATTCCCTCCTCCATACTCGAAGATCCACAATGTATTTTCATGCGAGCTCATTTGAAGAAAGAAGAAGTATGTTCTAGATCCAAGTCATGTATTGGATGATGAGAAGGTAGGCCTAGATATATGAACACTCATAATGCTCGATGCCATCATCCCTGCCCCCTCTCCAGATCATGCCCACATGATCTAGCTCACACACATCGCTATCACATACGTCAGCATCAGTGTCCATATCATCATGTGCAAATATATGTGTATGTATCATCATGTGCACATGTGTGTGTGATACATCAATATCATCGTATGTGTGTGTAATAGATCATCATGCGTATGGGTTCATATAAGATACATCATCATCATCACCATCAGATCCGTGCATCGATGTAGTCTACAGTATTAAGAACTTACTAATCATGGCGGCTTAAGAGTGTTAGACACTCGTACAAGTCACCAAAAGAAGACTCATCCCATGAATGCGAACAATGCCGAACCTTCTGTGTCAACGCATTCGAGCACAGAGTGGGTCAACAAAGTTGCCGTATGTGGACCATATATCCTCCTCATCAAAACAACACCTCATATGACTAGGCAACAAACATGCAAGCTCCAACGTCCAACAATGGCATGAGTATGCCATCTCTTCATAGCGTGGAGTCTGTAAATGAGGGTATAGAGGTCCTAAGCCTTGAAGTACTACTAAACGTACGTGTGAAATTGACAAAAGATATGTGAACCATGACACAAAATGGCAACTCATAATATCGATCGTAGAGCGACGATAATAGTGCATGAGCGGCTCTCCCATGATCCGATCGTAAACGGAAAAACAATCAAAACGATGTCGTCTTTCTCGCGCGATGATGATGCAAAGTCGTACCATGGTGCCCAACTGAAGGGTAAAAGTAATAAGAATCATAACCCATGGTCGTGTGTGAACACTACCCAAAGTGCACAAGCGTGTGAAAAAACGCCACAACCAATGCTCAACACAAGCCCCACACATGACTCATACAGGGTGCAATCACGTGTGAACAAGACCCACAATAGATCCCTGAAAACACGCTCTCCCCTCACCTCCATGTAACATGCCTAACAATCACTAAAAATATGTGTGATCAATCCTCTAGACCTCAAATCCTCTCCAAATGTGCGTATGCAAAATTTGCACGAAAGCAGCCTCTTTCAATACCAGTGTAGCGAAGGTGTGTACATGTGTGTAACAAAATAGGATAAGGTTAATGGTGAAGATAACGGGCTAGGCAAATGACCATAGAGTGTGGAGTGAAAGAATGCTTGAGTGCACAAAGCGTGGGAATCAAATCCTTGTCAAGAGCGCGAATGGATCCAAACCCTAGAATAGGTACCTCCTTTATGTTCCTCCCCTTTTTTCTTTTACTCAAAACTTTCTTCTCGTGCCACCAACCTCTAAGAGGCCCTAACGGTGCCTATTCTAGCCTAAAACCAAAACTTACAGTATCTTATCCAGTTTCACTTTCAGATAAAGTAGCAAATCGGATGGTGAGACCCTATCTATCTGGAGTCCCTGAGCTGTCTCTAGAGGATGACATGATAGCCTTTGCCTTCAAGCACCTTTATTACGCAGATTAAGTCATCTCGGCTCGATAATTGGAGAGCCTCTACTTTCTAAGTACTACTGAATGATCGGCGGAGGTACACGTGTGCTTAGGATAGTCAGTAGATCATGGCACACCACCTATAGTCGGCATGAGCGGTTGGCAGAGAACATTGCCTTTGCCATGATCCTTAGTGAACTGCCTGTTTTACAAGAGGGATAGTTCTCTATAAGCACCACCTCGACGAGACCTTAGTGTTCATAGATTGATGTGTACGACTCTGGGGCATTATATTCCTTGATACAGGATCTCGATTGCTGGCCGAGCCTACGACGGTCTTTTGTTTTAGAATAATCATGAGGGATGGATGATGTCATATCTAGAATTAAGGCATTGGATAAGGATGTCAAGGAAGCACTTCGTATATGGGTCACAACCACCATAGCCATTTCGAGGCAAGGGTAAAAACCTTGGAGAGAGGGAGTGTTGAATTGGACAGATTCTATGGACGAGTAGTGTAACATGTGCGGGGTACAGTAAGATGGATCTCGCCAAATTGAAAGTTAATGGTATAGTCTGAGATGGGAGGACATGAAAGCTTACCTCCATCAAAGGTTTTGTCCCCATGGAAGAGAAGATAAATGAGTTTATAGAGTTTTCTCAAGCAGGCAAACTTACGGAGGCGTATTATCAATTGATCTTACGTAAGGCTAGTCCGACATGCTCTTCCGATGGAAGACGAGACCCTTCTCAATGGGTTTGTCAGAAGATTGGATCCTCCCTTGGATAGATTGGTTAAGAATGCGAAACTGTCTTTGCTAGCGGCGGGGAAGCAATTAAGATGGTGGTGGCTGAGGATTTTATGCATGTATTTCTTTCTAAGGAGACCGTGTAGTAAAAGGCCTTTTTGCCCCCTCCCAAAGAGAGCTCCATCTAATTCTAGTATGCCAAATTCAAAGAGAAATAGGGGACAAGATTGGAGCCAAGTATGAAAAGCGAGTGGGCACAGTGGACATGATTCTTTCCCTAGAATGCCTTTGGATTTGCAGTTTTAGCTCAGGAAGGAATATGAAGTGTTTTAGATGCGAGCAGCTACTGGGACATTTTATGAATGGTTGTGCCAACGCACCGATTGATGTTACCATTCTAACTCCACCATAGAACTTGCTTGACAAGTCAAAGGAGGCAAGTTCTAGCCCAGTCTCAGCAACTTCTAATGCCATTATAATAGTAGCTAACCCCAGAGAAAGAAGGAAGAGGTAGACTTCGTTCGATAGAGTGGAGCACCAGGATCGAAACCAACGATTCTCACTAAGTTACACCCCATCCGATTTTTGAGGTAAGAATTTTAAGCTTTTTGTTGATTCGAGAAACGCTCATTCATTCATTCATTTCACTTGGATGTTGCATAAATTAGTAATCGACCAGAAGCAAGGCAGACCAATGCGAGTGGAATTGGGTAGTGGAAGTTACTTGCCAAAAGACGGATGTAATTCAGTTTCTCTTGGATGGGAACCTAGCCAAATATTATCACAAAGCCACCATTTCCTTCATGGATCTTCATGTGAACAAGATGAAAGGAACTGGAGTAGTTTGTTGAACTCCCACCCCGTAACCTGTAAAAGTAGTAAAGTTATTGAAGGGACTCCAGCAGAAGCAAGCCATCCTGTAGATAAAGAGTTGCAAGGAAACCATGTTAGTTAAGTGAGTATATACTGTGACGTAGATTTAACTACAATACCCTCGACTCGTGAGCTGGATCATGGGAAAGAGTTCATTCTCGGAGCCCAACAATAGTGAATCTTGAGCTTATAAGAAGGCCATTCCGAAAGCAACCGAGCTCGGGGAATAATCGAGATAACTGTTTGAGGAGAGCTTTGTTTGGACCATTTGTATCCCCTTGCTATGTGGTGCTCGTTCTCTTTCAGAAGAAGAATGATGGGACTATGAGATTGTATATTCAGGGTTAAATCGGCTTACTGTTAAGAATAAGCATCTTACTCGTGGAATGTGCTGTTAGATTGATTGCATAAAGGCCAGATATTTATAAAGATTGACTTAAACTTAGGATGTTATCGTATCATAATATTCCTAAGATAGATTTTAATACATGGTATGCACATTACGAGTTCACGATAATGCTGTTGGGATTAAATAATTCCCCTTTTAGATATAATTGTTGAATGCAAAAAGAAAAAGAAAAGAAACCTTCAGAGAACATCGGCGGATGATTTTATCTTGGTCTTCATTGATGCAATTCTAGTTTGCTCGAAGAATGTAGCTGATCGCATGTGAAGTATGTGTCTCTTCAAAGTCCTCGAAAGCCTCCAGAAGCACAGACTTTTCTCTAAGAAGAGTGCATGTACCTTCTTTACCATCAAATTGAATATCCGGGATCATAATGTCAAGAGATAGTATATTAGCTGATCCCGCCAAGGTGCAAAAGCGGCTATCGATTTGCCAGAACCAAAGACGATAGAGGAAGTCAAATGGTTCTTGTTGGGATTGATAAGATGGTATCTGATGTTCATATGCCAAGATTGTTTCTCCTTTGACGGCGCTTCTCAAGAAGGACATTCCATTCTAATGGTCTGCGCGATGCGCCAAAGTAACTTTGATAAGCTGAGGGGTTGCTTGACTAATCCGCTGGTGCTATAGCTAAGATCTCACGAGAGGAACAGTGATGACGTAGAGTTGCTTGTCTTCTCGGGTTATAGATCATAAAATTTTAAAGCAATTTTTCAACCAGAATGATGTTAACATCACGCAAAGAAGATAAATACAAACACTTCGAGAGTTTGGTTTTAAAATCAAGTATAGGTTAGACAAGGAGAATGCGGTCATAGATATATTAGGCAGGAAGGCCTCCTTACTTGCACATTGAGATTAAGGAAGAGATTGGATTAGATAAGTTCTTTATCCCTATTATCATATTGCTTACCGCAAAAGTAAAGGCAACCCTAGAAGTAAAGAAAATTCATGGATTCACGTTAGAGGTGGATGCTTGTACTTCAATAATCGGTTATATATTTTTCAAGATAGAGATCTTAATAAGAGGATTCTAAAGAAAGCTCGTGACACGCCCCAGCTAAGTGAAGACCGTCATGGTGGCTGCTACAAAGAAGCATTTCTTTTAGCCTTGCAAAGGTGAAATGACAAAAACGCCAAGACACGTGCATCCTATTTCACATATACAATTAGAATACATAAGCATGGATTCCATCATTAGATTTTTCTTCAGTCGATGCAGGACATGATTCCATCTTAGCCGTGTGGTAGATCGCTTGACGAAGGTTGCTCATTCGATTCTTTTGAAAAAGACTTATACTGCTCTTGGTGTTTGCTAAAAGTCATTCCAAAGGATATATTTAGACTTTACTTTGGAAGGATAGTTAGGGATCGGGGTGCTGAATTCATGTGTCCTGCTCTTGGAATAAATGCTTTGAAGCTGTAGCTCTATAGATTTTGGTACTATCTAGAAATTGATGATTAGGCAGAGAGGGTAATCAAAGACATTCTTCGAGCATTCCATGGAAGGGAACCCAAAAAATGGATGAATTCTCCACATTCGGTATAATTTTATTGCGATGCATCTTATAGTAGATTGTGCAACACCATTGATTTAGTTCAACCCACTGGTCAGGGTGGAAGTCTTGAAGCAAATAGATAAAGTGGATTGTTCAATGGGGACTATAAAAAAGGATATCAAAGCTACTCACGATAGAAAAAAGTAGCGTGTTGATCTCAAGTAGACTACTAGAGAATTTGATGAAGGTGATATGGTCTTCCTTGTTGGTATACGACCCAACCACAGAAAATCCCTCTCCTTGGGGAAAAGTACAAGAAGTTTTTGCCCATATAACATAAACCCTACACAAATATGAGGAAAGTTGGAGATTAAGTTATAGACTGTGCATGAATACGAGGAAAGTTGGAGATTGAGCTCGTGAACTTTTATTCCCTCCTCCATACTCGAAGATCCACAATGTATTTTCATGCGAGCTCATTTGAAGAAAGAAGAAGTATGTTCTAGATCCAAGTCATGTATTGGATGATGAGAAGGTAGGCCTAGATATATGAACACTCATAATGCTCGATGCCATCATCCCTGCCCCCTCTCCAGATCATGCCCACATGATCTAGCTCACACACATCGCTATCACATACGTCAGCATCAGTGTCCATATCATCATGTGCAAATATATGTGTATGTATCATCATGTGCACATGTGTGTGTGATACATCAATATCATCGTATGTGTGTGTAATAGATCATCATGCGTATGGGTTCATATAAGATACATCATCATCATCACCATCAGATCCGTGCATCGATGTAGTCTACAGTATTAAGAACTTACTAATCATGGCGGCTTAAGAGTGTCAGACACTCGTACAAGTCACCAAAAGAAGACTCATCCCATGAATGCGAACAATGCCGAACCTTCTGTGTCAACGCATTCGAGCACAGAGTGGGTCAACAAAGTTGCCGTATGTGGACCATATATCCTCCTCATCAAAACAACACCTCATATGACTAGGCAACAAACATGCAAGCTCCAACGTCCAACAATGGCATGAGTATGCCATCTCTTCATAGTGTGGAGTCTGTAAATGAGGGTATAGAGGTCCTAAGCCTTGAAGTACTACTAAACGTACGTGTGAAATTGACAAAAGATATGTGAACCATGACACAAAATGGCAACTCATAATATCGATCGTAGAGCGACGATAATAGTGCATGAGCGGCTCTCCCATGATCCGATCGTAAACGGAAAAACAATCAAAACGATGTCGTCTTTCTCGCGCGATGATGATGCAAAGTCGTACCATGGTGCCCAACTGAAGGGTACAAGTAATAGGAATCATAACCCATGGTCGTGTGTGAACACTACCCAAAGTGCACAAGCGTGTGAAAAAACGCCACAACCAATGCTCAACACAAGCCCCACACGTGACTCATACAGGGTGCAATCACGTGTGAACAAGACCCACAATAGATCCCTGAAAACACGCTCCCCCCTCACCTCCATGTAACATGCCTAACAATCACTAAAAATATGTGTGATCAATCCTCTAGACCTCAAATCCTCTCCAAATGTGCGTATGCAAAATTTGCACGAAAGCAGCCTCTTTCAATACCAGTGTAGCGAAGGTGTGTACATGTGTGCAAGAAAATAGGATAAGGTTAATGGTGAAGATAACGGGCTAGGCAAATGACCATAGAGTGTGGAGTGAAAGAATGCTTGAGTGCACAAAGCGTGGAAATCAAATCCTTGTCAAGAGCGCGAATGGATCCAAACCCTAGAATAGGTACCTCCTTTATTTTCCTCCCCTTTTTTCTTTTACTCAAAACTTTCTTCTCGTGCCACCAACCTCTAAGAGGCCCTAACGGTGCCTATTCTAGCCTAAAACCAAAACTTACAGTATCTTATCCAGTTTCGCTTTCAGATAAAGCAGCAAATTGGATGGTGAGACCCTATCTATCTGGAGTCCCTGAGCTGTCTCTAGAGCCTTTGCCTTCAAGCACCTTCATTACGCATATTAAGTCATCTCGGCTCGATAATTGGAGAGCCTCTACTTTCTGAGTACTACTGAATGATCGGCGGAGGTACACGTGTGCTTAGGATAGTCAGTAGATCATGGCACACCACCTATAGTCGCCATGAGCGGTTGGCAGAGAACATTGCCTTTGCCATGATCCTTAGTGAACTGCCTGTTACAAGAGGGATAGTTCTCTATAAGCACCACCTCGACGAGACCTTAGTGTTCATAGATTGATGTGTACGACTCTGGGGCATTATATTCCTTGATACAGGATCTCGATTGCTGGCCGAGCCTACGACGGTCTTTTGTTTTAGAATAATCATGAGGGATGGATGATGTCATATCTAGAATTAAGGCATTGGATAAGGATGTCAAGGAAGCACTTCGTATATGGGTCACAACCACCATAGCCATTTCGAGGCAAGGGTAAAAACCTTGGAGAGAGGGAGTGTTGAATTGGACAGATTCTATGGACGAGTAGTGTAACATGTGCGGGGTACAGTAAGATGGATCTCGCCAAATTGAAAGTTAATGGTATAGTCTGAGATGGGAGGACATGAAAGCTTACCTCCATCAAAGGTTTTGTCCCCATGGAAGAGAAGATAAATGAGTTTATAGAGTTTTCTCAAGCAGGCAAACTTACGGAGGCGTATTATCAATTGATCTTACGTAAGCCTAGTCCGACATGCTCTTCCGATGGAAGACGAGACCCTTCTCCATGGGTTTGTCAGAAGATTGGATCCTCCCTTGGATAGATTGGTTAAGAATGCGAAACTGTCTTTGTTAGCGGCGGGGAAGCAATTAAGATGGTGGTGGCTGAGGATTTTATGCATGTATTTCTTTCTAAGGAGACCGTGTAGTAAAAGGCCTTTTTGGCCCCTCCCAAAGAGAGCTCCATCTAATTCTAGTATGCCAAATTCATCAAAGAGAAATAGGGGACAAGATTGGAGCCAAGTATGAAAAGCGAGTGGGCACAGTGGACATGATTCTTTCCCTAGAATGCCTTTGGATTTGCAGTTTTAGCTCAGGAAGGAGTATGAAGTGTTTTAGATGCGAGCAGCTACTGGGACATTTTATGAATGGTTGTGCCAACGCACCGATTGATGTTACCATTCTAACTCCACCATAGAACTTGCTTGACAAGTCAAAGGAGGCAAGTTCTAGCCCAGTCTCAGCAACTTCTAATGCCATTATAATAGTAGCTAACCCCAGAAAAAGAAGGAAGAGGTAGACTTCGTTTGATAGAGTGGAGCACCAGGATCAAAACCAACGATTCTCACTAAGTTACACCCCATCCGATTTTTGAGGTAAGAATTTTAAGCTTTTTGTTGATTCGAAAAACGCTCATTCATTCATTCATTTCACTTGGATGTTGCATAAATTAGTAATCGACCAGAAGCAAGGCAGACCAATGCGAGTGGAATTGGGTAGGGAAGTTACTTGCCAAAAGACGGATGTAATTCAGTTTCTCTTGGATGGGAACCTAGCCAAATATTATCACAAAGGCACCATTTCCTTCATGGATCTTCATGTGAACAAGATGAAAGGAACTGGAGTAGTTTGTTGAACTCCCACCCCGTAACCTGTAAAAGTAGTAAAGTTATTGAAGGGACTCCAGCAGAAGCAAGCCATCCTGCAGATAAAGAGTTGCAAGGAAACCATGTTGGTTAAGTGAGTATATACTGTGACGTAGATTTAACTACAATACCCTCGACTCGTGAGTTGGATCATGAGAAAGAGTTCATTCTCGGAGCCCAACAATAGTGAATCTTGAGCTTATAAGAAGGCCATTCCGAAAGCAACTGAGCTCGGGGAATAATCGAGATAACTGTTTGAGGAGAGCTTTGTTTGGCCCATTTGTATCCCCTTGCTATGTGGTGCTCGTTCTCTTTCAGAAGAAGAATGATGGGACTATGAGATTGTATATTCAGGGTTAAATCGGCTTACTGTTAAGAATAAGCATCTTACTCCTGGAATGTGCTGTTAGATTGATCGCATAAAGGCCAGATATTTATAAAGATTGACTTAAACTTAGGATGTTATCGTATCATAATATTCCTAAGATAGATTTTAATACATGGTATGCACATTACAAGTTCACGATAATGCTGTTGGGATTAAATAATTCTCCCCTTCTAGCTATAATTGTTGAATGCAAAAAGAAAAAGAAAAGAAACCTTCATCAGAGAACATCGGATGATTTTATCTCGGTCTTGATGCAATTCTAGTTTGCTCGAAGAATGTAGCTGATCGCATGTGAAGTATGTGTCTCTTCAAAGTCCTCGAAATCCTCCAGAAGCACAGACTTTTCTCTAAGAAGAGTGCATGTACCTTCTTTACCATCAAATTGAATATCCGGGATCATAATGTCAAGAGATAGTATATTAGCTGATCCCGCCAAGGTGCAAAAGCGGCTATCGATTTGCCAGAACCAAAGACGATAGAGGAAGTCAAATGGTTCTTGGGATTGATAAGATGGTATCCGATGTTCATATGCCAAGATTGTTTCTCCTTTGATGGCGCTTCTCAAGAAGGACATTCCATTCTAATGGTCTGCGCGATGTGCCAAAGTAACTTTGATAAGCTGAGGGGTTGCTTGACTAATCCGCTGGTGCTATAGCTAAGATCTCACGAGAGGAACAGTGATGACGTAGAGTTGCTGTCTTCTCGGGTTATAGATCATAAAATTTTAAAGCAAATTTTCAACCAAAATGATGTTAACATCACGCAAAGAAGATAAATACAAACACTTTGAGAGTTTGGTTTTAAAATCAAGTATAGGTTAGACAAGGAGAATGCGGTCATAGATATATTCGGCAGGAAGGCCTCCTTACTTGCACGTTGAGATTAAGGAAGAGATTGGATTAGATAAGTTCTTTATCCCTATTATCATATTGCTTACCGCAAAAGTAAAGGCAACCCTAGAAGTGAAGAAAATTCATGGATTCACGTTAGAGGTGGATGCTTGTACTTCAATAATCGGTTATATATTTTTCAAGATAGAGATCTTAATAAGAGGATTCTAAAGAAAGCTCGTGACACGCCCCAGCTAAGTGAAGACCGTCATGGTGGCTGCTACAAAGAAGCATTTCTTTTAGCCTTGCAAAGGTGAAATGACAAAAACGCCAAGACACGTGCAGCCTATTTCACATATACAATTAGAATACATAAGCATGGATTCCATCATTAGATTTTTCTTCAGTCGATGCAGGACATGATTCCATCTTAGCCGTGTGGTAGATCGCTTGACGAAGGTTGCTCATTTGATTCTTTTGAAAAAGACTTATACTGCTCTTGGTGTTTGCTAAAAGTCATTCCAAAGGATATATTTAGACTTTACTTTGGAAGGATAGTTAGGGATCGGGGTGCTGAATTCATGTGTCCTGCTCTTGGAATAAATGCTTTGAAGCTGTAGCTCTATAGATTTTGGTACTATCTAGAAATTGATGATTAGGCAGAGAGGGTAATCAAAGACATTCTTCGAGCATTCCATGGAAGGGAACCCAAAAAATGGATGAATTCTCCACATTCGGTATAATTTTATTGCGATGCATCTTATAGTAGATTGTGCAACACCATTGATTTAGTTCAACCCACTGGTCAGAGTGGAAGTCTTGAAGCAAATAGATAAAGTGGATTGTTCAATGCGGACTATAGAAAAGGATATCAAAGCTACTCACGATAGAAAAAAGTAGCGTGTTGATCTCAAGTAGACTACTACAGAATTTGATGAAGGTGATATGGTCTTCCTTGTTGGTATACGACCCAACCACAGAAAATCCCTCTCCTTGGGGAAAAGTACAAGAAGTTTTTACCCATATAACATAAACCCTACACAAATATGAGGAAAGTTGGAGATTAAGTTATAGACTGTGCATGACTACGAGGAAAGTTGGAGATTGAGCTCGTGAACTTTTATTCCCTCCTCCATACTTGAAGATCCACAATGTATTTTCATGCGAGCTCATTTGAAGAAAGAAGAAGTATGTTCTAGATCCAAGTCATGTATTGGATGATGAGAAGGTAGGCCTAGATATATGAACACTCATAATGCTCGATGCCATCATCCCTGCCCCCTCTCCAGATCATGCCCGCATGATCTAGCTCACACACATCGCTATCACATACGTCAGCATCAGTGTCCATATCATCATGTGCAAATATATGTGTATGTATCATCATGTGCACATGTGTGTGTGATACATCAATATCATCGTATGTGTGTGTAATAGATCATCATGCGTATGGGTTTATATAAGATACATCATCATCATCAGATCCGTGCATCGATGTAGTCTACAGTATTAAGAACCTACTAATCATGGCGGCTTAAGAGTGTCAGACACTCGTACAAGTCACCAAAAGAAGACTGATCCCATGAATGCGAACAATGCCGAACCTTCTGTGTCAACGCATTCGAGCACAGAGTGGGTCAACAAAGTTGCCGTATGTGGACCATATATCCTCCTCATCAAAACAACACCTCATATGACTAGGCAACAAACATGCAAGCTCCAACGTCCAACAATGGCATGAGTATGCCATCTCTTCATAGCGTGGAGTCTGTAAATGAGGGTATAGAGGTCCTAAGCCTTGAAGTACTACTAAACGTACGTGTGAAATTGACAAAAGATATGTGAACCATGACACAAAATGGCAACTCATAATATCGATCGTAGAGCGACGATAATAGTGCATGAGCGGCTCTCCCATGATCCGATCGTAAACGGAAAAACAATCAAAACGATGTCGTCTTGCTCGCGCGATGATGATGCAAAGTCGTACCATGGTGCCCAACTGAAGGGTAAAAGTAATAAGAATCATAACCCATGGTCGTGTGTGAACACTACCCAAAGTGCACAAGCGTGTGAAAAAACGCCACAACCAATGCTCAACACAAGCCCCACACGTGACTCATACAGGGTGCAATCACGTGTGAACAAGACCCACAATAGATCCCTGAAAACACGCTCTCCCCTCACCCCCATGTAACATGCCTAACAATCACTAAAAATATGTGTGATCAATCCTCTAGACCTCAAATCCTCTCCAAATGTGCGTATGCAAAATTTGCACGAAAGCAGCCTCTTTCAATACCAGTGTAGCGAAGGTGTGTACATGTGTGCAAGAAAATAGGATAAGGTTAATGGTGAAGATAACGGGCTAGGCAAATGACCATAGAGTGTGGAGTGAAAGAAGGCTTGAGTGCACAAAGCGTGGGAATCAAATCCTTGTCAAGAGCGCGAATGGATCCAAACCCTAGAATAGGTACCTCCTTTATTTTCCTCCCCTTTTTTCTTTTACTCAAAACTTTCTTCTCGTGCCACCAACCTCTAAGAGGCCCTAACGGTGCCTATTCTAGCCTAAAACCAAAACTTACAGTATCTTATCCAGTTTGGCTTTCAGATAAAGCAGCAAATCGGATGGTGAGACCCTATCTATCTGGAGTCCCTGAGAGGATGACACGATAGCCTTTGCCTTCAAGCACCTTCATTACGCAGATTAAGTCATCTCGGCTCGATAATTGGAGAGCCTCTACTTTCTGAGTACTACTGAATGATCGGCGGAGGTACACGTGTGCTTAGGATAGTCAGTAGATCATGGCACACCACCTATAGTCGGCATGAGCGGTTGGCAGAGAACATTGCCTTTGCCATGATCCTTAGTGAACTGCCTGTTACAAGAGGGATAGTTCTCTATAAGCACCACCTCGACGAGACCTTAGTGTTCATAGATTGATGTGTACGACTCTGGGGCATTATATTCCTTGATACAGGATCTCGATTGCTGGCCGAGCCTACGACGGTCTTTTGTTTTAGAATAATCATGAGGGATGGATGATGTCATATCTAGAATTAAGGCATTGGATAAGGATGTCAAGGAAGCACTTCGTATATGGGTCACAACCACCATAGCCATTTCGAGGCAAGGGTAAAAACCTTGGAGAGAGGGAGTGTTGAATTGGACAGATTCTATGGACGAGTAGTGTAACATGTGCGGGGTACAGTAAGATGGATCTCGCCAAATTGAAAGTTAATGGTATAGTCTGAGATGGGAGGACATGAAAGCTTACCTCCATCAAAGGTTTTGTCCCCATGGAAGAGAAGATAAATGAGTTTATAGAGTTTTCTCAAGCAGGCAAACTTACGGAGGCGTATTATCAATTGATCTTACGTAAGCCTAGTCCGACATGCTCTTCCGATGGAAGACGAGACCCTTCTCCATGGGTTTGTCAGAAGATTGGATCCTCCCTTGGATAGATTGGTTAAGAATGCGAAACTGTCTTTGTTAGCGGCAGGGAAGCAATTAAGATGGTGGTGGCTGAGGATTTTATGCATGTATTTCTTTCTAAGGAGACCGTGTAGTAAAAGGCCTTTTTGCCCCCTCCCAAAGAGAGCTCCATCTAATTCTAGTATGCCAAATTCAAAGAGAAATAGGGGACAAGATTGGAGCCAAGTATGAAAAGCGAGTGGGCACAGTGGACATGATTCTTTCCCTAGAATGCCTTTGGATTTGCAGTTTTAGCTCAGGAAGGAGTATGAAGTGTTTTAGATGCGAGCAGCTACTGGGACATTTTATGAATGGTTGTGCCAACGCACCGATTGATGTTACCATTCTAACTCCACCATAGAACTTGCTTGACAAGTCAAAGGAGGCAAGTTCTAGCCCAGTCTCAGCAACTTCTAATGCCATTATAATAGTAGCTAACCCCAGAGAAAGAAGGAAGAGGTAGACTTCGTTCGATAGAGTGGAGCACCAGGATCGAAACCAACGATTCTCACTAAGTTACACCCCATCCGATTTTTGAGGTAAGAATTTTAAGCTTTTTGTTGATTCGAGAAACGCTCATTCATTCATTCATTTCACTTGGATGTTGCATAAATTAGTAATCGACCAGAAGCAAGGCAGACCAATGCGAGTGGAATTGGGTAGTGGAAGTTACTTGCCAAAAGACGGATGTAATTCAGTTTCTCTTGGATGGGAACCTAGCCAAATATTATCACAAAGGCACCATTTCCTTCATGGATCTTCATGTGAACAAGATGAAAGGAACTGGAGTAGTTTGTTGAACTCCCACCCCGTAACCTGTAAAAGTAGTAAAGTTATTGAAGGGACTCCAGCAGAAGCAAGCCATCCTGCAGATAAAGAGTTGCAAGGAAACCATGTTGGTTAAGTGAGTATATACTGTGACGTAGATTTAACTACAATACCCTCGACTCGTGAGCTGGATCATGAGAAAGAGTTCATTCTCGGAGCCCAACAATAGTGAATCTTGAGCTTATAAGAAGGCCATTCCGAAAGCAACCGAGCTCGGGGAATAATCGAGATAACTGTAAGATTCCTCTCCCAACCCCTTTTTGATGTCTAGTGTCTTCCCCTGTAATCAACCCCTCTTCAGAAATATAAAGACCTTGTTTCTAACTATTTTAGCTTAGAGAGAGAAAATATTCTAGAGAGAGAATATTCAAATTTTGAATATTTTTGGATAGGAAAATATCTCTTATAATTCAGATGAGTTCCCCTGAAACAGAAATTCAAAAAGAATTTTCCAATGTGCAATTGGAATTAATTGGAAATAGGTATAAAGAACCTTAGTCTAAGGGTCTAGATTTTCAGAAATCTTTAGACTATGGTCCAATTAAGGTTCCTATGGGCCAATAGCATCAATCCATGTGTAGGGAGTAGATAAATCCAATTTGTAAAAAGAAGATACCCAAAAATGAGTAAATGCTCACATAAGGTGAAGAGTTGAAAATGTACAAGGTTTATTAGTAAAAAACTATGAGCAATATTAAAAATATGACATATGTAAGGAAGGGGAGTTCTTTAAAGAAGGTGCATATTTCACATAAGATGAAGAGTTGAAAATGTACAAGGTTTATTAGTTAAAAAACTATGAGCAATATTAAAATGATTCCATTATGACACATATGTAAGGAAGGGGAGTTCTTTAAAGGAGGTGCATATTTCACATGCTTGAATGAGTTTTAAACTTATAAAAATTGAGATATTTCATCTCTCCTCTCTCCTCATTCAAGTCTAGTTCCAAAAAGTTAGCTTAACTGACCTAAAAATGGTCAAAAATTGACCAAACTGATTTAGAAAATTCTAGAATCAGTTTGTTTGGTTAGGAGCTCAATTTTTCCTATAAATAGAAGCCTCCCCCTTGTTGAAAAATATATAGTGTTTATGCATCGTTACTCTACTCCACCTAAGCTAAGAACTGTGAATTCGTTTAATAATTCACTAGTTTTTGGAGCTTCCCTCTTTCTTTAATCCCAATTAGTGGCTCCATCAACATACTTAACCAATTGATTGGTTGGGGGCCTCTACCGTGAACAAAGAATCAAGCAACTTGTAAGGTAATTAGTGCTTTTCTATAATTTCTCAATGTTTCTCTCTTCTCAACCCCTCTCAAGCTTGAGAAGCTTAATTGGTATGGTTTTTTAAATGCTATTGAAGTTAATTGGTGAATAGTAGTGAAGAGTTACATAATTTAATAAATGCTATTGAAGTTAAATTCCATTTATGTTTAAATTCTAATGGTTTTTATGTAATTTCTCTCTCTCACTCAAGAAATGGTCATACTCATGACCCATTCTCAATCCAAATCAAGCTTTTCATAAAGCTTTTCCTTAACCCAAGATTAAGCTATGCTTGAGGCCAAATTAATGGCTTTTTCTTATGCTTTTAGTTTATGTATATTGATGATTCAATCCATTATGGATTAAGGATCCAATTAGAGAATCATTTTAATTATTTCCTTAATGATAAGCTTTATCTCTTAGAAAAATTGAGATTTATCAGTCATAGCAGCGGAGCTATGGCAAAATTTTTATAAAAATTATGCATAAAAAATTTTCATTCAAAGCATAAAAAGAGGACTTCCTACCATATTCTAGGAATCATCATCCTAGATTAATTGAAAGAATTTCATTATAATCATGGAGAAATTGAATTTTAATATTATGCATAAAGGATAAATTTTTATATCAAAAGTGTTATTTTTACCATTTTTATTTTCATGCATAGGAGTATGCATAATGGATAAATTTTTATATCAAAAGTGTTACTTTTATCATTTTTATTTCATACATAAAAGTATGCATAAAAGAAAATTTTTATATCAAAAGTGTTACTTTTATCATTTTTAATTTTCATGCATAGAAGTATGCATAAAGGAAAATTTTTATATCAAAAGTGTTACTTTTATCATTTTTAATTTTCATGCATAGAAGTATGCATAAAGGAAAAAATTTTATATCAAAAGTATTACTTTTATCATATTGGATTTCATGCATATAGGTATGCATAAAAGATATTCTTTTTATACTAAAAGTATGATTTTCCTCATAAATGGATTTTATGCTTAACTTAGATGCATAAGAGAAATTCTTTTATTCTAAAAGTATAATTCCCTACCAAATTAAAATCATGCATAAGAAGATGCATAAAAGATTGATTTTAATTTCGAAAGGGTTAGTCTCCTTAAATGGAATTTATGTATAAATAAATGTGTAGAGAAATCTTATATCAAATAAAAGAATTCTCTTTTTTTAAAAAAAAAGATATGAAATGTGATAAGATGTGATAAGAGGTGTATGAGATGTGATAAGAATTGATAAGATGCGTATGGAAAGTGATAGGATGTGATAAGAGGTGTGATAAGAGGTGATAAGATGCTTATGAAATAAGTTAGGATGTGATAAGATGAATTAAGATGTGTATGGGGGGATGAGGTAAGAAGTGTATGTGATAGGATAAGATGTATATGGGTTGTGATAGGGCGAGAATGGATGTGATGTAAAAGATTAGATGTGAAGGTATATGGGGTTATATAAATGGGAATGTGAAAATGGATGTATGTATGTGGATGTGTGGATATGGAGATGGGAGTGTGGATGTATGAACATGAAAATGGATATATGCATGAAGATGTATATGCATAGATGTAAAAATGGATGTAGATGTGGATGTATAGATGTGAATGGATGTGGATGTATAGATGTGAATGGAAATGTGGATGTGGATGTATGTGAATGTGGATGTAGATGTGGACGTATAGATGTGAATGTGGAATGTGGATGTATAGATGTGGATGTATGGGAATGTGGATGTGGATGTATGTGAATGTGAATGTAGATGTGGATGTATGTGAATGTGAATGTAGATGTGAATGTGGAATGTGGATGTATAGATGTGGATGTATGGGAATGTGGATGTGGATGTATGTGAATGTGAATGTAGATGTGGATGTATAGATGTGAATGTGGAATGTGGATGTGGATGTATGTATGTATGTGGATGTAGATGTGGATGTATGGATGTGTATGTATGAATGTGGATATGGGATGTGGATGTATAAATGAGGATGTGAAAATGGAGGTAAGCATGTAGATGTGGATGCATGGATGTGAATGTGGATGTGGATGTGGATGCGGATATGGATGTGTATGTATGAATGTGGATATGGGATGTGGATGTATAAATGAGGATGTGAAAATCGAGATAAGCATGTAGATGTGGATGTATGGATGTGAATGTGGATGTGGATGTGGATGTATGGATGTGGATATGGATGTGAATATATGATATGTGATGTGAAGGAATCTGAAGTGAAGAGATGGAAAAGGAGGTGATTGGATGAGTACACATATACATGGAATGTGGAATAAGTAATGTGGATTAATGAGGGATAATGTGGAAAAATGAGAGTTAATATAGAAACTGTATTTGTAAACTGTTTGTAAATGCTGTTTGTAAATGGCTGTTTTATGTCAAGAATGCTGGGGAAGCATTTCGACCGTCTTGTGATTAAGGTCGTGGAGACCTAACTGATAAAGTTGCAACTGCTGACGGAGAGTCAATGGAGGACGTCTCGCGTAGCAAGGTCGACCGAGGTCTTGACCAGCCTCGGTTCGATTAAAATGGTGAGCTTCCGGTATGGTGGATGAGGGACCAAGGAAGCGGCCTATGAGTGAAGCGCTAGGTCACCTGCGAAGGATCCTAGAGGGTGCTGACCATACGGTGCTCGGGCTCTGGGTCGCCTAGGATACCCACGCGTGCGTCGAGGAAGATATTGGAACAAGGAGTAAGAGTTGTTTTGTGAAACCGGGCATGGATCTGGTTGATTGACCTTGCTGGTCTTCAATGGATGAGTCCATGGCTCTTTATATGGATCTGTTGGTTGATCTTGCTGATCTTCAACGAGAGTCCATCTTGATTTTTATAAGTGATTATATTGCCGAGTATTATGGGCTAGGAACTATTGAAAAGGCCCCTGTGTGGACAGGTGGTGAGCGTTCTAGTTGCCAATGATGCCATAGATACTCTGATGAAGGAATGATGGGAAATTATGAATCAACTGGATAAATTGGAAAATTGTGATCAGTGGTACTATGGTTTCATTAAAGGATTGTTTTAAAGTTAGCTGATGCTAAGAAAAAGGCAATTTTCATATTGGGTGTGTAAGTGGTGTGGCTAGTTTTATGTTTGCATGAACTTCCGGCTAGGGGGCCTTGGAACTCTTTTCCTTGGTACCCGGGACAAAACCTAACCAAATTCCAAATTGGATCCCATCACTACAGTGGTTGGGCGGTTGGCTAACCCATGGGATCGGATGGGGTTAGGCTGGACTGATGGATCCGTAAACCGAGACTCAATTTCTGTTATTACGATAGATGAAGTAAGTCCCGGATAGTAATTGTTCTATGGATAGGAATCAACGGCTGTGCCTCTTGATGGGGAAAAAAGCGTTGATCCCAATGATCCAAGTGCAAGTTTCTTCCTTGATCCGACCGAGTATCTTTATAGGTGTAGTTGGATCAGCGTGATCAGTAATGATCTTGACTACATTAGAGTAAAAAATTATCCTGGTGGAATCGCCCGTGCTTTCCGGGTAAGGGAAGTTTTTTCCGGGTTCGGTTTTTGAAAAACCGACGGATTAGTCTCTTGTCCGGATATCCGTGGACGAGGCCCCGAATGTGGGACCCCTGTCCCGTGCGAGAAGTGCTACTTCCGCTGCTAGTACTCGAATCCGTTGCTCGGTGGGAACAGGGGGATCTCACAGTTGGTATCAGAGCATTTGGTTAATAAAGATCAATTGAGAAGACAAATAGGTCAGAAATTTATCAAGAAACACAAAAAGGTTGTAATTGTGTGATATAATTCATACAATTTGATATTCAAATTGAAATTCGTAATTTGGTAATTGGGTCTTCAGATGGAAGTACCGCAATTATATAGAATCCTTGACTTGCTTGAGGCCTAGACATGATGGTATTTACCTTATAATTCCAAGGGCCGCGACTATCCGTATATACCGAGAGTATAACTGCAGCTCTTTACTGACAGTATATACGAGTAAATCTAAGACTTGAAATTATAAGCGTTAATGCTATATAGATGATGAATTTGAATGTGGTTGATATGATTTTTAATTCTATTTGGAAACTGATGAATTGATTGGGATTCTGATTGAAAAATGATGATTTTTGAAATTTAGTTGAAATATAATAACTTGAGCAAAACCGCAATGAGGATGAATGGGACGAGCCCCTGTAATGATAAATGATGATAATGATTTCAACAAATCACTATGAGATTAGTGGATTGTGCTGTCAAAGTACTACTGTTAACACTTGACTCGGTATATCAAGTTAAGGGATGACAAATTGAAAACTTGCTTGACTGAAATTCCCGTAGAGGAATGTTCAGAAAGAAAAATTTTTGATCTGATGGACCATTATCGTGTTAAAGATATGAATGACATGATCTGAAATGAATTTATTTAATGATGAGTTCTATATAAGGGATATTTATCCCCGTATTCTGTTGGGTTGACCAGAATATAAGGAACCCTAGAATAAATTGGATCTTAAGAAAAAGAGTTGTCCTCTACTTGGCGAGATGAGGGCATCTCGCACTTTTTTTAAGTGGGGTAGAATGTAAGATTCCTCCCCAGCCTTCGAGGCATACAGGAGTAAGAATCTCCCTTTTTGATCTTAAAATTATTCCCTCTCAAAAATAAAAGAAAGATTCTGTTTAAAAAAAGAAAGACCCTTTCCCTAGAATACTTCTCAGGAGTCACGCTGTTTTAAGGATTCAGAACAATGAGTTCAGAAGTGAAAATCGGTGTTTTGGATACCAAGGTTTTGGTCTTCATTCGAGTACGGCACAAAAGAAGTTCTTTATCTATTGGGGAGTTTAAGAAGTTATCCCCCAGATATTGTGAGCCTTATCTGACTTCAAAGAAAGTAAGTGACTTAGCTTACGAGCTTCTTTTATCTCCTCATCTCAAAGTTCTTAATGCCTTCTATAGAAAATTGTGCCAAACTCAAATCATGGAAAGACGGTAAAACTTCAGTGGCAAGCTACCGTTGGCTTCTAAGTTACGCTAGCTCCTTCCTTTATATAAGTCGTAACTTTTACTTGTCGCTCACAGTAATCTTACTCCCATCGATCTCCTTTCTTCCTAATCTCCTTCATGGCTTGGCAACAAGAATTAGTTTTATCCATAATGATTCCTCACCTTCAAGACGCAAGTGAGTCTGTGAAGAAGGATTTTATAGAACAGTATGAGCGCTCACTTTTCCCTCACTTGGGAACTTCTGTAGCGCAGACCAAATGGCGGACCTATCAAGACATAACTAGGGTAACACCCTGGGGTCAGCAGCACTTCCGTAACAATGTCCGCTTGGCCATGGTTATTGAAGCTTTGGGTTTGGGTCCCCGATACTACTGCGTCATGAGATCAAGACATCCTGGGTTTTCTGAGCGGGTCTTCTTACTGGCGTGTTTTCTTCCTCATGAGAAGATATGCCTTTACCCCGTTTTTGGCTTGCCTCTCAGAGGTCCTTTTGTTAGAACACCTCATACCACTGAGATAGGCGCAGCAATAACCCACAGAATCATTCCCATAGATGAGTTACCTTATACTTGTGCAGCTTGTGAGGACTGCTTTTGTGACCATATGATGGACGGGCTTATGGAAGTGTAAAGAGTTCCTCTATCTTTACTGTATAAGTTCCGAGAATGAATAAAGTTTAAATCTTGTTCGTATTTTTGAATCTTGCTCTCTTTAAGACTTATCTTGGTGGTTAATCTTGATTAAAATTTTTCTCTAAGTCTCATATTCGTGAATCTTGCGAAATTATCACAAGTTACGAGATGAGGACATCTCGCGTTTTTTAAGTGGGGTAGAATGTAAGATTCCTCTCCCAACCCCTTTTTGATGTCTAGTATCTTCCCCTGTAATCAACCCCTCTTTAGAAATATAAAGACCTTGTTTCTAACTATTTTAGCTTAGAGAGAGAAAATATTCTAGAGAGAGAATATTCAGATTTTGAATATTTTTGGATAGAAAAATATCTCTTATAATTCAGATGAGTTCCCCTGAAACAGAAATTCAAAAAGAATTTTCCAATGTGCAATTGGAATTAATTGGAAATAGGTATAAAGAATCTTAGTCTAAGGGTCTAGATTTTCAAAAATCTTTAGACTATGGTCCAATTAAGGTTCCTATGGGCCAATAGCATCAATCCATGTGTAGGGAGTAGATAAATCCAATTTGTAAAAAGAAGATACCCAAAAATGAGTAAATGCTCACATAAGGTGAAGAGTTGAAAATGTACAAGGTTTATTAGTAAAAAACTATGAGCAATATTAAAAATATGAGATATTTTGGGTATCCAAAAATGAGTAAATGCTCACATAAGATGAAGAGTTGAAAATGTACAAGGTTTATTAGTAAAAAACTATGAGCAATATTAAAATGATTCCATTATGACACATATGTAAGGAAGGGGAATTCTTTAAAGGAGGTGCATATTTCACATAAGATGAAGAGTTAAAAATGTACAAGGTTTATTAGTAAAAAATTATGAGCAATATTAAAAGTATGACATATGTAAGGAAGGGGAGTTCTTTAAAGAAGGTGCATATTTCACATAAGATGAAGAGTTGAAAATGTACAAGGTTTATTAGTTAAAAAACTATGAGCAATATTAAAATGATTCCATTATGACACATATGTAAGGAAGGGGAGTTCTTTAAAGGAGGTGCATATTTCACATGCTTGAATGAGTTTTAAACTCATAAAAATTGAGATATTTCATCTCTCCTCTCTCCTCATTCAAGTCTAGTTCCAAAAAGTTAGCTTAACTGACCTAAAAATGGTCAAAAATTGACCAAACTGATTTAGAAAATTCTAGAATCAGTTTGTTTGGTTAGGAGCTCAATTTTTCCTATAAATAGAAGCCTCCCCCTTGTTGAAAAATATATAGTGTTTATGCATCGTTACTCTACTCCACCTAAGCTAAGAACTGTGAATTCATTTAATAATTCACTAGTTTTTGGAGCTTCCCTCTTTCTTTAATCCCAATTAGTGGCTCCATCAACATACTTAACCAATTGATTGGTTGGGGGCCTCTACCGTGAACAAAGAATCAAGCAACTTGTAAGGTAATTAGTGCTTTTCTATAATTTCTCAATGTTTCTCTCTTCTCAACCCCTCTCAAGCTTGAGAAGCTTAATTGGTATGGTTTTTTAAATGCTATTGAAGTTAATTGGTGAATAGTAGTGAAGAGTTACATAATTTAATAAATGCTATTGAAGTTAAATTCCATTTATGTTTAAATTCTAATGGTTTTTATGTAATTTCTCTCTCTCACTCAAGAAATGGTCATACTCATGACCCACTCTCAATCCAAATCAAGCTTTTCATAAAGCTTTTCCTTAACCCAAGATTAAGCTATGCTTGAGGCCAAATTAATGGCTTTTTCTTATGCTTTTAGTTTATGTATATTGATGATTCAATCCATTATGGATTAAGGATCCAATTAGAGAATCATTTTAATTATTTCCTTAATGATAAGCTTTATCTCTTAGAAAAATTGAGATTTATCAGTCATAGCAGCGGAGCTATGGCAAAATTTTTATAAAAATTATGCATAAAAAATTTTCATTCAAAGCATAAAAAGAGGACTTCCTACCATATTCTAGGAATCATCGTCCTAGATTAATTGAAAGAATTTCATTATAATCATGGAGAAATTGAATTTTAATATTATGCATAAAGGATAAATTTTTATATCAAAAGTGTTATTTTTACCATTTTTATTTTCATGCATAGGAGTATGCATAATGGATAAATTTTTATATCAAAAGTGTTACTTTTATCATTTTTATTTCATACATAAAAGTATGCATAAAAGAAAATTTTTATATCAAAAGTGTTACTTTTATCATTTTTAATTTTCATGCATAGAAGTATGCATAAAGGAAAATTTTTATATCAAAAGTGTTACTTTTATCATTTTTAATTTTCATGCATAGAAGTATGCATAAAGGAAAAATTTTTATATCAAAAGTATTACTTTTATCATATTGGATTTCATGCATATAGGTATGCATAAAAGATATTCTTTTTATACTAAAAGTATGATTTTCCTCATAAATGGATTTTATGCTTAGCTTAGATGCATAAGAGAAATTCTTTTATTCTAAAAGTATAATTCCCTACCAAATTGAAATCATGCATAAGAAGATGCATAAAAGATTGATTTTAATTTCGAAAGGGTTAGTCTCCTTAAATGGAATTTATGTATAAATAAATGTGTAGAGAAATCTTATATCAAATAAAAGAATTCTCTTTTTAAAAAAAAAAGATATGAAATGTGATAAGATGTGATAAGAGGTGTATGAGATGTGATAAGAATTGATAAGATGCGTATGGAAAGTGATAGGATGTGATAAGAGGTGTGATAAGAGGTGATAAGATTGTAAGATTCCTCTCCCAGCCCCTTTTTGATGTCTAGTATCTTCCCCTGTAATCAACCCCTCTTCAGAAATATAAAGACCTTGTTTCTAACTATTTTAGCCTAGAGAGAGAAAATATTCTAGAGAGAGAATATTCAGATTTTGAATATTTTTGGATAGAAAAATATCTCTTATAATTCAGATGAGTTCCCCTGAAACAGGAATTCAAAAAGAATTTTCCAATGTGCAATTGGAATTAATTGGAAATAGGTATAAAGAACCTTAGTCTAAGGGTCTAGATTTTCAGAAATCTTTAGACTATGGTCCAATTAAGGTTCCTATGGGCCAATAGCATCAATCCATGTGTAGGGAGTAGATAAATCCAATTTGTAAAAAAGAAGATACCCAAAAATGAGTAAATGCTCACATAAGGTGAAGAGTTGAAAATGTACAAGGTTTATTAGTAAAAAACTATGAGCAATATTAAAAAAATGAGATATTTTGGGAATAATGATTTTATTATGACACATATGTAAGGAAGGGGAGTCCCTTAAATGCTCACATAAGATGAAGAGTTGAAAATGTACAAGGTTTATTAGTAAAAAACTATGAGCAATATTAAAATGATTCCATTATGACACATATGTAAGGAAGGGGAGTTCTTTAAAGGATGTGCATATTTCACATAAGATGAAGAGTTGAAAATGTACAAGGTTTATTAGTAAAAAACTATGAGCAATATTAAAATGATTCCATTATGACACATATGTAAGGAAAGAGAGTTCTTTAAAGGAGGTGCATATTTCACATGCTTGAATGAGTTTTAAACTCATAAAAATTGAGATATTTCATCTCTCCTCTCTCCTCATTTAAGTCTAGTTCCAAAAAGTTAGCTTAACTGACCTAAAAATGGTCAAATATTGACCAAACTGATTTAGAAAATTCTAGAATCAGTTTGTTTGGTTAGGAGCTCAATTTTTCCTATAAATAGAAGCCTCCCCCTTGTTGAAAAATATATAGTGTTTATGCATCGTTACTCTACTCCACCTAAGCCAAGAACTGTGAATTCATTTAATAATTCACTAGTTTTTGGAGCTTCCCTCTTTCTTCAATCCCCATTAGTGGCTCCATCAACATACTTAACCAATTGATTGGTTGGGGGCCTCTACCGTGAACAAAGAATCAAGCAATTTGTAAGGTAATTAGTGAATATTGATCTTTCTATAATTTCTCAATGTTTCTCTCTTCTCAACCCCTCTCAAGCTTGAGAAGTTTAATTGGTTTGGTTTTTTTTAAATGCTAATGAAGTTTGAATAGTAGTGAAGAGTTACATAATGCTATTGAAGTTAATTTTCATTTATGTTTAAATTCTAATGATTTTTATGTAAATTCCCTCTCTCACTCAAGAAATGGTCATACTCATGACCCATTCTCAATCCAAATCAAGCTTTTCATAAAGCTTTTCCTTAACCCAAGATTAAGCTATGCTTGAGGTCAAATTATTGGCTTTTTTCTATGCTTTTAGTTTATGTATATTAATGATTCAATCCATTATGGATTAATAATCCAATTAGAGATTATTTTAATTATTCCTTAATGATAAGCATTATCCCTTAGAAAAATTGAGATTTATCAGTCATAGCAGCGGAGCTATGGCAAAATTTTTATAAAAATTATGCATAAAATAATCTCATTCAAAGCATAAAAAGAGGACTTCCTACTATATTCTAGGAATTATCATCCTAGATTAATTGAAAGAATTTCATTACAATCATGGAGAAATTGAATTTTAATATCATGCATAAAGGATAAGTTTTTATATCAAAAGTGTTATTTTTACCATTTTTATTTCATGCATAGAAGTATGCATAATGAATAAATTTTTATATCAAAAGTGTTATTTTTATCATTTTTAATTTTCATGCATAGAAGTATGCATAAAGGAAAAATTTTTATATCAAAAGTGTTACTTTTATCATTTTTAATTTTCATGCATAGAAGTATGCATAAAGGAAAAAAATTTATATCAAAAGTGTTACTTTTATCATTTTTAATTTTCATGCATAGAAGTATGCATAAAGGAAAAATTTTTATATCAAAAGTGTTATTTTTACCATTTTTATTTCATGCATAGAAGTATGCATAATGGATAAATTTTTATATCAAAAGTGTTATTTTTATCATTTTTAATTTTCATGCATAGAAGTATGCATAAAGGAAAATTTTTTATATCAAAAGTGTTACTTTTATCATTTTTAATTTTCATGCATAGAAGTATGCATAAAGGAAAAATTTTTATATCAAAAGTGTTACTTTTATCATATTGGATTTCATGCATATAGGTATGCATAAAAGATATTCTTTTTATACTAAAAGTGTGATTTTCCTCATAAATGGATTTTATGCTTAACTTAGATGTATAAGAGAAATTCTTTTATTCTAAAAGTGTAATTTCCTATCAAACTGAATTTATGCATAAGAAGATGCATAAAAGATTGATTTTAATTTCGAAAGTGTTAGTCTCCTTAAATGGAATTTATGTATAAATAAATGTGTAGAGAAATCTTATATTAAATATAAGAATTCTCTTTTAAAAAAAAAAGATATGAAATGTGATAAGATGTGATAAGAGGTGTATGAGATGTGATAAGAATTGATAAGATGCGTATGGAAAGTGATAGGATGTGATAAGATGTGTATGGGATGAGGTAAGAAGTGTATGTGATAGAATAGGATGTATATGGGTTGTGATAGGGCGAGAATGGATGTGATGTAAAAGATTAGATGTGAAGACATATGGGGTTACATGAATGGGAATGTGGAAATGGATGTATGTATGTGGATGTGTGGATGTGGAGATGGGAGTATGGATGTATGAATGTGAAAGTGGATGTATGAATGTGAAAATGGATGTATGCATGAAGATGTATATGCATAGATGTGAATGTGGATGTAGATGTGGATGTATAGATGTGAATGGGAATGTGGATGTGGATGTATGTATGTGGATGTGTGGATGTGGAGATGGGAGTATGGATGTATGAATGTGAAAGTGGATGTATGAATGTGAAAATGGATGTATGCATGAAGATGTATATGCATAGATGTGAATGTGGATGTAGATGTGGATGTATTGATGTGAATGGGAATGTGGATGTGGATGTATGTATGTATGTGGATGTGGATGTATGAATGAGGACGTGAAAATGGATGTATGCATGAAGATGTATATGCATAGATGTGAATGTGGATGTAGATGTGGATGTATAGATGTGAATGGGAATGTGGATGTGGATGTATGTATGTGGATGTGTGGATGTGGAGATGGGAGTATGGATGTATGAATGTGAAAGTGGATGTATGAATGTGAAAATGGATGTATGCATGAAGATGTATATGCATAGATGTGAATGTGGATGTAGATGTGGATGTATAGATGTGAATGGGAATGTGGATGTGGATGTATGTATGGATGTGGATGTGGATGTATAAATGAGGATGTGAATGTGGATGTGAATGTGAATGTGGATGTGAATGTGGATGTATGGATGTGGATATGGATGTGTATGTATGAATGTGGATATGGGATGTGGATGTATAAATGAGGATGTGAAAATGGATGTATCCATGTAAATGTGGATGTATGAATGTGAATGTGAATTAATGTGTCGTCGATATGAGGAAATGGATGAGAATGAGTACACATTGAATGGAATGTGGAATAAGTAATGTGGACTAAGGAGGGATAATGTGGAAAGACGAGAGTTTGATTTAGAAACTGTATTTTGTGACTGTTTGTAAATGACTGTTTTATGTCAAGAATGCTGGGGAAGCATTTTGACCATCTTGTGGATTAAGGTCATGAAGACCTAACTGTTAAAGTTGCAACTGCTGACGGAGAGTCAATGGAGGACGTCTCGCGTAGCAAGGTCGACCGAGGTCTTGACCAGCCTCGGTTCGATTTAAATGGTGAGCTTCCGGTACGGTGGATGAGGGACCAAGGAAGCGGCCTATGAGTGAAGCGCTAGGTCACCTGCGAAGGATCCTAGAGGGTGCTGACCATACGGTGCTCGGGCTCTGGGTCGCCCAGGATACCCACGCGTGCGTCAAGGAAGATATTGGAACAAGGAGTAAGAGTTGTTTTGTGAAACCGGGCATGGATCTGGTTGATTGACCTTGCTGGTCTTCAATGGATGAGTCCATGGCTCTTTATATGGATCTGTTGGTTGATCTTACTGATCTTCAACGAGAGTCCATCTTGATTTTTATAAGTGATTATATTGCCGAGTATTATGGGCTAGGAACTATTGAAAAGGCCCCCTGTGTGGACAGGTGGTGAGCGTTCTAGTTGCCAATGATGCCATAGATACTCTGATGAAGGAATGATGGGAAATTATGAATCAACCGGATAAATTGGAAGATTATGATCAGTGGTACTATGGTTTCATTAAAGGATTGTTTTAAAGTTAGTTGATGCTAAGAAAAAGGCAATTTCATATTGGGTGTGTAAGTGGTGTGGCTAGTTCTATGTTTGCATGAACTTCCGGCTAGGGGGCCTTGGAACTCTTTTCCTTGGTACCCGGGACAAAACCTAACCAAATTCCAAAATTGGATCCCATCACTACAGTGGTTGGGCGGTTGGCTAACCCATGGGATCAGATGGGGTTAGGCTGGACTGATGGATCCGTAAATCGAGATTTAATTTCTATTATTACGATAGATGAAGTAAATCCCGGATAGAAATTGTTCTATGGATAGGAATCAACGGCTGTGCCTCTTGATGGGGAAAAAAGCGTTGATCCCAATGATCCAAGTGCAAGTTCTTCCTTGATTTGACCAAGTACCGTTAAAGGTGCAGTCAGATCAGTTTGATCAGTAATGATCTTGACTACGTTAGAGTAAAGAGTTATCCTGGTGGAATCGCCCGTGCTTTCCGGGTAAAGGAAGTTTTTCCGGTTTCGGTTTTGGACAAACCGACGGATTAGTCTCTTGTCCGGATATCCGTGGGCGAGGCCCCGAGTGTGGGACCCCTGTCCCGCGCGAGAAGTGCTACTTCCGCTGCTAGTACCCTGAATCCGTTGCTCGGTGGGAACAGGGACCTCACAAAGATGCTTATGAAATAAGTTAGGATGTGATAAGATGAATTAAGATGTGTATGGGGGGATGAGGTAAGAAGTGTATGTGATAGGATAAGATGTATATGGGTTGTGATAGGGCGAGAATGGATGTGATGTAAAAGATTAGATGTGAAGGTATATGGGGTTATATAAATGGGAATGTGAAAATGGATGTATGTATGTGGATGTGTGGATATGGAGATGGGAGTGTGGATGTATGAACATGAAAATGGATATATGCATGAAGATGTATATGCATAGATGTAAAAATGGATGTAGATGTGGATGTATAGATGTGAATGGATGTGGATGTATAGATGTGAATGGAAATGTGGATGTGGATGTATGTGAATGTGGATGTAGATGTGGACGTATAGATGTGAATGTGGAATGTGGATGTATGGGAATGTGGATGTGGATGTATGTGAATGTGAATGTAGATGTGGATGTATGTGAATGTGAATGTAGATGTGAATGTGGAATGTGGATGTATAGATGTGGATGTATGGGAATGTGGATGTGGATGTATGTGAATGTGAATGTAGATGTGGATGTATAGATGTGAATGTGGAATGTGGATGTGGATGTATGTATGTATGTGGATGTAGATGTGGATGTATGGATGTGTATGTATGAATGTGGATATGGGATGTGGATGTATAAATGAGGATGTGAAAATGGAGGTAAGCATGTAGATGTGGATGCATGGATGTGAATGTGGATGTGGATGTGGATGTGGATATGGATGTGTATGTATGAATGTGGATATGGGATGTGGATGTATAAATGAGGATGTGAAAATGGAGATAAGCATGTAGATGTGGATGTATGGATGTGAATGTGGATGTGGATGTGGATGTATGGATGTGGATATGGATGTGAATATATGATATGTGATGTGAAGGAATCTGAAGTGAAGAGATGGAAAAGGAGGTGATTGGATGAGTACACATATACATGGAATGTGGAATAAGTAATGTGGATTAATGAGGGATAATGTGGAAAAATGAGAGTTAATATAGAAACTGTATTTGTAAACTGTTTGTAAATGCTGTTTGTAAATGGCTGTTTTATGTCAAGAATGCTGGGGAAGCATTTTGACCGTCTTGTGATTAAGGTCGTGGAGACCTAACTGATAAAGTTGCAACTGCTGACGGAGAGTCAATGGAGGACGTCTCGCGTAGCAAGGTCGACCGAGGTCTTGACCAGCCTCGGTTCGATTAAAATGAAGAGCTTCCGGTACGGTGGATGAGGGACCAAGGAAGCGGCCTATGAGTGAAGCACTAGGTCACCTGCGAAGGATCCTAGAGGGTGCTGACCATACGGTGCTCGGGCTCTGGGTCGCCTAGGATACCCACGCGTGCGTCGAGGAAGATATTGGAACAAGGAGTAAGAGTTGTTTTGTGAAACCGGGCATGGATCTGGTTGATTGACCTTGCTGGTCTTCAATGGATGAGTCCATGGCTCTTTATATGGATCTGTTGGTTGATCTTGCTGATCTTCAACGAGAGTCCATCTTGATTTTTATAAGTGATTATATTGCCGAGTATTATGGGCTAGGAACTATTGAAAAGGCCCCTGTGTGGACAGGTGGTGAGCGTTCTAGTTGCCAATGATGCCATAGATACTCTGATGAAGGAATGATGGGAAATTATGAATCAACTGGATAAATTGGAAAATTGTGATCAGTGGTACTATGGTTTCATTAAAGGATTGTTTTAAAGTTAGCTGATGCTAAGAAAAAGGCAATTTTCATATTGGGTGTGTAAGTGGTGTGGCTAGTTTTATGTTTGCATGAACTTCCGGCTAGGGGGCCTTGGAACTCTTTTCCTTGGTACCCGGGACAAAACCTAACCAAATTCCAAATTGGATCCCATCACTACAGTGGTTGGGCGGTTGGCTAACCCATGGGATCGGATGGGGTTAGGCTGGACTGATGGATCCGTAAACCGAGACTCAATTTCTGTTATTACGATAGATGAAGTAAGTCCCGGATAGTAATTGTTCTATGGATAGGAATCAACGGCTGTGCCTCTTGATGGGGAAAAAAGCGTTGATCCCAATGATCCAAGTGCAAGTTTCTTCCTTGATCCGACCGAGTATCTTTATAGGTGTAGTTGGATCAGCGTGATCAGTAATGATCTTGACTACGTTAGAGTAAAAAATTATCCTGGTGGAATCGCCCGTGCTTTCTGGGTAAGGGAAGTTTTTTCCGGGTTCGGTTTTTGAAAAACCGACGGATTAGTCTCTTGTCCGGATATCCGTGGACGAGGCCCCGAATGTGGGACCCCTGTCCCGTGCGAGAAGTGCTACTTCCGCTGCTAGTACTCGAATCCGTTGCTCGGTGGGAACAGGGGGATCTCACAATAACTGTTTGAGGAGAGCTTTGTTTGGCCCATTTGTATCCCCTTGCTATGTGGTGCTCGTTCTCTTTCAAAAGAAGAATGATGGGACTATGAGATTGTATATTCAGGGTTAAATCGGCTTACTGTTAAGAATAAGCATCTTACTCCTGGAATGTGCTGTTAGATTGATCGCATAAAGGCCAGATATTTATAAAGATTGACTTAAACTTAGGATGTTATCGTATCATAATATTCCTAAGATAGATTTTAATACATGGTATGCACATTACGAGTTCACAATAATGCTGTTGGGATTAAATAATTCCCCTTCTAGCTATAATTGTTGAATGCAAAAAGAAAAAGAAAAGAAACCTTCAGAGAACAGATGATTTTATCTCGGTCTTCATTGATGCAATTCTAGTTTGCTCGAAGAATGTAGCTGATCGCATGTGAAGTATGTGTCTCTTCAAAGTCCTCGAAAGCCTCCAGAAGCACAGACTTTTCTCTAAGAAGAGTGCATGTACCTTCTTTACCATCAAATTGAATATCCGGGATCATAATGTCAAGAGATAGTATATTAGCTGATCTCGCCAAGGTGCAAAAGCGGCTATCGATTTGCCAGAACCAAAGACGATAGAGGAAGTCAAATGGTTCTTGGGATTGATAAGATGGTATCCGATGTTCATATGCCAAGATTGTTTCTCCTTTGACGGCGCTTCTCAAGAAGGACATTCCATTCTAATGGTCTGCGCGATGTGCCAAAGTAACTTTGATAAGCTGAGGGGTTGCTTGACTAATCCGCTGGTGCTATAGCTAAGATCTCACGAGAGGAACAGTGATGACGTAGAGTTGCTTGTCTTCTCGGGTTATAGATCATAAAATTTTAAAGCAAATTTTCAACCAGAATGATGTTAACATCACGCAAAGAAGATAAATACAAACACTTCGAGAGTTTGGTTTTAAAATCAAGTATAGGTTAGACAAGGAGAATGCGGTCATAGATATATTAGGCAGGAAGGCCTCCTTACTTGCACGTTGAGATTAAGGAAGAGATTGGATTAGATAAGTTCTTTATCCCTATTATCATATTGCTTACTGCAAAAGTAAAGGCAACCCTAGAAGTGAAGAAAATTCATGGATTCACGTTAGAGGTGGATGCTTGTACTTCAATAATCGGTTATATATTTTTCAAGATAGAGATCTTAATAAGAGGATTCTAAAGAAAGCTCATGACATGCCCCAGCTAAGTGAAGACCGTCATGGTGGCTGCTACAAAGAAGCATTTCTTTTAGCCTTGCAAAGGTGAAATGACAAAAACGCCAAGACACGTGCATCCTATTTCACATATACAATTAGAATACATAAGCATGGATTCCATCATTAGATTTTTCTTCAGTCGATGCAGGACATGATTCCATCTTAGCCGTGTGGTAGATCGCTTGACGAAGGTTGCTCATTCGATTCTTTTGAAAAAGACTTATACTGCTCTTGGTGTTTGCTAAAAGTCATTCCAAAGGATATATTTAGACTTTACTTTGGGATCGGGGTGCTGAATTCATGTGTCCTGCTCTTGGAATAAATGCTTTGAAGCTGTAGCTCTATAGATTTTGGTACTATCTAGAAATTGATGATTAGGCAGAGAGGGTAATCAAAGACATTCTTCAAGCATTCCATGGAAGGGAACCCAAAAAATGGATGAATTCTCCACATTCGGTATAATTTTATTGCGATGCATCTTATAGTAGATTGTGCAACACCATTGATTTAGTTCAACCCACTGGTCAGAGTGGAAGTCTTGAAGCAAATAGATAAAGTGGATTGTTCAATGCGGACTATAAAAAAGGATATCAAAGCTACTCACGATAGAAAAAAGTAGCGTGTTGATCTCAAGTAGACTACTAGAGAATTTGATGAAGGTGATATGGTCTTCCTTGTTGGTATACGACCCAACCACAGAAAATCCCTCTCCTTGGGAAAAAGTACAAGAAGTTTTTGCCCATATAACATAAACCCTACACAAATATGAGGAAAGTTGGAGATTAAGTTATAGACTGTGCATGAATACGAGGAAAGTTGGAGATTGAGCTCGTGAACTTTTATTCCCTCCTCCATACTTGAAGATCCACAATGTATTCTCATGCGAGCTCATTTGAAGAAAGAAGAAGTATGTTCTAGATCCAAGTCATGTATTGGATGATGAGAAGGTAGGCCTAGACATATGAACACTCATAATGCTCGATGCCATCATCCCTGCCCCCTCTCCAGATCATGCCCACATGATCTAGCTCACACACATCGCTATCACATACGTCAGCATCAGTGTCCATATCATCATGTGCAAATATATGTGTATGTATCATCATGTGCACATGTGTGTGTGATACATCAATATCATCGTATGTGTGTGTAATAGATCATCATGCGTATGGGTTTATATAAGATACATCATCATCATTATCATCAGATCCGTGCGTCGATGTAGTCTACAGTATTAAGAACGTAATCATGGCGGCTTAAGAGTGTCAGACACTCGTACAAGTCACCAAAAGAAGACTCATCCCATGAATGCGAACAATGCCGAACCTTCTGTGTCAACGCATTCGAGCACAGAGTGGGTCAACAAAGTTGCCGTATGTGGACCATGTATCCTCCTCATCAAAACAACACCTCATACGACTAGGCAACAAACATGCAAGCTCCAACGTCCAACAATGGCATGAGTATGCCATCTCTTCATAGCGTGGAGTCTGTAAATGAGGGTATAGAGGTCCTAAGCCTTGAAGTACTACTAAACGTACGTGTGAAATTGACAAAAGATATGTGATCCATGACACAAAATGGCAACTCATAATATCGATCATAGAGCGACGATAATAGTGCATGAGCGGCTCTCCCATGATCCGATCGTAAACGAAAAAACAATCAAAACGATGTCGTCTTGCTCGCGCGATGATGATGCAAAGTCGTACCATGGTGCCCAACTGAAGGGTAAAAGTAATAAGAATCATAACCCATGGTCGTGTGTGAACACTACCCAAAGTGCACAAGCGTGTGAAAAAACGCCACAACCAATGCTCAACACAAGCCCCACACGTGACTCATACAGGGTGCAATCACGTGTGAACAAGACCCACAATAGATCCCTGAAAACACGCTCTCCCCTCACCCCCATGTAACATGCCTAACAATCACTAAAAATATGTGTGATCAATCCTCTAGACCTCAAATCCTCTCCAAATGTGCGTATGCAAAATTTGCACGAAAGCAGCCTCTTTCAATACCAGTGTAGCGAAGGTGTGTACATGTGTGCAAGAAAATAGGATAAGGTTAATGGTGAAGATAACGGGCTAGGCAAATGACCATAGAGTGTGGAGTGAAAGAAGGCTTGAGTGCACAAAGCGTGGGAATCAAATCCTTGTCAAGAGCGCGAATGGATCCAAACCCTAGAATAGGTACCTCCTTTATTTTCCTCCCCTTTTTTCTTTTACTCAAAACTTTCTTCTCGTGCCACCAACCTCTAAGAGGCCCTAACGGTGCCTATTCTAGCCTAAAACCAAAACTTACAGTATCTTATCCAGTTTTGCTTTCAGATAAAGCAGCAAATCGGATGGTGAGACCCTATCTATCTGGAGTCCCTGAGCTGTCTCTAGAGGATGACACGATAGCCTTTGCCTTCAAGCACCTTCATTACGCAGATTAAGTCATCTCGGCTCGATAATTGGAGAGCCTCTACTTTCTGAGTACTACTGAATGATCGGCGGAGGTACACGTGTGCTTAGGATAGTCAGTAGATCATGGCACACCACCTATAGTCGGCATGAGCGGTTGGCAGAGAACATTGCCTTTGCCATGATCCTTAGTGAACTGCCTGTTACAAGAGGGATAGTTCTCTATAAGCACCACCTTGACGAGACCTTAGTGTTCATAGATTGATGTGTACGACTCTGGGGCATTATATTCCTTGATACAGGATCTCGATTGCTGGCCGAGCCTACGACGGTCTTTTGTTTTAGAATAGTCATGAGGGATGGATGATGTCATATCTAGAATTAAGGCATTGGATAAGGATGTCAAGGAAGCACTTCATATATGGGTCACAACCACCATAGCCATTTCGAGGCAAGGGTAAAAACCTTGGAGAGAGGGAGTGTTGAATTGGACAGATTCTATGGACGAGTAGTGTAACATGTGCGGGGTACAGTAAGATGGATCTCGCCAAATTGAAAGTTAATGGTATAGTCTGAGATGGGAGGACATGAAAGCTTACCTCCATCAAAGGTTTTGTCCCCATGGAAGAGAAGATAAATGAGTTTATAGAGTTTTCTCAAGCAGGCAAACTTACGGAGGCGTATTATCAATTGATCTTACGTAAGCCTAGTCCGACATGCTCTTCCGAGACCCTTCTCCATGGGTTTGTCAGAAGATTGGATCCTCCCTTGGATAGATTGGTTAAGAATGCGAAATTGTCTTTGTTAGCGGCGGGGAAGCAATTAAGATGGTGGTGGCTGAGGATTTTATGCATGTATTTCTTTCTAAGGAGACCGTGTAGTAAAAGGCCTTTTTGCCCCCTCCCAAAGAGAGCTCCATCTAATTCTAGTATGCCAAATTCAAAGAGAAATAGGGGACAAGATTGGAGCCAAGTATGAAAAGCGAGTGGGCACAGTGGACATGATTCTTTCCCTAGAATGCCTTTGGATTTGCAGTTTTAGCTCAGGAAGGAGTATGAAGTGTTTTAGATGCGAGCAGCTACTGGGACATTTTATGAATGGTTGTGCCAACGCACCGATTGATGTTACCATTCTAACTCCACCATAGAACTTTCTTGACAAGTCAAAGGAGGCAAGTTCTAGCCCAGTCTCAGCAACTTCTAATGCCATTATAATAGTAGCTAACCCCAGAGAAAGAAGGAAGAGGTAGACTTCGTTCGATAGAGTGGAGCACCAGGATCGAAACCAACGATTCTCACTAAGTTACACCCCATCCGATTTTTGAGGTAAGAATTTTAAGCTTTTTGTTGATTCGAGAAACGCTCATTCATTCATTCATTTCACTTGGATGTTGCATAAATTAGTAATCGACCAGAAGCAAGGCAGACCAATGCGAGTGGAATTGGGTAGTGGAAGTTACTTGCCAAAAGACGGATGTAATTCAGTTTCTCTTGGATGGGAACAAGATGAAAGGAACTGGAGTAGTTTGTTGAACTCCCACCCCGTAACCTGTAAAAGTAGTAAAGTTATTGAAGGGACTCCAGCAGAAGCAAGCCATCCTGCAGATAAAGAGTTGCAAGGAAACCATGTTGGTTAAGTGAGTATATACTGTGACGTAGATTTAACTACAATACCCTCGACTCGTGAGGTGGATCATGAGAAAGAGTTCATTCTCGGAGCCCAACAATAGTGAATCTTGAGCTTATAAGAAGGCCATTCCGAAAGCAACCGAGCTCGGGGAATAATCGAGATAACTGTTTGAGGAGAGCTTTGTTTGGCCCATTTGTATCCCCTTGCTATGTGGTGCTCGTTCTCTTTCAGAAGAAGAATGATGGGACTATGAGATTGTATATTCAGGGTTAAATCGGCTTACTCTTAAGAATAAGCATCTTACTCCTGGAATGTGCTGTTAGATTGATTGCATAAAGGCCAGATATTTATAAAGATTGACTTAAACTTAGGATGTTATCGTATCATAATATTCCTAAGATAGATTTTAATACATGGTATGCACATTACGAGTTCACGATAATGCTGTTGGGATTAAATAATTCCCCTTCTAGCTATAATTGTTGAATGCAAAAAGAAAAAGAAAAGAAACCTTCAGATGATTTTATCTCGGTCTTCATTGATGCAATTCTAGTTTGCTCAAAGAATGTAGCTGATCGCATGTGAAGTATGTGTCTCTTCAAAGTCCTCGAAAGCCTCCAAAAGCACAGACTTTTCTCTAAGAAGAGTGCATGTACCTTCTTTACCATCAAATTGAATATCCGGGATCATAATGTCAAGAGATAGTATATTAGCTGATCCCGCCAAGGTGCAAAAGCGGCTATCGATTTGCCAGAACCAAAGACGATAGAGGAAGTCAAATGGTTCTTGGGATTGATAAGATGGTATCCGATGTTCATATGCCAAGATTGTTTCTCCTTTGACGGCGCTTCTCAAGAAGGACATTCCATTCTAATGGTCTGCGCGATGTGCCAAAGTAACTTTGATAAGCAGAGGGGTTGCTTGACTAATCCGCTGGTGCTATAGCTAAGATCTCACGAGAGGAACAGTGATGACGTAGAGTTGCTTGTCTTCTCGGGTTATAGATTATAAAATTTTAAAGCAAATTTTCAACCAGAATGATGTTAACATCACGCAAAGAAGATAAATACAAACACTTCGAGAGTTTGGTTTTAAAATCAAGTATAGGTTAGACAAGGAGAATGCGGTCATAGATATATTATGCAGGAAGGCCTCCTTACTTGCACGTTGAGATTAAGGAAGAGATTGGATTAGATAAGTTCTTTATCCCTATTATCATATTGCTTACCGCAAAAGTAAAGGCAACCCTAGAAGTGAAGAAAATTCATGGATTCACGTTAGAGGTGGATGCTTGTACTTCAATAATCGGTTATATATTTTTCAAGATAGAGATCTTAATAAGAGGATTCTAAAGAAAGCTCGTGACACGCCCCAGCTAAGTGAAGACCGTCATGGTGGCTGCTACAAAGAAGCATTTCTTTTAGCCTTGCAAAGGTGAAATGACAAAAACGCCAAGACACGTGCATCCTATTTCACATATACAATTAGAATACATAAGCATGGATTCCATCATTAGATTTTTCTTCAGTCGATGCAGGACATGATTCCATCTTAGCCATGTGGTAGATCGCTTGACGAAGGTTGCTCATTCGATTCTTTTGAAAAAGACTTATAGGTGTTTGCTAAAAGTCATTCCAAAGGATATATTTAGACTTTACTTTGGAAGGATATATTTAGACTTTACTTTGGAAGGATAGTTAGGGATCGGGGTGCTGAATTCATGTGTCCTGCTCTTGGAATAAATGCTTTGAAGCTGTAGCTCTATAGATTTTGGTACTATCTAGAAATTGATGATTAGGCAGAGAGGGTAATAAAAGACATTCTTCGAGCATTCCATGGAAGGGAACCCAAAAAATGGATGAATTCTCCACATTCGGTATAATTTTATTGCGATGCATCTTATAGTAGATTGTGCAACACCATTGATTTAGTTCAACCCACTGGTCAAAGTGGAAGTCTTGAAGCAAATAGATAAAGTGGATTGTTCAATGCGGACTATAAAAAAGGATATCAAAGCTACTCACGATAGAAAAAAGTAGCGTGTTGATCTCAAGTAGACTACTAGAGAATTTGATGAAGGTGATATGGTCTTCCTTGTTGGTATACGACCCAACCACAGAAAATCCCTCTCCTTGGGGAAAAGTACAAGAAGTTTTTGCCCATATAACATAAACCCTACACAAATATGAGGAAAGTTGGAGATTAAGTTATAGACTGTGCATGAATACGAGGAAAGTTGGAGATTGAGCTCGTGAACTTTTATTCCCTCCTCCATACTTGAAGATCCACAATGTATTTTCATGTGAGCTCATTTGAAGAAAGAAGAAGTATGTTCTAGATCCAAGTCATGTATTGGATGATGAGAAGGTAGGCCTAGATATATGAACACTCATAATGCTCGATGCCATCATCCCTGCCCCCTCTCCAGATCATGCCCACATGATCTAGCTCACACACATCGCTATCACATACGTCAGCATCAGTGTCCATATCATCATGTGCAAATATATGTGTATGTATCATCATGTGCACATGTGTGTGTGATACATCAATATCATCGTATGTGTGTGTAATAGATCATCATGCGTATGGGTTTATATAAGATACATCATCATCATCATCATCAGATCCGTGCATCGATGTAGTCTACAGTATTAAGAACGTAATCATGGCGGCTTAAGAGTGTCAGACACTCGTACAAGTCACCAAAAGAAGACTCATCCCATGAATGCGAACAATGCCGAACCTTCTGTGTCAACGCATTCGAGCACAGAGTGGGTCAACAAAGTTGCCGTATGTGGACCATATATCCTCCTCATCAAAACAACACCTCATACGACTAGGCAACAAACATGCAAGCTCCAACGTCCAACAATGGCATGAGTATGCCATCTCTTCATAGCGTGGAGTCTGTAAATGAGGGTATAGAGGTCCTAAGCCTATGAAGAGATGGCATGAGTATGCCATCTCTTCATAGCGTGGAGTCTGTAAATGAGGGTATAGAGGTCCTAAGCCTTGAAGTACTACTAAACGTACGTGTGAAATTGACAAAAGATATGTGAACCATGACACAAAATGGCAACTCATAATATCGATCGTAGAGCGACGATAATAGTGCGTGAGCGGCTCTCCCATGATCCGATCGTAAACGGAAAAACAATCAAAACGATGTCGTCTTGCTCGCGCGATGATGATGCAAAGTCGTACCATGGTGCCCAACTGAAGGGTAAAAGTAATAAGAATCATAACCCATGGTCGTGTGTGAACACTACCCAAAGTGCACAAGCGTGTGAAAAAACGCCACAACCAATGCCCAACACAAGCCCCACACGTGACTCATACAGGGTGAAATCACGTGTAAACAAGACCCACAATAGATCCCTGAAAACACGCTCTCCCCTCACCTCCATGTAACATGCCTAACAATCACTAAAAATATGTGTGATCAATCCTCTAGACCTCAAATCCTCTCCAAATGTGCGTATGCAAAATTTGCACGAAAGCAGCCTCTTTCAATACCAGTGTAGCGAAGGTGTGTACATGTGTGCAAGAAAATAGGATAAGGTTAATGGTGAAGATAACGGGCTAGGCAAATGACCATAGAGTGTGGAGTGAAAGAATGCTTGAGTGCACAAAGCGTGGGAATCAAATCCTTGTCAAGAGCGCGAATGGATCCAAACCCTAGAATAGGTACCTCCTTTATTTTCCTCCCCTTTTTTCTTTTACTCAAAACTTTCTTCTCGTGCCACCAACCTCTAAGAGGCCCTAACGGTGCCTATTCTAGCCTAAAACCAAAACTTACAGTATCTTATCCAGTTTTGCTTTCAGATAAAGCAGCAAATCGGATGGTGAGACCCTATCTATCTGGAGTCCCTGAGAGGATGACACGATAGCCTTTGCCTTCAAGCACCTTCATTACGCAGATTAAGTCATCTCGGCTCGATAATTGGAGAGCCTCTACTTTCTGAGTACTACTGAATGATCGACGGAGGTACACGTGTGCTTAGGATAGTCAGTAGATCATGGCACACCACCTATAGTCGGCATGAGCGGTTGGCAGAGAACATTGCCTTTGCCATGATCCTTAGTGAACTGCCTGTTACAAGAGGGATAGTTCTCTATAAGCACCACCTCGACAAGACCTTAGTGTTCATAGATTGATGTGTACGACTCTGGGGCATTATATTCCTTGATACAGGATCTCGATTGCTGGCCGAGCCTACGACGGTCTTTTGTTTTAGAATAATCATGAGGGATGGATGATGTCATATCTAGAATTAAGGCATTGGATAAGGATGTCAAGGAAGCACTTCGTATATGGGTCACAACCACCATAGCCATTTTGAGGCAAGGGTAAAAACCTTGGAGAGAGGGAGTGTTGAATTGGACAGATTCTATGGACGAGTAGTGTAACATGTGCGGGGTACAGTAAGATGGATCTCGCCAAATTGAAAGTTAATGGTATAGTCTGAGATGGGAGGACATGAAAGCTTACCTCCATCAAAGGTTTTGTCCCCATGGAAGAGAAGATAAATGAGTTTATAGAGTTTTCTCAAGCAGGCAAACTTACGGAGGCGTATTATCAATTGATCTTACGTAAGCCTAGTCCGACATGCTCTTCCGATGGAAGACGAGACCCTTCTCCATGGGTTTGTCAGAAGATTGGATCCTCCCTTGGATAGATTGGTTAAGAATGCGAAACTGTCTTTATTAGCGGCGGGGAAGCAATTAAGATGGTGGTGGCTGAGGATTTTATGCATGTATTTCTTTCTAAGGAGACCGTGTAGTAAAAGGCCTTTTTGCCCCCTCCCAAAGAGAGCTCCATCTAATTCTAGTATGCCAAATTCAAAGAGAAATAGGGGACAAGATTGGAGCCAAGTATGAAAAGCGAGTGGGCACAGTGGACATGATTCTTTCCCTAGAATGCCTTTGGATTTGCAGTTTTAGCTCAGGAAGGAGTATGAAGTGTTTTAGATGCGAGCAGCTACTGGGACATTTTATGAATGGTTGTGCCAACGCACCGATTGATGTTACCATTCTAACTCCACCATAGAACTTGCTTGACAAGTCAAAGGAGGCAAGTTCTAGCCCAGTCTCAGCAACTTCTAATGCCATTATAATAGTAGCTAACCCCAGAGAAAGAAGGAAGAGGTAGACTTCGTTCGATAGAGTGGAGCACCAGGATCGAAACCAACGATTCTCACTAAGTTACACCCCATCCGATTTTTGAGGTAAGAATTTTAAGCTTTTTGTTGATTCGAGAAATGCTCATTCATTCATTCATTTCACTTGGATGTTGCATAAATTAGTAATCGACCAGAAGCAAGGCAGACCAATGCGAGTGGAATTGGGTAGTGGAAGTTACTTGCCAAAAGACGGATGTAATTCAGTTTCTCTTGGATGGGAACCTAGCCAAATATTATCACAAAGGCACCATTTCCTTCATGGATCTTCATGTGAACAAGATGAAAGGAACAGGAGTAGTTTGTTGAACTCCCACCCCGTAACCTGTAAAAGTAGTAAAGTTATTGAAGGGACTCCAGCAGAAGCAAGCCATCCTGCAGATAAAGAGTTGCAAGGAAACCATGTTGGTTAAGTGAGTATATACTGTGACGTAGATTTAACTACAATACCCTCGACTCGTGAGGTGGATCATGAGAAAGAGTTCATTCTCGGAGCCCAACAATAGTGAATCTTGAGCTTATAAGAAGGCCATTCCGAAAGCAACCGAGCTCGGGGAATAATCGAGATAACTGTTTGAGGAGAGCTTTGTTTGGCCCATTTGTATCCCCTTGCTATGTGGTGCTCGTTCTCTTTCAGAAGAAGAATGATGGGACTATGAGATTGTATATTCAAGGTTAAATCGGCTTACTGTTAAGAATAAGCATCTTACTCCTGGAATGTGCTATTAGATTGATCGCATAAAGGCTAGATATTTATAAAGATTGACTTAAACTTAGGATGTTATCGTATCATAATATTCCTAAGATAGATTTTAATACATGGTATGCACATTACGAGTTCACGATAATGCTGTTGGGATTAAATAATTCCCCTTCTAGCTATAATTGTTGAATGCAAAAAGAAAAAGAAAAGAAACCTTCAGAGAACATCGGATGATTTTATCTCGGTCTTCATTGATGCAATTCTAGTTTGCTCGAAGAATGTAGCTGATCGCATGTAAGATCCCTGTTCCCACCGAGCAACGGATTCGGGGTACTGGCAGCGGAAGTAGCGCTTCTCGAGCGGGACAGGGGTCCCACACTCGGGGCCTCGCCCACGGATATCCGGATAAGAGACTAATCGGTCGGTTGTTCCAAAACCGAACCCGGAAAAACTTCCTTAATCGGAAAGCACGGGCGATTCCACCAGGATAACTTTTTACTCTAATGTAGTCAAGATCATTTCTGATCGAGATGATCCAATTACATCTATAAGATACTTAGTCAGTTCAAGGAAGAAACTTGCACTTGGATCATTGGGATCAACGCTTTTTTCCCCATTCAAGAGGCACAGCCGTTGATTCCTATCCATAGAACAGTTACTGTCCGGGATTTATTTTTTCTATCGTAAAAACAAAAGTTTGAGTCTCGATTTACGGATCCATCAGTCCAGCCTAACCCCATCCAATCCCATGGGTTAGCCAACCGCCCAACCACTGTAGTGATGGGATCCAATTTGGAATTTGGTTAGGTTTTGTCCCGGGTACCAAGGAAAAGAGTTCCAAGGCCCCCTAGCCGGAAGTTCATGCAAACATAAAACTAGCCACACCACTTACACACCCAATATGAAATTGCCTTTTTCTTAGCATCAGCTAACTTTAAAACAATCCTTTAATGAAACCATAATACCACTGATCACAATCTTCCAATTTATCCGGTTGATTCATAATTTCCCATCATTCCTTCATCAGAGTATCTATGGCATCATTGGCAACTAGAACGCTCACCACCTGTCCACATAGGGGCCTTTTCAATAGTTCCTAGCCCATAATACTGGACAATATAATCACTTATAAAAATCAAGATAGACTCTCGTTGAAGATCAGCAAGATCAACCAACAGATCCATATAAAGAGCCATGGACTCATCCATTGAAGACCAGCAAGGTCAATCAACCAGATCCATGCCCGGTTTCACAAAACAACTCTTACTCCTTGTTCCAATATCTTCCTCGACGCACGCGTGGGTATCCTAGGCGACCCAGAGCCCGAGCACCGTATGGTCAGCACCCTCTAGGATCCTTCGCAGGTGACCTAGCGCTTCACTCATAGGCCGCTTCCTTGGTCCCTCATCCACCGTACCGGAAGCTCACCATTTTAATCGAACCGAGGCTGGTCAAGACCTCGGCCGACCTTGCTACGCGAGACGTCCTCCAATGACTCTCCGTCAGCAGTTGCAACTTTATCAGTTAGGTCTCCACGACCTTAATCACAAGACGGTCAAAATGCTTTCCCAGCATTCTTGACATAAAACAGCCATTTACAAACAGCATTTACAAACAGTTTACAAGTACAATTTCTATATTAACTCTCATTTTTCCAAATTATCCCTCATTAATCCACATTACTTATTCCACATTCCATTTATATGTGTACTCATCCAATCACATCATTTTCCATCTCTTCACTTCAGATTCCTTCACATCACATATCATATATTCACATCCATATCCACATCCATACATCCACATCCACATCCACATTCACATCCATACATCCACATCTACATGCTTACCTCCATTTTCACATCCTCATTTATACATCCACATCCCATATCCACATTCATACATACACATCCATATCCACATCCATACATCCACATCCACATGCATACATCCACTATCACGTCCTCATTCATACATCCACATTCACATACATACATACATCCACATCTACATCCACATTCACATACATCCACATCCACATTCCCATTCACATCTATACATCCACATCTACATCCACATACATACATACATCCACATCCACATTCCACATTCACATCTATACAGCCACATCTACATCCACATTCACATCTATGCATATACATCTTCATGCATACATCCATTTTCACATTCATACATCCACATCCACATACATACATACATCCACATCTACATCCACATTCACATACATCCACATCCACATTCCCATTCATATACATACATCCACATCCACATCCACATTCCCATTCACATCTATACATCCACATCTACATCCACATACATACATACATCCACATCCACATTCCACATTCATATCTATACAGCCACATCTACATCCACATTCACATCTATGCATATACATCTTCATGCATACATCCATTTTCACATTCATACATCCACACTCCCATCTCCATATCCACACATCCACATACATACATCCATTTCCACATTCCCATTCATATAACCCCATATGCCTTCACATCTAATCTTTTACATCACATCCATTCTCGTCCTATCACAACCCATATACATCTCATCTCATACACTTCTTATCTCATCCCATACACATCTTATCACATCTTAACTCATCTTATCACATCCTAACTCATCTCATATGTATCTTATCACATCTTATCACATCTCATACACCTCTTATCACATCTCATACACCTCTTATCACATCCTAACTCATCTTATCTCATCCTAATTCATCTCATATACATCTTATCTCATCACATACACTTTTTATCACATCCTATCCCTTTCCATATCTATTTATAGAATACAAGGGAATTCTCATATTTGATATAAAATTTCTTTACGCATCTAATTATACATAAATTCCATTTAAGGATACTAACATTTTCGAAATAAAAATCAATCTTTTATGCATCTTCCTATGCATAAATTCATTTTAAATGAGAATGACAATTTGAATTAAAATTCAATCTTTTATGCATCTTCCTATGCATAAGTTCATTTTAGATGAGAATGACACTTTTGAATTAAAATCAATCTTTTATGCATCTTCTTATGCATAAATTCAATTTAGATGAGAATGACACTTTTGAATTAAAATCAATCTTTTATGCATCTTCTTATGCATAAATTCAATTTAGTAGGAATTACACTTTTAGAATAAAAGAATTTCTCTTATGCATCTAATTTATGCATAAAATCTATTTATGATGAAAATCACACTTTTAGTATAAAAATATCTTTTATGCATAACTCTATGCATGAAATCCAATTATGATAAAAGTAACATTTTTACAATATAATAATCATCTTTTATGCATACCTCTATGCAAGAATTTCAAATGTGATAAAAGTAACACTTTTACAATAAAATAATCATTTTTTTTCATATCCCTATGCATGAAATTCAATATGCTAAAAGTAACACTTTTGATATAAAAATTTATCCATTATGCATACTTCTATGCATGAAAATAAAAATGATAAAAGTAACACTTTTGATATAAAAATTTATCCATTATGCATACTTCTATGCATGAAAATAAAAATGATAAAAGTAACACTTTTGATATAAAAACTTATTCTTTATGCATAATATAAAAATTCAATTTCTCCATGATTATAATGAAATTCTTTCAACTAATCTAGGATGATAACTCCTAGAATATGGTAGGAAGTCCTCTTTTTATGCTTTGAATGAAATTATTTTATGCGTAATTTTTATAAAAATTTTGCCATAGCTCCGCTGCTATGACTGATAAATCTCAATTTTTCTAAGGGATAAAGCTTATCATTAAGAAAATAATTAGAATGGTCTCTAATTGGATCATCAATCCATAATGGATTGAATCATCAATATGCATAAACTAAAAGCATAGAAAAAAGCCATTAATTTGGCCTCAAGCATAGCTTAATCTTGGGTTAAGGAAAAGCTTTATGAAAAGCTTGATTTGGATTGAGAATGGGTCATGAGTATGACCATTTCTTGAGTGAGAGAGAGAAATTACATAAAAACCATTAGAATTTAAACATAAATGAAAATTAACTTCAATAGCATTTATTAAATTATGTAACTCTTCACTACTATTCACCAATTAACTTCAATAGCATTTAAAAAACCATACCAATTAAGCTTCTCAAGCTTGAGAGGGGTTGACAAGAGAGAAACATTGAGAAATTATAGAAAAGATCAATATTCACTAATTACCTTACAAATTGCTTAATTCTTTGTTCACGATAGAGGCCCCCAACCAATCAATTGGTTAAGTATGTTGATGGAGCCACTAATGGGGATTGAAGAAAGAGGGAAGCTCCAAAAACTAGTGAATTATTAAATGAATTCACAGTTCTTGGCTTAGGTGGAGTAGAGTAACGATGCATAAACACTATATATTTTTCAACAAGGGGGAGGCTTCTATTTATAGGAAAAATTGAGCTCCTAACCAAACAAACTGATTCTAGAATTTTCTAAATCAGTTTGGTCAATATTTGACCATTTTTAGGTCAGTTAAGCTAACTTTTTGGAACTAGACTTGAATGAGGAGAGAGGAGAGATGAAATATCTCAATTTTTATGAGTTTAAAACTCATTCAAGCATGTGAAATATGCACCTCCTTTAAAGAACTCCCCTTCCTTACATATGTGTCATAATGGAATCATTTTAATATTGCTCATAGTTTTTTTTTTACTAATAAACCTTGTACATTTTCAACTCTTCATCTTATGTGAAATATGCACCTCCTTTAAAGAACTCCCCTTCCTTACATATGTGTCATAATGGAATCATTTTAATATTGCTCATAGTTTTTTACTAATAAACCTTGTACATTTTCAACTCTTCATCTTATGTGAAATATGCACCTCCTTTAAAGAACTCCCCTTCCTTACATATGTGTCATAATGGAATCATTTTAATATTGCTCATAGTTTTTTTTTTACTAATAAACCTTGTACATTTTCAACTCTTCATCTTATGTGAAATATGCACCTCGTTCAAAGAACTCCCCTTCCTTACATATGTGTCATAATGGAATCATTTTAATATTGCTCATAGTTTTTTACTAATAAACCTTGTACATTTTCAACTCTTCATCTTATGTGAAATATGCACCTCCTTTAAAGAACTCCCCTTCCTTACATATGTGTCATAATGGAATCATTTTAATATTGCTCATAGTTTTTTACTAATAAACCTTGTACATTTTCAACTCTTCATCTTATGTGAGCATTTACTCATTTTTGGATATCTTCTTTTACAAATTGGATTTATCTCCTCCCTACACATGGATTGATGCTATTGGCCCATAGGAACCTTAATTGGACCATAATCCAAAAATTTCTGAAAATCTAGACCCTTAGGCTAAGGTCCTTTATACCCATTTCCAATTAATTCCAATTGCACATTGGAAAGTTCTTTTTGAATTTCTGTTTCAGGGGAACTTATTTTAATAAGATGAGATAATTTTCTATCCAAAAATATTAAAAATTTGAATATTCTCTCTCTAGAATATTTTCTCTCTCTAGGTTAAAACAGTTAGAAATAAGTCTTTTCTATTTCTGAAGAGGGATTGATTACAGGGGAAGATGCTGGACATTTTGAGAGGCTGGGGAGGAATCTTACATTCTCTCCCACTTGAAAAACGCGAGATGCCCTCATCTCGCAAATTGGGGGTAATTTCGCAAGATGCACAAGTATGAGACTGAGAGAAATTTTTTAATTAAGATTAATCACCAATTAAAAAAATCTCAAAGAGAGTAAGGGTCAAGACAAGAACAAGATTTAAACTTTATTCATTCTCGGAACTTATACAGTAAAGATAGAAGAACTCTTTACACTTCCATAAGCCCGTCCATCATATGATCACAAAAGCAGCACTCACAAGCTGCGCATGTATAAGGTAACTCATCTATGGGAATAATTCTGTTGGTTATTGCTGCACCTATCTCAGTGGTATGAGGTGATCTAACAAAAGGACCTCTGAGAGGTAAGCCAAAAACGGGGTAAAGGCATATCTTCTCATGAGGAAGAAAACACGCCAGTAAGAAGACCCGCTCAGAAAACCCAAGATGTCTTGATCTCATGACGCAGTAGTATTGGGGACCCAAACCCAAGGCTTCGATAACCATGGCCAAGCGGACATTGTTACGAAAGTGCTGCTGACCCCAGGGTGTTACCCTAGTTATGTCTTGATAGGTCCGCCATTTGGTCTGAGCTACAGACGTTCCCAAGTGAGGAAAAAGTGAGCGCTCATACTGTTCAATAAAATCTTTCTTCACAGACTCACTTGCGTCTTGAAGGTGAGAAATCATCATGGATAAAACTAATTCCTGTTGCCAAGCCATGAAGGAGATTAAGAAGAAGGGAGATCGATGGAAGTAAGATTACTGTGAGCGACAAGTAAAAGTTACGACTTATATAAAGGAAGGAGCTAGCATAACCTAGAAGCCAACGGTAACTTGCCACTGAAGTTTTACCGTCTTTCCATGATTTGGGTTTGGCACATTTTTCTATAGAAGGCATTAAGAACTTTGAGATGAGGAGATAAAAGAAGCTTGTAGGCTAAGTCACCTACTTTCATTGAATTCAGATAAGGTTCACAATATCTGGGGGACAAACTCTTATATTCCCCAAGAGATAAAGAACTTCTTTTGGGCTATACTCGAATGAAAACCAAAACCTTGGTATCCAAAACATCGATTTTCACTTCTAAACTCATTGTTCTGAATCCTTAAAACAACGTGACTCCTGAGAAGTATTCTAAGGAAAGGGTCTTCCTTTTTTTAAACAGAATCTTTCTTTTATTTTTGACATTCTACCCCACTTAAAAAAGTGCGAGATGTCCTCATCTCGCCAAGTAGAGGACAACTCTTTTTCTTAAAATCCAATTTATTCTAGGGTTCCTTATATTCTGGTCAACCCAACAGAATACGGGGATAAATATCCCTTATATAGAACTCATCATTAAATATCAATTCATTTCAGATCATATCATTCATATCTTTAACACGATAATGGTCCATCAGATCGAAAATTTTTCTTTCTGAACATTCCTCCACGGGAATTTCAGTCAAGCAAGTTTTCAATTTGTCATCCCTTAACTTGATATACCGAGTCAAGTGTTAACAGTAACACTTTGACAGCACAATCCACTAATCTCATAGTGATTTGCTGAAATCATTATCTTCATTTATCATTACAGGGACTCGTCCCATTCATCCTCATTGAGGTTTCGCTCAGCTTATTATATTTCAACCAAATTTCAGGGATCATCATTTTTCAATCAGAATCCAAATCAATTCATCAGTTCTCAAACAGAATTAAAAATCATATCAACCACATTCGAAATCATCATCTGGATAGCATTAACGCTTATAATTTCAAGTCTTAGATTTACTCGTATATACTGTCAGTAAAGAGCTGCAGTATACTCTCGGTATATACGGGTAGTCACGGCCCTTGGAATTATAAGGTAAATACTATCATGTCTAGGCCTCAAGCAAGTCAGGGATTCTATATAATTGCGGTACTTCTATCTGAAGACACAATTACCAAAATTACGAAATTCAGTTTGAATATCAAATTGTATGAATTATCTCACACAATTATAACCTTTTTGTGTTTCTTGATAATTTTTTGACATATTTGTCTTCTCAGTTGATCTTTATTAACCAAATGCTCTGATACCAACTGTAAGATCCCTGTTCCCACCGAGCAACGGGTTCGGGGTACTGGCAGCGGAAGTAGCGCTTCTCGCGCGGGACAGGGGTCCCACACTCGGGGCCTCGCCCACGGATATCCGGATAAGAGACTAATCGGTCGGTTGTTCCAAAACCGAACCCGGAAAAACTTCCTTAACCGGAAAGCACGGGCGATTCCACCAGGATAACTTTTTACTCTAACGTAGTCAAGATCATTTCTGATCGAGATGATCCAATTACATCTATAAGATACTTAGTCAGTGCAAGGAAGAAACTTGCACTTGGATCATTGGGATCAACGCTTTTTTCCCCATTCAAGAGGCACAGCCGTTGATTCCTATCCATAGAACAGTTACTGTCCGGGATTTATTTTTTCTATCGTAAAAACAAAAGTTTGAGTCTCGATTTACGGATCCATCAGTCCAACCTAACCCCATCCAATCCCATGGGTTAGCCAACCGCCCAACCACTGTAGTGATGGGATCCAATTTGGAATTTGGTTAGGTTTTGTCCCGGGTACCAAGGAAAAGAGTTCCAAGGCCCCCTAGCCGGAAGTTCATGCAAACATAAAACTAGCCACACCACTTACACACCCAATATGAAATTGCCTTTTTCTTAGCATCAGCTAACTTTAAAACAATCCTTTAATGAAACCATAATACCACTGATCACAATCTTCCAATTTATCCGGTTGATTCATAATTTCCCATCATTCCTTCATCAGAGTATCTATGGCATCATTGGCAACTAGAACGCTCACCACCTGTCCACACAGGGGCCTTTTCAATAGTTCCTAGCCCATAATACTCGACAATATAATCACTTATAAAAATCAAGATAGACTCTCGTTGAAGATCAGCAAGATTAACCAACAGATCCATATAAAGAGCCATGGACTCATCCATTGAAGACCAGCAAGGTCAATCAACCAGATCCATGCCCGGTTTCACAAAACAACTCTTACTCCTTGTTCCAATATCTTCCTCGACGCACGCGTGGGTATCCTGGGCGACCCAGAGCCCGAGCACCGTATGGTCAGCACCCTCTAGGATCCTTCACAGGTGACCTAGCGCTTCACTCATAGGCCGCTTCCTTGGTCCCTCATCCACCGTACCGGAAGCTCACCATTTTAATCGAACCGAGGCTGGTCAAGACCTCGGCCGACCTTGCTACGCGAGACGTCCTCCAATGACTCTCCGTCAGCAGTTGCAACTTTATCAGTTAGGTCTCCACGACCTTAATCACAAGACGATCAAAATGCTTTCCCAGCATTCTTGACATAAAACAGCCATTTACAAACAGTTTACAAGTACAATTTCTATATTAACTCTCATTTTTCCAAATTATCCCTCATTAATCCACATTACTTATTCCACATTCCATTTATATGTGTACTCATCCAATCACATCATTTTCCATCTCTTCACTTCAGATTCCTTCACATCACATATCATATATTCACATCCATATCCACATCCATACATCCACATCCACATCCACATTCACATCCATACATCCACATCTACATGCTTACCTCCATTTTCACATCCTCATTTATACATCCACATCCCATATCCACATTCATACATACACATCCATATCCACATCCATACATCCACATCCACATGCATACATCCACTATCACGTCCTCATTCATACATCCACATTCACATACATACATACATCCACATCTACATCCACATTCACATACATCCACATTCACATTCCCATTCACATCTATACATCCATATCTACATCCACATACATACATACATCCACATTCACATCTATACAGCCACATCTACATCCACATTCACATCTATGCATATACATCTTCATGCATACATCCATTTTCACATTCATACATCCACATCCACATACATACATACATCCACATCTACATCCACATTCACATACATCCACATCCACATTCCCATTCACATACATACATCCACATCCACATCCACATTCCCATTCACATCTATACATCCACATCTACATCCACATACATACATACATCCACATCCACATTCCACATTCATATCTATACAGCCACATCTACATCCACATTCACATCTATGCATATACATCTTCATGCATACATCCATTTTCACATTCATACATCCACACTCCCATCTCCACATCCACACATCCACATACATACATCCATTTCCACATTCCCATTCATATAACCCCATATGCCTTCACATCTAATCTTTTACATCACATCCATTCTCGTCCTATCACAACCCATATACATCTCATCTCATACACTTCTTATCTCATCCCATACACATCTTATCACATCTTAACTCATCTTATCACATCCTAACTCATCTCATATGTATCTTATCACATCTTATCACATCTCATACACCTCTTATCACATCTCATACACCTCTTATCACATCCTAACTCATCTTATCTCATCCTAATTCATCTCATATACATCTTATCTCATCACATACACTTTTTATCACATCCTATCCCTTTCCATATCTATTTATAGAATACAAGGGAATTCTCATATTTGATATAAAATTTCTTTACGCATCTAATTATACATAAATTCCATTTAAGGATACTAACACTTTCGAAATAAAAATCAATCTTTTATGCATCTTCCTATGCATAAATTCATTTTAAATGAGAATGACACTTTGAATTAAAATTCAATCTTTTATGCATCTTCCTATGCATAAATTCATTTTAGATGAGAATGACACTTTTGAATTAAAATCAATCTTTTATGCATCTTCTTATGCATAAATTCAATTTAGATGAGAATGACACTTTTGAATTAAAATCAATCTTTTATGCATCTTCTTATGCATAAATTCAATTTAGTAGGAATTACACTTTTAGAATAAAAGAATTTCTCTTATGCATCTAATTTATGCATAAAATCTATTTATGATGAAAATCACACTTTTAGTATAAAAATATCTTTTATGCATAACTCTATGCATGAAATCCAATTATGATAAAAGTAACATTTTTACAATATAATAATCATCTTTTATGCATACCTCTATGCAAGAATTTCAAATGTGATAAAAGTAACACTTTTACAATAAAATAATCTTTTTTTTTTCATATCCCTATGCATGAAATTCAATATGCTAAAAGTAACACTTTTGATATAAAAATTTATCCATTATGCATACTTCTATGCATGAAAATAAAAATGATAAAAGTAACACTTTTGATATAAAAATTTATCCATTATGCATACTTCTATGCATGAAAATAAAAATGATAAAAGTAACACTTTTGATATAAAAACTTATTCTTTATGCATAATATAAAAATTCAATTTCTCCATGATTATAATGAAATTCTTTCAACTAATCTAGGATGATAATTCCTAGAATATGGTAGGAAGTCCTCTTTTTATGCTTTGAATGAAATTATTTTATGCGTAATTTTTATAAAAATTTTGCCATAGCTCCGCTGCTATGACTGATAAATCTCAATTTTTCTAAGGGATAAAGCTTATCATTAAGGAAATAATTAGAATGGTCTCTAATTGGATCATCAATCCATAATGGATTGAATCATCAATATGCATAAACTAAAAGCATAGAAAAAAGCCATTAATTTGGCCTCAAGCATAGCTTAATCTTGGGTTAAGGAAAAGCTTTATGAAAAGCTTGATTTGGATTGAGAATGGGTCATGAGTATGACCATTTCTTGAGTGAGAGAGAGAAATTACATAAAAACCATTAGAATTTAAACATAAATGAAAATTAACTTCAATAGCATTTATTAAATTATGTAACTCTTCACTACTATTCACCAATTAACTTCAATAGCATTTAAAAAACCATACCAATTAAGCTTCTCAAGCTTGAGAGGGGTTGAGAAGAGAGAAACATTGAGAAATTATAGAAAAGATCAATATTCACTAATTACCTTACAAATTGCTTGATTCTTTGTTCACGGTAGAGGCCCCCAACCAATCAATTGGTTAAGTATGTTGATGGAGCCACTAATGGGGATTGAAGAAAGAGGGAAGCTCCAAAAACTAGTGAATTATTAAATGAATTCACAGTTCTTGGCTTAGGTGGAGTAGAGTAACGATGCATAAACACTATATATTTTTCAACAAGGGGGAGGCTTCTATTTATAGGAAAAATTGAGCTCCTAACCAAACAAACTGATTCTAGAATTTTCTAAATCAGTTTGGTCAATATTTGACCATTTTTAGGTCAGTTAAGCTAACTTTTTGGAACTAGACTTGAATGAGGAGAGAGGAGAGATGAAATATCTCAATTTTTATGAGTTTAAAACTCATTCAAGCATGTGAAATATGCACCTCCTTTAAAGAACTCCCCTTCCTTACATATGTGTCATAATGGAATCATTTTAATATTGCTCATAGTTTTTTTTTACTAATAAACCTTGTACATTTTCAACTCTTCATCTTATGTGAAATATGCACCTCCTTTAAAGAACTCCCCTTCCTTACATATGTGTCATAATGGAATCATTTTAATATTGCTCATAGTTTTTTACTAATAAACCTTGTACATTTTCAACTCTTCATCTTATGTGAAATATGCACCTCCTTTAAAGAACTCCCCTTCCTTACATATGTGTCATAATGGAATCATTTTAATATTGCTCATAGTTTTTTTTTTACTAATAAACCTTGTACATTTTCAACTCTTCATCTTATGTGAAATATGCACCTCGTTCAAAGAACTCCCCTTCCTTACATATGTGTCATAATGGAATCATTTTAATATTGCTCATAGTTTTTTACTAATAAACCTTGTACATTTTCAACTCTTCATCTTATGTGAAATATGCACCTCCTTTAAAGAACTCCCCTTCCTTACATATGTGTCATAATGGAATCATTTTAATATTGCTCATAGTTTTTTACTAATAAACCTTGTACATTTTCAACTCTTCATCTTATGTGAGCATTTACTCATTTTTGGATATCTTCTTTTACAAATTGGATTTATCTCCTCCCTACACATGGATTGATGCTATTGGCCCATAGGAACCTTAATTGGACCATAATCCAAAAATTTCTGAAAATCTAGACCCTTAGGCTAAGGTCCTTTATACCCATTTCCAATTAATTCCAATTGCACATTGGAAAGTTCTTTTTGAATTTCTGTTTCAGGGGAACTTATTTTAATAAGATGAGATAATTTTCTATCCAAAAATATTAAAAATTTGAATATTCTCTCTCTAGAATATTTTCTCTCTCTAGGTTAAAACAGTTAGAAATAAGTCTTTTATATTTCTGAAGAGGGATTGATTACAGGGGAAGATGCTGGACATTTTGAGAGGCTGGGGAGGAATCTTACATTCTCTCCCACTTGAAAAACGCGAGATGTCCTCATCTCGCAAACTGGGGGTAATTTCGCAAGATGCACAAGTATGAGACTGAGAGAAATTTTTTAATTAAGATTAATCACCAATTAAAAAAGTCTCAAAGAGAGTAAGGGTCAAGACAAGAACAAGATTTAAACTTTATTCGTTCTCGGAACTTATACAGTAAAGATAGAAGAACTCTTTACACTTCCATAAGCCCGTCCATCATATGATCACAAAAGCAGCACTCACAAGCTGCGCATGTATAAGGTAACTCATCTATGGGAATAATTCTGTTGGTTATTGCTGCACCTATCTCAGTGGTATGAGGTGATCTAACAAAAGGACCTCTGAGAGGTAAGCCAAAAACGGGGTAAAGGCATATCTTCTCATGAGGAAGAAAACACGCCAGTAAGAAGACCCGCTCAGAAAACCCAAGATGTCTTGATCTCATGACGCAGTAGTATCGGGGACCCAAACCCAAGGCTTCGATAACCATGGCCAAGCGGACATTGTTACGAAAGTGCTGCTGACCCCAGGGTGTTACCCTAGTTATGTCTTGATAGGTCCGCCATTTGGTCTGAGCTACAGACGTTCCCAAGTGAGGAAAAAGTGAGTGCTCATACTGTTCAATAAAATCTTTCTTCACAGACTCACTTGCGTCTTGAAGGTGAGAAATCATCATGGATAAAACTAATTCCTGTTGCCAAGCCATGAAGGAGATTAAGAAGAAGGGAGATCGATGGAAGTAAGATTACTGTGAGTGACAAGTAAAAGTTACGACTTATATAAAGGAAGGAGCTAGCATAACCTAGAAGCCAACGGTAACTTGCCACTGAAGTTTTACCGTCTTTCCATGATTTGGGTTTGGCACATTTTTCTATAGAAGGCATTAAGAACTTTGAGATGAGGAGATAAAAGAAGCTTGTAGGCTAAGTCACCTACTTTCATTGAATTCAGATAAGGTTCACAATATATGGGGGATAAACTCTTATACTCCCCAAGAGATAAAGAACTTCTTTTGGGCTGTACTCGAATGAAAACCAAAACCTTGGTATCCAAAACACCAATTTTCACTTCTGAACTCATTGTTCTGAATCCTTAAAACAACGTGACTCCTGAGAAGTATTCTAAGGAAAGGGTCTTCCTTTTTTTAAACAGAATCTTTCTTTTATTTTTGACATTCTACCCCACTTAAAGACCTCGGCCGACCTTGCTACGCGAGACGTCCTCCAATGACTCTCCGTCTCAGCAGTTGCAACTTTATCAGTTAGGTCTCCACGACCTTAATCACAAGACGGTCAAAATGCTTTCCCAGCATTCTTGACATAAAACAGCCATTTACAAACAGTTTACAAGTACAATTTCTATATTAACTCTCATTTTTCCAAATTATCCCTCATTAATCCACATTACTTATTCCACATTCCATTTATATGTGTACTCATCCAATCACATCATTTTCCATCTCTTCACTTCAGATTCCTTCACATCACATATCATATATTCACATCCATATCCACATCCATACATCCACATCCACATCCACATTCACATCCATACATCCACATCTACATGCTTACCTCCATTTTCACATCCTCATTTATACATCCACATCCCATATCCACATTCATACATACACATCCATATCCACATCCATACATCCACATCCACATGCATACATCCACTATCACGTCCTCATTCATACATCCACATTCACATACATACATACATCCACATCTACATCCACATTCACATACATCCACATCCACATTCCCATTCACATCTATACATCCACATCTACATCCACATACATACATACATCCACATTCACATCTATACAGCCACATCTACATCCACATTCACATCTATGCATATACATCTTCATGCATACATCCATTTTCACATTCATACATCCACATCCACATACATACATACATCCACATCTACATCCACATTCACATACATCCACATCCACATTCCCATTCACATACATACATCCACATCCACATCCACATTCCCATTCACATCTATACATCCACATCTACATCCACATACATACATACATCCACATCCACATTCCACATTCATATCTATATAGCCACATCTACATCCACATTCACATCTATGCATATACATCTTCATGCATACATCCATTTTCACATTCATACATCCACACTCCCATCTCCACATCCACACATCCACATACATACATCCATTTCCACATTCCCATTCATATAACCCCATATGCCTTCACATCTAATCTTTTACATCACATCCATTCTCGTCCTATCACAACCCATATACATCTCATCTCATACACTTCTTATCTCATCCCATACACATCTTATCACATCTTAACTCATCTTATCACATCCTAACTCATCTCATATGTATCTTATCACATCTTATCACATCTCATACACCTCTTATCACATCTCATACACCTCTTATCACATCCTAACTCATCTTATCTCATCCTAATTCATCTCATATACATCTTATCTTATCACATACACTTTTTATCACATCCTATCCCTTTCCATATCTATTTATAGAATACAAGGGAATTCTCATATTTGATATAAAATTTCTTTACGCATCTAATTATACATAAATTCCATTTAAGGATACTAACACTTTCGAAATAAAAATCAATCTTTTATGCATCTTCCTATGCATAAATTCATTTTAAATGAGAATGACACTTTGAATTAAAATTCAATCTTTTATGCATCTTCCTATGCATAAATTCATTTTAGATGAGAATGACACTTTTGAATTAAAATCAATCTTTTATGCATCTTCTTATGCATAAATTCAATTTAGATGAGAATGACACTTTTGAATTAAAATCAATCTTTTATGCATCTTCTTATGCATAAATTCAATTTAGTAGGAATTACACTTTTAGAATAAAAGAATTTCTCTTATGCATCTAATTTATGCATAAAATCTATTTATGATGAAAATCACACTTTTAGTATAAAAATATCTTTTATGCATAACTCTATGCATGAAATCCAATTATGATAAAAGTAACATTTTTACAATATAATAATCATCTTTTATGCATACCTCTATGCAAGAATTTCAAATGTGATAAAAGTAACACTTTTACAATAAAATAATCATTTTTTTTCATATCCCTATGCATGAAATTCAATATGCTAAAAGTAACACTTTTGATATAAAAATTTATCCATTATGCATACTTCTATGCATGAAAATAAAAATGATAAAAGTAACACTTTTGATATAAAAATTTATCCATTATGCATACTTCTATGCATGAAAATAAAAATGATAAAAGTAACACTTTTGATATAAAAACTTATTCTTTATGCATAATATAAAAATTCAATTTCTCCATGATTATAATGAAATTCTTTCAACTAATCTAGGATGATAATTCCTAGAATATGGTAGGAAGTCCACTTTTTATGCTTTGAATGAAATTATTTTATGCGTAATTTTTATAAAAATTTTGCCATAGCTCCGCTGCTATGACTGATAAATCTCAATTTTTCTAAGGGATAAAGCTTATCATTAAGGAAATAATTAGAATGGTCTCTAATTGGATCATCAATCCATAATGGATTGAATCATCAATATGCATAAACTAAAAGCATAGAAAAAAGCCATTAATTTGGCCTCAAGCATAGCTTAATCTTGGGTTAAGGAAAAGCTTTATGAAAAGCTTGATTTGGATTGAGAATGGGTCATGAGTATGACCATTTCTTGAGTGAGAGAGAGAAATTACATAAAAACCATTAGAATTTAAACATAAATGAAAATTAACTTCAATAGCATTTATTAAATTATGTAACTCTTCACTACTATTCACCAATTAACTTCAATAGCATTTAAAAAACCATACCAATTAAGCTTCTCAAGCTTGAGAGGGGTTGACAAGAGAGAAACATTGAGAAATTATAGAAAAGATCAATATTCACTAATTACCTTACAAATTGCTTGATTCTTTGTTCACGGTAGAGGCCCCCAACCAATCAATTGGTTAAGTATGTTGATGGAGCCACTAATGGGGATTGAAGAAAGAGGGAAGCTCCAAAAACTAGTGAATTATTAAATGAATTCACAGTTCTTGGCTTAGGTGGAGTAGAGTAACGATGCATAAACACTATATATTTTTCAACAAGGGGGAGGCTTCTATTTATAGGAAAAATTGAGCTCCTAACCAAACAAACTGATTCTAGAATTTTCTAAATCAGTTTGGTCAATATTTGACCATTTTTAGGTCAGTTAAGCTAACTTTTTGGAACTAGACTTGAATGAGGAGAGAGGAGAGATGAAATATCTCAATTTTTATGAGTTTAAAACTCATTCAAGCATGTGAAATATGCACCTCCTTTAAAGAACTCCCCTTCCTTACATATGTGTCATAATGGAATCATTTTAATATTGCTCATAGTTTTTTTTTACTAATAAACCTTGTACATTTTCAACTCTTCATCTTATGTGAAATATGCACCTCCTTTAAAGAACTCCCCTTCCTTACATATGTGTCATAATGGAATCATTTTAATATTGCTCATAGTTTTTTACTAATAAACCTTGTACATTTTCAACTCTTCATCTTATGTGAAATATGCACCTCCTTTAAAGAACTCCCCTTCCTTACATATGTGTCATAATGGAATCATTTTAATATTGCTCATAGTTTTTTTTTTACTAATAAACCTTGTACATTTTCAACTCTTCATCTTATGTGAAATATGCACCTCCTTCAAAGAACTCCCCTTCCTTACATATGTGTCATAATGGAATCATTTTAATATTGCTCATAGTTTTTTACTAATAAACCTTGTACATTTTCAACTCTTCATCTTATGTGAAATATGCACCTCCTTTAAAGAACTCCCCTTCCTTACATATGTGTCATAATGGAATCATTTTAATATTGCTCATAGTTTTTTACTAATAAACCTTGTACATTTTCAACTCTTCATCTTATGTGAGCATTTACTCATTTTTGGATATCTTCTTTTACAAATTGGATTTATCTCCTCCCTACACATGGATTGATGCTATTGGCCCATAGGAACCTTAATTGGACCATAATCCAAAAATTTCTAAAAATCTAGACCCTTAGGCTAAGGTCCTTTATACCCATTTCCAATTAATTCCAATTGCACATTGGAAAGTTCTTTTTGAATTTCTGTTTCAGGGGAACTTATTTTAATAAGATGAGATAATTTTCTATCCAAAAATATTAAAAATTTGAATATTCTCTCTCTAGAATATTTTCTCTCTCTAGGTTAAAACAGTTAGAAATAAGTCTTTTATATTTCTGAAGAGGGATTGATTACAGGGGAAGATGCTGGACATTTTGAGAGGCTGGGGAGGAATCTTACATTCTCTCCCACTTGAAAAACGCGAGATGCCCTCATCTCGCAAACTGGGGGTAATTTCGCAAGATGCACAAGTATGAGACTGAGAGAAATTTTTTAATTAAGATTAATCACCAATTAAAAAAGTCTCAAAGAGAGTAAGGGTCAAGACAAGAACAAGATTTAAACTTTATTCGTTCTCGGAACTTATACAGTAAAGATAGAAGAACTCTTTACACTTCCATAAGCCCGTCCATCATATGATCACAAAAGCAGCACTCACAAGCTGCGCATGTATAAGGTAACTCATCTATGGGAATAATTCTGTTGGTTATTGCTGCACCTATCTCAGTGGTATGAGGTGATCTAACAAAAGGACCTCTGAGAGGTAAGCCAAAAACGGGGTAAAGGCATATCTTCTCATGAGGAAGAAAACACGCCAGTAAGAAGACCCGCTCAGAAAACCCAAGATGTCTTGATCTCATGACGCAGTAGTATCGGGGACCCAAACCCAAGGCTTCGATAACCATGGCCAAGCGGACATTGTTACGAAAGTGCTGCTGACCCCAGGGTGTTACCCTAGTTATGTCTTGATAGGTCCGCCATTCGGTCTGAGCTACAGACGTTCCCAAGTGAGGAAAAAGTGAGTGCTCATACTGTTCAATAAAATCTTTCTTCACAGACTCACTTGCGTCTTGAAGGTGAGAAATCATCATGGATAAAACTAATTCCTGTTGCCAAGCCATGAAGGAGATTAAGAAGAAGGGAGATCGATGGAAGTAAGATTACTGTGAGCGACAAGTAAAAGTTACGACTTATATAAAGGAAGGAGCTAGCATAACCTAGAAGCCAACGGTAACTTGCCACTGAAGTTTTACCGTCTTTCCATGATTTGGGTTTGGCACATTTTTCTATAGAAGGCATTAAGAACTTTGAGATGAGGAGATAAAAGAAGCTTGTAGGCTAAGTCACCTACTTTCATTGAATTCAGATAAGGTTCACAATATCTGGGGGATAAACTCTTATACTCCCCAAGAGATAAAGAACTTCTTTTGGGCTGTACTCGAATGAAAACCAAAACCTTGGTATCCAAAACACGGATTTTCACTTCTGAACTCATTGTTCTGAATCCTTAAAACAACGTGACTCCTGAGAAGTATTCTAAGAAAAGGGTCTTCCTTTTTTTAAACAGAATCTTTCTTTTATTTTTGACATTCTACCCCACTTAAAGACCTCGGCCGACCTTGCTACGCGAGACGTCCTCCAATGACTCTCCGTCTCAGCAGTTGCAACTTTATCAGTTAGGTCTCCACGACCTTAATCACAAGACGGTCAAAATGCTTTCCCAGCATTCTTGACATAAAACAGCCATTTACAAACAGTTTACAAGTACAATTTCTATATTAACTCTCATTTTTCCAAATTATCCCTCATTAATCCACATTACTTATTCCACATTCCATTTATATGTGTACTCATCCAATCACATCATTTTCCATCTCTTCACTTCAGATTCCTTCACATCACATATCATATATTCACATCCATATCCACATCCATACATCCACATCCACATCCACATTCACATCCATACATCCACATCTACATGCTTACCTCCATTTTCACATCCTCATTTATACATCCACATCCCATATCCACATTCATACATACACATCCATATCCACATCCATACATCCACATCCACATGCATACATCCACTATCACGTCCTCATTCATACATCCACATTCACATACATACATACATCCACATCCACATCCACATTCACATACATCCACATCCACATTCCCATTCACATCTATACATCCACATCTACATCCACATACATACATACATCCACATTCACATCTATACAGCCACATCTACATCCACATTCACATCTATGCATATACATCTTCATGCATACATCCATTTTCACATTCATACATCCACATCCACATACATACATACATCCACATCTACATCCACATTCACATACATCCACATCCACATTCCCATTCACATACATACATCCACATCCACATCCACATTCCCATTCACATCTATACATCCACATCTACATCCACATACATACATACATCCACATCCACATTCCACATTCATATCTATACAGCCACATCTACATCCACATTCACATCTATGCATATACATCTTCATGCATACATCCATTTTCACATTCATACATCCACACTCCCATCTCCACATCCACACATCCACATACATACATCCATTTCCACATTCCCATTCATATAACCCCATATGCCTTCACATCTAATCTTTTACATCACATCCATTCTCGTCCTATCACAACCCATATACATCTCATCTCATACACTTCTTATCTCATCCCATACACATCTTATCACATCTTAACTCATCTTATCACATCCTAACTCATCTCATATGTATCTTATCACATCTTATCACATCTCATACACCTCTTATCACATCTCATACACCTCTTATCACATCCTAACTCATCTTATCTCATCCTAATTCATCTCATATACATCTTATCTCATCACATACACTTTTTATCACATCCTATCCCTTTCCATATCTATTTATAGAATACAAGGGAATTCTCATATTTGATATAAAATTTCTTTACGCATCTAATTATACATAAATTCCATTTAAGGATACTAACACTTTCGAAATAAAAATCAATCTTTTATGCATCTTCCTATACATAAATTCATTTTAAATGAGAATGACACTTTGAATTAAAATTCAATCTTTTATGCATCTTCCTATGCATAAATTCATTTTAGATGAGAATGACACTTTTGAATTAAAATCAATCTTTTATGCATCTTCTTATGCATAAATTCAATTTAGATGAGAATGACACTTTTGAATTAAAATCAATCTTTTATGCATCTTCTTATGCATAAATTCAATTTAGTAGGAATTACACTTTTAGAATAAAAGAATTTCTCTTATGCATCTAATTTATGCATAAAATCTATTTATGATGAAAATCACACTTTTAGTATAAAAATATCTTTTATGCATAACTCTATGCATGAAATCCAATTATGATAAAAGTAACATTTTTACAATATAATAATCATCTTTTATGCATACCTCTATGCAAGAATTTCAAATGTGATAAAAGTAACACTTTTACAATAAAATAATCATTTTTTTCATATCCCTATGCATGAAATTCAATATGCTAAAAGTAACACTTTTGATATAAAAATTTATCCATTATGCATACTTCTATGCATGAAAATAAAAATGATAAAAGTAACACTTTTGATATAAAAATTTATCCATTATGCATACTTCTATGCATGAAAATAAAAATGATAAAAGTAACACTTTTGATATAAAAACTTATTCTTTATGCATAATATAAAAATTCAATTTCTCCATGATTATAATGAAATTCTTTCAACTAATCTAGGATGATAATTCCTAGAATATGGTAGGAAGTCCTCTTTTTATGCTTTGAATGAAATTATTTTATGCGTAATTTTTATAAAAATTTTGCCATAGCTCCGCTGCTATGACTGATAAATCTCAATTTTTCTAAGGGATAAAGCTTATCATTAAGGAAATAATTAGAATGGTCTCTAATTGGATCATCAATCCATAATGGATTGAATCATCAATATGCATAAACTAAAAGCATAGAAAAAAGCCATTAATTTGGCCTCAAGCATAGCTTAATCTTGGGTTAAGGAAAAGCTTTATGAAAAGCTTGATTTGGATTGAGAATGGGTCATGAGTATGACCATTTCTTGAGTGAGAGAGAGAAATTACATAAAAACCATTAGAATTTAAACATAAATGAAAATTAACTTCAATAGCATTTATTAAATTATGTAACTCTTCACTACTATTCACCAATTAACTTCAATAGCATTTAAAAAACCATACCAATGAAGCTTCTCAAGCTTGAGAGGGGTTGAGAAGAGAGAAACATTGAGAAATTATAGGAAAGATCAATATTCACTAATTACCTTACAAATTGCTTGATTCTTTGTTCACGGTAGAGGCCCCCAACCAATCAATTGGTTAAGTATGTTGATGGAGCCACTAATGGGGATTGAAGAAAGAGGGAAGCTCCAAAAACTAGTGAATTATTAAATGAATTCACAGTTCTTGGCTTAGGTGGAGTAGAGTAACGATGCATAAACACTATATATTTTTCAACAAGGGGGAGGCTTCTATTTATAGGAAAAATTGAGCTCCTAACCAAACAAACTGATTCTAGAATTTTCTAAATCAGTTTGGTCAATATTTGACCATTTTTAGGTCAGTTAAGCTAACTTTTTGGAACTAGACTTGAATGAGGAGAGAGGAGAGATGAAATATCTCAATTTTTATGAGTTTAAAACTCATTCAAGCATGTGAAATATGCACCTCCTTTAAAGAACTCCCCTTCCTTACATATGTGTCATAATGGAATCATTTTAATATTGCTCATAGTTTTTTTTTACTAATAAACCTTGTACATTTTCAACTCTTCATCTTATGTGAAATATGCACCTCCTTTAAAGAACTCCCCTTCCTTACATATGTGTCATAATGGAATCATTTTAATATTGCTCATAGTTTTTTACTAATAAACCTTGTACATTTTCAACTCTTCATCTTATGTGAAATATGCACCTCCTTTAAAGAACTCCCCTTCCTTACATATGTGTCATAATGGAATCATTTTAATATTGCTCATAGTTTTTTTTTTACTAATAAACCTTGTACATTTTCAACTCTTCATCTTATGTGAAATATGCACCTCCTTCAAAGAACTCCCCTTCCTTACATATGTGTCATAATGGAATCATTTTAATATTGCTCATAGTTTTTTACTAATAAACCTTGTACATTTTCAACTCTTCATCTTATGTGAAATATGCACCTCCTTTAAAGAACTCCCCTTCCTTACATATGTGTCATAATGGAATCATTTTAATATTGCTCATAGTTTTTTACTAATAAACCTTGTACATTTTCAACTCTTCATCTTATGTGAGCATTTACTCATTCTAACTCCACCATAGAACTTGCTTGACAAGTCAAAGGAGGCAAGTTCTAGCCCAGTCTCAGCAACTTCTAATGCCATTATAATAGTAGCTAACCCCAGAGAAAGAAGGAAGAGGTAGACTTCGTTCGATAGAGTGGAGCACCAGGATCGAAACCAACGATTCTCACTAAGTTACACCCCATCCGATTTTTGAGGTAAGAATTTTAAGCTTTTTGTTGATTCGAGAAATGCTCATTCATTCATTCATTTCACTTGGATGTTGCATAAATTAGTAATCGACCAGAAGCAAGGCAGACCAATGCGAGTGGAATTGGGTAGTGGAAGTTACTTGCCAAAAGACGGATGTAATTCAGTTTCTCTTGGATGGGAACCTAGCCAAATATTATCACAAAGGCACCATTTCCTTCATGGATCTTCATGTGAACAAGATGAAAGGAACTGGAGTAGTTTGTTGAACTCCCACCCCGTAACCTGTAAAAGTAGTAAAGTTATTGAAGGGACTCCAGCAGAAGCAAGCCATCCTGCAGATAAAGAGTTGCAAGGAAACCATGTTGGTTAAGTGAGTATATACTGTGACGTAGATTTAACTACAATACCCTCGACTCGTGAGGTGGATCATGAGAAAGAGTTCATTCTCGGAGCCCAACAATAGTGAATCTTGAGCTTATAAGAAGGCCATTCCGAAAGCAACCGAGCTCGGGGAATAATCGAGATAACTGTTTGAGGAGAGCTTTGTTTGGCCCATTTGTATCCCCTTTCTATGTGGTGCTCGTTCTCTTTCAGAAGAAGAATGATGGGACTATGAGATTGTATATTCACGGTTAAATCGGCTTACTGTTAAGAATAAGCATCTTACTCCTGGAATGTGCTGTTAGATTGATCGCATAAAGGCCAGATATTTATAAAGATTGACTTAAACTTAGGATGTTATCGTATCATAATATTCCTAAGATAGATTTTAATACATGGTATGCACATTACGAGTTCACGATAATGCTGTTGGGATTAAATAATTCCCCTTCTAGCTATAATTGTCGAATGCAAAAAGAAAAAGAAAAGAAACCTTCGGATGATTTTATCTCGGTCTTCATTGATGCAATTCTAGTTTGCTCGAAGAATGTAGCTGATCGCATGTGAAGTATGTGTCTCTTCAAAGTCCTCGAAAGCCTCTAGAAGCACAGACTTTTCTCTAAGAAGAGTGCATGTACCTTCTTTACCATCAAATTGAATATCCGGGATCATAATGTCAAGAGATAGTATATTAGCTGATCCCGCCAAGGTGCAAAAGCGGCTATCGATTTGCCGAAACCAAAGACGATAGAGGAAGTCAAATGGTTCTTGGGATTGATAAGATGGTATCCGATGTTCATATGCCAAGATTATTTCTCCTTTGACGGCGCTTCTCAAGAAGGACATTCCATTCTAATGGTCTGCGCGATGTGCCAAAGTAACTTTGATAAGCTGAGGGGTTGCTTGACTAATCCGCTGGTGCTATAGCTAAGATCTCACGAGAGGAACAGTGATGACGTAGAGTTGCTTGTCTTCTCGGGTTATAGATCATAAAATTTTAAAGCAAATTTTCAACCAGAATGATGTTAACATCACGCAAAGAAGATAAATACAAACACTTCGAGAGTTTGGTTTTAAAATCAAGTATAGGTTAGACAAGGAGAATGCGGTCATAGATATATTAGGCAGGAAGGCCTCCTTACTTGCACGTTGAGATTAAGGAAGAGATTGGATTAGATAAGTTCTTTATCCCTATTATCATATTGCTTACCGCAAAAGTAAAGGCAACCCTAGAAGTAAAGAAAATTCATGGATTCACGTTAGAGGTGGATGCTTGTACTTCAATAATCGGTTATATATTTTTCAAGATAGAGATCTTAATAAGAGGATTCTAAAGAAAGCTCGTGACACGCCCCAGCTAAGTGAAGACCGTCATGGTGGCTGCTACAAAGAAGCATTTCTTTTAGCCTTGCAAAGGTGAAATGACAAAAACGCCAAGACACGTGCATCCTATTTCACATATACAATTAGAATACATAATCATGGATTCCATCATTAGATTTTTCTTCAGTCGATGCAGGACATGATTCCATCTTAGCCGTGTGGTAGATCGCTTGACGAAGGTTGCTCATTCGATTCTTTTGAAAAAGACTTATACTGCTCTTGGTGTTTGCTAAAAGTCATTCCAAAGGATATATTTAGACTTTACTTTGGAAGGATAGTTAGGGATCGGGGTGCTGAATTCATGTGTCCTGCTCTTGGAATAAATGCTTTGAAGCTGTAGCTCTATAGATTTTGGTACTATCTAGAAATTGATGATTAGGCAGAGAGGGTAATCAAAGACATTCTTCGAGCATTTCATGGAAGGGAACCCAAAAAATGGATGAATTCTCCACATTCGGTATAATTTTATTGCGATGCATCTTATAGTAGATTGTGCAACACCATTGATTTAGTTCAACCCACTGGTCAGAGTGGAAGTCTTGAAGCAAATAGATAAAGTGGATTGTTCAATGCGGACTATAAAAAAGGATATCAAAGCTACTCACGATAGAAAAAAGTAGCGTGTTGATCTCAAGTAGACTACTAGAGAATTTGATGAAGGTGATATGGTCTTCCTTGTTGGTATACGACCCAACCACAGAAAATCCCTCTCCTTGGGGAAAAGTACAAGAAGTTTTTGCCCATATAACATAAACCCTACACAAATATGAGGAAAGTTGGAGATTAAGTTATAGACTGTGCATGAATACGAGGAAAGTTGGAGATTGAGCTCGTGAACTTTTATTCCCTCCTCCGTACTCGAAGATCCACAATGTATTTTCATGCGAGCTCATTTGAAGAAAGAAGAAGTATGTTCTAGGTCCAAGTCATGTATTGGATGATGAGAAGGTAGGCCTAGATATATGAACACTCATAATGCTCGATGCCATCATCCCTGCCCCCTCTCCAGATCATGCCCACATGATCTAGCTCACACACATCGCTATCACATACGTCAGCATCAGTGTCCATATCATCATGTGCAAATATATGTGTATGTATCATCATGTGCACATGTGTGTGTGATACATCAATATCATCGTATGTGTGTGTAATAGATCATCATGCGTATGGGTTTATATAAGATACATCATCATCATCATCATCAGATCCGTGCATCGATGTAGTCTACAGTATTAAGAACGTAATCATGGCGGCTTAAGAGTGTCAGACACTCGTACAAGTCACCAAAAGAAGACTCATCCCATGAATGCGAACAATGCCGAACCTTCTGTGTCAACGCATTCGAGCATAGAGTGGGTCAACAAAGTTGCCGTATGTGGACCATATATCCTCCTCATCAAAACAACACCTCATATGACTAGGCAACAAACATGCAAGCTCCAACGTCCAACAATGGCATGAGTATGCCATCTCTTCATAGCGTGGAGTCTGTAAATGAGGGTATAGAGGTCCTAAGCCTTGAAGTACAACTAAACGTACGTGTGAAATTGACAAAAGATATGTGAACCATGACACAAAATGGCAACTCATAATATCGATCGTAGAGCGACGATAATAGTGCATGAGCGGCTCTCCCATGATCCGATCGTAAACGGAAGAACAATCAAAACGATGTCGTCTTGCTCACGCGATGATGATGCAAAGTCGTACCATGGTGCCCAACTGAAGGGTAAAAGTAATAAGAATCATAACCCATGGTCGTGTGTGAACACTACCCAAAGTGCACAAGCGTGTGAAAAAACGCCACAACCAATGCTCAACACAAGCCCCACACGTGACTCATACAGGGTGCAATCACGTGTGAACAAGACCCACAATAGATCCCTGAAAACACGCTCTCCCCTCACCCCCATGTAACATGCCTAACAATCACTAAAAATATGTGTAATCCATCCTCTAGACCTCAAATCCTCTCCAAATGTGCGTATGCAAAATTTGCACGAAAGCAGTCTCTTGCAATACCAGTGTAGTGAAGGTGTGTACATGTGTGCAAGAAAATAGGATAAGGTTAATGGTGAAGATAACGGGCTAGGCAAATGACCATAGAGTGTGGAGTGAAAGAAGGCTTGAGTGCACAAAGCGTGGGAATCAAATCCTTGTCAAGAGCGCGAATGGATCCAAACCCTAGAATAGGTACCTCCTTTATTTTCCTCCCCTTTTTTCTTTTACTCAAAACTTTCTTCTCGTGCCACCAACCTCTAAGAGGCCCTAACGGTGCCTATTCTAGCCTAAAACCAAAACTTACAGTATCTTATCCAGTTTCGCTTTCAGATAAAGCAGCAAATCGGATGGTGAGACCCTATCTATCTGGAGTCCCTGAGCTGTCTCTAGAGGATGACACGATAGCCTTTGCCTTCAAGCACCTTCATTACGCAGATTAAGTCATCTCGGCTCGATAATTGGAGAGCCTCTACTTTCTGAGTACTACTGAATGATCGGCGGAGGTACACGTGTGCTTAGGATAGTCAGTAGATCATGGCACACCACCTATAGTCGGCATGAGCGGTTGGCAGAGAACATTGCCTTTGCCATGATCCTTAGTGAACTGCCTGTTACAAGAGGGATATTTCTCTATAAGCACCACCTCAACGAGACCTTAGTGTTCATAGATTGATGTGTACGACTCTGGGGCATTATATTCCTTGATACAGGATTGCCGGCCGAGCCTACGACGGTCTTTTGTTTTAGAATAATCATGAGGGATGGATGATGTCATATCTAGAATTAAGGCATTGGATAAGGCTGTCAAGGAAGCACTTCGTATATGGGTCACAACCACCATAGCCATTTTGAGGCAACGGTAAAAACCTTGATAGATTCTATGGACGAGTAGTGTAACATGTGCGGGGTACAGTAAGATGGATCTCGCCAAATTGAAAGTTAATGGTATAGTTTGAGATGGGAGGACATGAAAGCTTACCTCCATCAAAGGCTTTGTCCCCATGGAAGAGAAGATAAATGAGTTTATAGAGTTTTCTCAAGCAGGCAAACTTACGGAGGCGTATTATCAATTGATCTTACGTAAGCCTAGTCCGACATGCTCTTCCGATGGAAGACGAGACCCTTCTCCATGGGTTTGTCAGAAGATTGGATCCTCCCTTGGATAGATTGGTTAAGAATGCGAAACTGTCTTTGCTAGCGGCGGGGAAGCAATTAAGATGGTGGTGGCTGAGGATTTTATGCATGTATTTCTTTCTAAGGAGACCGTGTAGTAAAAGGCCTTTTTGCCCCCTCCCAAAGAGAGCTCCATCTAATTCTAGTATGCCAAATTCAAAGAGAATTAGGGGACAAGATTGGAGCCAAGTATGAAAAGCGAGTGGGCACAGTGGACATGATTCTTTCCCTAGAATGCCTTTGGATTTGCAGTTTTAGCTCAGGAAGGAGTATGAAGTGTTTTAGATGCGAGCAGCTACTGGGACATTTTATGAATGGTTGTGCCAACGCACCGATTGATGTTACCATTCTAACTCCACCATAGAACTTGCTTGACAAGTCAAAGGAGGCAAGTTCTAGCCCAGTCTCAGCAACTTCTAATGCCATTATAATAGTAGCTAACCCCAGAGAAAGAAGGAAGAGGTAGACTTCGTTCGATAGAGTGGAGCACCAGGATCGAAACCAACGATTCTCACTAAGTTACACCCCATTCGATTTAAGAGGTAAGAATTTTAAGCTTTTTGTTGATTCGAGAAACGCTCATTCATTCATTCATTTCACTTGGATGTTGCATAAATTAGTAATCGACCAGAAGCAAGGCAGACCAATGCGAGTGGAATTGGGTAGTGGAAGTTACTTGCCAAAAGACGGATGTAATTCAGTTTCTCTTGGATGGGAACCTAGCCAAATATTATCACAAAGGCACCATTTCCTTCATGGATCTTCATGTGAACAAGATGAAAGGAACTGGAGTAGTTTGTTGAACTCCCACCCCGTAACCTGTAAAAGTAGTAAAGTTATTGAAGGGACTCCAGCAGAAGCAAGCCATCCTGCAGATAAAGAGTTGCAAGGAAACCATGTTGGTAAAGTGAGTATATACTGTGACGTAGATTTAACTACAATACCCTCGACTCGTGAGGTGGATCATGAGAAAGAGTTCATTCTCGGAGCCCAACAATAGTGAATCTTGAGCTTATAAGAAGGCCATTCCGAAAGCAACCGAGCTCGGGGAATAATCGAGATAACTGTTTGAGGAGAGCTTTGTTTGGCCCATTTGTATCCCCTTTCTATGTGGTGCTCGTTCTCTTTCAGAAGAAGAATGATGGGACTATGAGATTGTATATTCACGGTTAAATCGGCTTACTGTTAAGAATAAGCATCTTACTCCTGGAATGTGCTGTTAGATTGATCGCATAAAGGCCAGATATTTATAAAGATTGACTTAAACTTAGGATGTTATCGTATCATAATATTCCTAAGATAGATTTTAATACATGGTATGCACATTACGAGTTCACGATAATGCTGTTGGGATTAAATAATTCCCCTTCTAGCTATAATTGTCGAATGCAAAAAGAAAAAGAAAAGAAACCTTCGGATGATTTTATCTCGGTCTTCATTGATGCAATTCTAGTTTGCTCGAAGAATGTAGCTGATCGCATGTGAAGTATGTGTCTCTTCAAAGTCCTCGAAAGCCTCCAGAAGCACAGACTTTTCTCTAAGAAGAGTGCATGTACCTTCTTTACCATCAAATTGAATATCCGGGATCATAATGTCAAGAGATAGTATATTAGCTGATCCCGCCAAGGTGCAAAAGCGGCTATCGATTTGCCAGAACCAAAGACGATAGAGGAAGTCAAATGGTTCTTGGGATTGATAAGATGGTATCCGATGTTCATATGCCAAGATTGTTTCTCCTTTGACGACGCTTCTCAAGAAGGACATTCCATTCTAATGGTCTGCGTGATGTGCCAAAGTAACTTTGATAAGCTGAGGGGTTGCTTGACTAATCCGCTGGTGCTATAGCTAAGATCTCACGAGAGGAACAGTGATGACGTAGAGTTGCTTGTCTTCTCGGGTTATAGATCATAAAATTTTAAAGCAAATTTTCAACCAGAATGATGTTAACATCACGCAAAGAAGATAAATACAAACACTTCGAGAGTTTGGTTTTAAAATCAAGTATAGGTTAGACAAGGAGAATGCGGTCATAGATATATTAGGCAGGAAGGCCTCCTTACTTGCACGTTGAGATTAAGGAAGAGATTGGATTAGATAAGTTCTTTATCCCTATTATCATATTGCTTACCGCAAAAGTAAAGGCAACCCTAGAAGTGAAGAAAATTCATGGATTCACGTTAGAGGTGGATGCTTGTACTTCAATAATCGGTTATATATTTTTCAAGATAGAGATCTTAATAAGAGGATTCTAAAGAAAGCTCGTGACACGCCCGAGCTAAGTGAAGACCGTCATGGTGGCTGCTACAAAGAAGCATTTCTTTTAGCCTTGCAAAGGTGAAATGACAAAAACGCCAAGACACGTGCATCCTATTTCACATATACAATTAGAATACATAAGCATGGATTCCATCATTAGATTTTTCTTCAGTCGATGCAAGACATGATTCCATCTTAGCCGTGTGGTAGATCGCTTGACGAAGGTTGCTCATTCGATTCTTTTGAAAAAGACTTATACTGCTCTTGGTGTTTGCTAAAAGTCATTCCAAAGGATATATTTAGACTTTACTTTGGAAGGATAGTTAGGGATCGGGGTGCTGAATTCATATGTCCTGCTCTTGGAATAAATGCTTTGAAGCTGTAGCTCTATAGATTTTGGTACTATCTAGAAATTGATGATTAGGCAGAGAGGGTAATCAAAGACATTCTTCGAGCATTCCATGGAAGGGAACCCAAAAAATGGATGAATTCTCCACATTCGGTATAATTTTATTGCGATGCATCTTATAGTAGATTGTGCAACACCATTGATTTAGTTCAACCCACTGGTCAGAGTGGAAGTCTTGAAGCAAATAGATAAAGTGGATTGTTCAATGCGGACTATAAAAAAGGATATCAAAGCTACTCACGATAGAAAAAAGTAGCGTGTTGATCTCAAGTAGACTACTAGAGAATTTGATGAAGGTGATATGGTCTTCCTTGTTGGTATACGACCCAACCACAGAAAATCCCTCTCCTTGGGGAAAAGTACAAGAAGTTTTTGCCCATATAACATAAACCCTACACAAATATGAGGAAAGTTGGAGATTAAGTTATAGACTGTGCATGAATACGAGGAAAGTTGGAGATTGAGCTCGTGAACTTTTATTCCCTCCTCCGTACTCGAAGATCCACAATGTATTTTCATGCGAGCTCATTTGAAGAAAGAAGAAGTATGTTCTAGGTCCAAGTCATGTATTGGATGATGAGAAGGTAGGCCTAGATATATGAACACTCATAATGCTCGATGCCATCATCCCTGCCCCCTCTCCAGATCATGCCCACATGATCTAGCTCACACACATCGCTATCACATACGTCAGCATCAGTGTCCATATCATCATGTGCAAATATATGTGTATGTATCATCATGTGCACATGTGTGTGTGATACATCAATATCATCGTATGTGTGTGTAATAGATCATCATGCGTATGGGTTTATATAAGATACATCATCATCATCATCATCAGATCCGTGCATCGATGTAGTCTACAGTATTAAGAACGTAATCATGGCGGCTTAAGAGTGTCAGACACTCGTACAAGTCACCAAAAGAAGACTCATCCCATGAATGCGAACAATGCCGAACCTTCTGTGTCAACGCATTCGAGCACAGAGTGGGTCAACAAAGTTGCCGTATGTGGACCATATATCCTCCTCATCAAAACAACACCTCATATGACTAGGCAACAAACATGCAAGCTCCAACGTCCAACAATGGCATGAGTATGCCATCTCTTCATAGCGTGGAGTCTGTAAATGAGGGTATAGAGGTCCTAAGCCTTGAAGTACTACTAAACGTACGTGTGAAATTGACAAAAGATATGTGAACCATGACATAAAATGGCAACTCATAATATCGATCGTAGAGCGACGATAATAGTGCATGAGCGGCTCTCCCATGATCCGATCGTAAACGGAAAAACAATCAAAACGATGTCGTCTTGCTCGCGCGATGATGATGCAAAGTTGTACCATGGTGCCCAACTGAAGGGTAAAAGTAATAAGAATCATAACCCATGGTCGTGTGTGAACACTACCCAAAGTGCACAAGCGTGTGAAAAAACACCACAACCAATGCTCAACACAAGCCCCACACGTGACTCATACAGGGTGCAATCACGTGTGAACAAGACCCACAATAGATCCCTAAAAACACGCTCTCCCCTCACCCCCATGTAACATGCCTAACAATCACTAAAAATATGTGTGATCAATCCTCTAGACCTCAAATCCTCTCCAAATGTGCGTATGCAAAATTTGCACGAAAGCAGCCTCTTTCAATACCAGTGTAGCGACGAAGGTGTGTACATGTGTGCAAGAAAATAGGATAAGGTTAATGGTGAAGATAACGGGCTAGGCAAATGACCATAGAGTGTGGAGTGAAAGAAGGCTTGAGTGCACAAAGCGTGGGAATCAAATCCTTGTCAAGAGCGCGAATGGATCCAAACCCTAGAATAGGTACCTCCTTTATTTTCCTCCCCTTTTTTCTTTTACTCAAAACTTTCTTCTCGTGCCACCAACCTCTAAGAGGCCCTAACGGTGCCTATTCTAGCCTAAAACCAAAACTTACAGTATCTTATCCAGTTTCGCTTTCAGATAAAGCAACAAATCGGATGGTGAGACCCTATCTATCTGGAGTCCCTGAGCTGTCTCTAGAGGATGACACGATAGCCTTTGCCTTCAAGCACCTTCATTACGCAGATTAAGTCATCTCGGCTCGATAATTGGAGAGCCTCTACTTTCTGAGTACTACTGAATGATCGGCGGAGGTACACGTGTGCTTAGGATAGTCAGTAGATCATGGCACACCACCTATAGTCGGCATGAGCGGTTGGCAGAGAACATTGCCTTTGCCATGATCCTTAGTGAACTGCCTGTTACAAGAGGGATAGTTCTCTATAAGCACCACCTCGACGAGACCTTAGTGTTCATAGATTGATGTGTACGACTCTGGGGCATTATATTCCTTGATACAGGATCTCGATTGCTGGCCGAGCCTACGACGGTCTTTTGTTTTAGAATAATCATGAGGGATGGATGATGTCATATCTAGAATTAAGGCATTGGATAAGGATGTCAAGGAAGCACTTCGTATATGGGTCACAACCACCATAGCCATTTCGAGGCAAGGGTAAAAACCTTGGAGAGAGGGAGTGTTGAATTGGACAGATTCTATGGACGAGTAGTGTAACATGTGCGGGGTACAGTAAGATGGATCTCGCCAAATTGAAAGTTAATGGTATAGTCTGAGATGGGAGGACATGAAAGCTTACCTCCATCAAAGGTTTTGTCCCCATGGAAGAGAAGATAAATGAGTTTATAGAGTTTTCTCAAGCAGGCAAACTTACGGAGGCGTATTATCAATTGATCTTACGTAAGCCTAGTCCGACATGCTCTTCCGATGGAAGACGAGACCCTTCTCCATGGGTTTGTCAGAAGATTGGATCCTCCCTTGGATAGATTGGTTAAGAATGCGAAACTGTCTTTGCTAGCGGCGGGGAAGCAATTAAGATGGTGGTGGCTGAGGATTTTATGCATGTATTTCTTTCTAAGGAGACCGTGTAGTAAAAGGCCTTTTTGCCCCCTCCCAAAGAGAGCTCCATCTAATTCTAGTATGCCAAATTCAAAGAGAAATAGGGGACAAGATTGGAGCCAAGTATGAAAAGCGAGTGGGCACAGTGGACATGATTCTTTCCCTAGAATGTCTTTGGATTTGCAGTTTTAGCTCAGGAAGGAGTATGAAGTGTTTTAGATGCGAGCAGCTACTGGGACATTTTATGAATGGTTGTGCCAACGCACCGATTGATGTTACCATTCTAACTCCACCATAGAACTTGCTTGACAAGTCAAAGGAGGCAAGTTCTAGCCCAGTCTCAGCAACTTCTAATGCCATTATAATAGTAGCTAACCCCAGAGAAAGAAGGAAGAGGTAGACTTCGTTCGATAGAGTGGAGCACCAGGATCGAAACCAACGATTCTCACTAAGTTACACCCCATCCGATTTTTGAGGTAAGAATTTTAAGCTTTTTGTTGATTCGAGAAACGCTCATTCATTCATTCATTTCACTTGGATGTTGCATAAATTAGTAATCGACCAGAAGCAAGGCAGACCAATGCGAGTGGAATTGGGTAGTGGAAGTTACTTGCCAAAAGACGGATGTAATTCAGTTTCTCTTGGATGGGAACCTAGCCAAATATTATCACAAAGGCACCATTTCCTTCATGGATCTTCATGTGAACAAGATGAAAGGAACTGGAGTAGTTTGTTGAACTCCCACCCCGTAACCTGTAAAAGTAGTAAAGTTATTGAAGGGACTCCAGCAGAAGCAAGCCATCCTGCAGATAAAGAGTTGCAAGGAAACCATGTTGGTTAAGTGAGTATATACTGTGACGTAGATTTAACTACAATACCCTCGACTCGTGAGGTGGATCATGAGAAAGAGTTCATTCTCGGAGCCCAACAATAGTGAATCTTGAGCTTATAAGAAGGCCATTCCGAAAGCAACCGAGCTCGGGGAATAATCGAGATAACTGTTTGAGGAGAGCTTTGTTTGGCCCATTTGTATCCCCTTGCTATGTGGTGCTCGTTCTCTTTCAGAAGAAGAATGATGGGACTATGAGATTGTATATTCAGGGTTAAATCGGCTTACTGTTAAGAATAAGCATCTTACTCCTGGAATGTGCTGTTAGATTGATCGCATAAAGGCCAGATATTTATAAAGATTGACTTAAACTTAGGATGTTATCGTATCATAATATTCCTAAGATAGATTTTAATACATGGTATGCACATTACGAGTTCACGATAATGCTGTTGGGATTAAATAATTCCCCTTCTAGCTATAATTGTTGAATGTAAAAAGAAAAAGAAAAGAAACCTTCGGATGATTTTATCTCGGTCTTCATTGATGCAATTCTAGTTTGCTCGAAGAATGTAGCTGATCGCATGTGAAGTATGTGTCTCTTCAAAGTCCTCGAAAGCCTCCAGAAGCACAGACTTTTCTCTAAGAAGAGTCCATGTACCTTCTTTACCATCAAATTGAATATTCGGGATCATAATGTCAAGAGATAGTATATTAGCTGATCTCGCCAAGGTGCAAAAGCGGCTATCGATTTGCCAGAACCAAAGACGATAGAGGAAGTCAAATGGTTCTTGGGATTGATAAGATGGTATCCGATGTTCATATGCCAAGATTGTTTCTCCTTTGACGGCGCTTCTCAAGAAGGACATTCCATTCTAATGGTCTGCGCGATGTGCCAAAGTAACTTTGATAAGCTGAGGGGTTGCTTGACTAATCCGCTGGTGCTATAGCTAAGATCTCACGAGAGGAACAGTGATGACGTAGAGTTGCTTGTCTTCTCGGGTTATAGATCATAAAATTTTAAAGCAAATTTTCAACCAGAATGATGTTAACATCACGCAAAGAAGATAAATACAAACTATTCGAGAGTTTGGTTTTAAAATCAAGTATGGGTTAGACAAGGAGAATGCGGTCATAGATATATTAGGCAGGAAGGCCTCCTTACTTGCACGTTGAGATTAAGGAAGAGATTGGATTAGATAAGTTCTTTATCCCTATTATCATATTGCTTACCGCAAAAGTAAAGGCAACCCTAGAAGTGAAGAAAATTCATGGATTCACGTTAGAGGTGGATGCTTGTACTTCAATAATCGGTTATATATTTTTCAAGATAGAGATCTTAATAAGAGGATTCTAAAGAAAGCTCGTGACACGCCCCAGCTAAGTGAAGACCGTCATGGTGGCTGCTACAAAGAAGCATTTCTTTTAGCCTTGCAAAGGTGAAATGACAAAAATGCCAAGACACGTGCAGCCTATTTCACATATACAATTAGAATACATAAGCATGGATTCCATCATTAGATTTTTCTTCAGTCGATGCAGGACATGATTCCATCTTAGCCGTGTGGTAGATCGCTTGACGAAGGTTGCTCATTCGATTCTTTTGAAAAAGACTTATACTGCTCTTGGTGTTTGCTAAAAGTCATTCCAAAGGATATATTTAGACTTTACTTTGGAAGGATAGTTAGGGATCGGGGTGCTGAATTCATGTGTCCTGCTCTTGGAATAAATGCTTTGAAGCTGTAGCTCTACAGATTTTGGTACTATCTAGAAATTGATGATTAGGCAGAGAGGGTAATCAAAGACATTCTTCGAGCATTCCATGGAAGGGAACCCAAAAAATGGATGAATTCTCCACATTCGGTATAATTTTATTGCGATGCATCTTATAGTAGATTGTGCAACACCATTGATTTAGTTCAACCCACTGGTCAGAGTGGAAGTCTTGAAGCAAATAGATAAAGTGGATTGTTCAATGCGGACTATAAAAAAGGATATCAAAGCTACTCACGATAGAAAAAAGTAGCGTGTTGATCTCAAGTAGACTACTAGAGAATTTGATAAAGGTAATATGGTCTTCCTTGTTGGTATACGACCCAACCACAGAAAATCCCTCTCCTTGGGGAAAAGTACAAGAAGTTTTTGCCCATATAACATAAACCCTACACAAATATGAGGAAAGTTGGAGATTAAGTTATAGACTGTGCATGAATACGAGGAAAGTTGGAGATTGAGCTCGTGAACTTTTATTCCCTCCTCCGTACTCGAAGATCCACAATGTATTTTCATGCGAGCTCATTTGAAGAAAGAAGAAGTATGTTCTAGGTCCAAGTCATGTATTGGATGATGAGAAGGTAGGCCTAGATATATGAACACTCATAATGCTCGATGCCATCATCCCTGCCCCCTCTCCAGATCATGCCCACATGATCTAGCTCACACACATCGCTATCACATACGTCAGCATCAGTGTCCATATCATCATGTGCAAATATATGTGTATGTATCATCATGTGCACATGTGTGTGTGATACATCAATATCATCGTATGTGTGTGTAATAGATCATCATGCGTATGGGTTTATATAAGATACATCATCATCATCATCATCAGATCCGTGCATCGATGTAGTCTACAGTATTAAGAACGTAATCATGGCGGCTTAAGAGTGTCAGACACTCGTACAAGTCACCAAAAGAAGACTCATCCCATGAATGCGAACAATGCCGAACCTTCTGTGTCAACGCATTCGAGCACAGAGTGGGTCAACAAAGTTGCCGTATGTGGACCATATATCCTCCTCATCAAAACAACACCTCATATGACTAGGCAACAAACATGCAAGCTCCAACGTCCAACAATGGCATGAGTATGCCATCTCTTCATAGCGTGGAGTCTATAAATGAGGGTATAGAGGTCCTAAGCCTTGAAGTACTACTAAACGTACGTGTGAAATTGACAAAAGATATGTGAACCATGACATAAAATGGCAACTCATAATATCGATCGTAGAGCGACGATAATAGTGCATGAGCGGCTCTCCCATGATCCGATCGTAAACGGAAAAACAATCAAAACGATGTCGTCTTGCTCGCGCGATGATGATGCAAAGTCGTACCATGGTGCCCAACTGAAGGGTAAAAGTAATAAGAATCATAACCCATGGTCGTGTGTGAACACTACCCAAAGTGCACAAGCGTGTGAAAAAACGCCACAACCAATGCTCAACACAAGCCCCACACGTGACTCATACAGGGTGCAATCACGTGTGAACAAGACCCACAATAGATCCCTGAAAACACGCTCTCCCCTCACCCCCATGTAACATGCCTAACAATCACTAAAAATATGTGTGATCAATCCTCTAGACCTCAAATCCTCTCCAAATGTGCGTATGCAAAATTTGCACGAAAGCAGCCTCTTTCAATACCAGTGTAGCGACGAAGGTGTGTACATGTGTGCAAGAAAATAGGATAAGGTTAATGGTGAAGATAACGGGCTAGGCAAATGACCATAGAGTGTGGAGTGAAAGAAGGCTTGAGTGCTCAAAGCGTGGGAATCAAATCCTTGTCAAGAGCGCGAATGGATCCAAACCCTAGAATAGGTACCTCCTTTATTTTCCTCCCCTTTTTTCTTTTACTCAAAACTTTCTTCTCGTGCCACCAACCTCTAAGAGGCCCTAACGGTGCCTATTCTAGCCTAAAACCAAAACTTACAGTATCTTATCCAGTTTCGCTTTCAGATAAAGCAGCAAATCGGATGGTGAGACCCTATCTATCTGGAGTCCCTGAGCTGTCTCTAGAGGATGACACGATAGCCTTTGCCTTCAAGCACCTTCATTACGCAGATTAAGTCATCTCGGCTCGATAATTGGAGAGCCTCTACTTTCTGAGTACTACTGAATGATCGGCGGAGGTACACGTGTGCTTAGGATAGTCAGTAGATCATGGCACACCACCTATAGTCGGCATGAGCGGTTGGCAGAGAACATTGCCTTTGCCATGATCCTTAGTGAACTGCCTGTTACAAGAGGGATAGTTCTCTATAAGCACCACCTCGACGAGACCTTAGTGTTCATAGATTGATGTGTACGACTCTGGGGCATTATATTCCTTGATACAGGATCTCGATTGCTGGCCGAGCCTACGACGGTCTTTTGTTTTAGAATAATCATGAGGGATGGATGATGTCATATCTAGAATTAAGGCATTGGATAAGGATGTCAAGGAAGCACTTCGTATATGGGTCACAACCACCATAGCCATTTCGAGGCAAGGGTAAAAACCTTGGAGAGAGGGAGTGTTGAATTGGACAGATTCTATGGACGAGTAGTGTAACATGTGCGGGGTACAGTAAGATGGATCTCGCCAAATTGAAAGTTAATGGTATAGTCTGAGATGGGAGGACATGAAAGCTTACCTCCATCAAAGGTTTTGTCCCCATGGAAGAGAAGATAAATGAGTTTATAGAGTTTTCTCAAGCAGGCAAACTTACGGAGGCGTATTATCAATTGATCTTACGTAAGCCTAGTCCGACATGCTCTTCCGATGGAAGACGAGACCCTTCTCCATGGGTTTGTCAGAAGATTGGATCCTCCCTTGGATAGATTGGTTAAGAATGCGAAACTGTCTTTGCTAGCGGCGGGGAAGCAATTAAGATGGTGGTGGCTGAGGATTTTATGCATGTATTTCTTTCTAAGGAGACCGTGTAGTAAAAGGCCTTTTTGCCCCCTCCCAAAGAGAGCTCCATATAATTCTAGTATGCCAAATTCAAAGAGAAATAGGGGACAAGATTGGAGCCAAGTATGAAAAGCGAGTGGGCACAGTGGACATGATTCTTTCCCTAGAATGCCTTTGGATTTGCAGTTTTAGCTCAGGAAGGAGTATGAAGTGTTTTAGATGCGAGCAGCTACTGGGACATTTTATGAATGGTTGTGCCAACGCACCGATTGATGTTACCATTCTAACTCCACCATAGAACTTGCTTGACAAGTCAAAGGAGGCAAGTTCTAGCCCAGTCTCAGCAACTTCTAATGCCATTATAATAGTAGCTAACCCCAGAGAAAGAAGGAAGAGGTAGACTTCGTTCGATAGAGTGGAGCACCAGGATCGAAACCAACGATTCTCACTAAGTTACACCCCATCCAATTTTTGAGGTAAGAATTTTAAGCTTTTTGTTGATTCGAGAAACGCTCATTCATTCACTCATTTCACTTGGATGTTGCATAAATTAGTAATCGACCAGAAGCAAGGCAGACCAATGCGAGTGGAATTGGGTAGTGGAAGTTACTTGCCAAAAGACGGATGTAATTCAGTTTCTCTTGGATGGGAACCTAGCCAAATATTATCACAAAGGCACCATTTCCTTCATGGATCTTCATGTGAACAAGATGAAAGGAACTGGAGTAGTTTGTTGAACTCCCACCCCGTAACCTGTAAAAGTAGTAAAGTTATTGAAGGGACTCCAGCAGAAGCAAGCCATCCTGCAGATAAAGAGTTGCAAGGAAACCATGTTGGTTAAGTGAGTATATACTGTGACGTAGATTTAACTACAATACCCTCGACTCGTGAGGTGGATCATGAGAAAGAGTTCATTCTCGGAGCCCAACAATAGTGAATCTTGAGCTTATAAGAAGGCCATTCCGAAAGCAACCGAGCTCGGGGAATAATCGAGATAACTGTTTGAGGAGAGCTTTGTTTGGCCCATTTGTATCCCCTTGCTATGTGGTGCTCGTTCTCTTTCAGAAGAAGAATGATGGGACTATGAGATTGTATATTCAGGGTTAAATCGGCTTACTGTTAAGAATAAGCATCTTACTCCTGGAATGTGCTGTTAGATTGATCGCATAAAGGCCAGATATTTATAAAGATTGACTTAAACTTAGGATGTTATCGTATCATAATATTCCTAAGATAGATTTTAATACATGGTATGCACATTACGAGTTCACGATAATGCTGTTGGGATTAAATAATTCCCCTTCTAGCTATAATTGTTGAATGCAAAAAGAAAAAGAAAAGAAACCTTCGGATGATTTTATCTCGGTCTTCATTGATGCAATTCTAGTTTGCTCGAAGAATGTAGCTGATCGCATGTGAAGTATGTGTCTCTTCAAAGTCCTCGAAAGCCTCCAGAAGCACAGACTTTTCTCTAAGAAGAGTGCATGTACCTTCTTTACCATCAAATTGAATATCCGGGATCATAATGTCAAGAGATAGTATATTAGCTGATCCCGCCAAGGTGCAAAAGCGGCTATCGATTTGCCAGACCCAAAGACGATAGAGGAAGTCAAATGGTTCTTGGGATTGATAAGATGGTATCCGATGTTCATATGCCAAGATTGTTTCTCCTTTGACGGCGCTTCTCAAGAAGGACATTTTATTCTAATGGTCTGCGCGATGTGCCAAAGTAACTTTGATAAGCTGAGGGGTTGCTTGACTAATCCGCTGGTGCTATAGCTAAGATCTCACGAGAGGAACAGTGATGACGTAGAGTTGCTTGTCTTCTCGGGTTATAGATCATAAAATTTTAAAGCAAATTTTCAACCAGAATGATGTTAACATCACGCAAAGAAGATAAATACAAACTATTCGAGAGTTTGGTTTTAAAATCAAGTATGGGTTAGACAAGGAGAATGCGGTCATAGATATATTAGGCAGGAAGGCCTCCTTACTTGCACGTTGAGATTAAGGAAGAGATTGGATTAGATAAGTTCTTTATCCCTATTATCATATTGCTTACCGCAAAAGTAAAGGCAACCCTAGAAGTGAAGAAAATTCATGGATTCACGTTAGAGGTGGATGCTTGTACTTCAATAATCGGTTATATATTTTTCAAGATAGAGATCTTAATAAGAGGATTCTAAAGAAAGCTCGTGACACGCCCCAGCTAAGTGAAGACCGTCATGGTGGCTGCTACAAAGAAGCATTTCTTTTAGCCTTGCAAAGGTGAAATGACAAAAACGCCAAGACACGTGCATCCTATTTCACATATACAATTAGAATACATAAGCATGGATTCCATCATTAGATTTTTCTTCAGTCGATGCAGGACATGATTCCATCTTAGCCGTGTGGTAGATCGCTTGACGAAGGTTGCTCATTCGATTCTTTTGAAAAAGACTTATACTGCTCTTGGTGTTTGCTAAAAGTCATTCCAAAGGATATATTTAGACTTTACTTTGGAAGGATAGTTAGGGATCGGGGTGCTGAATTCATGTGTCCTGCTCTTGGAATAAATGCTTTGAAGCTGTAGCTCTATAGATTTTGGTACTATCTAGAAATTGATGATTAGGCAGAGAGGGTAATCAAAGACATTCTTCGAGCATTCCATGGAAGGGAACCCAAAAAATGGATGAATTCTCCACATTCGGTATAATTTTATTGCGATGCATCTTATAGTAGATTGTGCAACACCATTGATTTAGTTCAACCCACTGGTCAGAGTGGAAGTCTTGAAGCAAATACATAAAGTGGATTGTTCAATGCGGACTATAAAAAAGGATATCAAAGCTACTCACGATAGAAAAAAGTAGCGTGTTGATCTCAAGTAGACTACTAGAGAATTTGATGAAGGTGATATGGTCTTCCTTGTTGGTATACGACCCAACCACAGAAAATCCCTCTCCTTGGGGAAAAGTACAAGAAGTTTTTGCCCATATAACATAAACCCTACACAAATATGAGGAAAGTTGGAGATTAAGTTATAGACTGTGCATGAATACGAGGAAAGTTGGAGATTGAGCTCGTGAACTTTTATTCCCTCCTCCGTACTCGAAGATCCACAATGTATTTTCATGCGAGCTCATTTGAAGAAAGAAGAAGTATGTTCTAGGTCCAAGTCATGTATTGGATGATGAGAAGGTAGGCCTAGATATATGAACACTCATAATGCTCGATGCCATCATCCCTGCCCCCTCTCCAGATCATGCCCACATGATCTAGCTCACACACATCGCTATCACATACGTCAGCATCAGTGTCCATATCATCATGTGCAAATATATGTGTATGTATCATCATGTGCACATGTGTGTGTGATACATCAATATCATCGTATGTGTGTGTAATAGATCATCATGCGTATGGGTTTATATAAGATACATCATCATCATCATCATCAGATCCGTGCATCGATGTAGTCTACAGTATTAAGAACGTAATCATGGCGGCTTAAGAGTGTCAGACACTCGTACAAGTCACCAAAAGAAGACTCATCCCATGAATGCGAACAATGCCGAACCTTCTGTGTCAACGCATTCGAGCACAGAGTGGGTCAACAAAGTTGCCGTATGTGGACCATATATCCTCCTCATCAAAACAACACCTCATATGACTAGGCAACAAACATGCAAGCTCCAACGTCCAACAATGGCATGAGTATGCCATCTCTTCATAGCGTGGAGTCTGTAAATGAGGGTATAGAGGTCCTAAGCCTTGAAGTACTACTAAACGTACGTGTGAAATTGACAAAAGATATGTGAACCATGACATAAAATGGCAACTCATAATATCGATCGTAGAGCGACGATAATAGTGCATGAGCGGCTCTCCCATGATCCGATCGTAAACGGAAAAACAATCAAAACGATGTCGTCTTGCTCGCGCGATGATGATGCAAAGTTGTACCATGGTGCCCAACTGAAGGGTAAAAGTAATAAGAATCATAACCCATGGTCGTGTGTGAACACTACCCAAAGTGCACAAGCGTGTGAAAAAACACCACAACCAATGCTCAACACAAGCCCCACACGTGACTCATACAGGGTGCAATCACGTGTGAACAAGACCCACAATAGATCCCTAAAAACACGCTCTCCCCTCACCCCCATGTAACATGCCTAACAATCACTAAAAATATGTGTGATCAATCCTCTAGACCTCAAATCCTCTCCAAATGTGCGTATGCAAAATTTGCACGAAAGCAGCCTCTTTCAATACCAGTGTAGCGACGAAGGTGTGTACATGTGTGCAAGAAAATAGGATAAGGTTAATGGTGAAGATAACGGGCTAGGCAAATGACCATAGAGTGTGGAGTGAAAGAAGGCTTGAGTGCACAAAGCGTGGGAATCAAATCCTTGTCAAGAGCGCGAATGGATCCAAACCCTAGAATAGGTACCTCCTTTATTTTCCTCCCCTTTTTTCTTTTACTCAAAACTTTCTTCTCGTGCCACCAACCTCTAAGAGGCCCTAACGGTGCCTATTCTAGCCTAAAACCAAAACTTACAGTATCTTATCCAGTTTCGCTTTCAGATAAAGCAACAAATCGGATGGTGAGACCCTATCTATCTGGAGTCCCTGAGCTGTCTCTAGAGGATGACACGATAGCCTTTGCCTTCAAGCACCTTCATTACGCAGATTAAGTCATCTCGGCTCGATAATTGGAGAGCCTCTACTTTCTGAGTACTACTGAATGATCGGCGGAGGTACACGTGTGCTTAGGATAGTCAGTAGATCATGGCACACCACCTATAGTCGGCATGAGCGGTTGGCAGAGAACATTGCCTTTGCCATGATCCTTAGTGAACTGCCTGTTACAAGAGGGATAGTTCTCTATAAGCACCACCTCGACGAGACCTTAGTGTTCATAGATTGATGTGTACGACTCTGGGGCATTATATTCCTTGATACAGGATCTCGATTGCTGGCCGAGCCTACGACGGTCTTTTGTTTTAGAATAATCATGAGGGATGGATGATGTCATATCTAGAATTAAGGCATTGGATAAGGATGTCAAGGAAGCACTTCGTATATGGGTCACAACCACCATAGCCATTTCGAGGCAAGGGTAAAAACCTTGGAGAGAGGGAGTGTTGAATTGGACAGATTCTATGGACGAGTAGTGTAACATGTGCGGGGTACAGTAAGATGGATCTCGCCAAATTGAAAGTTAATGGTATAGTCTGAGATGGGAGGACATGAAAGCTTACCTCCATCAAAGGTTTTGTCCCCATGGAAGAGAAGATAAATGAGTTTATAGAGTTTTCTCAAGCAGGCAAACTTACGGAGGCGTATTATCAATTGATCTTACGTAAGCCTAGTCCGACATGCTCTTCCGATGGAAGACGAGACCCTTCTCCATGGGTTTGTCAGAAGATTGGATCCTCCCTTGGATAGATTGGTTAAGAATGCGAAACTGTCTTTGCTAGCGGCGGGGAAGCAATTAAGATGGTGGTGGCTGAGGATTTTATGCATGTATTTCTTTCTAAGGAGACCGTGTAGTAAAAGGCCTTTTTGCCCCCTCCCAAAGAGAGCTCCATCTAATTCTAGTATGCCAAATTCAAAGAGAAATAGGGGACAAGATTGGAGCCAAGTATGAAAAGCGAGTGGGCACAGTGGACATGATTCTTTCCCTAGAATGTCTTTGGATTTGCAGTTTTAGCTCAGGAAGGAGTATGAAGTGTTTTAGATGCGAGCAGCTACTGGGACATTTTATGAATGGTTGTGCCAACGCACCGATTGATGTTACCATTCTAACTCCACCATAGAACTTGCTTGACAAGTCAAAGGAGGCAAGTTCTAGCCCAGTCTCAGCAACTTCTAATGCCATTATAATAGTAGCTAACCCCAGAGAAAGAAGGAAGAGGTAGACTTCGTTCGATAGAGTGGAGCACCAGGATCGAAACCAACGATTCTCACTAAGTTACACCCCATCCGATTTTTGAGGTAAGAATTTTAAGCTTTTTGTTGATTCGAGAAACGCTCATTCATTCATTCATTTCACTTGGATGTTGCATAAATTAGTAATCGACCAGAAGCAAGGCAGACCAATGCGAGTGGAATTGGGTAGTGGAAGTTACTTGCCAAAAGACGGATGTAATTCAGTTTCTCTTGGATGGGAACCTAGCCAAATATTATCACAAAGGCACCATTTCCTTCATGGATCTTCATGTGAACAAGATGAAAGGAACTGGAGTAGTTTGTTGAACTCCCACCCCGTAACCTGTAAAAGTAGTAAAGTTATTGAAGGGACTCCAGCAGAAGCAAGCCATCCTGCAGATAAAGAGTTGCAAGGAAACCATGTTGGTTAAGTGAGTATATACTGTGACGTAGATTTAACTACAATACCCTCGACTCGTGAGGTGGATCATGAGAAAGAGTTCATTCTCGGAGCCCAACAATAGTGAATCTTGAGCTTATAAGAAGGCCATTCCGAAAGCAACCGAGCTCGGGGAATAATCGAGATAACTGTTTGAGGAGAGCTTTGTTTGGCCCATTTGTATCCCCTTGCTATGTGGTGCTCGTTCTCTTTCAGAAGAAGAATGATGGGACTATGAGATTGTATATTCAGGGTTAAATCGGCTTACTGTTAAGAATAAGCATCTTACTCCTGGAATGTGCTGTTAGATTGATCGCATAAAGGCCAGATATTTATAAAGATTGACTTAAACTTAGGATGTTATCGTATCATAATATTCCTAAGATAGATTTTAATACATGGTATGCACATTACGAGTTCACGATAATGCTGTTGGGATTAAATAATTCCCCTTCTAGCTATAATTGTTGAATGTAAAAAGAAAAAGAAAAGAAACCTTCGGATGATTTTATCTCGGTCTTCATTGATGCAATTCTAGTTTGCTCGAAGAATGTAGCTGATCGCATGTGAAGTATGTGTCTCTTCAAAGTCCTCGAAAGCCTCCAGAAGCACAGACTTTTCTCTAAGAAGAGTCCATGTACCTTCTTTACCATCAAATTGAATATTCGGGATCATAATGTCAAGAGATAGTATATTAGCTGATCTCGCCAAGGTGCAAAAGCGGCTATCGATTTGCCAGAACCAAAGACGATAGAGGAAGTCAAATGGTTCTTGGGATTGATAAGATGGTATCCGATGTTCATATGCCAAGATTGTTTCTCCTTTGACGGCGCTTCTCAAGAAGGACATTCCATTCTAATGGTCTGCGCGATGTGCCAAAGTAACTTTGATAAGCTGAGGGGTTGCTTGACTAATCCGCTGGTGCTATAGCTAAGATCTCACGAGAGGAACAGTGATGACGTAGAGTTGCTTGTCTTCTCGGGTTATAGATCATAAAATTTTAAAGCAAATTTTCAACCAGAATGATGTTAACATCACGCAAAGAAGATAAATACAAACTATTCGAGAGTTTGGTTTTAAAATCAAGTATGGGTTAGACAAGGAGAATGCGGTCATAGATATATTAGGCAGGAAGGCCTCCTTACTTGCACGTTGAGATTAAGGAAGAGATTGGATTAGATAAGTTCTTTATCCCTATTATCATATTGCTTACCGCAAAAGTAAAGGCAACCCTAGAAGTGAAGAAAATTCATGGATTCACGTTAGAGGTGGATGCTTGTACTTCAATAATCGGTTATATATTTTTCAAGATAGAGATCTTAATAAGAGGATTCTAAAGAAAGCTCGTGACACGCCCCAGCTAAGTGAAGACCGTCATGGTGGCTGCTACAAAGAAGCATTTCTTTTAGCCTTGCAAAGGTGAAATGACAAAAATGCCAAGACACGTGCAGCCTATTTCACATATACAATTAGAATACATAAGCATGGATTCCATCATTAGATTTTTCTTCAGTCGATGCAGGACATGATTCCATCTTAGCCGTGTGGTAGATCGCTTGACGAAGGTTGCTCATTCGATTCTTTTGAAAAAGACTTATACTGCTCTTGGTGTTTGCTAAAAGTCATTCCAAAGGATATATTTAGACTTTACTTTGGAAGGATAGTTAGGGATCGGGGTGCTGAATTCATGTGTCCTGCTCTTGGAATAAATGCTTTGAAGCTGTAGCTCTACAGATTTTGGTACTATCTAGAAATTGATGATTAGGCAGAGAGGGTAATCAAAGACATTCTTCGAGCATTCCATGGAAGGGAACCCAAAAAATGGATGAATTCTCCACATTCGGTATAATTTTATTGCGATGCATCTTATAGTAGATTGTGCAACACCATTGATTTAGTTCAACCCACTGGTCAGAGTGGAAGTCTTGAAGCAAATAGATAAAGTGGATTGTTCAATGCGGACTATAAAAAAGGATATCAAAGCTACTCACGATAGAAAAAAGTAGCGTGTTGATCTCAAGTAGACTACTAGAGAATTTGATGAAGGTGATATGGTCTTCCTTGTTGGTATACGACCCAACCACAGAAAATCCCTCTCCTTGGGGAAAAGTACAAGAAGTTTTTGCCCATATAACATAAACCCTACACAAATATGAGGAAAGTTGGAGATTAAGTTATAGACTGTGCATGAATACGAGGAAAGTTGGAGATTGAGCTCGTGAACTTTTATTCCCTCCTCCGTACTCGAAGATCCACAATGTATTTTCATGCGAGCTCATTTGAAGAAAGAAGAAGTATGTTCTAGGTCCAAGTCATGTATTGGATGATGAGAAGGTAGGCCTAGATATATGAACACTCATAATGCTCGATGCCATCATCCCTGCCCCCTCTCCAGATCATGCCCACATGATCTAGCTCACACACATCGCTATCACATACGTCAGCATCAGTGTCCATATCATCATGTGCAAATATATGTGTATGTATCATCATGTGCACATGTGTGTGTGATACATCAATATCATCGTATGTGTGTGTAATAGATCATCATGCGTATGGGTTTATATAAGATACATCATCATCATCATCAAATTTTTGAGGTAAGAATTTTAAGCTTTTTGTTGATTCGAGAAACGCTCATTCATTCACTCATTTCACTTGGATGTTGCATAAATTAGTAATCGACCAGAAGCAAGGCAGACCAATGCGAGTGGAATTGGGTAGTGGAAGTTACTTGCCAAAAGACGGATGTAATTCAGTTTCTCTTGGATGGGAACCTAGCCAAATATTATCACAAAGGCACCATTTCCTTCATGGATCTTCATGTGAACAAGATGAAAGGAACTGGAGTAGTTTGTTGAACTCCCACCCCGTAACCTGTAAAAGTAGTAAAGTTATTGAAGGGACTCCAGCAGAAGCAAGCCATCCTGCAGATAAAGAGTTGCAAGGAAACCATGTTGGTTAAGTGAGTATATACTGTGACGTAGATTTAACTACAATACCCTCGACTCGTGAGGTGGATCATGAGAAAGAGTTCATTCTCGGAGCCCAACAATAGTGAATCTTGAGCTTATAAGAAGGCCATTCCGAAAGCAACCGAGCTCGGGGAATAATCGAGATAACTGTTTGAGGAGAGCTTTGTTTGGCCCATTTGTATCCCCTTGCTATGTGGTGCTCGTTCTCTTTCAGAAGAAGAATGATGGGACTATGAGATTGTATATTCAGGGTTAAATCGGCTTACTGTTAAGAATAAGCATCTTACTCCTGGAATGTGCTGTTAGATTGATCGCATAAAGGCCAGATATTTATAAAGATTGACTTAAACTTAGGATGTTATCGTATCATAATATTCCTAAGATAGATTTTAATACATGGTATGCACATTACGAGTTCACGATAATGCTGTTGGGATTAAATAATTCCCCTTCTAGCTATAATTGTTGAATGCAAAAAGAAAAAGAAAAGAAACCTTCGGATGATTTTATCTCGGTCTTCATTGATGCAATTCTAGTTTGCTCGAAGAATGTAGCTGATCGCATGTGAAGTATGTGTCTCTTCAAAGTCCTCGAAAGCCTCCAGAAGCACAGACTTTTCTCTAAGAAGAGTGCATGTACCTTCTTTACCATCAAATTGAATATCCGGGATCATAATGTCAAGAGATAGTATATTAGCTGATCCCGCCAAGGTGCAAAAGCGGCTATCGATTTGCCAGACCCAAAGACGATAGAGGAAGTCAAATGGTTCTTGGGATTGATAAGATGGTATCCGATGTTCATATGCCAAGATTGTTTCTCCTTTGACGGCGCTTCTCAAGAAGGACATTTTATTCTAATGGTCTGCGCGATGTGCCAAAGTAACTTTGATAAGCTGAGGGGTTGCTTGACTAATCCGCTGGTGCTATAGCTAAGATCTCACGAGAGGAACAGTGATGACGTAGAGTTGCTTGTCTTCTCGGGTTATAGATCATAAAATTTTAAAGCAAATTTTCAACCAGAATGATGTTAACATCACGCAAAGAAGATAAATACAAACTATTCGAGAGTTTGGTTTTAAAATCAAGTATGGGTTAGACAAGGAGAATGCGGTCATAGATATATTAGGCAGGAAGGCCTCCTTACTTGCACGTTGAGATTAAGGAAGAGATTGGATTAGATAAGTTCTTTATCCCTATTATCATATTGCTTACCGCAAAAGTAAAGGCAACCCTAGAAGTGAAGAAAATTCATGGATTCACGTTAGAGGTGGATGCTTGTACTTCAATAATCGGTTATATATTTTTCAAGATAGAGATCTTAATAAGAGGATTCTAAAGAAAGCTCGTGACACGCCCCAGCTAAGTGAAGACCGTCATGGTGGCTGCTACAAAGAAGCATTTCTTTTAGCCTTGCAAAGGTGAAATGACAAAAACGCCAAGACACGTGCAGCCTATTTCACATATACAATTAGAATACATAAGCATGGATTCCATCATTAGATTTTTCTTCAGTCGATGCAGGACATGATTCCATCTTAGCCGTGTGGTAGATCGCTTGACGAAGGTTGCTCATTCGATTCTTTTGAAAAAGACTTATACTGCTCTTGGTGTTTGCTAAAAGTCATTCCAAAGGATATATTTAGACTTTACTTTGGAAGGATAGTTAGGGATCGGGGTGCTGAATTCATGTGTCCTGCTCTTGGAATAAATGCTTTGAAGCTGTTGCTCTATAGATTTTGGTACTATCTAGAAATTGATGATTAGGCAGAGAGGGTAATCAAAGACATTCTTCGAGCATTCCATGGAAGGGAACCCAAAAAATGGATGAATTCTCCACATTCGGTATAATTTTATTGCGATGCATCTTATAGTAGATTGTGCAACACCATTGATTTAGTTCAACCCACTGGTCAGAGTGGAAGTCTTGAAGCAAATACATAAAGTGGATTGTTCAATGCGGACTATAAAAAAGGATATCAAAGCTACTCACGATAGAAAAAAGTAGCGTGTTGATCTCAAGTAGACTACTAGAGAATTTGATGAAGGTGATATGGTCTTCCTTGTTGGTATACGACCCAACCATAGAAAATCCCTCTCCTTGGGGAAAAGTACAAGAAGTTTTTGCCCATATAACATAAACCCTACACAAATATGAGGAAAGTTGGAGATTAAGTTATAGACTGTGCATGAATACGAGGAAAGTTGGAGATTGAGCTCGTGAACTTTTATTCCCTCCTTCGTACTCGAAGATCCACAATGTATTTTCATGCGAGCTCATTTGAAGAAAGAAGAAGTATGTTCTAGGTCCAAGTCATGTATTGGATGATGAGAAGGTAGGCCTAGATATATGAACACTCATAATGCTCGATGCCATCATCCCTGCCCCCTCTCCAGATCATGCCCACATGATCTAGCTCACACACATCGCTATCACATACGTCAGCATCAGTGTCCATATCATCATGTGCAAATATATGTGTATGTATCATCATGTGCGCATGTGTGTGTGATACATCAATATCATCGTATGTGTGTGTAATAGATCATCATGCGTATGGGTTTATATAAGATACATCATCATCATCATCATCAGATCCGTGCATCGATGTAGTCTACAGTATTAAGAACATAATCATGGCGGCTTAAGAGTGTCAGACACTCGTACAAGTCACCAAAAGAAGACTCATCCCATGAATGCGAAAAATGCCGAACCTTCTGTGTCAACGCATTCGAGCACAGAGTGGGTCAACAAAGTTGCCGTATGTGGACCATATATCCTCCTCATCAAAACAACACCTCATATGACAAGGCAACAAACATGCAAGCTCCAACGTCCAACAATGGCATGAGTATGCCATCTCTTCATAGCGTGGAGTCTGTAAATGAGGGTATAGAGGTCCTAAGCCTTGAAGTACTACTAAACGTACGTGTGAAATTGACAAAAGATATGTGAACCATGACACAAAATGGCAACTCATAATATCGATCGTAGAGCGACGATAATAGTGCATGAGCGGCTCTCCCATGATCCGATCGTAAACGGAAAAACAATCAAAACGATGTCGTCTTGCTCGCGCGATGATGATGCAAAGTCGTACCATGGTGCCCAACTGAAGGGTAAAAGTAATAAGAATCATAACCCATGGTCGTGTGTGAACACTACCCAAAGTGCACAAGCGTGTGAAAAAATGCCACAACCAATGCTCAACACAAGCCCCACACATGACTCATACAGGGTGCAATCACGTGTGAACAAGACCCACAATAGATCCCTGAAAACACGCTCTCCCCTCACCCCCATGTAACATGCCTAACAATCACTAAAAATATGTGTGATCAATCCTCTAGACCTCAAATCCTCTCCAAATGTGCGTATGCAAAATTTGCACGAAAGCAGCCTCTTTCAATACCAGTGTAGCGAAGGTGTGTACATGTGTGCAAGAAAATAGGATAAGGTTAATGGTGAAGATAACGGGCTAGGCAAATGACCATAGAGTGTGGAGTGAAAGAAGGCTTGAGTGCACAAAGCGTGGGAATCAAATCCTTGTCAAGAGCGCGAATGGATCCAAACCCTAGAATAGGTACCTCCTTTATTTTCCTCCCCTTTTTTCTTTTACTCAAAACTTTCTTCTCGTGCCACCAACCTCTAAGAGGCCCTAACGGTGCCTATTCTAGCCTAAAACCAAAACTTACAGTATCTTATCCAGTTTCGCTTTCAGATAAAGCAGCAAATCGGATGGTGAGACCCTATCTATCTGGAGTCCCTGAGCTGTCTCTAGAGGATGACACGATAGCCTTTGCCTTCAAGCACCTTCATTACGCAGATTGAGTCATCTCGGCTCGATAATTGGAGAGCCTCTACTTTCTCAGTACTACTGAATGATCGGCGGAGGTACACGTGTGCTTAGGATAGTCAGTAGATCATGGCACACCACCTATAGTCGGCATGAGCGGTTCGCAGAGAACAGTGCCTTTGCCATGATCCTTAGTGAACTGCCTGTTACAAGAGGGATAGTTCTCTATAAGCACCACCTCGATGAGACCTTAGTGTTCATAGATTGATGTGTACGACTCTGGGGCATTATATTCCTTGATACAGGATCTCGATTGCTGGCCGAGCCTACGACGGTCTTTTGTTTTAGAATAATCATGAGGGATGGATGATGTCATATCTAGAATTAAGGCATTGGATAAGGATGTCAAGGAAGCACTTCGTATATGGGTCACAACCACCATAGCCATTTCGAGGCAAGGGTAAAAACCTTGGAGAGAGGGAGTGTTGAATTGGACAGATTCTATGGACGAGTAGTGTAACATGTGCGGGGTACAGTAAGATGGATCTCGCCAAATTGAAAGTTAATTGTATAGTCTGAGATGGGAGGACATGAAAGCTTACCTCCATCAAAGGTTTTGTCCCCATGGAAGAGAAGATAAATGAGTTTATAGAGTTTTCTCAAGCAGGCAAACTTACGGAGGCGTATTATCAATTGATCTTACGTAAGCCTAGTCCGACATGCTCTTCCGATGGAAGACGAGACCCTTCTCCATGGGTTTGTCAAAAGATTGGATCCTCCCTTGGATAGATTGGTTAAGAATGCGAAACTGTCTTTGCTAGCGGCGGGGAAGCAATTAAGATGGTGGTGGCTGAGGATTTTATGCATGTATTTCTTTCTAAGGAGACCGTGTAGTAAAAGGCCTTTTTGCCCCCTCCCAAAGAGAGCTCCATCTAATTCTAGTATGCCAAATTCAAAGAGAAATAGGGGACAAGATTGGAGCCAAGTATGAAAAGCGAGTGGGCACAGTGGACATGATTCTTTCCCTAGAATGCCTTTGGATTTGCAGTTTTAGCTCAGGAAGGAGTATGAAGTGTTTTAGATGCGAGCAGCTACTGGGACATTTTATGAATGGTTGTGCCAACGCACCGATTGATGTTACCATTCTAACTCCACCATAGAACTTGCTTGACAAGTCAAAGGAGGCAAGTTCTAGCCCAGTCTCAGCAACTTCTAATGCCATTATAATAGTAGCTAACCCCAGAGAAAGAAGGAAGAGGTAGACTTCGTTCGATAGAGTGGAGCACCAGGATCGAAACCAACGATTCTCACTAAGTTACACCCCATCCGATTTTTGAGGTAAGAATTTTAAGCTTTTTGTTGATTCGAGAAACGCTCATTCATTCATTCATTTCACTTGGATGTTGCATAAATTAGTAATCGACCAGAAGCAAGGCAGACCAATGCGAGTGGAATTGGGTAGTGGAAGTTACTTGCCAAAAGACGGATGTAATTCAGTTTCTCTTGGATGGGAACCTAGCCAAATATTATCACAAAGGCACCATTTCCTTCATGGATCTTCATGTGAACAAGATGAAAGGAACTGGAGTAGTTTGTTGAACTCCCACCCCGTAACCAGTAAAAGTAGTAAAGTTATTGAAGGGACTCCAGCAGAAGCAAGCCATCCTGCAGATAAAGAGTTGCAAGGAAACCATGTTGGTTAAGTGAGTATATACTGTGACGTAGATTTAACTACAATGCCCTCGACTCGTGAGGTGGATCATGAGAAAGAGTTCATTCTCGGAGCCCAACAATAGTGAATCTTGAGCTTATAAGAAGGCCATTCCGAAAGCAACCGAGTTCGGGGAATAATCGAGATAACTGTGTGAGGAGAGCTTTGTTTGGCCCATTTGTATCCCCTTGCTATGTGGTGCTCGTTCTCTTTCAGAAGAAGAATGATGGGACTATGAGATTGTATATTCAGGGTTAAATCGGCTTACTGTTAAGAATAAGCATCTTACTCCTCGAATGTTCTGCTAGATTGATCGCATAAAGGCCAGATATTTATAAAGATTGACTTAAACTTAGGATGTTATCGTATCATAATATTCCTAAGATAGATTTTAATACATGGTATGCACATTACGAGTTCACGATAATGCTGTTGGGATTAAATAATTCCCCTTCTAGCTATAATTGTTGAATGCAAAAAGAAAAAGAAAAGAAACCTTCAGAGATGATTTTATCTCGGTCTTCATTGATGCAATTCTAGTTTGCTCGAAGAATGTAGCTGATCGCATGTGAAGTATGTGTCTCTTCAAAGTCCTCGAAAGCCTCCAGAAGCACAGACTTTTCTCTAAGAAGAGTCCATGTACCTTCTTTACCATCAAATTGAATATCCGGGATCATAATGTCAAGAGATAGTATATTAGCTGATCCCGCCAAGGTGCAAAAGCGGCTATCGATTTGCCAGAACCAAAGACGATAGAGAAAGTCAAATGGTTCTTGGGATTGATAAGATGGTATCCGATGTTCATATGCCAAGATTGTTTCTCCTTTGACGGCGCTTCTCAAGAAGGACATTCCATTCTAATGGTCTGCGCGATGTGCCAAAGTAACTTTGATAAGCTGAGGGGTTGCTTGACTAATCCGCTGGTGCTATAGCTAAGATCTCACGAGAGGAACAGTGATGACGTAGAGTTGCTTGTCTTCTCGGGTTATAGATCATAAAATTTTAAAGCAAATTTTCAACCAGAATGATGTTAACATCACGCAAAGAAGATAAATACAAACACTTCGAGAGTTTGGTTTTAAAATCAAGTATGGGTTAGACAAGGAGAATGCAGTCATAGATATATTAGGCAGGAAGGCCTCCTTACTTGCACGTTGAGATTAAGGAAGAGATTGGATTAGATAAGTTCTTTATCCCTATTATCATATTGCTTACCGCAAAAGTAAAGGCAACCCTAGAAGTGAAGAAAATTCATGGATTCACGTTAGAGGTGGATGCTTGTACTTCAATAATCGGTTATATATTTTTCAAGATAGAGATCTTAATAAGAGGATTCTAAAGAAAGCTCGTGACACGCCCCAGCTAAGTGAAGACCGTCATGGTGGCTGCTACAAAGAAGCATTTCTTTTAGCCTTGCAAAGGTGAAATGACAAAAACGCCAAGACACGTGCAGCCTATTTCACATATACAATTAGAATACATAAGCATGGATTCCATCATTAGATTTTTCTTCAGTCGATGCAGGACATGATTCCATCTTAGCCGTGTGGTAGATCGCTTGACGAAGGTTGCTCATTCGATTCTTTTGAAAAAGACTTATACTGCTCTTGGTGTTTGCTAAAAGTCATTCCAAAGGATATATTTAGACTTTACTTTGGAAGGATAGTTAGGGATCGGGGTGCTGAATTCATGTGTCCTGCTCTTGGAATAAATGCTTTGAAGCTGTAGCTCTACAGATTTTGGTACTATCTAGAAATTGATGATTAGGCAGAGAGGGTAATCAAAGACATTCTTCGAGCATTCCATGGAAGGGAACCCAAAAAATGGATGAATTCTCCACATTCGGTATAACTTTATTGCGATGCATCTTATAGTAGATTGTGCAACACCATTGATTTAGTTCAACCCACTGGTCAGAGTGGAAGTCTTGAAGCAAATAGATAAAGTGGATTGTTCAATGCGGACTATAAAAAAGGATATCAAAGCTACTCACGATAGAAAAAAGTAGCGTGTTGATCTCAAGTAGACTACTAGAGAATTTGATGAAGGTGATATGGTCTTCCTTGTTGGTATACGACCCAACCACAGAAAATCCCTCTCCTTGGGGAAAAGTACAAGAAGTTTTTGCCCATATAACATAAACCCTACACAAATATGAGGAAAGTTGGAGATTAAGTTATAGACTGTGCATGAATACGAGGAAAGTTGGAGATTGAGCTCATGAACTTTTATTCCCTCCTCCGTACTCGAAGATCCACAATGTATTTTCATGCGAGCTCATTTGAAGAAAGAAGAAGTATGTTCTAGGTCCAAGTCATGTATTGGATGATGAGAAGGTAGGCCTAGATATATGAACACTCATAATGCTCGATGCCATCATCCCTGCCCCCTCTCCAGATCATGCCCACGTGATCTAGCTCACACACATCGCTATCACATACGTCAGCATCAGTGTCCATATCATCATGTGCAAATATATGTGTATGTATCATCATGTGCACATGTGTGTGTGATACATCAATATCATCGTATGTGTGTGTAATAGATCATCATGCGTATGGGTTTATATAAGATACATCATCATCATCATCATCAGATCCGTGCATCGATGTAGTCTACAGTATTAAGAACGTAATCATGGCGGCTTAAGAGTGTCAGACACTCGTACAAGTCACCAAAAGAAGACTCATCCCATGAATGCGAACAATGCCGAACCTTCTGTGTCAACGCATTCGAGCACAGAGTGGGTCAACAAAGTTGCCGTATGTGGACCATATATCCTCCTCATCAAAACAACACCTCATATGACTAGGCAACAAACATGCAAGCTCCAACGTCCAACAATGGCATGAGTATGCCATCTCTTCATAGCGTGGAGTCTATAAATGAGGGTATAGAGGTCCTAAGCCTTGAAGTACTACTAAACGTACGTGTGAAATTGACAAAAGATATGTGAACCATGACATAAAATGGCAACTCATAATATCGATCGTAGAGCGACGATAATAGTGCATGAGCGGCTCTCCCATGATCCGATCGTAAACGGAAAAACAATCAAAACGATGTCGTCTTGCTCGCGCGATGATGATGCAAAGTCGTACCATGGTGCCCAACTGAAGGGTAAAAGTAATAAGAATCATAACCCATGGTCGTGTGTGAACACTACCCAAAGTGCACAAGCGTGTGAAAAAACGCCACAACCAATGCTCAACACAAGCCCCACACGTGACTCATACAGGGTGCAATCACGTGTGAACAAGACCCACAATAGATCCCTGAAAACACGCTCTCCCCTCACCCCCATGTAACATGCCTAACAATCACTAAAAATATGTGTGATCAATCCTCTAGACCTCAAATCCTCTCCAAATGTGCGTATGCAAAATTTGCACGAAAGCAGCCTCTTTCAATACCAGTGTAGTGACGAAGGTGTGTACATGTGTGCAAGAAAATAGGATAAGGTTAATGGTGAAGATAACGGGCTAGGCAAATGACCATAGAGTGTGGAGTGAAAGAAGGCTTGAGTGCACAAAGCGTGGGAATCAAATCCTTGTCAAGAGCGCGAATGGATCCAAACCCTAGAATAGGTACCTCCTTTATTTTCCTCCCCTTTTTTCTTTTACTCAAAACTTTCTTCTCGTGCCACCAACCTCTAAGAGGCCCTAACGGTGCCTATTCTAGCCTAAAACCAAAACTTACAGTATCTTATCCAGTTTCGCTTTCAGATAAAGCAGCAAATCGGATGGTGAGACCCTATCTATCTGGAGTCCCTGAGCTGTCTCTAGAGGATGACACGATAGCCTTTGCCTTCAAGCACCTTCATTACGCAGATTAAGTCATCTCGGCTCGATAATTGGAGAGCCTCTACTTTCTGAGTACTACTGAATGATCGGCGGAGGTACACGTGTGCTTAGGATAGTCAGTAGATCATGGCACACCACCTATAGTCGGCATGAGCGGTTGGCAGAGAACATTGCCTTTGCCATGATCCTTAGTGAACTGCCTGTTACAAGAGGGATAGTTCTCTATAAGCACCACCTCGACGAGACCTTAGTGTTCATAGATTGATGTGTACGACTCTGGGGCATTATATTCCTTGATACAGGATCTCGATTGCTGGCCGAGCCTACGACGGTCTTTTGTTTTAGAATAATCATGAGGGATGGATGATGTCATATCTAGAATTAAGGCATTGGATAAGGATGTCAAGGAAGCACTTCGTATATGGGTCACAACCACCATAGCCATTTCGAGGCAAGGGTAAAAACCTTGGAGAGAGGGAGTGTTGAATTGGACAGATTCTATGGACGAGTAGTGTAACATGTGCGGGGTACAGTAAGATGGATCTCGCCAAATTGAAAGTTAATGGTATAGTCTGAGATGGGAGGACATGAAAGCTTACCTCCATCAAAGGTTTTGTCCCCATGGAAGAGAAGATAAATGAGTTTATAGAGTTTTCTCAAGCAGGCAAACTTACGGAGGCGTATTATCAATTGATCTTACGTAAGCCTAGTCCGACATGCTCTTCCGATGGAAGACGAGACCCTTCTCCATGGGTTTGTCAGAAGATTGGATCCTCCCTTGGATAGATTGGTTAAGAATGTGAAACTGTCTTTGCTAGCGGCGGGGAAGCAATTAAGATGGTGGTGGCTGAGGATTTTATGCATGTATTTCTTTCTAAGGAGACCGTGTAGTAAAAGGCCTTTTTGCCCCCTCCCAAAGAGAGCTCCATATAATTCTAGTATGCCAAATTCAAAGAGAAATAGGGGACAAGATTGGAGCCAAGTATGAAAAGCGAGTGGGCACAGTGGACATGATTCTTTCCCTAGAATGCCTTTGGATTTGCAGTTTTAGCTCAGGAAGGAGTATGAAGTGTTTTAGATGCGAGCAGCTACTGGGACATTTTATGAATGGTTGTGCCAACGCACCGATTGATGTTACCATTCTAACTCCACCATAGAACTTGCTTGACAAGTCAAAGGAGGCAAGTTCTAGCCCAGTCTCAGCAACTTCTAATGCCATTATAATAGTAGCTAACCCCAGAGAAAGAAGGAAGAGGTAGACTTCGTTCGATAGAGTGGAGCACCAGGATCGAAACCAACGATTCTCACTAAGTTACACCCCATCCGATTTTTGAGGTAAGAATTTTAAGCTTTTTGTTGATTCGAGAAACGCTCATTCATTCACTCATTTCACTTGGATGTTGCATAAATTAGTAATCGACCAGAAGCAAGGCAGACCAATGCGAGTGGAATTGGGTAGTGGAAGTTACTTGCCAAAAGACGGATGTAATTCAGTTTCTCTTGGATGGGAACCTAGCCAAATATTATCACAAAGGCACCATTTCCTTCATGGATCTTCATGTGAACAAGATGAAAGGAACTGGAGTAGTTTGTTGAACTCCCACCCCGTAACCTGTAAAAGTAGTAAAGTTATTGAAGGGACTCCAGCAGAAGCAAGCCATCCTGCAGATAAAGAGTTGCAAGGAAACCATGTTGGTTAAGTGAGTATATACTGTGACGTAGATTTAACTACAATACCCTCGACTCGTGAGGTGGATCATGAGAAAGAGTTCATTCTCGGAGCCCAACAATAGTGAATCTTGAGCTTATAAGAAGGCCATTCCGAAAGCAACCGAGCTCGGGGAATAATCGAGATAACTGTTTGAGGAGAGCTTTGTTTGGCCCATTTGTATCCCCTTGCTATGTGGTGCTCGTTCTCTTTCAGAAGAAGAATGATGGGACTATGAGATTGTATATTCAGGGTTAAATCGGCTTACTGTTAAGAATAAGCATCTTACTCCTGGAATGTGCTGTTAGATTGATCGCATAAAGGCCAGATATTTATAAAGATTGACTTAAACTTAGGATGTTATCGTATCATAATATTCCTAAGATAGATTTTAATACATGGTATGCACATTACGAGTTCACGATAATGCTGTTGGGATTAAATAATTCCCCTTCTAGCTATAATTGTTGAATGCAAAAAGAAAAAGAAAAGAAACCTTCGGATGATTTTATCTCGGTCTTCATTGATGCAATTCTAGTTTGCTCGAAGAATGTAGCTGATCGCATGTGAAGTATGTGTCTCTTCAAAGTCCTCGAAAGCCTCCAGAAGCACAGACTTTTCTCTAAGAAGAGTGCATGTACCTTCTTTACCATCAAATTGAATATCCGGGATCATAATGTCAAGAGATAGTATATTAGCTGATCCCGCCAAGGTGCAAAAGCGGCTATCGATTTGCCAGACCCAAAGACGATAGAGGAAGTCAAATGGTTCTTGGGATTGATAAGATGGTATCCGATGTTCATATGCCAAGATTGTTTCTCCTTTGACGGCGCTTCTCAAGAAGGACATTTTATTCTAATGGTCTGCGCGATGTGCCAAAGTAACTTTGATAAGCTGAGGGGTTGCTTGACTAATCCGCTGGTGCTATAGCTAAGATCTCACGAGAGGAACAGTGATGACGTAGAGTTGCTTGTCTTCTCGGGTTATAGATCATAAAATTTTAAAGCAAATTTTCAACCAGAATGATGTTAACATCACGCAAAGAAGATAAATACAAACTATTCGAGAGTTTGGTTTTAAAATCAAGTATGGGTTAGACAAGGAGAATGCGGTCATAGATATATTAGGCAGGAAGGCCTCCTTACTTGCACGTTGAGATTAAGGAAGAGATTGGATTAGATAAGTTCTTTATCCCTATTATCATATTGCTTACCGCAAAAGTAAAGGCAACCCTAGAAGTGAAGAAAATTCATGGATTCACGTTAGAGGTGGATGCTTGTACTTCAATAATCGGTTATATATTTTTCAAGATAGAGATCTTAATAAGAGGATTCTAAAGAAAGCTCGTGACACGCCCCAGCTAAGTGAAGACCGTCATGGTGGCTGCTACAAAGAAGCATTTCTTTTAGCCTTGCAAAGGTGAAATGACAAAAACGCCAAGACACGTGCAGCCTATTTCACATATACAATTAGAATACATAAGCATGGATTCCATCATTAGATTTTTCTTCAGTCGATGCAGGACATGATTCCATCTTAGCCGTGTGGTAGATCGCTTGACGAAGGTTGCTCATTCGATTCTTTTGAAAAAGACTTATACTGCTCTTGGTGTTTGCTAAAAGTCATTCCAAAGGATATATTTAGACTTTACTTTGGAAGGATAGTTAGGGATCGGGGTGCTGAATTCATGTGTCCTGCTCTTGGAATAAATGCTTTGAAGCTGTAGCTCTACAGATTTTGGTACTATCTAGAAATTGATGATTAGGCAGAGAGGGTAATCAAAGACATTCTTCGAGCATTCCATGGAAGGGAACCCAAAAAATGGATGAATTCTCCACATTCGGTATAATTTTATTGCAATGCATCTTATAGTAGATTGTGCAACACCATTGATTTAGTTCAACCCACTGGTCAGAGTGGAAGTCTTGAAGCAAATACATAAAGTGGATTGTTCAATGCGGACTATAAAAAAGGATATCAAAGCTACTCACGATAGAAAAAAGTAGCGTGTTGATCTCAAGTAGACTACTAGAGAATTTGATGAAGGTGATATGGTCTTCCTTGTTGGTATACGACCCAACCATAGAAAATCCCTCTCCTTGGGGAAAAGTACAAGAAGTTTTTGCCCATATAACATAAACCCTACACAAATATGAGGAAAGTTGGAGATTAAGTTATAGACTGTGCATGAATACGAGGAAAGTTGGAGATTGAGCTCGTGAACTTTTATTCCCTCCTTCGTACTCGAAGATCCACAATGTATTTTCATGCGAGCTCATTTGAAGAAAGAAGAAGTATGTTCTAGGTCCAAGTCATGTATTGGATGATGAGAAGGTAGGCCTAGATATATGAACACTCATAATGCTCGATGCCATCATCCCTGCCCCCTCTCCAGATCATGCCCACATGATCTAGCTCACACACATCGCTATCACATACGTCAGCATCAGTGTCCATATCATCATGTGCAAATATATGTGTATGTATCATCATGTGCGCATGTGTGTGTGATACATCAATATCATCGTATGTGTGTGTAATAGATCATCATGCGTATGGGTTTATATAAGATACATCATCATCATCATCATCAGATCCGTGCATCGATGTAGTCTACAGTATTAAGAACATAATCATGGCGGCTTAAGAGTGTCAGACACTCGTACAAGTCACCAAAAGAAGACTCATCCCATGAATGCGAAAAATGCCGAACCTTCTGTGTCAACGCATTCGAGCACAGAGTGGGTCAACAAAGTTGCCGTATGTGGACCATATATCCTCCTCATCAAAACAACACCTCATATGACAAGGCAACAAACATGCAAGCTCCAACGTCCAACAATGGCATGAGTATGCCATCTCTTCATAGCGTGGAGTCTGTAAATGAGGGTATAGAGGTCCTAAGCCTTGAAGTACTACTAAACGTACGTGTGAAATTGACAAAAGATATGTGAACCATGACACAAAATGGCAACTCATAATATCGATCGTAGAGCGACGATAATAGTGCATGAGCGGCTCTCCCATGATCCGATCGTAAACGGAAAAACAATCAAAACGATGTCGTCTTGCTCGCGCGATGATGATGCAAAGTCGTACCATGGTGCCCAACTGAAGGGTAAAAGTAATAAGAATCATAACCCATGGTCGTGTGTGAACACTACCCAAAGTGCACAAGCGTGTGAAAAAACGCCACAACCAATGCTCAACACAAGCCCCACACGTGACTCATACAGGGTGCAATCACGTGTGAACAAGACCCACAATAGATCCCTGAAAACACGCTCTCCCCTCACCCCCATGTAACATGCCTAACAATCACTAAAAATATGTGTGATCAATCCTCTAGACCTCAAATCCTCTCCAAATGTGCGTATGCAAAATTTGCACGAAAGCAGCCTCTTTCAATACCAGTGTAGCGACGAAGGTGTGTACATGTGTGCAAGAAAATAGGATAAGGTTAATGGTGAAGATAACGGGCTAGGCAAATGACCATAGAGTGTGGAGTGAAAGAAGGCTTGAGTGCACAAAGCGTGGGAATCAAATCCTTGTCAAGAGCGCGAATGGATCCAAACCCTAGAATAGGTACCTCCTTTATTTTCCTCCCCTTTTTTCTTTTACTCAAAACTTTCTTCTCGTGCCACCAACCTCTAAGAGGCCCTAACGGTGCCTATTCTAGCCTAAAACCAAAACTTACAGTATCTTATCCAGTTTCGCTTTCAGATAAAGCAGCAAATCGGATGGTGAGACCCTATCTATCTGGAGTCCCTGAGCTGTCTCTAGAGGATGACACGATAGCCTTTGCCTTCAAGCACCTTCATTACGCAGATTAAGTCATCTCGGCTCGATAATTGGAGAGCCTCTACTTTCTGAGTACTACTGAATGATCGGCGGAGGTACACGTGTGCTTAGGATAGTCAGTAGATCATGGCACACCACCTATAGTCGGCATGAGCGGTTGGCAGAGAACATTGCCTTTGCCATGATCCTTAGTGAACTGCCTGTTACAAGAGGGATAGTTCTCTATAAGCACCACCTCGACGAGACCTTAGTGTTCATAGATTGATGTGTACGACTCTGGGGCATTATATTCCCTGATACAGGATCTCGATTGCTGGCCGAGCCTACGACGGTCTTTTGTTTTAGAATAATCATGAGGGATGGATGATGTCATATCTAGAATTAAGGCATTGGATAAGGATGTCAAGGAAGCACTTCGTATATGGGTCACAACCACCATAGCCATTTCGAGGCAAGGGTAAAAACCTTGGAGAGAGGGAGTGTTGAATTGGACAGATTCTATGGACGAGTAGTGTAACATGTGCGGGGTACAGTAAGATGGATCTCGCCAAATTGAAAGTTAATGGTATAGTCTGAGATGGGAGGACATGAAAGCTTACCTCCATCAAAGGTTTTGTCCCCATGGAAGAGAAGATAAATGAGTTTATAGAGTTTTCTCAAGCAGGCAAACTTACGGAGGCGTATTATCAATTGATCTTACGTAAGCCTAGTCCGACATGCTCTTCCGATGGAAGACGAGACCCTTCTCCATGGGTTTGTCAGAAGATTGGATCCTCCCTTGGATAGATTGGTTAAGAATGCGAAACTGTCTTTGCTAGCGGCGGGGAAGCAATTAAGATGGTGGTGGCTGAGGATTTTATGCATGTATTTCTTTCTAAGGAGACCGTGTAGTAAAAGGCCTTTTTGCCCCCTCCCAAAGAGAGCTCCATATAATTCTAGTATGCCAAATTCAAAGAGAAATAGGGGACAAGATTGGAGCCAAGTATGAAAAGCGAGTGGGCACAGTGGACATGATTCTTTCCCTAGAATGCCTTTGGATTTGCAGTTTTAGCTCAGGAAGGAGTATGAAGTGTTTTAGATGCGAGCAGCTACTGGGACATTTTATGAATGGTTGTGCCAACGCACCGATTGATGTTACCATTCTAACTCCACCATAGAACTTGCTTGACAAGTCAAAGGAGGCAAGTTCTAGCCCAGTCTCAGCAACTTCTAATGCCATTATAATAGTAGCTAACCCCAGAGAAAGAAGGAAGAGGTAGACTTCGTTCGATAGAGTGGAGCACCAGGATCGAAACCAACGATTCTCACTAAGTTACACCCCATCCGATTTTTGAGGTAAGAATTTTAAGCTTTTTGTTGATTCGAGAAACGCTCATTCATTCACTCATTTCACTTGGATGTTGCATAAATTAGTAATCGACCAGAAGCAAGGCAGACCAATGCGAGTGGAATTGGGTAGTGGAAGTTACTTGCCAAAAGACGGATGTAATTCAGTTTCTCTTGGATGGGAACCTAGCCAAATATTATCACAAAGGCACCATTTCCTTCATGGATCTTCATGTGAACAAGATGAAAGGAACTGGAGTAGTTTGTTGAACTCCCACCCCGTAACCTGTAAAAGTAGTAAAGTTATTGAAGGGACTCCAGCAGAAGCAAGCCATCCTGCAGATAAAGAGTTGCAAGGAAACCATGTTGGTTAAGTGAGTATATACTGTGACGTAGATTTAACTACAATACCCTCGACTCGTGAGGTGGATCATGAGAAAGAGTTCATTCTCGGAGCCCAACAATAGTGAATCTTGAGCTTATAAGAAGGCCATTCCGAAAGCAACCGAGCTCGGGGAATAATCGAGATAACTGTTTGAGGAGCGCTTTGTTTGGCCCATTTGTATCCCCTTGCTATGTGGTGCTCGTTCTCTTTCAGAAGAAGAATGATGGGACTATGAGATTGTATATTCAGGGTTAAATCGGCTTACTGTTAAGAATAAGCATCTTACTCCTCGAATGTTCTGCTAGATTGATCGCATAAAGGCCAGATATTTATAAAGATTGACTTAAACTTAGGATGTTATCGTATCATAATATTCCTAAGATAGATTTTAATACATGGTATGCACATTACGAGTTCACGATAATGCTGTTGGGATTAAATAATTCCCCTTCTAGCTATAATTGTTGAATGCAAAAAGAAAAAGAAAAGAAACCTTCGGATGATTTTATCTCGGTCTTCATTGATGCAATTCTAGTTTGCTCGAAGAATGTAGCTGATCGCATGTGAAGTATGTGTCTCTTCAAAGTCCTCGAAAGCCTCCAGAAGCACAGACTTTTCTCTAAGAAGAGTGCATGTACCTTCTTTACCATCAAATTGAATATCCGGGATCATAATGTCAAGAGATAGTATATTAGCTGATCCCGCCAAGGTGCAAAAGCGGCTATCGATTTGCCAGACCCAAAGACGATAGAGGAAGTCAAATGGTTCTTGGGATTGATAAGATGGTATCCGATGTTCATATGCCAAGATTGTTTCTCCTTTGACGGCGCTTCTCAAGAAGGACATTCCATTCTAATGGTCTGCGCGATGTGCCAAAGTAACTTTGATAAGCTGAGGGGTTGCTTGACTAATCCGCTGGTGCTATAGCTAAGATCTCACGAGAGGAACAGTGATGACGTAGAGTTGCTTGTCTTCTCGGGTTATAGATCATAAAATTTTAAAGCAAATTTTCAACCAGAATGATGTTAACATCACGCAAAGAAGATAAATACAAACTATTCGAGAGTTTGGTTTTAAAATCAAGTATGGGTTAGACAAGGAGAATGCGGTCATAGATATATTAGGCAGGAAGGCCTCCTTACTTGCACGTTGAGATTAAGGAAGAGATTGGATTAGATAAGTTCTTTATCCCTATTATCATATTGCTTACCGCAAAAGTAAAGGCAACCCTAGAAGTGAAGAAAATTCATGGATTCACGTTAGAGGTGGATGCTTGTACTTCAATAATCGGTTATATATTTTTCAAGATAGAGATCTTAATAAGAGGATTCTAAAGAAAGCTCGTGACACGCCCCAGCTAAGTGAAGACCGTCATGGTGGCTGCTACAAAGAAGCATTTCTTTTAGCCTTGCAAAGGTGAAATGACAAAAACGCCAAGACACGTGCAGCCTATTTCACATATACAATTAGAATACATAAGCATGGATTCCATCATTAGATTTTTCTTCAGTCGATGCAGGACATGATTCCATCTTAGCCGTGTGGTAGATCGCTTGACGAAGGTTGCTCATTCGATTCTTTTGAAAAAGACTTATACTGCTCTTGGTGTTTGCTAAAAGTCATTCCAAAGGATATATTTAGACTTTACTTTGGAAGGATAGTTAGGGATCGGGGTGCTGAATTCATGTGTCCTGCTCTTGGAATAAATGCTTTGAAGCTGTAGCTCTACAGATTTTGGTACTATCTAGAAATTGATGATTAGGCAGAGAGGGTAATCAAAGACATTCTTCGAGCATTCCATGGAAGGGAACCCAAAAAATGGATGAATTCTCCACATTCGGTATAATTTTATTGCGATGCATCTTATAGTAGATTGTGCAACACCATTGATTTAGTTCAACCCACTGGTCAGAGTGGAAGTCTTGAAGCAAATACATAAAGTGGATTGTTCAATGCGGACTATAAAAAAGGATATCAAAGCTACTCACGATAGAAAAAAGTAGCGTGTTGATCTCAAGTAGACTACTAGAGAATTTGATGAAGGTGATATGGTCTTCCTTGTTGGTATACGACCCAACCATAGAAAATCCCTCTCCTTGGGGAAAAGTACAAGAAGTTTTTGCCCATATAACATAAACCCTACACAAATATGAGGAAAGTTGGAGATTAAGTTATAGACTGTGCATGAATACGAGGAAAGTTGGAGATTGAGCTCGTGAACTTTTATTCCCTCCTTCGTACTCGAAGATCCACAATGTATTTTCATGCGAGCTCATTTGAAGAAAGAAGAAGTATGTTCTAGGTCCAAGTCATGTATTGGATGATGAGAAGGTAGGCCTAGATATATGAACACTCATAATGCTCGATGCCATCATCCCTGCCCCCTCTCCAGATCATGCCCACATGATCTAGCTCACACACATCGCTATCACATACGTCAGCATCAGTGTCCATATCATCATGTGCAAATATATGTGTATGTATCATCATGTGCGCATGTGTGTGTGATACATCAATATCATCGTATGTGTGTGTAATAGATCATCATGCGTATGGGTTTATATAAGATACATCATCATCATCATCATCAGATCCGTGCATCGATGTAGTCTACAGTATTAAGAACATAATCATGGCGGCTTAAGAGTGTCAGACACTCGTACAAGTCACCAAAAGAAGACTCATCCCATGAATGCGAAAAATGCCGAACCTTCTGTGTCAACGCATTCGAGCACAGAGTGGGTCAACAAAGTTGCCGTATGTGGACCATATATCCTCCTCATCAAAACAACACCTCATATGACTAGGCAACAAACATGCAAGCTCCAACGTCCAACAATGGCATGAGTATGCCATCTCTTCATAGCGTGGAGTCTGTAAATGAGGGTATAGAGGTCCTAAGCCTTGAAGTACTACTAAACGTACGTGTGAAATTGACAAAAGATATGTGAACCATGACACAAAATGGCAACTCATAATATCGATCGTAGAGCGACGATAATAGTGCATGAGCGGCTCTCCCATGATCCGATCGTAAACGGAAAAACAATCAAAACGATGTCGTCTTGCTCGCGCGATGATGATGCAAAGTCGTACCATGGTGCCCAACTGAAGGGTAAAAGTAATAAGAATCATAACCCATGGTCGTGTGTGAACACTACCCAAAGTGCACAAGCGTGTGAAAAAATGCCACAACCAATGCTCAACACAAGCCCCACACATGACTCATACAGGGTGCAATCACGTGTGAACAAGACCCACAATAGATCCCTGAAAACACGCTCTCCCCTCACCCCCATGTAACATGCCTAACAATCACTAAAAATATGTGTGATCAATCCTCTAGACCTCAAATCCTCTCCAAATGTGCGTATGCAAAATTTGCACGAAAGCAGCCTCTTTCAATACCAGTGTAGCGAAGGTGTGTACATGTGTGCAAGAAAATAGGATAAGGTTAATGGTGAAGATAACGGGCTAGGCAAATGACCATAGAGTGTGGAGTGAAAGAAGGCTTGAGTGCACAAAGCGTGGGAATCAAATCCTTGTCAAGAGCGCGAATGGATCCAAACCCTAGAATAGGTACCTCCTTTATTTTCCTCCCCTTTTTTCTTTTACTCAAAACTTTCTTCTCGTGCCACCAACCTCTAAGAGGCCCTAACGGTGCCTATTCTAGCCTAAAACCAAAACTTACAGTATCTTATCCAGTTTCGCTTTCAGATAAAGCAGCAAATCGGATGGTGAGACCCTATCTATCTGGAGTCCCTAAGCTGTCTCTAGAGGATGACACGATAGCCTTTGCCTTCAAGCACCTTCATTACGCAGATTGAGTCATCTCGGCTCGATAATTGGAGAGCCTCTACTTTCTCAGTACTACTGAATGATCGGCGGAGGTACACGTGTGCTTAGGATAGTCAGTAGATCATGGCACACCACCTATAGTCGGCATGAGCGGTTCGCAGAGAACAGTGCCTTTGCCATGATCCTTAGTGAACTGCCTGTTACAAGAGGGATAGTTCTCTATAAGCACCACCTCGATGAGACCTTAGTGTTCATAGATTGATGTGCACGACTCTGGGGCATTATATTCCTTGATACAGGATCTCGATTGCTGGCCGAGCCTACGACGGTCTTTTGTTTTAGAATAATCATGAGGGATGGATGATGTCATATCTAGAATTAAGGCATTGGATAAGGATGTCAAGGAAGCACTTCGTATATGGGTCACAACCACCATAGCCATTTTGAGGCAAGGGTAAAAACCTTGGAGAGAGGGAGTGTTGAATTGGACAGATTCTATGGACGAGTAGTGTAACATGTGCGGGGTACAGTAAGATGGATCTCGCCAAATTGAAAGTTAATGGTATAGTCTGAGATGGGAGGACATGAAAGCTTACCTCCATCAAAGGTTTTGTCCCCATGGAAGAGAAGATAAATGAGTTTATAGAGTTTTCTCAAGCAGGCAAACTTACGGAGGCGTATTATCAATTGATCTTACGTAAGCCTAGTCCGACATGCTCTTCCGATGGAAGACGAGACCCTTCTCCATGGGTTTGTCAGAAGATTGGATCCTCCCTTGGATAGATTGGTTAAGAATGCGAAACTGTCTTTGCTAGCGGCGGGGAAGCAATTAAGATGGTGGTGGCTGAGGATTTTATGCATGTATTTCTTTCTAAGGAGACTGTGTAGTAAAAGGCCTTTTTGCCCCCTCCCAAAGAGAGCTCCATCTAATTCTAGTATGCCAAATTCAAAGAGAAATAGGGGACAAGATTGGAGCCAAGTATGAAAAGCGAGTGGGCACAGTGGACATGATTCTTTCCCTAGAATGCCTTTGGATTTGCAGTTTTAGCTCAGGAAGGAGTATGAAGTGTTTTAGATGCGAGCAGCTACTGGGACATTTTATGAATGGTTGTGCCAACGCACCGATTGATGTTACCATTCTAACTCCACCATAGAACTTGCTTGACAAGTCAAAGGAGGCAAGTTCTAGCCCAGTCTCAGCAACTTCTAATGCCATTATAATAGTAGCTAACCCCAGAGAAAGAAGGAAGAGGTAGACTTCGTTCGATAGAGTGGAGCACCAGGATCGAAACCAACGATTCTCACTAAGTTACACCCCATCCGATTTTTGAGGTAAGAATTTTAAGCTTTTTGTTGATTCGAGAAACGCTCATTCATTCACTCATTTCACTTGGATGTTGCATAAATTAGTAATCGACCAGAAGCAAGGCAGACCAATGCGAGTGGAATTGGGTAGTGGAAGTTACTTGCCAAAAGACGGATGTAATTCAGTTTCTCTTGGATGGGAACCTAGCCAAATATTATCACAAAGGCACCATTTCCTTCATGGATCTTCATGTGAACAAGATGAAAGGAACTGGAGTAGTTTGTTGAACTCCCACCCCGTAACCTGTAAAAGTAGTAAAGTTATTGAAGGGACTCCAGCAGAAGCAAGCCATCCTGCAGATAAAGAGTTGCAAGGAAACCATGTTGGTTAAGTGAGTATATACTGTGACGTAGATTTAACTACAATACCCTCGACTCGTGAGGTGGATCATGAGAAAGAGTTCATTCTCGGAGCCCAACAATAGTGAATCTTGAGCTTATAAGAAGGCCATTCCGAAAGCAACCGAGCTCGGGGAATAATCGAGATAACTGTTTGAGGAGAGCTTTGTTTGGCCCATTTGTATCCCCTTGCTATGTGGTGCTCGTTCTCTTTCAGAAGAAGAATGATGGGACTATGAGATTGTATATTCAGGGTTAAATCGGCTTACTGTTAAGAATAAGCATCTTACTCCTGGAATGTGCTGTTAGATTGATCGCATAAAGGCCAGATATTTATAAAGATTGACTTAAACTTAGGATGTTATCGTATCATAATATTCCTAAGATAGATTTTAATACATGGTATGCACATTACGAGTTCACGATAATGCTGTTGGGATTAAATAATTCCCCTTCTAGCTATAATTGTTGAATGCAAAAAGAAAAAGAAAAGAAACCTTCGGATGATTTTATCTCGGTCTTCATTGATGCAATTCTAGTTTGCTCGAAGAATGTAGCTGATCGCATGTGAAGTATGTGTCTCTTCAAAGTCCTCGAAAGCCTCCAGAAGCACAGACTTTTCTCTAAGAAGAGTGCATGTACCTTCTTTACCATCAAATTGAATATCCGGGATCATAATGTCAAGAGATAGTATATTAGCTGATCCCGCCAAGGTGCAAAAGCGGCTATCGATTTGCCAGACCCAAAGACGATAGAGGAAGTCAAATGGTTCTTGGGATTGATAAGATGGTATCCGATGTTCATATGCCAAGATTGTTTCTCCTTTGACGGCGCTTCTCAAGAAGGACATTCCATTCTAATGGTCTGCGCGATGTGCCAAAGTAACTTTGATAAGCTGAGGGGTTGCTTGACTAATCCGCTGGTGCTATAGCTAAGATCTCACGAGAGGAACAGTGATGACGTAGAGTTGCTTGTCTTCTCGGGTTATAGATCATAAAATTTTAAAGCAAATTTTCAACCAGAATGATGTTAACATCACGCAAAGAAGATAAATACAAACTATTCGAGAGTTTGGTTTTAAAATCAAGTATGGGTTAGACAAGGAGAATACGGTCATAGATATATTAGGCAGGAAGGCCTCCTTACTTGCACGTTGAGATTAAGGAAGAGATTGGATTAGATAAGTTCTTTATCCCTATTATCATATTGCTTACCGCAAAAGTAAAGGCAACCCTAGAAGTGAAGAAAATTCATGGATTCACGTTAGAGGTGGATGCTTGTACTTCAATAATCGGTTATATATTTTTCAAGATAGAGATCTTAATAAGAGGATTCTAAAGAAAGCTCGTGACACGCCCCAGCTAAGTGAAGACCGTCATGGTGGCTGCTACAAAGAAGCATTTCTTTTAGCCTTGCAAAGGTGAAATGACAAAAACGCCAAGACACGTGCAGCCTATTTCACATATACAATTAGAATACATAAGCATGGATTCCATCATTAGATTTTTCTTCAGTCGATGCAGGACATGATTCCATCTTAGCCGTGTGGTAGATCGCTTGACGAAGGTTGCTCATTCGATTCTTTTGAAAAAGACTTATACTGCTCTTGGTGTTTGCTAAAAGTCATTCCAAAGGATATATTTAGACTTTACTTTGGAAGGATAGTTAGGGATCGGGGTGCTGAATTCATGTGTCCTGCTCTTGGAATAAATGCTTTGAAGCTGTAGCTCTACAGATTTTGGTACTATCTAGAAATTGATGATTAGGCAGAGAGGGTAATCAAAGACATTCTTCGAGCATTCCATGGAAGGGAACCCAAAAAATGGATGAATTCTCCACATTCGGTATAATTTTATTGCGATGCATCTTATAGTAGATTGTGCAACACCATTGATTTAGTTCAACCCACTGGTCAGAGTGGAAGTCTTGAAGCAAATACATAAAGTGGATTGTTCAATGCGGACTATAAAAAAGGATATCAAAGCTACTCACGATAGAAAAAAGTAGCGTGTTGATCTCAAGTAGACTACTAGAGAATTTGATGAAGGTGATATGGTCTTCCTTGTTGGTATACGACCCAACCATAGAAAATCCCTCTCCTTGGGGAAAAGTACAAGAAGTTTTTGCCCATATAACATAAACCCTACACAAATATGAGGAAAGTTGGAGATTAAGTTATAGACTGTGCATGAATACGAGGAAAGTTGGAGATTGAGCTCGTGAACTTTTATTCCCTCCTTCGTACTCGAAGATCCACAATGTATTTTCATGCGAGCTCATTTGAAGAAAGAAGAAGTATGTTCTAGGTCCAAGTCATGTATTGGATGATGAGAAGGTAGGCCTAGATATATGAACACTCATAATGCTCGATGCCATCATCCCTGCCCCCTCTCCAGATCATGCCCACATGATCTAGCTCACACACATCGCTATCACATACGTCAGCATCAGTGTCCATATCATCATGTGCAAATATATGTGTATGTATCATCATGTGCGCATGTGTGTGTGATACATCAATATCATCGTATGTGTGTGTAATAGATCATCATGCGTATGGGTTTATATAAGATACATCATCATCATCATCATCAGATCCGTGCATCGATGTAGTCTACAGTATTAAGAACATAATCATGGTGGCTTAAGAGTGTCAGACACTCGTACAAGTCACCAAAAGAAGACTCATCCCATGAATGCGAAAAATGCCGAACCTTCTGTGTCAACGCATTCGAGCACAGAGTGGGTCAACAAAGTTGCCGTATGTGGACCATATATCCTCCTCATCAAAACAACACCTCATATGACTAGGCAACAAACATGCAAGCTCCAACGTCCAACAATGGCATGAGTATGCCATCTCTTCATAATGTGGAGTCTGTAAATGAGGGTATAGAGGTCCTAAGCCTTGAAGTACTACTAAATGTACGTGTGAAATTGACAAAAGATATGTGAACCATGACACAAAATGGCAACTCATAATATCGATCGTAGAGCGACGATAATAGTGCATGAGCGGCTCTCCCATGATCCGATCGTAAACGGAAAAACAATCAAAACGATGTCGTCTTGCTCGCGCGATGATGATGCAAAGTCGTACCATGGTGCCCAACTGAAGGGTAAAAGTAATAAGAATCATAACCCATGGTCGTGTGTGAACACTACCCAAAGTGCACAAGCGTGTGAAAAAATGCCACAACCAATGCTCAACACAAGCCCCACACATGACTCATACAGGGTGCAATCACGTGTGAACAAGACCCACAATAGATCCCTGAAAACACGCTCTCCCCTCACCCCCATGTAACATGCCTAACAATCACTAAAAATATGTGTGATCAATCCTCTAGACCTCAAATCCTCTCCAAATGTGCGTATGCAAAATTTGCACGAAAGCAGCCTCTTTCAATACCAGTGTAGCGAAGGTGTGTACATGTGTGCAAGAAAATAGGATAAGGTTAATGGTGAAGATAACGGGCTAGGCAAATGACCATAGAGTGTGGAGTGAAAGAAGGCTTGAGTGCACAAAGCGTGGGAATCAAATCCTTGTCAAGAGCGCGAATGGATCCAAACCCTAGAATAGGTACCTCCTTTATTTTCCTCCCCTTTTTTCTTTTACTCAAAACTTTCTTCTCGTGCCACCAACCTCTAAGAGGCCCTAACGGTGCCTATTCTAGCCTAAAACCAAAACTTACAGTATCTTATCCAGTTTCGCTTTCAGATAAAGCAGCAAATCGGATGGTGAGACCCTATCTATCTGGAGTCCCTGAGCTGTCTCTAGAGGATGACACGATAGCCTTTGCCTTCAAGCACCTTCATTACGCAGATTGAGTCATCTCGGCTCGATAATTGGAGAGCCTCTACTTTCTCAGTACTACTGAATGATCGGCGGAGGTACACGTGTGCTTAGGATAGTCAGTAGATCATGGCACACCACCTATAGTCGGCATGAGCGGTTCGCAGAGAACAGTGCCTTTGCCATGATCCTTAGTGAACTGCCTGTTACAAGAGGGATAGTTCTCTATAAGCACCACCTCGATGAGACCTTAGTGTTCATAGATTGATGTGTACGACTCTGGGGCATTATATTCCTTGATACAGGATCTCGATTGCTGGCCGAGCCTACGACGGTCTTTTGTTTTAGAATAATCATGAGGGATGGATGATGTCATATCTAGAATTAAGGCATTGGATAAGGATGTCAAGGAAGCACTTCGTATATGGGTCACAACCACCATAGCCATTTCGAGGCAAGGGTAAAAACCTTGGAGAGAGGGAGTGTTGAATTGGACAGATTCTATGGACGAGTAGTGTAACATGTGCGGGGTACAGTAAGATGGATCTCGCCAAATTGAAAGTTAATGGTATAGTCTGAGATGGGAGGACATGAAAGCTTACCTCCATCAAAGGTTTTGTCCCCATGGAAGAGAAGATAAATGAGTTTATAGAGTTTTCTCAAGCAGGCAAACTTACGGAGGCGTATTATCAATTGATCTTACGTAAGCCTAGTCCGACATGCTCTTCCGATGGAAGACGAGACCCTTCTCCATGGGTTTGTCAGAAGATTGGATCCTCCCTTGGATAGATTGGTTAAGAATGCGAAACTGTCTTTGCTAGCGGCGGGGAAGCAATTAAGATGGTGGTGGCTGAGGATTTTATGCATGTATTTCTTTCTAAGGAGACCGTGTAGTAAAAGGCCTTTTTGCCCCCTCCCAAAGAGAGCTCCATCTAATTCTAGTATGCCAAATTCAAAGAGAAATAGGGGACAAGATTGGAGCCAAGTATGAAAAGCGAGTGGGCACAGTGGACATGATTCTTTCCCTAGAATGCCTTTGGATTTGCAGTTTTAGCTCAGGAAGGAGTATGAAGTGTTTTAGATGCGAGCAGCTACTGGGACATTTTATGAATGGTTGTGCCAACGCACCGATTGATGTTACCATTCTAACTCCACCATAGAACTTGCTTGACAAGTCAAAGGAGGCAAGTTCTAGCCCAGTCTCAGCAACTTCTAATGCCATTATAATAGTAGCTAACCCCAGAGAAAGAAGGAAGAGGTAGACTTCGTTCGATAGAGTGGAGCACCAGGATCGAAACCAACGATTCTCACTAAGTTACACCCCATCCGATTTTTGAGGTAAGAATTTTAAGCTTTTTGTTGATTCGAGAAACGCTCATTCATTCATTCATTTCACTTGGATGTTGCATAAATTAGTAATCGACCAGAAGCAAGGCAGACCAATGCGAGTGGAATTGGGTAGTGGAAGTTACTTGCCAAAAGACGGATGTAATTCAGTTTCTCTTGGATGGGAACCTAGCCAAATATTATCACAAAGGCACCATTTCCTTCATGGATCTTCATGTGAACAAGATGAAAGGAACTGGAGTAGTTTGTTGAACTCCCACCCCGTAACCAGTAAAAGTAGTAAAGTTATTGAAGGGACTCCAGCAGAAGCAAGCCATCCTGCAGATAAAGAGTTGCAAGGAAACCATGTTGGTTAAGTGAGTATATACTGTGACGTAGATTTAACTACAATACCCTCGACTCGTGAGGTGGATCATGAGAAAGAGTTCATTCTCGGAGCCCAACAATAGTGAATCTTGAGCTTATAAGAAGGCCATTCCGAAAGCAACCGAGTTCGGGGAATAATCGAGATAACTATGTGAGGAGAGCTTTGTTTGGCCCATTTGTATCCCCTTGCTATGTGGTGCTCGTTCTCTTTCAGAAGAAGAATGATGGGACTATGAGATTGTATATTCAGGGTTAAATCGGCTTACTGTTAAGAATAAGCATCTTACTCCTAGAATGTTCTGCTAGATTGATCGCATAAAGGCCAGATATTTATAAAGATTGACTTAAACTTAGGATGTTATCGTATCATAATATTCCTAAGATAGATTTTAATACATGGTATGCACATTACGAGTTCACGATAATGCTGTTGGGATTAAATAATTCCCCTTCTAGCTATAATTGTTGAATGCAAAAAGAAAAAGAAAAGAAACCTTCAGAGATGATTTTATCTCGGTCTTCATTGATGCAATTCTAGTTTGCTCGAAGAATGTAGCTGATCGCATGTGAAGTATGTGTCTCTTCAAAGTCCTCGAAAGCCTCCAAAAGCACAGACTTTTCTCTAAGAAGAGTGCATGGATCTTCTTTACCATCAAATTGAATATCCGGGATCATAATGTCAAGAGATAGTATATTAGCTGATCCCGCCAAGGTGCAAAAGCGGCTATCGATTTGCCAGACCCAAAGACGATAGAGGAAGTCAAATGGTTCTTGGGATTGATAAGATGGTATCCGATGTTCATATGCCAAGATTGTTTCTCCTTTGACGGCGCTTCTTAAGAAGGACATTCCATTCTAATGGTCTGCGCGATGTGCCAAAGTAACTTTGATAAGCTGAGGGGTTGCTTGACTAATCCGCTGGTGCTATAGCTAAGATCTCACGAGAGGAACAGTGATGACGTAGAGTTGCTTGTCTTCTCGGGTTATAGATCATAAAATTTTAAAGCAAATTTTCAACCAGAATGATGTTAACATCACGCAAAGAAGATAAATACAAACACTTCGAGAGTTTGGTTTTAAAATCAAGTATGGGTTAGACAAGGAGAATGCGGTCATAGATATATTAGGCAGGAAGGCCTCCTTACTTGCACGTTGAGATTAAGGAAGAGATTGGATTAGATAAGTTCTTTATCCCTATTATCATATTGCTTACCGCAAAAGTAAAGGCAACCCTAGAAGTGAAGAAAATTCATGGATTCACGTTAGAGGTGGATGCTTGTACTTCAATAATCGGTTATATATTTTTCAAGATAGAGATCTTAATAAGAGGATTCTAAAGAAAGCTCGTGACACGCCCCAGCTAAGTGAAGACCGTCATGGTGGCTGCTACAAAGAAGCATTTCTTTTAGCCTTGCAAAGGTGAAATGACAAAAACGCCAAGACACGTGGAGCCTATTTCACATATACAATTAGAATACATAAGCATGGATTCCATCATTAGATTTTTCTTCAGTCGATGCAGGACATGATTCCATCTTAGCCGTGTGGTAGATCGCTTGACGAAGGTTGCTCATTCGATTCTTTTGAAAAAGACTTATACTGCTCTTGGTGTTTGCTAAAAGTCATTCCAAAGGATATATTTAGACTTTACTTTGGAAGGATAGCTAGGGATTGGGGTGCTGAATTCATGTGTCTTGCTCTTGGAATAAATGCTTTGAAGCTGTAGCTCTACAGATTTTGGTACTATCTAGAAATTGATGATTAGGCAGAGAGGGTAATCAAAGACATTCTTCGAGCATTCCATGGAAGGGAACCCAAAAAATGGATGAATTCTCCACATTCGGTATAATTTTATTGCGATGCATCTTATAGTAGATTGTGCGACACCATTGATTTAGTTCAACCCACTGGTCAGAGTGGAAGTCTTGAAGCAAATAGATAAAGTGGATTGTTCAATGCGGACTATAAAAAAGGATATCAAAGCTACTCACGATAGAAAAAAGTAGCGTGTTGATCTCAAGTAGACTACTAGAGAATTTGATGAAGGTGATATGGTCTTCCTTGTTGGTATACGACCCAACCACAGAAAATCCCTCTCCTTGGGGAAAAGTACAAGAAGTTTTTGCCCATATAACATAAACCCTACACAAATATGAGGAAAGTTGGAGATTAAGTTATAGACTGTGCATGAATACGAGGAAAGTTGGAGATTGAGCTCGTGAACTTTTATTCCCTCCTCCGTACTCGAAGATCCACAATGTATTTTCATGCGAGCTCATTTGAAGAAAGAAGAAGTATGTTCTAGGTCCAAGTCATGTATTGGATGATGAGAAGGTAGGCCTAGATATATGAACACTCATAATGCTCGATGCCATCATCCCTGCCCCCTCTCCAGATCATGCCCACATGATCTAGCTCACACACATCGCTATCACATACGTCAGCATCAGTGTCCATATCATCATGTGCAAATATATGTGTATGTATCATCATGTGCACATGTGTGTGTGATACATCAATATCATCGTATGTGTGTGTAATAGATCATCATGCGTATGGGTTTATATAAGATACATCATCATCATCATCATCAGATCCGTGCATCGATGTAGTCTACAGTATTAAGAACGTAATCATGGCGGCTTAAGAGTGTCAGACACTCGTACAAGTCACCAAAAGAAGACTCATCCCATGAATGCGAACAATGCCGAACCTTCTGTGTCAACGCATTCGAGCACAGAGTGGGTCAACAAAGTTGCCGTATGTGGACCATATATCCTCCTCATCAAAACAACACCTCATATGACTAGGCAACAAACATGCAAGCTCCAACGTCCAACAATGGCATGAGTATGCCATCTCTTCATAGCGTGGAGTCTGTAAATGAGGGTATAGAGGTCCTAAGCCTTGAAGTACTACTAAACGTACGTGTGAAATTGACAAAAGATATGTGAACCATGACACAAAATGGCAACTCATAATATCGATCGTAAAGCGACGATAATAGTGCATGAGCGGCTCTCCCATGATCCGATCGTAAACGGAAAAACAATCAAAACGATGTCGTCTTGCTCGCGCGATGATGATGCAAAGTCGTACCATGGTGCCCAACTGAAGGGTAAAAGTAATAAGAATCATAACCCATGGTCGTGTGTGAACACTACCCAAAGTGCACAAGCGTGTGAAAAAACGCCACAACCAATGCTCAACACAAGCCCCACACGTGACTCATACAGGGTGCAATCACGTGTGAACAAGACCCACAATAGATCCCTGAAAACACGCTCTCCCCTCACCCCCATGTAACATGCCTAACAATCACTAAAAATATGTGTGATCAATCCTCTAGACCTCAAATCCTCTCCAAATGTGCGTATGCAAAATTTGCACGAAAGCAGCCTCTTTCAATACCAGTGTAGCGAAGGTGTGTACATGTGTGCAAGAAAATAGGATAAGGTTAATGGTGAAGATAACGGGCTAGGCAAATGACCATAGAGTGTGGGGTGAAAGAAGGCTTGAGTGCACAAAGCGTGGGAATCAAATCCTTGTCAAGAGCGCGAATGGATCCAAACCCTAGAATAGGTACCTCCTTTATTTTCCTCCCCTTTTTTCTTTTACTCAAAACTTTCTTCTCGTGCCACCAACCTCTAAGAGGCCCTAACGGTGCCTATTCTAGCCTAAAACCAAAACTTACAGTATCTTATCCAGTTTCGCTTTCAGATAAAGCAGCAAATCGGATGGTGAGACCCTATCTATCTGGAGTCCCTGAGCTGTCTCTAGAGGATGACACGATAGCCTTTGCCTTCAAGCACCTTCATTACGCAGATTAAGTCATCTCGGCTTGATAATTGGAGAGCCTCTACTTTCTGAGTACTACTGAATGATCGGCGGAGGTACACGTGTGCTTAGGATAGTCAGCAGATCATGGCACACCACCTATAGTCGGCATGAGCGGTTGGCAGAGAACATTGCCTTTGCCATGATCCTTAGTGAACTGCCTGTTTTACAAGAGGGATAGTTCTCTATAAGCACCACCTCGACGAGACCTTAGTGTTCACAGATTGATGTGTACGACTCTGGGGCATTATATTCCTTGATACAGGATCTCGATTGCTGGCTGAGCCTACGACGGTCTTTTGTTTTAGAATAATCATGAGGGATGGATGATGTCATATCTAGAATTAAGGCATTGGATAAGGATTTCAAGGAAGCACTTCGTATATGGGTCACAACCACCATAGCCATTTCGAGGCAAGGGTAAAAACCTTGGAGAGAGGGAGTGTTGAATTGGACAGATTCTATGGACGAGTAGTGTAACATGTGCGGGGTACAGTAAGATGGATCTCGCCAAATTGAAAGTTAATGGTATAGTCTGAGATGGGAGGACATGAAAGCTTACCTCCATCAAAGGTTTTGTCCCCATGGAAGAGAAGATAAATGAGTTTATAGAGTTTTCTCAAGCAGGCAAACTTACGGAGGCGTATTATCAATTGATCTTACGTAAGCCTAGTCCGACATGCTCTTCCGATGGAAGACGAGACCCTTCTCCATGGGTTTGTCAGAAGATTGGATCCTCCCTTGGATAGATTGGTTAAGAATGCGAAACTGTCTTTGCTAGCGGGGCGGGGAAGCAATTAAGATGGTGGTGGCTGAGGATTTTATGCATGTATTTCTTTCTAAGGAGACCGTGTAGTAAAAGGCCTTTTTGCCGCCTCCCAAAGAGAGCTCCATCTAATTCTAGTATGCCAAATTCAAAGAGAAATAGGGGACAAGATTGGAGCCAAGTATGAAAAGCGAGTGGGCACAGTGGACATGATCCTATCCCTAGAATGCCTTTGGATTTGCAGTTTTAGCTCAGGAAGGAGTATGAAGTGTTTTAGATGCGAGCAGCTACTGGGACATTTTATGAATGGTTGTGCCAACGCACCGATTGATGTTACCATTCTAACTCCACCATAGAACTTGCTTGACAAGTCTAAGGAGGCAAGTTCTTGCCCAGTCTCAGCAACTTCTAATGCCTTTATAATAGTAGCTAACCCCAGAGAAAGAAGGAAGAGGTAGACTTCGTTCGATAGAGTGGAGCACCAGGATCGAAACCAACGATTCTCACTAAGTTACACCCCATCCGATTTTTGAGGTAAGAATTTTAAGCTTTTTGTTGATTCGAGAAACGCTCATTCATTCATTCATTTCACTTGGATGTTGCATAAATTAGTAATCGACCAGAAGCAAGGCAGACCAATGCGAGTGGAATTGGGTAGTGGAAGTTACTTGCCAAAAGACGGATGTAATTCAGTTTCTCTTGGATGGGAACCTAGCCAAATATTATCACAAAGGCACCATTTCCTTCATGGATCTTCATGTGAACAAGATGAAAGGAACTGGAGTAGTTTGTTGAACTCCCACCCCGTAACCTGTAAAAGTAGTAAAGTTATTGAAGGGACTCCAGCAGAAGCAAGCCTTCCTGCAGATAAAGAGTTGCAAGGAAACCATGTTGGTTAAGTGAGTATATACTGTGACGTAGATTTAACTACAATACCCTCGACTCGTGAGGTGGATCATGAGAAAGAGTTCATTCTCGGAGCCCAACAATAGTGAATCTTGAGCTTATAAGAAGGCCATTCCGAAAGCAACCGAGCTCGGGGAATAATCGAGATAACTGTTTGAGGAGAGCTTTGTTTGGCCCATTTGTATCCCCTTGCTATGTGGTGCTCGTTCTCTTTCAGAAGAAGAATGATGGGACTATGAGATTGTATATTCAGGGTTAAATCGGCTTACTGTTAAGAATAAGCATCTTACTCCTGGAATGTGCTGTTAGATTGATCGCATAAAGGCCAGATATTTATAAAGATTGACTTAAACTTAGGATGTTATCGTATCATAATATTCCTAAGATAGATTTTAATACATGGTATGCACATTACGAGTTCACGATAATGCTGTTGGGATTAAATAATTCCCCTTCTAGCTATAATTGTTGAATGTTAGAAGAAAAAGAAAAGAAACCTTCGGATGATTTTATCTCGGTCTTCATTGATGCAATTCTAGTTTGCTCGAAGAATGTAGCTGATCGCATGTGAAGTATGTGTCTCTTCAAAGTCCTCGAAAGCCTCCAGAAGCACAGACTTTTCTCTAAGAAGAGTGCATGTACCTTCTTTACCATCAAATTGAATATCCGGGATCATAATGTCAAGAGATAGTATATTAGCTGATCCCGCCAAGGTGCAAAAGCGGCTATCGATTTGCCAGAACCAAAGACGATAGAGGAAGTCAAATGGTTCTTGGGATTGATAAGATGGTATCCGATGTTCATATGCCAAGATTGTTTCTCCTTTGACGGCGCTTCTCAAGAAGGACATTCCATTCTAATGGTCTGCGCGATGTGCCAAAGTAACTTTGATAAGCTGAGGGGTTGCTTGACTAATCCGCTGGTGCTATAGCTAAGATCTCACGAGAGGAACAGTGATGACGTAGAGTTGCTTGTCTTCTCGGGTTATAGATCATAAAATTTTAAAGCAAATTTTCAACCAGAATGATGTTAACATCACGCAAAGAAGATAAATACAAACACTTTGAGAGTTTGGTTTTAAAATCAAGTATGGGTTAGACAAGGAGAATGCGGTCATAGATATATTAGGCAGGAAGGCCTCCTTACTTGCACGTTGAGATTAAGGAAGAGATTGGATTAGATAAGTTCTTTATCCCTATTATCATATTGCTTACCGTAAAAGTAAAGGCAACCCTAGAAGTGAAGAAAATTCATGGATTCACGTTAGAGGTGGATGCTTGTACTTCAATAATCGGTTATATATTTTTCAAGATAGAGATCTTAATAAGAGGATTCTAAAGAAAGCTCGTGACACGCCCCAGCTAAGTGAAGACCGTCATGGTGGCTGCTACAAAGAAGCATTTCTTTTAGCCTTGCAGAGGTGAAATGACAAAAACGCCAAGACACGTGCATCCTATTTCACATATACAATTAGAATACATAAGCATGGATTCCATCATTAGATTTTTCTTCAGTCGATGCAGGACATGATTCCATCTTAGCCGTGTGGTAGATCGCTTGACGAAGGTTGCTCATTCGATTCTTTTGAAAAAGACTTATACTGCTCTTGGTGTTTGCTAAAAGTCATTCCAAAGGATATATTTAGACTTTACTTTGGAAGGATAGTTAGGGATCGGGGTGCTGAATTCATGTGTCCTGCTCTTGGAATAAATGCTTTGAAGTTGTAGCTCTATAGATTTTGGTACTATCTAGAAATTGATGATTAGGCAGAGAGGGTAATCAAAGACATTCTTCGAGCATTCCATGGAAGGGAACCCAAAAAATGGATGAATTCTCCACATTCGGTATAATTTTATTGCGATGCATCTTATAGTAGATTGTGCAACACCATTGATTTAGTTCAACCCACTGGTCAGAGTGGAAGTCTTGAAGCAAATAGATAAAGTGGATTGTTCAATGCGGACTATAAAAAAGGATATCAAAGCTACTCACGATAGAAAAAAGTAGCGTGTTGATCTCAAGTAGACTACTAGAGAATTTGATGAAGGTGATATGGTCTTCCTTGTTGGTATACGACCCAACCACAGAAAATCCCTCTCCTTGGGGAAAAGTACAAGAAGTTTTTGCCCATATAACATAAACCCTACACAAATATGAGGAAAGTTGGAGATTAAGTTATAGACTATGCATGAATACGAGGAAAGTTGGAGATTGAGCTCGTGAACTTTTATTCCCTCCTCCGTACTCGAAGATCCACAATGTATTTTCATGCGAGCTCATTTGAAGAAAGAAGAAGTATGTTCTAGGTCCAAGTCATGTATTGGATGATGAGAAGGTAGGCCTAGATATATGAACACTCATAATGCTCGATGCCATCATCCCTGCCCCCTCTCCAGATCATGCCCACATGATCTAGCTCACACACATCGCTATCACATACGTCAGCATCAGTGTCCATATCATCATGTGCAAATATATGTGTATGTATCATCATGTGCACATGTGTGTATGATACATCAATATCATCGTATGTGTGTGTAATAGATCATCATGCGTATGGGTTTATATAAGATACATCATCATCATCATCATCAGATCCGTGCATCGATGTAGTCTACAGTATTAAGAACGTAATCATGGCGGCTTAAGAGTGTCAGACACTCGTACAAGTCACCAAAAGAAGACTCATCCCATGAATGCGAACAATGCCGAACCTTCTGTGTCAACGCATTCGAGCACAGAGTGGGTCAACAAAGTTGCCGTATGTGGACCATATATCCTCCTCATCAAAACAACACCTCATATGACTAGGCAACAAACATGCAAGCTCCAACGTCCAACAATGGCATGAGTATGCCATCTCTTCATAGCGTGGAGTCTGTAAATGAGGGTATAGAGGTTCTAAGCCTTGAAGTACTACTAAACGTACGTGTGAAATTGACAAAAGATATGTGAACCATGACACAAAATGGCAACTCATAATATCGATCGTAGAGCGACGATAATAGTGCATGAGCGGCTCTCCCATGATCCAATCGTAAACGGAAAAACAATTAAAACGATGTCGTCTTGCTCGCGCCATGATGATGCAAAGTCGTACCATGGTGCCCAACTGAAGGGTAAAAGTAATAAGAATCATAACCCATGGTCGTGTGTGAACACTACCCAAAGTGCACAAGCGTGTGAAAAAACGCCACAACCAATGCTCAACACAAGCCCCACACGTGACTCATACAGGGTGCAATCACGTGTGAACAAGACCCACAATAGATCCCTGAAAACACGCTCTCCCCTCACCCCCATGTAACATGCCTAACAATCACTAAAAATATGTGTGATCAATCCTCTAGACCTCAAATCCTCTCCAAATGTGCATATGCAAAATTTGCACGAAAGCAGCCTCTTTCAATATCAGTGTAGTGAAGGTGTGTACATGTGTGCAAGAAAATAGGATAAGGTTAATGGTGAAGATAACGGGCTAGGCAAATGACCATAGAGTGTGGGGTGAAAGAAGGCTTGAGTGCACAAAGCGTGGGAATCAAATCCTTGTCAAGAGCGCGAATGGATCCAAACCCTAGAATAGGTACCTCCTTTATTTTCCTCCCCTTTTTTCTTTTACTCAAAACTTTCTTCTCGTGCCACCAACCTCTAAGAGGCCCTAATGGTGCCTATTCTAGCCTAAAACCAAAACTTACAGTATCTTATCCAGTTTCGCTTTCAGATAAAGCAGCAAATCGGATGGTGAGACCCTATCTATCTGGAGTCCCTGAGCTGTCTCTAGAGGATGACACGATAGCCTTTGCCTTCAAGCACCTTCATTACGCAGATTAAGTCATCTCGGCTCGATAATTGGAGAGCCTCTACTTTCTGAGTACTACTGAATGATCGGCGGAGGTACACGTGTGCTTAGGATACTCAGTAGATCATGGCACACCACCTATAGTCGGCATGAGCGGTTGGCAGAGAACATTGCCTTTGCCATGATCCTTAGTGAACTGCCTGTTACAAGAGGGATAGTTCTCTATAAGCACCACCTCGACGAGACCTTAGTGTTCATAGATTGATGTGTACGACTCTGGGGCATTATATTCCTTGATACAGGATCTCGATTGCTGGCCGAGCCTACGACGGTCTTTTGTTTTAGAATAATCATGAGGGATGGATGATGTCATATCTAGAATTAAGGCATTGGATAAGGATGTCAAGGAAGCACTTCGTATATGGGTCACAACCACCATAGCCATTTCGAGGCAAGGGTAAAAACCTTGGAGAGAGGGAGTGTTGAATTGGACAGATTCTATGGACGAGTAGTGTAACATGTGCGGGGTACAGTAAGATGGATCTCGCCAAATTGAAAGTTAATGGTATAGTCTGAGATGGGAGGACATGAAAGCTTACCTCCATCAAAGGTTTTGTCCCCATGGAAGAGAAGATAAATGAGTTTATAGAGTTTTCTCAAGCAGGCAAACTTACGGAGGCGTATTATCAATTGATCTTACGTAAGCCTAGTCCGACATGCTCTTCCGATGGAAGACGAGACCCTTCTCCATGGGTTTGTCAGAAGATTGGATCCTCCCTTGTATAGATTGGTTAAGAATGCGAAACTGTCTTTGCTAGCGGCGGGGAAGCAATTAAGATGGTGGTGGCTGAGGATTTTATGCATGTATTTCTTTCTAAGGAGACCGTGTAGTAAAAGGCCTTTTTGCCCCCTCCCAAAGAGAGCTCCATCTAATTCTAGTATGCCAAATTCAAAGAGAAATAGGGGACAAGATTGGAGCCAAGTATGAAAAGCGAGTGGGCACAGTGGACATGATTCTTTCCCTAGAATGCCTTTGGATTTGCAGTTTTAGCTCAGGAAGGAGTATGAAGTGTTTTAGATGCGAGCAGCTACTGGGACATTTTATGAATGGTTGTGCCAACGCACCGATTGATGTTACCATTCTAACTCCACCATAGAACTTGCTTGACAAGTCAAAGGAGGCAAGTTCTAGCCCAGTCTCAGCAACTTCTAATGCCATTATAATAGTAGCTAACCCCAGAGAAAGAAGGAAGAGGTAGACTTCGTTCGATAGAGTGGAGCACCAGGATCGAAACCAACGATTCTCACTAAGTTACACCCCATCCGATTTTTGAGGTAAGAATTTTAAGCTTTTTGTTGATTCGAGAAACGCTCATTCATTCATTCATTTCACTTGGATGTTGCATAAATTAGTAATCGACCAGAAGCAAGGCAGACCAATGCGAGTGGAATTGGGTAGTGGAAGTTACTTGCCAAAAGACGGATGTAATTCAGTTTCTCTTGGATGGGAACCTAGCCAAATATTATCACAAAGGCACCATTTCCTTCATGGATCTTCATGTGAACAAGATGAAAGGAACTGGAGTAGTTTGTTGAACTCCCACCCTGTAACCTGTAAAAGTAGTAAAGTTATTGAAGGGACTCCAGCAGAAGCAAGCCTTCCTGCAGATAAAGAGTTGAAGGAAACCATGTTGGTTAAGTGAGTATATACTGTGACGTAGATTTAACTACAATACCCTCGACTCGTGAGGTGGATCATGAGAAAGAGTTCATTCTCGGAGCCCAACAATAGTGAATCTTGAGCTTATAAGAAGGCCATTCCGAAAGCAACCGAGCTCGGGGAATAATCGAGATAACTGTTTGAGGAGAGCTTTGTTTGGCCCATTTGTATCCCCTTGCTATGTGGTGCTCGTTCTCTTTCAGAAGAAGAATGATGGGACTATGAGATTGTATATTCAGGGTTAAATCGGTTTACTGTTAAGAATAAGCATCTTACTCCTGGAATGTGCTGTTAGATTGATCGCATAAAGGCCAGATATTTATAAAGATTGACTTAAACTTAGGATGTTATCGTATCATAATATTCCTAAGTTAGATTTTAATACATGGTATGCACATTACGAGTTCACGATAATGCTGGACTATAAAAAAGGATATCAAAGCTACTCACGATAGAAAAAAGTAGCGTGTTGATCTCAAGTAGACTACTAGAGAATTTGATGAAGGTGATATGGTCTTCCTTGTTGGTATACGACCCAACCACAGAAAATCCCTCTCCTTGGGGAAAAGTACAAGAAGTTTTTGCCCATATAACATAAACCCTACACAAATATGAGGAAAGTTGGAGATTAAGTTATAGACTGTGCATGAATACGAGGAAAGTTGGAGATTGAGCTTGTGAACTTTTATTCCCTCCTCCGTACTTGAAGATCCATAATGTATTTTCATGCGAGCTCATTTGAAGAAAGAAGAAGTATGTTCTAGGTCCAAGTCATGTATTGGATGATGAGAAGGTAGGCCTAGATATATGAACACTCATAATGCTCGATGCCATCATCCCTGCCCCCTCTCCAGATCATGCCCACATGATCTAGCTCACACACATCGCTATCACATACGTCAGCATCAGTGTCCATATCATCATGTGCAAATATATGTGTATGTATCATCATGTGCACATGTGTGTGTGATACATCAATATCATCGTATGTGTGTGTAATAGATCATCATGCGTATGGGTTTATATAAGATACATCATCATCATCATCATCAGATCCGTGCATCGATGTAGTCTACAGTATTAAGAACGTAATCATGGCGGCTTAAGAGTGTCAGACACTCGTACAAGTCACCAAAAGAAGACTTATCCCATGAATGCGAACAATGCCGAACCTTCTGTGTCAACGCATTCGAGCACAGAGTGGGTCAACAAAGTTGCCGTATGTGGACCATATATCCTCCTCATCAAAACAACACCTCATATGACTAGGCAACAAACATGCAAGCTCCAACGTCCAACAATGGCATGAGTATGCCATCTCTTCATAGCGTGGAGTCTGTAAATGAGGGTATAGAGGTCCTAAGCCTTGAAGTACTACTAAACGTACGTGTGAAATTGACAAAAGATATGTGAACCATGACACAACGAGGACATGAAAGCTTACCTCCATCAAAGGTTTTGTCCCCATGGAAGAGAAGATAAATGAGTTTATAGAGTTTTCTCAAGCAGGCAAACTTACGGAGGCGTATTATCAATTGATCTTACGTAAGCCTAGTCCGACATGCTCTTCCGATGGAAGACGAGACCCTTCTCCATGGGTTTGTCAGAAGATTGGATCCTCCCTTGGATAGATTGGTTAAGAATGCAAAACTATCTTTGCTAGCGGCGGGGAAGCAATTAAGATGGTGGTGGCTGAGGATTTTATGCATGTATTTCTTTCTAAGGAGATCGTGTAGTAAAAGGCCTTTTTGCCGCCTCCCAAAGAGAGCTCCATCTAATTCTAGTATGCCAAATTCAAAGAGAAATAGGGGACAAGATTGGAGCCAAGTATGAAAAGCGAGTGGGCACAGTGGACATGATCCTATCCCTAGAATGCCTTTGGATTTGCAGTTTTAGCTCAGGAAGGAGTATGAAGTGTTTTAGATGCGAGCAGCTACTGGGACATTTTATGAATGGTTGTGCCAACGCACCGATTGATGTTACCATTCTAACTCCACCATAGAACTTGCTTGACAAGTCAAAGGAGGCAAGTTCTAGCCCAGTCTCAGCAACTTCTAATGCCATTATAATAGTAGCTAACCCCAGAGAAAGAAGGAAGAGGTAGACTTCGTTCGATAGAGTGGAGCACCAGGATCGAAACCAACGATTCTCACTAAGTTACACCCCATCCGATTTTTGAGGTAAGAATTTTAAGCTTTTTGTTGATTCGAGAAACGCTCATTCATTCATTCATTTCACTTGGATGTTGCATAAATTAGTAATCGACCAGAAGCAAGGCAGACCAATGCAAGTGGAATTGGGTAGTGGAAGTTACTTGCCAAAAGACGGATGTAATTCAGTTTCTCTTGGATGGGAACCTAGCCAAATATTATCACAAAGGCACCATTTCCTTCATGGATCTTCATGTGAACAAGATGAAAGGAACTGGAGTAGTTTGTTGAACTCCCACCCCGTAACTTGTAAAAGTAGTAAAGTTATTGAAGGGACTCCAGCAGAAGCAAGCCATCCTGCAGATAAAGAGTTGCAAGGAAACCATGTTGGTTAAGTGAGTATATACTGTGACGTAGATTTAACTACAATACCCTCGACTCGTGAGAGGATTTGGAGAGGATTTGAGGTCTAGAGGATTGATCACACATATTTTTAGTGATTGTTAGGCATGTTACATGGGGGTGAGGGGAGAGCGTGTTTTCAGGGATCTATTGTGGGTCTTGTTCACACGTGATTGCACCCTGTATGAGTCATGTGTGGGGCTTGTGTTGAGCATTGGTTGTGGCGTTTTTTCACACGCTTGTGCACTTTGGGTAGTGTTCACACACGACCATGGGTTATGATTCTTATTACTTTTACCCTTCAGTTGGGCACCATGGTACGACTTTGCATCATCATCGCGCGAGCAAGACGACATCGTTTTGATTGTTTTTCATTTACGATCGGATCATGGGAGAGCCGCTCATGCACTATTATCGTCGCTCTACGATCAATATTATGAGTTGCTATTTTGTGTCATGGTTCACATATCTTTTGTCAATTTCACACGTACGTTTAGTAGTACTTCAAGGCTTAGGACCTCTATACCCTCATTTACAGACTCCACGCTATGAAGAGATGGCATACTCATGAAAAGATGCAGGGGGGAAGAGAGCTTGAGCTCTTGCAAGCACTCACACACACTCACAAAACCCTAATAGAGAACACACAAGGTGAGAGGCTGAAAATCTTCTTCTTCTCTACTCAACACTCAACACACCATATACAAGATAAGAGTACACACAATATGAAAGGTACTCAACCAATACATACACGGGTTCTCTATAGTGTGAACCCGACTAAATGAGCTGGCGCTATAACTATGCCAGTCTCTAGAATGGCTGTCACACAGCCTGTCATCCCACTGGCCGCATATCACCCAAGATCTCACCAACCATGCCAGTGGTGTAAGTGCGGGGCCTATCCCCCAGGCGGGTCATCAGTGTCCACCGCCTCACTAGAGCTCGATATCTCAACACTCCCCCTCGAGCTCAACTCCATCTCATGTACACCAAGCGAAGCCCTGAATCTGTGGAGCTTCTCTGTACCCAATGCTTTGGTGAAGATGTCAGCTACCTGATCCTCTGTGCTGACATAAACAAGGTCAAGGTCTCCTGCCAAGACCTTCTCTCTGACGAAGTGGTAGTGGACCTCTATGTGCTTCGTACGAGCATGAAAGACTGGGTTCCTGGCCAACTGTATACTGCTAATGTTGTCACAGAAAATGACAACTTGTCTATCCACTGATAGACCCAAATCTGCAAGTAGCTTTCTCAACCAAGCTACCTCACATGCTGCCATAGCAGCTCCTCTGTACTCGGCCTCTGTACTCGATAGAGCAACCGTAGGCTGCTTCTTGCTGCTCCAAGTCACAGCAGCACTCCCCAAAGAAAACATGAATCCACTGGTAGATCTTCTATCTGAGATACTACCAGCCCAATCAGCATCTGTGTACCCATGTACACATATCTTTGTCCCAGTCTCATAGAATAGTCCACTATGTAAAGTAGACTTCACATACCTCAGTATGCGTCTCACAGCATCCAAATGCGGTTTCCGTGGAACCTGCATAAACTGACTCACCAACCCAACAGCATAGCTCAAATCTGGTCTGGTGATCGTCATGTAGATCAAACTTCCTACTATGCTCCTGTACATAGTAGGATCCTCCAAGATCTCTCCTGAATCTGCACTCAACTTGCCATTCTGATCCAATGGCACAGAAATAGGCTTACAGCCTGTCATACCATACTTGGATAACATGTCCAAGCCATACTGTCTCTGCAGTAATCCAATACCATGTGGTGACCTAATCACCTCAATGCCCAAGAAATATCTGAGCTCCCCCAGATCCTTCATCTCGAACTTCTGTCTAAGCAAGATCTTTACATCAAAGATCTCTGCATCATGGTCCCCCGTAATGATCAAGTCATCTACATAGATGACAACAAGCACAACTCCTCTATCACCATGTCTCACATACAATGAGAAATCTGCATTGGCTACATGAAAGCCAATAGTGACAAGATATTCAGAAATCTTGTCAGACCATGCTCTTGGTGCTTGCTTTAAGCCATACAAGGCTTTCTTCAACCTGCAAACATGCTCGGGGTGACCCTCATCCTCATAACCAGGTGGCTGCAACATATACACCTCTTCTTGCAAATCCCCATGCAAGAATGCATTCTTTACATCCATCTGATGTAAAGACCATTGCTTTGACGCAGCCACTGCTATCACAACTCTCACCGTTGCCATCTTGGCAACTGGGCTGAAAGTTTCCTCATAATCAATCCCATATGTCTGCGCATATCCTTTGGCTACCAATCTAGCCTTGTACCTGTTTATGCTTCCATCACTGTTATGTTTAACTTTGTACACCCACTTGCATCCAATGGCTTTCTTGCCTTCAGGCAATTGCACTAAATCCCAAGTTTCATTTCCATATAGTGCATCCATCTCCTCATCCATAGCTTTTTCCCAATTCACATTTCCAACAGCCTCATCAATGCATGTGGGCTCAACAACCTGCACAACCTTTGCCATATATGCATAGTGATGTGCCACATAACCATCATATGTAAACCTCTGCACAGGATTCTTCACTCTCCCTGATCTTCGCAGCTTTTCATTCATGGCTTCCATAGCCTTCTTTACACCAGGTGTTCTCATAGCTGGGATCCCAAGCTCCTCATCAAGACTCATATCTGAGCCACTAGACTCTCCATCAACATGAGAATGCCCTGCAGAAATGTCAGGCATACCAAGGGGCTCAACCACTTTCTCTTTTCCTTTACGTGATGTACTAGTCACATTTGCAGGGCTGGTATTATGACGCAGCCTGCCACTCCATGGTCTATCAATAGACCCACTAGATGAGGACTCTCCTGGTCCACTCAAAGACTGTGATTGCTGACCTGCATTCTGTGCAACCACACTTCCACTCACATCAGCCCCGACAGCTTCTTTTCCAGCAGCATACCAGCTGCTCATCTCATCAAAGACAACATCCTTGCTTACCCTCAACTCACGTGTAGCAGGGTTATAACACCTGTATCCCTTTTGCTCAAGGGAGTATCCAATGAACACACATTTTTCAGCTTTTGGATCCAGCTTAGTTCTCAGCTCATCTGGCACATGCACATATGCAATGCATCCAAAGACTTTCAGATGAGACAAATCTGGTTTTCTGCCAGTAAACCTCTCCTCTGGAGTTACATCATGTATGGCTGCAGTTGGAGTCCTGTTCATGATGTATACTGCTGTAGAAATAGCCTCAGCCCAATAGCAATGCGGCATATTCTTCTCTTCCATCAATGCTCGCGCAATCTCAGCAATGTGCCTGTTTTTTCGCTCAGCAACTCCATTTTGCTGTGGAGTGTATCTGCATGTGAACTGTCTCCGAATACCATTCTTCTTCAAAAATTCAGAGAACTCATTGGAGAAGTATTCTCCCCCTCCATCTGACCTTAGGCACTTAACATATTTCCCTGTTTGTTTTTCAACCAAAACTCTGAAATTCTGAAAGTGAGTGAACACCTCACTCTTCTCCTTCATGAAATATACCCACACTTTCCTTGTGTGGTCATCAATGAAAGTGACATAGTACCTGCAGCCTCCCATAGACACGGTCTTCGTAGGACCCCATACATCTGAATGCACAACATCTAGTGCATTTCTGCTCACATATCTGTTACGTGGAAACACATGCTTTGTTTGCTTCCCAAATTGGCATGCTTCACAGATTTTCTGCATACCTTCCACTTTAAATTTTGGCAGCCCTGTCACAATTCCTTTTGTCTGCATAGACTTCAATCTCTGCACATTTACATGTCCAATTCTTTTATGCCATATGTCTGTGTCTGCAACAACTCCTGAACCATTTGCAAACATCGCAGCACTCATCTCAGGCATGTCTACATCCAACGTAAACATTCTGCCCACTCTGTTGCCTTTTGCAACCAACCTGCACTTGTCTTTGAAATCTTCAACATAACACCCATCAGGGTTAAACCGAACCTGCAACCCTTGCTCAATCATCTGGCCAACTGAAACCAGATTCTTTGTTATGTTCGGTACATGAAGTACATCTGCAAGGTACTTCACTTTGCCATCCTGCATAGATAATGGCACATCTCCAACGTGGGCAATTGGATGAGCAGTGTCATCCCCTGTTTCCACAAAACCTGGTCTTTCCGGGTTCTTCATCTCCTTGAACCACTCCCCATGACTTGTCATGTGGTTCGAAGCGCCTGAATCCACATACCATACATTATCTTTTTGTGCTGCATCAGCATTTTCAGACATGGCATTCACAACATGCTGCATAACAAACAACCTTTCATTGTCCTCATTATTTCTGCTTGAGGATGCATAGTTGTTTTGCTGCAGTTTCCCATTTTGCATGTCAGCCTGCTTCTTATAACATTCTGACTACACATGTCCTGGCTTACCACAATAGTAGCATTCACGTGCATCATTATATCGCCTTTGCCAATTTCCACGGCCTCTTTGACTCCCCCTGCCTCTGAATTTGCCTCTTCCACCTGCGTGTTGTTGTTGTTGTTGATTCTGGGACTGTTGTTGTTGCTGCTGCTGCTGGCCATAATTCTGATTACCTGTTCGGCCACCTCCTTGACCGCGTCCACGGCCTCCTCTACCTCGTCCTCTTCCTGAACTCGTGTAGAAGGCCTGTTGCTCTGAACTGTTTTTGCTTTGTGAAGACTGTTGGTCTTCACCCAAGTTCTTCTCTTCGATAATCAGCATAGACACCAAATCTGTAAAGTTGGGAATGTTTTCCCGAGTCTAAATAGACGTCTTAAACGCCTTGTATTGTGGCCCGAGACCACGTAGACAGACTTCCACCTTGTCATCATCATCTACTGACACACCAATAGATGCAAGGGATTCCACAATGCCCTTTATCTTCAGCGCATAGTCATTCACAGACATGCTCTTTTTCTCCACAGTATGAAGTTCATTCTTCAACTGTATCTTACGTGCCTTGGTATTTGTTTCATAAAGCTTTACCAAGGTGTCCCACGCCTCCTTGGGGGACTTGGCATCCTGAATGTGCCCAATCATGGTGTCCTGTATACTAATGGAAAGCCAATACATTACTTTCCTGGCTCCTTGATTCCAGTCTTTAAACTCTTTCACATCTGCAGCAGTCGGATTTATATCCAGTATCTCCGGTGCCTCTTCATGCTCACCTTCTATGTAGTCCCAATAGCCTTTTCCCATCAGGAAATTAGTCAGCCTGAACCTCCAAGCATGGAAGTTATTCTTGTCCAGCTTCTCAGCCACAATCTGTGTTATGCCATCATTAGACATCTTGCCAAACACACAATTTTACCAGAAACTGCACTCTGGTTTTTCTGCACAAATGCTGTATTTTCTGCACAGCGGTACTGTAGTACTCTCAAATGTCACAACCAGTGACTTCAATGCACATACATACACCCAATGGCAACTGTAGACCTCTTTGCAGCACCCACAGTGTCTGCACAGTCAATCTGTCTTCCTGCAATACTTGAAACAGAGTTCTGCAGAGAATCGATGACTTACCCGCAGTGCTCGAAATCGCCTGCTTTCTGAAAAACGGAGGTCCAGACGCGCCCGAAACGCATTTTCGGCCCGTAAATTTCAGTCCGAAGAAAGCTCCTCAATCGGAGATCGTTTGCCGGTGCCTCCCGTAGAGCTCCCGACAAGGGTGTAGTCACCAACACAATAGGGAAGAGTAGTTGCAGCTCTTACCCTCGTACCGCTTCTTGTGGTTCTCTTGCTTGCAGCTCAGCCCTTAGCACGAACCAGGCTCTGATACCATGAAAAGATGCAGGGGGGAAGAGAGCTTGAGCTCTTGCAAGCACTCACACACACTCACAAAACCCTAATAGAGAACACACAAGGTGAGAGGCTGAAAATCTTCTTCTTCTCTACTCAACACTCAACACACCATATACAAGATAAGAGTACACACAATATGAAAGGTACTCAACCAATACATACACGGGTTCTCTATAGTGTGAACCCGACTAAATGAGCTGGCGCTATAACTATGCCAGTCTCTAGAATGGCTGTCACACAGCCTGTCATCCCACTGGCCGCATATCACCCAAGATCTCACCAACCATGCCAGTGGTGTAAGTGCGGGGCCTATCCCCCAGGCGGGTCATCAGTGTCCACCGCCTCACTAGAGCTCGATATCTCAACAACTCATGTCATTGTTGGACGTTGGAGCTTGCATGTTTGTTGCCTAGTCATATGAGGTGTTGTTTTGATGAGGAGGATATATGGTCCACATACGGCAACTTTGTTGACCCACTCTGTGCTTGAATGCGTTGACACAGAAGGTTCGGCATTGTTCGCATTCATGGGATGAGTCTTCTTTTGGTGACTTGTACGAGTGTCTGACACTCTTAAGCCGCCATGATTACGTTCTTAATACTGTAGACTACATCGATGCACGGATCTGATGATGATGATGATGATGTATCTTAGATAAACCCATACGCATGATGATCTATTACACACATACGATGATATTGATGTATCACACACACATGTGCACATGATGATACATACACATATATTTGCACATGATGATATGGACACTGATGCTGACGTATGTGATAGCGATGTGTGTGAGCTAGATTATGTGGGCATGATCTGGAGAGGGGGCAGGGATGATGGCATCGAGCATTATGAGTGTTCATATATCTAGGCCTACCTTCTCATCATCCAATACATGACTTGGACCTAGAACATACTTCTTCTTTCTTCAAATGAGCTCGCATGAAAATACATTGTGGATCTTCGAGTACGGAGGAGGGAATAAAAGTTCACGAGCTCAATCTCCAACTTTCCTCGTATTCATGCACAGTCTATAACTTAATCTCCAACTTTCCTCATATTTGTGTAGGGTTTATGTTATATGGGCAAAAACTTCTTGTACTTTTCCCCAAGGAGAGGGATTTTCTGTGGTTGGGTCGTATACCAACAAGGAAGACCATATCACCTTCATCAAATTCTCTAGTAGTCTACTTGAGATCAACACGCTACTTTTTTCTATCGTGAGTAGCTTTGATATCCTTTTTTATAGTCCGCATTGAACAATCCACTTTATCTATTTGCTTCAAGACCTCCACTCTGACCAGTGGGTTGAACTAAATCAATGGTGTTGCACAATCTACTATAAGATGCATCGCAATAAAATTATACCGAATGTGGAGAATTCATCCATTTTTTGGGTTCCCTTCCATGGAATGCTCGAAGAATGTCTTTGATTACCCTCTCTGCCTAATCATCAATTTCTAGATAGTACCAAAATCTGTAGAGCTACAGCTTCAAAGCATTTATTCCAAGAGCAGGACACATGAATTCAGCACCCCGATCCCTAACTATCCTTCCAAAGTAAAGTCTAAATATATCCTTTGGAATGACTTTTAGCAAACACCAAGAGCAGTATAAGTCTTTTTCAAAAGAATGGAGCAACCTTCGTCAAGCGATCTACCACACGGCTAAGATGGAATCATGTCCTGCATCGACTGAAGAAAAATCTAATGATGGAATCCATGCTTATGTATTCTAATTGTATATGTGAAATAGGATGCACGTGTCTTGGCGTTTTTGTCATTTCACCTTTGCAAGGCTAAAAGAAATGCTTCTTTGTAGCAGCCACCATGACGGTCTTCACTTAGCTGGGGCGTGTCACGAGCTTCCTTTAGAATCCTCTTATTAAGATCTCTATCTTGAAAAATATATAACCGATTATTGAAGTACAAGCATCCACCTCTAACGTGAATCCATGAATTTTCTTCACTTCTAGGGTTGCCTTTACTTTTGCGGTAAGCAATATGATAATAGGGATAAAGAACTTATCTAATCCAATCTCTTCCTTAATCTCAACGTGCAAGTAAGGAGGCCTTCCTGCCTAATATATCTATGACCCCATTCTCCTTGTCTAACCCATACTTGATTTTAAAACCAAACTCTCGAAGTGTTTGTATTTATCTTCTTTGCGTGATGTTAACATCATTCTGGTTGAAAATTTGCTTTAAAATTTTATGATCTATAACCCGAGAAGACAAGCAACTCTACGTCATCACTGTTCCTCTCGTGAGATCTTAGCTATAGCACCAGCGGATTAGTCAAGCAACCCCTCAGCTTATCAAAGTTACTTTGGCACATCGCGCAAACCATTAGAATGGAATGTCCTTCTTGAGAAGCGCCGTCAAAGGAGAAACAATCTTGGCATATGAACATCGGATACCATCTTATCAATCCCAAGAACCATTTGACTTCCTCTATCGTCTTTGGTTCTGGCAAATCGATAGCCGCTTTTGCACCTTGGCGGGATCAGCTAATATACTATCTCTTGACATTATGATCCCGGATATTCAATTTGATGGTAAAGAAGGTACATGCACTCTTCTTAGAGAAAAGTCTGTGCTTCTGGAGGCTTTCGAGGACTTTGAAGAGACACATACTTCACATGCGATCAGCTACATTCTTCGAGCAAACTAGAATTGCATCAATGAAGACCGAGATAAAATCATCCGATGTTCTTGAAGGTTTCTTTTCTTTTTCTTTTTGCATTCAACAATTATAGCTAGAAGGGGAATTATTTAATCCCAACAGCATTATCGTGAACTCGTAATGTGCATACCATGTATTAAAATCTATCTTAGGAATATCATGATACGATAACATCCTAAGTTTAAGTCAATCTTTATAAATATCTGGCCTTTATGCGATCAATCTAACAGCACATTCCAGGAGTAAGATGCTTATTCTTAACAGTAAGCTGATTTAACCCTGAATATACAATCTCATAGTCCCATCATTCTTCTTCTGAAAGAGAACGAGCACCACATAGCAAGGGGATACAAATGGGCCAAACAAAGCTCTCCTCAAACAGTTATCTCGATTATTCCCCGAGCTCGGTTGCTTTCGGAATGGCCTTCTTATAAGCTCAAGATTCACTATTGTTGGGCTCCGAGAATGAACTCTTTCTCATGATCCAGCTCACGAGTCGAGGGTATTGTAGTTAAATCTATGTCACAGTATATACTCACTTAACCAACATGGTTTCCTTGCAACTCTTTATCTACAGGATGGCTTGCTTCTGCTGGAGTCCCTTCAATAACTTTACTACTTTTACAGGTTACGGGGTGGGAGTTCAACAAACTACTCCAGTTCCTTTCATCTTGTTCACATGAAGATGAAACTGAATTACATCCGTCTTTTGGCAAGTAACTTCCACTACCCAATTCCACTTGCATTGGTCTGCCTTGCTTCTGGTCGATTACTAATTTATGCAACATCCAAGTGAAATGAATGAATGAATGAGCGTTTCTCGAATCAACAAAAAGCTTAAAATTCTTACCTCAAAAATCGGATGGGGTGTAACTTAGTGAGAATCGTTGGTTTCGATCCTGGTGCTCCACTCTATCGAACGAAGTCTACCTCTTCCTTCTTTCTCTGGGGTTAGCTACTATTATAATGGCATTAGAAGTTGCTGAGACTGGGCTAGAACTTGCCTCCTTTGACTTGTCAAGCAAGTTCTATGGTGGAGTTAGAATGGTAACATCAATCGGTGCGTTGGCACAACCATTCATAAAATGTCCCAGTAGCTGCTCGCATCTAAAACACTTCATACTCCTTCCTGAGCTAAAACTGCAAATCCAAAGGCATTCTAGGGAAAGAATCATGTCCACTGTGCCCACTCGCTTTTCATACTTGGCTCCAATCTTGTCCCCTACTTCTCTTTGAATTTGGCATACTAGAATTAGATGGAGCTCTCTTTGGGAGGGGGCAAAAAGGCCTTTTACTACACGGTCTCCTTAGAAAGAAATACATGCATAAAATCCTCAGCCACCACCATCTTAATTGCTTCCCCGCCGCTAGCAAAGACAGTTTCGCATTCTTAACCAATCTATCCAAGGGAGGATCCAATCTTCTGACAAACCCATGGAGAAGGGTCTCGTCTTCCATCGGAAGAGCATGTCGGACTAGGCTTACGTAAGATCAATTGATAATACGCCTCCGTAAGTTTGCCTGCTTGAGAAAACTCTATAAACTCATTTATCTTCTCTTCCATGGGGACAAAACCTTTGATGGAGGTAAGCTTTCATGTCCTCCCATCTCAGACTATACCATTAACTTTCAATTTGGCGAGATCCATCTTACTGTACCCCGCACATGTTACACTACTCGTCCATAGAATCTGTCCAATTCAACACTCCCTCTCTCCAAGGTTTTTACCCTTGCCTCGAAATGGCTATGGTGGTCCTGACCCATATACGAAGTGCTTCCTTGACATCCTTATCCAATGCCTTAATTCTAGATATGACATCATCCATCCCTCATGATTATTCTAAAACAAAAGACCGTCGTGGGCTCGGCCAGCAATCGAGATCCTGTATCAAGGAATATAATGCCCCAGAGTCGTACACATCAATCTATGAACACTAAGGTCTCGTCGAGGTGGTGCTTATAGAGAACTATCCCTCTTGTAAGAGGCAGTTCACTAAGGATCATGGCAAAGGCAATGTTCTCTGCCAACCGCTCATGCCGACTATAGGTGGTGTGCCATGATCTACTGACTATCCTAAGCACATGTGTACCTCCGCCGATCATTCAGTAGTACTCAGAAAGTAGAGGCTCTCCAATTATCGAGCCGAGATGACTTAATCTGCGTAATGAAGGTGCTCGAAGGCAAAGGCTATCGTGTCATCCTCTAGAGACAGCTCAGGGACTCCAGATAGATAGGGTCTCACCATCCGATTTGCTGCTTTATCTAAAAGCGAAACTGGATAAGATACTGTAAGTTTTGGTTTTAGGCTAGAATAGGCACCGTTAGGGCCTCTTAGAGGTTGGTGGCACGAGAAGAAAGTTTTGAGTAAAAGAAAAAAGGGGAGGAAAATAAAGGAGGTACCTATTCTAGGGTTTGGATCCATTCGCGCTCTTGACAAGGATTTGATTCCCACGCTTTGTGCACTCAAGCCTTCTTTCACTCCACACTCTATGGTCATTTGCCTAGCCCGTTATCTTCACCATTAACCTTATCCTATTTTCTTGCACACATGTACACACCTTCGCTACATTGGTATTGAAAGAGGCTGCTTTCGTGCAAATTTTGCATACGCACATTTGGAGAGGATTTGAGGTCTAGAGGATTGATCACACATATTTTTAGTGATTGTTAGGCATGTTACATGGGGGTGAGGGGAGAGCGTGTTTTCAGGGATCTATTTTGGGTCTTGTTCACACGTGATTGCACCCTGTATGAGTCACGTGTGGGGCTTGTGTTGAGCATTGGTTGTGGCGTTTTTTCACATGCTTGTGCACTTTGGGTAGTGTTCACACACGACCATGGGTTATGATTCTTATTACTTTTACCCTTCAGAGTTGGGCACCATGGTACGACTTTGCATCATCATCACGCGAGCAAGACGACATCGTTTTGATTGTTTTTCCGTTTACGATCGGATCATGGGAGAGCCGCTCATGCACTATTATCGTCGCTCTACGATCGATATTATGAGTTGCCATTTTGTGTCATGGTTCACATATCTTTTGTCAATTTCACACGTACGTTTAGTAGTACTTCAAGGCTTAGGACCTCTATACCCTCATTTACAGACTCCACGCTATGAAGAGATGGCATACTCATGCCATTGTTGGACGTTGGAGCTTGCATGTTTGTTGCCTAGTCATATGAGGTGTTGTTTTGATGAGGAGGATATATGGTCCACATACGGCAACTTTGTTGACCCACTCTGTGCTCGAATGCGTTGACACAGAAGGTTCGGCATTGTTCGCATTCATGGGATGAGTCTTCTTTTGGTGACTTGTACGAGTGTCTGACACTCTTAAGCCGCCATGATTACGTTCTTAATACTGTAGACTACATCGATGCACGGATCTGATGATGATGATGATGATGTATCTTATATAAACCCATACGCATGATGATCTATTACACACACATACGATGATATTGATGTATCACACACACATGTGCACATGATGATACATACACATATATTTGCACATGATGATATGGACACTGATGCTGACGTATGTGATAGCGATGTGTGTGAGCTAGATCATGTGGGCATGATCTGGAGAGGGGGCAGGGATGATGGCATCCAGCATTATGAGTGTTCATATATCTAGGCCTACCTTCTCATCATCCAATACATGACTTGGACCTAGAACATACTTCTTCTTTCTTCAAATGAGCTCGCATGAAAATACATTGTGGATCTTCGAGTACGGAGGAGGGAATAAAAGTTCACGAGCTCAATCTCCAACTTTCCTCGTATTCATGCACAGTCTATAACTTAATCTCCAACTTTCCTCATATTTGTGTAGGGTTTATGTTATATGGGCAAAAACTTCTTGTACTTTTCCCCAAGGAGAGGGATTTTCTGTGGTTGGGTCGTATACCAACAAGGAAGACCATATCACCTTCATCAAATTCTCTAGTAGTCTACTTGAGATCAACACGCTACTTTTTTCTATCGTGAGTAGCTTTGATATCCTTTTTTATAGTCCGCATTGAACAATCCACTTTATCTATTTGCTTCAAGACTTCCACTCTGACCAGTGGGTTGAACTAAATCAAGGGTGTTGCACAATCTACTATAAGATGCATCGCAATAAAATTATACCGAATGTGGAGAATTCATCCATTTTTTGGGTTCCCTTCCATGGAATGCTCGAAGAATGTCTTTGATTACCCCCTCTGCCTAATCATCAATTTCTAGATAGTACCAAAATTTGTAGAGCTACAGCTTCAAAGCATTTATTCCAAGAGCAGGACACATGAATTCAGCACCCCGATCCCTAACTATCCTTCCAAAGTAAAGTCTAAATATATCCTTTGGAATGACTTTTAGCAAACACCAAGAGCAGTATAAGTCTTTTTCAAAAGAATCGAATGAGCAACCTTCGTCAAGCGATCTACCACACGGCTAAGATGGAATCATGTCCTGCATCGACTGAAGAAAAATCTAATGATGGAATCCATGCTTATGTATTCTAATTGTATATGTGAAATAGGATGCACGTGTCTTGGCGTTTTTGTCATTTCACCTTTGCAAGGCTAAAAGAAATGCTTCTTTGTAGCAGCCACCATGACGGTCTTCACTTAGCTGGGGCGTGTCACGAGCTTTCTTTAGAATCCTCTTATTAAGATCTCTATCTTGAAAAATATATAACCGATTATTGAAGTACAAGCATCCACCTCTAACGTGAATCCATGAATTTTCTTCACTTCTAGGGTTGCCTTTACTTTTGCGGTAAGCAATATGATAATAGGGGTAAAGAACTTATCTAATCCAATCTCTTCCTTAATCTCAACGTGCAAGTAAGGAGGCCTTCTTGCCTAATATGTCTATGACCGCATTCTCCTTGTCTAACCTATACTTGATTTTAAAACCAAACTCTCGAAGTGTTTGTATTTATCTTCTTTGCGTGATGTTAACATCATTCTGGTTGAAAATTTGCTTTAAAATTTTATGAACTATAACCCGAGAAGACAAGCAACTCTACGTCATCACTGTTCCTCTCGTGAGATCTTAGCTATAGCACCAGCGGATTAGTCAAGCAACCCCTCAGCTTATCAAAGTTACTTTGGCACATCGCGCAGACCATTAGAATGGAATGTCCTTCTTGAGAAGCGCCGTCAAAGGAGAAACAATCTTGGCATATGAACATCGGATACCATCTTATCAATCCCAAGAACCATTTGACTTCCTCTATCGTCTTTGGTTCTGGCAAATCGATAGCCGCTTTTGCACCTTGGCGGGATCAGCTAATATACTATCTCTTGACATTATGATCCCGGATATTCAATTTGATGGTAAAGAAGGTACATGCACTCTTCTTAGAGAAAACTCTGTGCTTCTGGAGGCTTTTGAGGACTTTGAAGAGACACATACTTCACATGCGATCAGCTACATTCTTCGAGCAAACTAGAATTGCATCAATGAAGACCGAGATAAAATCATCCGATGTTCTCTGAAGGTTTCTTTTCTTTTTCTTTTTGCATTCAACAATTATAGCTAGAAGGGGAATTATTTAATCCCAACAGCATTATCGTGAACTCGTAATGTGCATACCATGTATTAAAATCTATCTTAGGAATATCATGATACGATAACATCCTAAGTTTAAGTCAATCTTTATAAATATCTGGCCTTTATGCGATCAATCTAACAGCACATTCCAGGAGTAAGATGCTTATTCTTAACAGTAAGCCGATTTAACCCTGAATATACAATCTCATAGTCCCATCATTCTTCTTCTGAAAGAGAACGAGCACCACATAGCAAGGGGATACAAATGGGCCAAACAAAGCTCTCCTCAAACAGTTATCTCGATTATTCCCCGAGCTCGGTTGCTTTCGGAATGGCCTTCTTATAAGCTCAAGATTCACTATTGTTGGGCTCCGAGAATGAACTCTTTCTCATGATCCAGCTCACGAGTCGAGGGTATTGTAGTTAAATCTACGTCACAGTATATACTCACTTAACCAACATGGTTTCCTTGCAACTCTTTATCTGCAGGATGGCTTGCTTCTGCTGGAGTCCCTTCAATAACTTTACTACTTTTACAGGTTACGGGGTGGGAGTTCAACAAACTACTCCAGTTCCTTTCATCTTGTTCACATGAAGATCCATGAAGGAAATGGTGCCTTTGTGATAATATTTGGCTAGGTTCCCATCCAAGAGAAACTGAATTACATCCGTCTTTTGGCAAGTAACTTCCACTACCCAATTCCACTCGCATTGGTCTGCCTTGCTTCTGGTCGATTACTAATTTATGCAACATCCAAGTGAAATGAATGAATGAATGAGCGTTTCTCGAATCAACAAAAAGCTTAAAATTCTTACCTCAAAAATCGGATGGGGTGTAACTTAGTGAGAATCGTTGGTTTCGATCCTGGTGCTCCACTCTATCGAACGAAGTCTACCTCTTCCTTCTTTCTCTGGGGTTAGCTACTATTATAATGGCATTAGAAGTTGCTGAGACTGGGCTAGAACTTGCCTCCTTTGACTTGTCAAGCAAGTTCTATGGTGGAGTTAGAATGGTAACATCAATCGGTGCGTTGGCACAACCATTCATAAAATGTCCCAGTAGCTGCTCGCATCTAAAACACTTCATACTCCTTCCTGAGCTAAAACTGCAAATCCAAAGGCATTCTAGGGAAAGAATCATGTCCACTGTGCCCACTCGCTTTTCATACTTGGCTCCAATCTTGTCCCCTACTTCTCTTTGAATTTGGCATACTAGAATTAGATGGAGCTCTCTTTGGGAGGGGGCAAAAAGGCCTTTTACTACACGGTCTCCTTAGAAAGAAATACATGCATAAAATCCTCAGCCACCACCATCTTAATTGCTTCCCCGCCGCTAGCAAAGACAGTTTCGCATTCTTAACCAATCTATCCAAGGGAGGATCCAATCTTCTGACAAACCCATGGAGAAGGGTCTCGTCTTCCATCGGAAGAGCATGTCGGACTAGGCTTACGTAAGATCAATTGATAATACGCCTCCGTAAGTTTGCCTGCTTGAGAAAACTCTATAAACTCATTTATCTTCTCTTCCATGGGGACAAAACCTTTGATGGAGGTAAGCTTTCATGTCCTCCCATCTCAGACTATACCATTAACTTTCAATTTGGCGAGATCCATCTTACTGTACCCCGCACATGTTACACTACTCGTCCATAGAATCTGTCCAATTCAACACTCCCTCTCTCCAAGGTTTTTACCCTTGCCTCGAAATGGCTATGGTGGTCCTGACCCATATACGAAGTGCTTCCTTGACATCCTTATCCAATGCCTTAATTCTAGATATGACATCATCCATCCCTCATGATTATTCTAAAACAAAAGACCGTCGTGGGCTCGGCCAGCAATCGAGATCCTGTATCAAGGAATATAATGCCCCAGAGTCGTACACATCAATCTATGAACACTAAGGTCTCGTCGAGGTGGTGCTTATAGAGAACTATCCCTCTTGTAAGAGGCAGTTCACTAAGGATCATGGCAAAGGCAATGTTCTCTGCCAACCGCTCATGCCGACTATAGGTGGTGTGCCATGATCTACTGACTATCCTAAGCACATGTGTACCTCCGCCGATCATTCAGTAGTACTCAGAAAGTAGAGGCTCTCCAATTATCGAGCCGAGATGACTTAATCTGCGTAATGAAGGTGCTCGAAGGCAAAGGCTATCGTGTCATCCTCTAGAGACAGCTCAGGGACTCCAGATAGATAGGGTCTCACCATCCGATTTGCTGCTTTATCTAAAAGCGAAACTGGATAAGATACTGTAAGTTTTGGTTTTAGGCTAGAATAGGCACCGTTAGGGCCTCTTAGAGGTTGGTGGCACGAGAAGAAAGTTTTGAGTAAAAGAAAAAAGGGGAGGAAAATAAAGGAGGTACCTATTCTAGGGTTTGGATCCATTCGCGCTCTTGACAAGGATTTGATTCCCACGCTTTGTGCACTCAAGCCTTCTTTCACTCCACACTCTATGGTCATTTGCCTAGCCCGTTATCTTCACCATTAACCTTATCCTATTTTCTTGCACACATGTACACACCTTCGCTACATTGGTATTGAAAGAGGCTGCTTTCGTGCAAATTTTGCATACGCACATTTGGAGAGGATTTGAGGTCTAGAGGATTGATCACACATATTTTTAGTGATTGTTAGGCATGTTACATGGGGGTGAGGGGAGAGCGTGTTTTCAGGGATCTATTTTGGGTCTTGTTCACACGTGATTGCACCCTGTATGAGTCACGTGTGGGGCTTGTGTTGAGCATTGGTTGTGGCGTTTTTTCACATGCTTGTGCACTTTGGGTAGTGTTCACACACGACCATGGGTTATGATTCTTATTACTTTTACCCTTCAGAGTTGGGCACCATGGTACGACTTTGCATCATCATCACGCGAGCAAGACGACATCGTTTTGATTGTTTTTCCGTTTACGATCGGATCATGGGAGAGCCGCTCATGCACTATTATCGTCGCTCTACGATCGATATTATGAGTTGCCATTTTGTGTCATGGTTCACATATCTTTTGTCAATTTCACACGTACGTTTAGTAGTACTTCAAGGCTTAGGACCTCTATACCCTCATTTACAGACTCCACGCTATGAAGAGATGGCATACTCATGCCATTGTTGGACGTTGGAGCTTGCATGTTTGTTGCCTAGTCATATGAGGTGTTGTTTTGATGAGGAGGATATATGGTCCACATACGGCAACTTTGTTGACCCACTCTGTGCTCGAATGCGTTGACACAGAAGGTTCGGCATTGTTCGCATTCATGGGATGAGTCTTCTTTTGGTGACTTGTACGAGTGTCTGACACTCTTAAGCCGCCATGATTACGTTCTTAATACTGTAGACTACATCGATGCACGGATCTGATGATGATGATGATGATGTATCTTATATAAACCCATACGCATGATGATCTATTACACACACATACGATGATATTGATGTATCACACACACATGTGCACATGATGATACATACACATATATTTGCACATGATGATATGGACACTGATGCTGACGTATGTGATAGCGATGTGTGTGAGCTAGATCATGTGGGCATGATCTGGAGAGGGGGCAGGGATGATGGCATCCAGCATTATGAGTGTTCATATATCTAGGCCTACCTTCTCATCATCCAATACATGACTTGGACCTAGAACATACTTCTTCTTTCTTCAAATGAGCTCGCATGAAAATACATTGTGGATCTTCGAGTACGGAGGAGGGAATAAAAGTTCACGAGCTCAATCTCCAACTTTCCTCGTATTCATGCACAGTCTATAACTTAATCTCCAACTTTCCTCATATTTGTGTAGGGTTTATGTTATATGGGCAAAAACTTCTTGTACTTTTCCCCAAGGAGAGGGATTTTCTGTGGTTGGGTCGTATACCAACAAGGAAGACCATATCACCTTCATCAAATTCTCTAGTAGTCTACTTGAGATCAACACGCTACTTTTTTCTATCGTGAGTAGCTTTGATATCCTTTTTTATAGTCCGCATTGAACAATCCACTTTATCTATTTGCTTCAAGACTTCCACTCTGACCAGTGGGTTGAACTAAATCAAGGGTGTTGCACAATCTACTATAAGATGCATCGCAATAAAATTATACCGAATGTGGAGAATTCATCCATTTTTTGGGTTCCCTTCCATGGAATGCTCGAAGAATGTCTTTGATTACCCCCTCTGCCTAATCATCAATTTCTAGATAGTACCAAAATTTGTAGAGCTACAGCTTCAAAGCATTTATTCCAAGAGCAGGACACATGAATTCAGCACCCCGATCCCTAACTATCCTTCCAAAGTAAAGTCTAAATATATCCTTTGGAATGACTTTTAGCAAACACCAAGAGCAGTATAAGTCTTTTTCAAAAGAATCGAATGAGCAACCTTCGTCAAGCGATCTACCACACGGCTAAGATGGAATCATGTCCTGCATCGACTGAAGAAAAATCTAATGATGGAATCCATGCTTATGTATTCTAATTGTATATGTGAAATAGGATGCACGTGTCTTGGCGTTTTTGTCATTTCACCTTTGCAAGGCTAAAAGAAATGCTTCTTTGTAGCAGCCACCATGACGGTCTTCACTTAGCTGGGGCGTGTCACGAGCTTTCTTTAGAATCCTCTTATTAAGATCTCTATCTTGAAAAATATATAACCGATTATTGAAGTACAAGCATCCACCTCTAACGTGAATCCATGAATTTTCTTCACTTCTAGGGTTGCCTTTACTTTTGCGGTAAGCAATATGATAATAGGGGTAAAGAACTTATCTAATCCAATCTCTTCCTTAATCTCAACGTGCAAGTAAGGAGGCCTTCTTGCCTAATATGTCTATGACCGCATTCTCCTTGTCTAACCTATACTTGATTTTAAAACCAAACTCTCGAAGTGTTTGTATTTATCTTCTTTGCGTGATGTTAACATCATTCTGGTTGAAAATTTGCTTTAAAATTTTATGAACTATAACCCGAGAAGACAAGCAACTCTACGTCATCACTGTTCCTCTCGTGAGATCTTAGCTATAGCACCAGCGGATTAGTCAAGCAACCCCTCAGCTTATCAAAGTTACTTTGGCACATCGCGCAGACCATTAGAATGGAATGTCCTTCTTGAGAAGCGCCGTCAAAGGAGAAACAATCTTGGCATATGAACATCGGATACCATCTTATCAATCCCAAGAACCATTTGACTTCCTCTATCGTCTTTGGTTCTGGCAAATCGATAGCCGCTTTTGCACCTTGGCGGGATCAGCTAATATACTATCTCTTGACATTATGATCCCGGATATTCAATTTGATGGTAAAGAAGGTACATGCACTCTTCTTAGAGAAAACTCTGTGCTTCTGGAGGCTTTTGAGGACTTTGAAGAGACACATACTTCACATGCGATCAGCTACATTCTTCGAGCAAACTAGAATTGCATCAATGAAGACCGAGATAAAATCATCCGATGTTCTCTGAAGGTTTCTTTTCTTTTTCTTTTTGCATTCAACAATTATAGCTAGAAGGGGAATTATTTAATCCCAACAGCATTATCGTGAACTCGTAATGTGCATACCATGTATTAAAATCTATCTTAGGAATATCATGATACGATAACATCCTAAGTTTAAGTCAATCTTTATAAATATCTGGCCTTTATGCGATCAATCTAACAGCACATTCCAGGAGTAAGATGCTTATTCTTAACAGTAAACCGATTTAACCCTGAATATACAATCTCATAGTCCCATCATTCTTCTTCTGAAAGAGAACGAGCACCACATAGCAAGGGGATACAAATGGGCCAAACAAAGCTCTCCTCAAACAGTTATCTCGATTATTCCCCGAGCTCGGTTGCTTTCGGAATGGCCTTCTTATAAGCTCAAGATTCACTATTGTTGGGCTCCGAGAATGAACTCTTTCTCATGATCCAGCTCACGAGTCGAGGGTATTGTAGTTAAATCTACGTCACAGTATATACTCACTTAACCAACATGGTTTCCTTGCAACTCTTTATCTGCAGGATGGCTTGCTTCTGCTGGAGTCCCTTCAATAACTTTACTACTTTTACAGGTTACGGGGTGGGAGTTCAACAAACTACTCCAGTTCCTTTCATCTTGTTCACATGAAGATCCATGAAGGAAATGGTGCCTTTGTGATAATATTTGGCTAGGTTCCCATCCAAGAGAAACTGAATTACATCCGTCTTTTGGCAAGTAACTTCCACTACCCAATTCCACTCGCATTGGTCTGCCTTGCTTCTGGTCGATTACTAATTTATGCAACATCCAAGTGAAATGAATGAATGAATGAGCGTTTCTCGAATCAACAAAAAGCTTAAAATTCTTACCTCAAAAATCGGATGGGGTGTAACTTAGTGAGAATCGTTGGTTTCGATCCTGGTGCTCCACTCTATCGAACGAAGTCTACCTCTTCCTTCTTTCTCTGGGGTTAGCTACTATTATAATGGCATTAGAAGTTGCTGAGACTGGGCTAGAACTTGCCTCCTTTGACTTGTCAAGCAAGTTCTATGGTGGAGTTAGAATGGTAACATCAATCGGTGCGTTGGCACAACCATTCATAAAATGTCCCAGTAGCTGCTCGCATCTAAAACACTTCATACTCCTTCCTGAGCTAAAACTGCAAATCCAAAGGCATTCTAGGGAAAGAATCATGTCCACTGTGCCCACTCGCTTTTCATACTTGGCTCCAATCTTGTCCCCTATTTCTCTTTGAATTTGGCATACTAGAATTAGATGGAGCTCTCTTTGGGGGGAGGGGGCAAAAAGGCCTTTTACTACACGGTCTCCTTAGAAAGAAATACATGCATAAAATCCTCAGCCACCACCATCTTAATTGCTTCCCCGCCGCTAGCAAAGACAGTTTCGCATTCTTAACCAATCTATCCAAGGGAGGATCCAATCTTCTGACAAACCCATGGAGAAGGGTCTCGTCTTCCATCGGAAGAGCATGTCGGACTAGGCTTACGTAAGATCAATTGATAATACGCCTCCGTAAGTTTGCCTGCTTGAGAAAACTCTATAAACTCATTTATCTTCTCTTCCATGGGGACAAAACCTTTGATGGAGGTAAGCTTTCATGTCCTCCCATCTCAGACTATACCATTAACTTTCAATTTGGCGAGATCCATCTTACTGTACCCCGCACATGTTACACTACTCGTCCATAGAATCTGTCCAATTCAACACTCCCTCTCTCCAAGGTTTTTACCCTTGCCTCGAAATGGCTATGGTGGTCCTGACCCATATACGAAGTGCTTCCTTGACATCCTTATCCAATGCCTTAATTCTAGATATGACATCATCCATCCCTCATGATTATTCTAAAACAAAAGACCGTCGTAGGCTCGGCCAGCAATCGAGATCTTGTATCAAGGAATATAATGCCCCAGAGTCGTACACATCAATCTATGAACACTAAGGTCTCGTCGAGGTGGTGCTTATAGAGAACTATCCCTCTTGTAACAGGCAGTTCACTAAGGATCATGGCAAAGGCAATGTTCTCTGCCAACCGCTCATGCCGACTATAGGTGGTGTGCCATGATCTACTGACTATCCTAAGCACACGTGTACCTCCGCCGATCATTCAGTAGTACTCAGAAAGTAGAGGCTCTCCAATTATCGAGCCGAGATGACTTAATCTGCGTAATGAAGGTGCTGGAAGGCAAAGGCTATCGTGTCATCCTCTAGAGACAGCTCAGGGACTCCAGATAGATAGGGTCTCACCATCCGATTTGCTGCTTTATCTGAAAGCGAAACTGGATAAGATACTGTAAGTTTTGGTTTTAGGCTAGAATAGGCACCGTTAGGGCCTCTTAGAGGTTGGTGGCACGAGAAGAAAGTTTTGAGTAAAAGAAAAAAGGGGAGGAAAATAAAGGAGGTACCTATTCTAGGGTTTGGATCCATTCGCGCTCTTGACAAGGATTTGATTCCCACGCTTTGTGCACTCAAGCCTTCTTTCACTCCACACTCTATGGTCATTTGCCTAGCCCGTTATCTTCACCATTAACCTTATCCTATTTTCTTGCACACATGTACACACCTTCGTCGCTACACTGGTATTGAAAGAGGCTGCTTTCGTGCAAATTTTGCATACGCACATTTGGAGAGGATTTGAGGTCTAGAGGATTGATCACACATATTTTTAGTGATTGTTAGGCATGTTACATGGGGGTGAGGGGAGAGCGTGTTTTCAGGGATCTATTGTGGGTCTTGTTCACACGTGATTGCACCCTGTATGAGTCACGTGTGGGGCTTGTGTTGAGCATTGGTTGTGGCGTTTTTTCACACGCTTGTGCACTTTGGGTAGTGTTCACACACGACCATGGGTTATGATTCTTATTACTTTTACCCTTCAGTTGGGCACCATGGTACGACTTTGCATCATCATCGCGCGAGCAAGACGACATCGTTTTGATTGTTTTTCTGTTTACGATCGGATCATGGGAGAGCCGCTCATGCACTATTATCGTCGCTCTACGATCGATATTATGAGTTGCCATTTTGTGTCATGGTTCACATATCTTTTGTCAATTTCACATGTACGTTTAGTAGTACTTCAAGGCTTAGGACCTCTATACCCTCATTTACAGACTCCACGCTATGAAGAGATGGCATACTCATGCCATTGTTGGACGTTGGAGCTTGCATGTTTGTTGCCTAGTCATATGAGGTGTTGTTTTGATGAGGAGGATATATGGTCCACATACGGCAACTTTGTTGACCCACTCTGTGCTCGAATGCGTTGACACAGAAGGTTCGGCATTGTTCGCATTCATGGGATGAGTCTTCTTTTGGTGACTTGTACGAGTGTCTGACACTCTTAAGCCGCCATGATTACGTTCTTAATACTGTAGACTACATCGATGCACGGATCTGATGATGATGATGATGATGTATCTTATATAAACCCATACGCATGATGATCTATTACACACACATACGATGATATTGATGTATCACACACACATGTGCACATGATGATACATACACATATATTTGCACATGATGATATGGACACTGATGCTGACGTATGTGATAGCGATGTGTGTGAGCTAGATCATGTGGGCATGATCTGGAGAGGGGGCAGGGATGATGGCATCCAGCATTATGAGTGTTCATATATCTAGGCCTACCTTCTCATCATCCAATACATGACTTGGACCTAGAACATACTTCTTCTTTCTTCAAATGAGCTCGCATGAAAATACATTGTGGATCTTCGAGTACGGAGGAGGGAATAAAAGTTCACGAGCTCAATCTCCAACTTTCCTCGTATTCATGCACAGTCTATAACTTAATCTCCAACTTTCCTCATATTTGTGTAGGGTTTATGTTATATGGGCAAAAACTTCTTGTACTTTTCCCCAAGGAGAGGGATTTTCTGTGGTTGGGTCGTATACCAACAAGGAAGACCATATCACCTTCATCAAATTCTCTAGTAGTCTACTTGAGATCAACACGCTACTTTTTTCTATCGTGAGTAGCTTTGATATCCTTTTTTATAGTCCGCATTGAACAATCCACTTTATCTATTTGCTTCAAGACTTCCACTCTGACCAGTGGGTTGAACTAAATCAATGGTGTTGCACAATCTACTATAAGATGCATCGCAATAAAATTATACCGAATGTGGAGAATTCATCCATTTTTTGGGTTCCCTTCCATGGAATGCTCGAAGAATGTCTTTGATTACCCCCTCTGCCTAATCATCAATTTCTAGATAGTACCAAAATCTGTAGAGCTACAGCTTCAAAGCATTTATTCCAAGAGCAGGACACATGAATTCAGCACCCCGATCCCTAACTATCCTTCCAAAGTAAAGTCTAAATATATCCTTTGGAATGACTTTTAGCAAACACCAAGAGCAGTATAAGTCTTTTTCAAAAGAATCGAATGAGCAACCTTCGTCAAGCGATCTACCACACGGCTAAGATGGAATCATGTCCTGCATCGACTGAAGAAAAATCTAATGATGGAATCCATGCTTATGTATTCTAATTGTATATGTGAAATAGGATGCACGTGTCTTGGCGTTTTTGTCATTTCACCTTTGCAAGGCTAAAAGAAATGCTTCTTTGTAGCAGCCACCATGACGGTCTTCACTTAGCTGGGGCGTGTCACGAGCTTTCTTTAGAATCCTCTTATTAAGATCTCTATCTTGAAAAATATATAACCTATTATTGAAGTACAAGCATCCACCTCTAACGTGAATCCATGAATTTTCTTCACTTCTAGGGTTGCCTTTACTTTTGCGGTAAGCAATATGATAATAGGGATAAAGAACTTATCTAATCCAATCTCTTCCTTAATCTCAACGTGCAAGTAAGGAGGCCTTCCTGCCTAATATGTCTACGACCGCATTCTCCTTGTCTAACCTATACTTGATTTTAAAACCAAACTCTCGAAGTGTTTGTATTTATCTTCTTTGCGTGATGTTATCATTCTGGTTGAAAATTTGCTTTAAAATTTTATGATCTATAACCCGAGAAGACAAGCAACTCTACGTCATCACTGTTCCTCTCGTGAGATCTTAGCTATAGCACCAGCGGATTAGTCAAGCAACCCCTCAGCTTATCAAAGTTACTTTGGCACGTCGCGCAGACCATTAGAATGGAATGTCCTTCTTGAGAAGCGCCGTCAAAGGAGAAACAATCTTGGCATATGAACATCGGATACCATCTTATCAATCCCAAGAACCATTTGACTTCCTCTATCGTCTTTGGTTCTGGCAAATCGATAGCCGCTTTTGCACCTTGGCGGGATCAGCTAATATACTATCTCTTGACATTATGATCCCGGATATTCAATTTGATGGTAAAGAAGGTACATGCACTCTTCTTAGAGAAAAGTCTGTGCTTCTGGAGGCTTTCGAGGACTTTGAAGAGACACATACTTCACATGCGATCAGCTACATTCTTCGAGCAAACTAGAATTGCATCAATGAAGACCGAGATAAAATCATCCGATGTTCTTGAAGGTTTCTTTTCTTTTTCTTTTTGCATTCAACAATTATAGCTAGAAGGGGAATTATTTAATCCCAACAGCATTATCGTGAACTCGTAATGTGCATACCATGTATTAAAATCTATCTTAGGAATATTATGATACGATAACATCCTAAGTTTAAGTCAATCTTTATAAATATCTGGCCTTTATGCGATCAATCTAACAGCACATTCCAGGAGTAAGATGCTTATTCTTAACAGTAAGCCGATTTAACCCTGAATATACAATCTCATAGTCCCATCATTCTTCTTCTGAAAGAGAACGAGCACCACATAGCAAGGGGACACAAATGGGCCAAACAAAGCTCTCCTCAAACAGTTATCTCGATTATTCCCCGAGCTCGGTTGCTTTCGGAATGGCCTTCTTATAAGCTCAAGATTCACTATTGTTGGGCTCCGAGAATGAACTCTTTCTCATGATCCACCTCACGAGTCGAGGGTATTGTAGTTAAATCTACGTCACAGTATATACTCACTTAACCAACATGGTTTCCTTGCAACTCTTTATCTGCAGGATGGCTTGCTTCTGCTGGAGTCCCTTCAATAACTTTACTACTTTTACAGGTTACGGGGTGGGAGTTCAACAAACTACTCCAGTTCCTTTCATCTTGTTCACATGAAGATCCATGAAGGAAATGGTGCCTTTGTGATAATATTTGGCTAGGTTCCCATCCAAGAGAAACTGAATTACATCCGTCTTTTGGCAAGTAACTTCCACTACCCAATTCCACTCGCATTGGTCTGCCTTGCTTCTGGTCGATTACTAATTTATGCAACATCCAAGTGAAATGAATGAATGAATGAGCGTTTCTCGAATCAACAAAAAGCTTAAAATTCTTACCTCAAAAATCGGATGGGGTGTAACTTAGTGAGAATCGTTGGTTTCGATCCTGGTGCTCCACTCTATCGAACGAAGTCTACCTCTTCCTTCTTTCTCTGGGGTTAGCTACTATTATAATGGCATTAGAAGTTGCTGAGACTGGGCTAGAACTTGCCTCCTTTGACTTGTCAAGCAAGTTCTATGGTGGAGTTAGAATGGTAACATCAATCGGTGCGTTGGCACAACCATTCATAAAATGTCCCAGTAGCTGCTCGCATCTAAAACACTTCATACTCCTTCCTGAGCTAAAACTGCAAATCCAAAGGCATTCTAGGGATAGGATCATGTCCACTGTGCCCACTCGCTTTTCATACTTGGCTCCAATCTTGTCCCCTATTTCTCTTTGAATTTGGCATACTAGAATTAGATGGAGCTCTCTTTGGGAGGGGGCAAAAAGGCCTTTTACTACACGGTCTCCTTAGAAAGAAATACATGCATAAAATCCTCAGCCACCACCATCTTAATTGCTTCCCCGCCGCTAGCAAAGACAGTTTCGCATTCTTAACCAATATATCCAAGGGAGGATCCAATCTTCTGACAAACCCATGGAGAAGGGTCTCGTCTTCCATCGGAAGAGCATGTCGGACTAGGCTTACGTAAGATCAATTGATAATACGCCTCCGTAAGTTTGCCTGCTTGAGAAAACTCTATAAACTCATTTATCTTCTCTTCCATGGGGACAAAACCTTTGATGGAGGTAAGCTTTCATGTCCTCCCATCTCAGACTATACCATTAACTTTCAATTTGGCGAGATCCATCTTACTGTACCCCGCACATGTTACACTACTCGTCCATAGAATCTGTCCAATTCAACACTCCCTCTCTCCAAGGTTTTTACCCTTGCCTCGAAATGGCTATGGTGGTTGTGACCCATATATGAAGTGCTTCCTTGACATCCTTATCCAATGCCTTAATTCTAGATATGACATCATCCATCCCTCATGATTATTCTAAAACAAAAGACCGTCGTAGGCTCGGCCAGCAATCGAGATCCTGTATCAAGGAATATAATGCCCCAGAGTCGTACACATCAATCTATGAACACTAAGGTCTCGTCGAGGTGGTGCTTATAGAGAACTATCCCTCTTGTCACAGGCAGTTCACTAAGGATCATGGCAAAGGCAATGTTCTCTGCCAACCGCTCATGCCGACTATAGGTGGTGTGCCATGATTTACTGACTATCCTAAGCACACGTGTACCTCCGCCGATCATTCAGTAGTACTCAGAAAGTAGAGGCTCTCCAATTATCGAGCCGAGATGACTTAATCTGTGTAATGAAGGTGCTTGAAGGCAAAGGCTATCGTGTCATCCTCTAGAGACAGCTCAGGGACTCCAGATAGATAGGGTCTCACCATCCGATTTGCTGCTTTATCTGAAAGCGAAACTGGATAAGATACTGTAAGTTTTGGTTTTAGGCTAGAATAGGCACCGTTAGGGCCTCTTAGAGGTTGGTGGCACGAGAAGAAAGTTTTGAGTAAAAGAAAAAAGGGGAGGAAAATAAAGGAGGTACCTATTCTAGGGTTTGGATCCATTCGCGCTCTTGACAAGGATTTGATTCCCACGCTTTGTGCACTCAAGCCTTCTTTCACCCCACACTCTATGGTCATTTGCCTAGCCCGTTATCTTCACCATTAACCTTATCCTATTTTCTTGCACACATGTACACACCTTCGTCGCTACACTGGTATTGAAAGAGGCTGCTTTCGTGCAAATTTTGCATATGCACATTTGGAGAGGATTTGAGGTCTAGAGGATTGTCACACATATTTTTAGTGATTGTTAGGCATGTTACATGGGGGTGAGGGGAGAGCGTGTTTTCAGGGATCTATTGTGGGTCTTGTTCACACGTGATTGCACCCTGTATGAGTCACGTGTGGGGCTTGTGTTGAGCATTGGTTGTGGCGTTTTTTCACACGCTTGTGCACTTTGGGTAGTGTTCACACACGACCATGGGTTATGATTCTTATTACTTTTACCCTTCAGTTGGGCACCATGGTACGACTTTGCATCATCATCGCGCGAGCAAGACGACATCGTTTTGATTGTTTTTCTGTTTACGATCGGATCATGGGAGAGCCGCTCATGCACTATTATCGTCGCTCTACGATCGATATTATGAGTTGCCATTTTGTGTCATGGTTCACATATCTTTTGTCAATTTCACACGTACGTTTAGTAGTACTTCAAGGCTTAGGACCTCTATACCCTCATTTACAGACTCCACGCTATGAAGAGATGGCATACTCATGCCATTGTTGGACGTTGGAGCTTGCATGTTTGTTGCCTAGTCATATGAGGTGTTGTTTTGATGAGGAGGATATATGGTCCACATACGGCAACTTTGTTGACCCACTCTGTGCTCGAATGCGTCGACACAGAAGGTTCGGCATTGTTCGCATTCATGGGATGAGTCTTCTTTTGGTGACTTGTACGAGTGTCTGACACTCTTAAGCCGCCATGATTACGTTCTTAATACTGTAGACTACATCGATGCACGGATCTGATGATGATGATAATGATGTATCTTATATAAACCCATACGCATGATGATCTATTACACACACATACGATGATATTGATGTATCACACACACATGTGCACATGATGATACATACACATATATTTGCACATGATGATATGGACACTGATGCTGACGTATGTGATAGCGATGTGTGTGAGCTAGATCATGTGGGCATGATCTGGAGAGGGGGCAGGGATGATGGCATCGAGCATTATGAGTGTTCATATATCTAGGCCTACCTTCTCATCATCCAATACATGACTTGGACCTAGAACATACTTCTTCTTTCTTCAAATGAGCTCGCATGAAAATACATTGTGGATCTTCGAGTACGGAGGAGGGAATAAAAGTTCACGAGCTCAATCTCCAACTTTCCTCGTATTTATGCACAGTCTATAACTTAATCTCCAACTTTCCTCATATTTGTGTAGGGTTTATGTTATATGGGCAAAAACTTCTTGTACTTTTCCCCAAGGAGAGGGATTTTCTGTGGTTGGGTCGTATACCAACAAGGAAGACCATATCACCTTCATCAAATTCTCTAGTAGTCTACTTGAGATCAACACGCTACTTTTCTCTATCGTGAGTAGCTTTGATATCCTTTTTTATAGTCCGCATTGAACAATCCACTTTATCTATTTGCTTCAAGACTTCCACTCTGACCAGTGGGTTGAACTAAATCAATGGTGTTGCACAATCTACTATAAGATGCATCGCAATAAAATTATACCGAATGTGGAGAATTCATCCATTTTTTGGGTTCCCTTCCATGGAATGCTCGAAGAATGTCTTTGATTACCCTCTCTGCCTAATCATCAATTTCTAGATAGTACCAAAATCTATAGAGCTACAGCTTCAAAGCATTTATTCCAAGAGCAGGACACATGAATTCAGCACCCCGATCCCTAACTATCCTTCCAAAGTAAAGTCTAAATATATCCTTTGGAATGACTTTTAGCAAACACCAAGAGCAGTATAAGTCTTTTTCAAAAGAATCGAATGAGCAACCTTCGTCAAGCGATCTACCACACGGCTAAGATGGAATCATGTCCTGCATCGACTGAAGAAAAATCTAATGATAGAATCCATGCTTATGTATTCTAATTGTATATGTGAAATAGGATGCACGTGTCTTGGCGTTTTTGTCATTTCACCTTTGCAAGGCTAAAAGAAATGCTTCTTTGTAGCAGCCACCATGACGGTCTTCACTTAGCTGGGGCGTGTCACGAGCTTTCTTTAGAATCCTCTTATTAAGATCTCTATCTTGAAAAATATATAACCGATTATTGAAGTACAAGCATCCACCTCTAATGTGAATCCATGAATTTTCTTCACTTCTAGGGTTGCCTTTACTTTTGCGGTAAGCAATATGATAATAGGGATAAAGAACTTATCTAATCCAATCTCTTCCTTAATCTCAACGTGCAAGTAAGGAGGCCTTCCTGCCTAATATATCTATGACCGCATTCTCCTTGTCTAACCTATACTTGATTTTAAAACCAAACTCTCGAAGTGTTTGTATTTATCTTCTTTGCGTGATGTTAACATCATTCTGGATGAAATTTTGCTTTAAAATTTTATGATCTATAACCCGAGAAGACAAGCAACTCTACGTCATCACTGTTCCTCTCGTGAGATCTTAGCTATAGCACCAGCGGATTAGTCAAGCAACCCCTCAGCTTATCAAAGTTACTTTGGCACATCGCGCAGACCATTAGAATGGAATGTCCTTCTTGAGAAGCGCCGTCAAGTACGGAGGAGGGAATAAAAGTTCACGAGCTCAATCTCCAACTTTCCTCGTATTCATGCACAGTCTATAACTTAATCTCCAACTTTCCTCATATTTGTGTAGGGTTTATGTTATATGGGCAAAAACTTCTTGTACTTTTCCCCAAGGAGAGGGATTTTCTGTGGTTGGGTCGTATACCAACAAGGAAGACCATATCACCTTCATCAAATTCTCTAGTAGTCTACTTGAGATCAACATGCTACTTTTTTCTATCGTGAGTAGCTTTGATATCCTTTTTTATAGTCCGCATTGAACAATCCACTTTATCTATTTGCTTCAAGACTTCCACTCTGACCAGTGGGTTGAACTAAATCAATGGTGTTGCACAATCTACTATAAGATGCATCGCAATAAAATTATACCGAATGTGGAGAATTCATCCATTTTTGGGTTCCCTTCCATGGAATGCTCGAAGAATGTCTTTGATTACCCTCTCTGCCTAATCATCAATTTCTAGATAGTACCAAAATCTATAGAGCTACAGCTTCAAAGCATTTATTCCAAGAGCAGGACACATGAATTCAGCACCCCGATCCCTAACTATCCTTCCAAAGTAAAGTCTAAATATATCCTTTGGAATGACTTTTAGCAAACACCAAGAGCAGTATAAGTCTTTTTCAAAAGAATCGAATGAGCAACCTTCGCCAAGCGATCTACCACGGCTAAGATGGAATCATGTCCTGCATCGACTGAAGAAAAATCTAATGATGGAATCCATGCTTATGTATTCTAATTGTATATGTGAAATAGGATGCACGTGTCTTGGCATTTTTGTCATTTCACCTTTGCAAGGCTAAAAGAAATGCTTCTTTGTAGCAGCCACCATGATGGTCTTCACTTAGCTGGGGCGTGTCACGAGCTTTCTTTAGAATCCTCTTATTAAGATCTCTATCTTGAAAAATATATAACCGATTATTGAAGTACAAGCATCCACCTCTAACGTGAATCCATGAATTTTCTTCACTTCTAGGGTTGCCTTTACTTTTGCGGTAAGCAATATGATAATAGGGATAAAGAACTTATCTAATCCAATCTCTTCCTTAATCTCAACGTGCAAGTAAGGAGGCCTTCCTGCCTAATATATCTATGACCGCATTCTCCTTGTCTAACCTATACTTGATTTTAAAACCAAACTCTCGAAGTGTTTGTATTTATCTTCTTTGCGTGATGTTAACATCATTCTGGTTGAAAATTTGCTTTAAAATTTTATGATCTATAACCCGAGAAGACAAGCAACTCTACGTCATCACTGTTCCTCTCGTGAGATCTTAGCTATAGCACAAGCGGATTAGTCAAGCAACCCTTCAGCTTATCAAAGTTTCTTTGGCACATCGCGCAGACCATTAGAATGGAATGTCCTTCTTGAGAAGCGCCGTCAAAGGAGAAACAATCTTGGCATATGAACATCGGATACCATCTTATCAATCCCAAGAACCATTTGACTTCCTCTATCGTCTTTGGTTCTGGCAAATCGATAGCCGCTTTTGCACCTTGGCGGGATCAGCTAATATACTATCTCTTGACATTATGATCCCGGATATTCAATTTAATGGTAAAGAAGGTACATGCACTCTTCTTAGAGAAAAGTCTGTGCTTTTGGAGGCTTTCGAGGACTTTGAAGAGACACATACTTCACATGCGATCAGCTACATTCTTCGAGCAAACTAGAATTGCATCAATGAAGACCAAGATAAAATCATCCGATGTTCTCTGAAGGTTTCTTTTCTTTTTCTTTTTGCATTCAACAATTATAGCTAGAAGGGGAATTATTTAATCCCAACAGCATTATCGTGAACTCGTAATGTGCATACCATGTATTAAAATCTATCTTAGGAATATTATGATACGATAACATCCTAAGTTTAAGTCAATCTTTATAAATATCTGGCCTTTATGCGATCAATCTAACAGCACATTCCAGGAGTAAGATGCTTATTCTTAACAGTAAGCCGATTTAACCCTGAATATACAATCTCATAGTCCCATCATTCTTCTTCTGAAAGAGAACGAGCACCACATAGCAAGGGGATACAAATGGGCCAAACAAAGCTCTCCTCAAACAGTTATCTCGATTATTCCCCGAGCTCGGTTGCTTTCGGAATGGCCTTCTTATAAGCTCAAGATTCACTATTGTTGGGCTCCGAGAATGAACTCTTTCTCATGATCCAGCTCACGAGTCGAGGGTATTGTAGTTAAATCTACGTCACAGTATATACTCACTTAACCAACATGGTTTCCTTGCAACTCTTTATCTGCAGGATGGCTTGCTTCTGCTGGAGTCCCTTCAATAACTTTACTACTTTTACAGGTTACGGGGTGGGAGTTCAACAAACTACTCCAGTTCCTTTCATCTTGTTCACATGAAGATCCATGAAGGAAATGGTGCCTTTGTGATAATATTTGGCTAGGTTCCCATCCAAGAGAAACTGAATTACATCCGTCTTTTGGCAAGTAACTTCCACTACCCAATTCCACTCGCATTGGTCTGCCTTGCTTCTGGTCGATTACTAATTTATGCAACATCCAAGTGAAATGAATGAATGAATGAGCGTTTCTCGAATCAACAAAAAGCTTAAAATTCTTACCTCAAAAATCGGATGGGGTGTAACTTAGTGAGAATCGTTGGTTTCGATCCTGGTGCTTCACTCTATCGAACGAAGTCTACCTCTTCCTTCTTTCTCTGGGGTTAGCTACTATTATAATGGCATTAGAAGTTGCTGAGACTGGGCTAGAACTTGCCTCCTTTGACTTGTCAAGCAAGTTCTATGGTGGAGTTAGAATGGTAACATCAATCGGTGCGTTGGCACAACCATTCATAAAATGTCCCAGTAGCTGCTCGCATCTAAAACACTTCATACTCCTTCCTGAGCTAAAACTGCAAATCCAAAGGCATTCTAGGGATAGGATCATGTCCACTGTGCCCACTCGCTTTTCATACTTGGCTCCAATCTTGTCCCCTATTTCTCTTTGAATTTGGCATACTAGAATTAGATGGAGCTCTCTTTGGGAGGGGGCAAAAAGGCCTTTTACTACACGGTCTCCTTAGAAAGAAATACATGCATAAAATCCTCCGCCACCACCATCTTAATTGCTTCCCCGCAGCTAGCAAAGACAGTTTCGCATTCTTAACCAATCTATCCAAGGGAGGATCCAATCTTCTGACAAACCCATGGAGAAGGGTCTCGTCTTCCATCGGAAGAGCATGTCGGACTAGGCTTACGTAAGATCAATTGATAATACGCCTCCGTAAGTTTGCCTGCTTGAGAAAACTCTATAAACTCATTTATCTTCTCTTCCATGGGGACAAAACCTTTGATGGAGGTAAGCTTTCATGTCCTCCCATCTCAGACTATACCATTAACTTTCAATTTGGCGAGATCCATCTTACTGTACCCCGCACATGTTACACTACTCGTCCATAGAATCTGTCCAATTCAACACTCCCTCTCTCCAAGGTTTTTACCCTTGCCTCGAAATGGCTATGGTGGTTGTGACCCATATACGAAGTGCTTCCTTGACATCCTTATCCAATGCCTTAATTCTAGATATGACATCATCCATCCCTCATGATTATTCTAAAACAAAAGACCGTCGTAGGCTCGGCCAGCAATCGAGATCCTGTATCAAGGAATATAATGCCCCAGAGTCGTACACATCAATCTATGAACACTAAGGTCTCGTCGAGGTGGTGCTTATAGAGAACTATCCCTCTTGTAACAGGCAGTTCACTAAGGATCATGGCAAAGGCAATGTTCTCTGCCAACCGCTCATGCCGACTATAGGTGGTGTGCCATGATCTACTGACTATCCTAAGCACACGTGTACCTCCGCCGATCATTCAGTAGTACTCAGAAAGTAGAGGCTCTCCAATTATCGAGCCGAGATGACTTAATCTGCGTAATGAAGGTGCTGGAAGGCAAAGGCTATCGTGTCATCCTCTAGAGACAGCTCAGGGACTCCAGATAGATAGGGTCTCACCATCCGATTTGCTGCTTTATCTGAAAGAGAAACTGGATAAGATACTGTAAGTTTTGGTTTTAGGCTAGAATAGGCACCGTTAGGGCCTCTTAGAGGTTGGTGGCACGAGAAGAAAGTTTTGAGTAAAAGAAAAAAGGGGAGGAAAATAAAGGAGGTGCCTCTTCTAGGGTTTGGATCCATTCGCGCTCTTGACAAGGATTTGATTCCCACGCTTTGTGCACTCAAGCCTTCTTTCACTCCACACTCTATGGTCATTTGCCTAGCCCGTTATCTTCACCATTAACCTTATCCTATTTTCTTGCACACATGTACACACCTTCGCTACACTGGTATTGAAAGAGGCTGCTTTCGTGCAAATTTTGCATACGCACATTTGGAGAGGATTTGAGGTCTAGAGGATTGATCACACATATTTTTAGTGATTGTTAGGCATGTTACATGGGGGTGAGGGGAGAGCGTGTTTTCAGGGATCTATTGTGGGTCTTGTTCACACGTGATTGCACCCTGTATGAGTCACGTGTGGGGCTTGTGTTGAGCATTAGTTGTGGCATTTTTTCACACGCTTGTGCACTTTGGGTAGTGTTCACACACGACCATGGGTTATGATTCTTATTACTTTTACCCTTCAGTTGGGCACCATGGTACGACTTTGCATCATCATCGCGTGAGCAAGACGACATCGTTTTGATTGTTTTCTCGTTTACGATCGGATCATGGGAGAGCCACTCATGCACTATTATCGTCGCTCTACGATCGATATTATGAGTTGCCATTTTGTGTCATGGTTCACATATCTTTTGTCAATTTCACACGTACGTTTAGTAGTACTTCAAGGCTTAGGACCTCTATACCCTCATTTACAGACTCCACGCTATGAAGAGATGGCATACTCATGCCATTGTTGGACGTTGGAGCTTGCATGTTTGTTGCCTAGTCATATGAGGTGTTGTTTTGATGAGGAGGATATATGGTCCACATACGGCAACTTTGTTGACCCACTCTGTGCTCGAATGCGTTGACACAGAAGGTTCGGCATTGTTCGCATTCATGGGATGAGTCTTCTTTTGGTGACTTGTACGAGTGTCTGACACTCTTAAGCCGCCATGATTACGTTCTTAATACTGTAGACTACATCGATGCACGGATCTGATGATGATGATGATGATGTATCTTATATAAACCCATACGCATGATGATCTATTACACACACATACGATGATATTGATGTATCACACACACATGTGCACATGATGATACATACACATATATTTGCACATGATGATATGGACACTGATGCTGACGTATGTGATAGCGATGTGTGTGAGCTAGATCATGTGGGCATGATCTGGAGAGGGGGCAGGGATGATGGCATCGAGCATTATGAGTGTTCATATATCTAGGCCTACCTTCTCATCATCCAATACATGACTTGGACCTAGAACATACTTCTTCTTTCTTCAAATGAGCTCGCATGAAAATACATTGTGGATCTTCGAGTACGGAGGAGGGAATAAAAGTTCACGAGCTCAATCTCCAACTTTCCTCGTATTCATGCACAGTCTATAACTTAATCTCCAACTTTCCTCATATTTGTGTAGGGTTTATGTTATATGGGCAAAAACTTCTTGTACTTTTCCCCAAGGAGAGGGATTTTCTGTGGTTGGGTCGTATACCAACAAGGAAGACCATATCACCTTCATCAAATTCTCTAGTAGTCTACTTGAGATCAACACGCTACTTTTTTCTATCGTGAGTAGCTTTGATATCCTTTTTTATAGTCCGCATTGAACAATCCACTTTATCTATTTGCTTCAAGACTTCCACTCTGACCAATGGGTTGAACTAAATCAATGGTGTTGCACAATCTACTATAAGATGCATCGCAATAAAATTATACCGAATGTGGAGAATTCATCCATTTTTTGGGTTCCCTTCCATGGAATGCTCGAAGAATGTCTTTGATTACCCCCTCTGCCTAATCATCAATTTCTAGATAGTACCAAAATCTGTCGAGCTACAGCTTCAAAGCATTTATTCCAAGAGCAGGACACATGAATTCAGCACCCCGATCCCTAACTATCCTTCCAAAGTAAAGTCTAAATATATCCTTTGGAATGACTTTTAGCAAACACCAAGAGCAGTATAAGTCTTTTTCAAAAGAATCGAATGAGCAACCTTCGTCAAGCGATCTACCACACGGCTAAGATGGAATCATGTCCTGCATCGACTGAAGAAAAATCTAATGATGGAATCCATGCTTATGTATTCTAATTGTATATGTGAAATAGGATGCACGTGTCTTGGCGTTTTTGTCATTTCACCTTTGCAAGGCTAAAAGAAATGCTTCTTTGTAGCAGCCACCATGACGGTCTTCACTTAGCTGGGGCGTGTCACGAGCTTTCTTTAGAATCCTCTTATTAAGATCTCTATCTTGAAAAATATATAACCGATTATTGAAGTACAAGCATCCACCTCTAACGTGAATCCATGAATTTTCTTCACTTCTAGGGTTGCCTTTACTTTTGCGGTAAGCAATATGATAATAGGGATAAAGAACTTATCTAATCCAATCTCTTCCTTAATCTCAACGTGCAAGTAAGGAGGCCTTCCTGCCTGATATGTCTACGACCGCATTCTCCTTGTCTAACCTATACTTGATTTTCGATCCTGGTGCTCCACTCTATCGAACGAAGTCTACCTCTTCCTTCTTTCTCTGGGGTTAGCTACTATTATAATGGCATTAGAAGTTGCTGAGACTGGGCTAGAACTTGCCTCCTTTGACTTGTCAAGCAAGTTCTATGGTGGAGTTAGAATGGTAACATCAATCGGTGCGTTGGCACAACCATTCATAAAATGTCCCAGTAGCTGCTCGCATCTAAAACACTTCATACTCCTTCCTGAGCTAAAACTGCAAATCCAAAGGCATTCTAGGGATAGGATCATGTCCACTGTGCCCACTCGCTTTTCATACTTGGCTCCAATCTTGTCCCCTATTTCTCTTTGAATTTGGCATACTAGAATTAGATGGAGCTCTCTTTGGGAGGGGGCAAAAAGGCCTTTTACTACACGGTCTCCTTAGAAAGAAATACATGCATAAAATCCTCAGCCACCACCATCTTAATTGCTTCCCCGCCGCTAGCAAAGATAGTTTCGCATTCTTAACCAATCTATCCAAGGGAGGATCCAATCTTCTGACAAACCCATGGAGAAGGGTCTCGTCTTCCATCGGAAGAGCATGTCGGACTAGGCTTACGTAAGATCAATTGATAATACGCCTCCGTAAGTTTGCCTGCTTGAGAAAACTCTATAAACTCATTTATCTTCTCTTCCATGGGGACAAAACCTTTGATGGAGGTAAGCTTTCATGTCCTCCCATCTCAGACTATACCATTAACTTTCAATTTGGCGAGATCCATCTTACTGTACCCCGCACATGTTACACTACTCGTCCATAGAATCTGTCCAATTCAACACTCCCTCTCTCCAAGGTTTTTACCCTTGCCTCGAAATGGCTATGGTGGTCCTGACCCATATACGAAGTGCTTCCTTGACATCCTTATCCAATGCCTTAATTCTAGATATGACATCATCCATCCCTCATGATTATTCTAAAACAAAAGACCGTCGTAGGCTCGGCCAGCAATCGAGATCCTGTATCAAGGAATATAATGCCCCAGAGTCGTACACATCAATCTATGAACACTAAGGTCTCGTCGAGGTGGTGCTTATAGAGAACTATCCCTCTTAACAGGCAGTTCACTAAGGATCATGGCAAAGGCAATGTTCTCTGCCAACCGCTCATGCCGACTATAGGTGGTGTGCCATGATCTACTGACTATCCTAAGCACACGTGTACCTCCGCCGATCATTCAGTAGTACTCAGAAAGTAGAGGCTCTCCAATTATCGAGCCGAGATGACTTAATCTGCGTAATGAAGGTGCTTGAAGGCAAAGGCTATCGTGTCATCCTCTAGAGACAACTCAGGGACTCCAGATAGATAGGGTATCACCATCCGATTTGCTGCTTTATCTGAAAGCGAAACTGGATAAGATATTGTAAGTTTTGGTTTTAGGCTAGAATAGGCACCGTTAGGGCCTCTTAGAGGTTGGTGGCACGAGAAGAAAGTTTTGAGTAAAAGAAAAAAGGGGAGGAAAATAAAGGAGGTACCTATTCTAGGGTTTGGATCCATTCGCGCTCTTGACAAGGATTTGATTCCCACGCTTTGTGCACTCAAGCCTTCTTTCACCCCACACTCTATGGTCATTTGCCTAGCCCGTTATCTTCACCATTAACCTTATCCTATTTTCTTGCACACATGTACACACCTTCGCTACACTGGTATTGAAAGAGGCTGCTTTCGTGCAAATTTTGCATATGCACATTTGGAGAGGATTTGAGGTCTAGAGGATTGATCACACATATTTTTAGTGATTGTTAGGCATGTTACATGGGGGTGAGGGGAGAGCGTGTTTTCAGGGATCTATTGTGGGTCTTGTTCACACGTGATTGCACCCTGTATGAGTCACGTGTGGGGCTTGTGTTGAGCATTGGTTGTGGCGTTTTTTCACACGCTTGTGCACTTTGGGTAGTGTTCACACACGACCATGGGTTATGATTCTTATTACTTTTACCCTTCAGTTGGGCACCATGGTACGACTTTGCATCATCATCGCGCGAGCAAGACGACATCGTTTTGATTGTTTTTCTGTTTACGATCGGATCATGGGAGAGCCGCTCATGCACTATTATCGTCGCTCTACGATCGATATTATGAGTTGCCATTTTGTGTCATGGTTCACATATCTTTTGTCAATTTCACACGTACGTTTAGTAGTACTTCAAGGCTTAGGACCTCTATACCCTCATTGTTTGCATTCATGGGATGAGTCTTCTTTTGGTGACTTGTACGAGTGTCTGACACTCTTAAGCCGCCACGATTACGTTCTTAATACTGTAGACTACATCGATGCACGGATCTGATGATGATGATGATGATGTATCTTATATAAACCCATACGCATGATGATCTATTACACACACATACGATGATATTGATGTATCACACACACATGTGCACATGATGATACATACACATATATTTGCACATGATGATATGGACACTGATGCTGACGTATGTGATAGCGATGTGTGTGAGCTAGATCATGTGGGCATGATCTGGAGAGGGGGCAGGGATGATGGCATCGAGCATTATGAGTGTTCATATATCTAGGCCTACCTTCTCATCATCCAATACATGACTTGGACCTAGAACATACTTCTTCTTTCTTCAAATGAGCTCGCATGAAAATACATTGTGGATCTTCGAGTACGGAGGAGGGAATAAAAGTTCACGAGCTCAATCTCCAACTTTCCTCGTATTCATGCACAGTCTATAACTTAATCTCCAACTTTCCTCATATTTATGTAGGGTTTATGTTATATGGGCAAAAACTTCTTGTACGTTTCCCCAAGGAGACGGATTTTCTGTGGTTGGGTCGTATACCAACAAGGAAGACCATATCACCTTCATCAAATTCTCTAGTAGTCTACTTGAGATCAACACGCTACTTTTTTCTATCGTGAGTAGCTTTGATATCCTTTTTTATAGTCCGCATTGAACAATCCACTTTATCTATTTGCTTCAAGACTTCCACTCTGACCAGTGGGTTGAACTAAATCAATGGTGTTGCACAATCTACTATAAGATGCATCGCAATAAAATTATACCGAATGTGGAGAATTCATCCATTTTTTGGGTTCCCTTCCATGGAATGCTCGAAGAATGTCTTTGATTACCCTCTCTGCCTAATCATCAATTTCTAGATAGTACCAAAATCTATAGAGCTACAGCGTCAAAGCATTTATTCCAAGAGCAGGACACATGAATTCAGCACCCCGATCCCTAACTATCCTTCCAAAGTAAAGTCTAAATATATCCTTTGGAATGACTTTTAGCAAACACCAAGAGCAGTATAAGTCTTTTTCAAAAGAATCGAATGAGCAACCTTCGTCAAGCGATCTACCACACGGCTAAGATGGAATCATGTCCTGCATCGACTGAAGAAAAATCTAATGATGGAATCCATGCTTATGTATTCTAATTGTATATGTGAAATAGGATGCACGTGTCTTGGCGTTTTTGTCATTTCACCTTTGCAAGGCTAAAAGAAATGCTTCTTTGTAGCAGCCACCATGACGGTCTTCACTTAGCTGGGGCGTGTCACGAGCTTTCTTTAGAATCCTCTTATTAAGATCTCTATCTTGAAAAATATATAACCGATTATTGAAGTACAAGCATCCACCTCTAACGTGAATCCATGAATTTTCTTCACTTCTAGGGTTGCCTTTACTTTTGCGGTAAGCAATATGATAATAGGGATAAAGAACTTATCTAATCCAATCTCTTCCTTAATCTGAACGTGCAAGTAAGGAGGCCTTCCTGCCTAATATATCTATGACCGCATTCTCCTTGTCTAACCCATACTTGATTTTAATACCAAACTCTCGAAGTGTTTGTATTTATCTTCTTTGCGTGATGTTAACATCATTTTGGTTGAAAATTTGCTTTAAAATTTTATGATCTATAACCCGAGAAGACAAGCAACTCTACGTCATCACTGTTCCTCTCGTGAGATCTTAGCTATAGCACCAGCGGATTAGTCAAGCAACCCCTCAGCTTGTCAAAGTTACTTTGGCACATCGCGCACACCATTAGAATGGAATGTCCCTCTTGAGAAGCGCCGTCAAAGGAGAAACAATCTTGGCATATGAACATCGGATACCATCTTATCAATCCCAAGAACCATTTGACTTCCTCTATCGTCTTTGGTTCTGGCAAATCGATAGCCGCTTTTGCACCTTGGCGGGATCAGCTAATATACTATCTCTTGACATTATGATCCCGGATATTCAATTTGATGGTAAAGAAGGTACATGCACTCTTCTTAGAGAAAAGTCTGTGCTTCTGGAGGCTTTCGAGGACTTTGAAGAGACACATACTTCACATGCGATCAGCTACATTCTTCGAGCAAACTAGAATTGCATCAATGAAGACCGAGACCGAGATAAAATCATCCGATGGTTTCTTTTCTTTTTCTTTTTGCATTCAACAATTATAGCTAGAAGGGGAATTATTTAATCCCAACAGCATTATCGTGAACTCGTAATGTGCATACCATGTATTAAAATCTATCTTAGGAATATTATGATACGATAACATCCTAAGTTTAAGTCAATCTTTATAAATATCTGGCCTTTATGCGATCAATCTAACAGCACATTCCAGGAGTAAGATGCTTATTCTTAACAGTAAGCCGATTTAACCCTGAATATACAATCTCATAGTCCCATCATTCTTCTTCTGAAAGAGAACGAGCACCACATAGCAAGGGGACACAAATGGGCCAAACAAAGCTCTCCTCAAACAGTTATCTCGATTATTCCCCGAGCTCGGTTGCTTTCGGAATGGCCTTCTTATAAGCTCAAGATTCACTATTGTTGGGCTCCGAGAATGAACTCTTTCTCATGATCCAGCTCACGAGTCGAGGGTATTGTAGTTAAATCTACGTCACAGTATATACTCACTTAACCAACATGGTTTCCTTGCAACTCTTTATCTGCAGGATGGCTTGCTTCTGCTTTTCAAAAGAATCGAATGAGCAACCTTCGTCAAGCGATCTACCACACGGCTAAGATGGAATCCTGTCCTGCATCGACTGAAGAGAAATCTAATGATGGAATCCATGCTTATGTATTCTAATTGTATATGTGAAATAGGATGCACGTGTCTTGGCGTTTTTGTCATTTCACCTTTGCAAGGCTAAAAGAAATGCTTCTTTGTAGCAGCCACCATGACGGTCTTCACTTAGCTGGGGCGTGTCACGAGCTTTCTTTAGAATCCTCTTATTAAGATCTCTATCTTGAAAAATATATAACCGATTATTGAAGTACAAGCATCCACCTCTAACGTGAATCCATGAATTTTCTTCACTTCTAGGGTTGCCTTTACTTTTGCGGTAAGCAATATGATAATAGGGATAAAGAACTTATCTAATCCAATCTCTTCCTTAATCTCAACGTGCAAGTAAGGAGGCCTTCCTGCCTAATATGTCTACGATAGCATTCTCCTTGTCTAACCTATACTTGATTTTAAAACCAAACTCTCGAAGTGTTTGTATTTATCTTCTTTGCGTGATGTTAACATCATTCTGGTTGAAAATTTGCTTTAAAATTTTATGATCTATAACCCGAGAAGACAAGCAACTCTACGTCATCACTGTTCCTCTCGTGAGATCTTAGCTATAGCACCAGCGGATCAGTCAAGCAACCGCTCAGCTTATCAAAGTTACTTTGGCACATCGCGCAGACCATTAGAATGGAATGTCCTCCTTGAGAAACGCCGTCAAAGGAGAAACAATCTTGGCATATGAACATCGGATACCATCTTATGAATCCCAAGAACCATTTGACTTCCTCTATCGTCTTTGGTTCTGGCAAATCGATAGCCGCTTTTGCACCTTGGCGGGATCAGCTAATATACTATCTCTTGACATTATGATCCCGGATATTCAATTTGATGGTAAAGAAGGTACATGCACTCTTCTTAGAGAAAAGTCTGTGCTTCTGGAGGCTTTCGAGGACTTTGAAGAGACACATACTTCACATGCGATCAGCTACATTCTTCGAGCAAACTAGAATTGCATCAATGAAGACCGAGATAAAATCATCCGATGGTTTCTTTTCTTTTTCTTTTTGCATTCAACAATTATAGCTAGAAGGGGAATTATTTAATCCCAACAGCATTATCGTGAACTCGTAATGTGCATACCATGTATTAAAATCTATCTTAGGAATATTATGATACGATAACATCCTAAGTTTAAGTCAATCTTTATAAATATCTGGCCTTTATGCGATCAATCTAACAGCACATTCCAGGAGTAAGATGCTTATTCTTAACAGTAAGCCGATTTAACCCTGAATATACAATCTCATAGTCCCATCATTCTTCTTCTGAAAGAGAACGAGCACCATATAGCAAGGGGATACAAATGGGCCAAACAAAGCTCTCCTCAAACAGTTATCTCGATTATTCCCCGAGCTCGGTTGCTTTCGGAATGGCCTTCTTATAAGCTCAAGATTCACTATTGTTGGGCTCCGAGAATGAACTCTTTCTCATGATCCACCTCACGAGTCGAGGGTATTGTAGTTATATCTACGTCACAGTATATGCTCACTTAACCAACATGGTTTCCTTGCAACTCTTTATCTGCAGGATGGCTTGCTTCTGCTGGAGTCCCTTCAATAACTTTACTACTTTTACAGGTTACGGGGTGGGAGTTCAACAAACTACTCCAGTTCCTTTCATCTTGTTCACATGAAGATCCATGAAGGAAATGGTGCCATTGTGATAATATTTGGCTAGGTTCCCATCCAAGAGAAACTGAATTACATCCGTCTTTTGGCAAGTAACTTCCACTACCCAATTCCACTCGCATTGGTCTGCCTTGCTTCTGGTCGATTACTAATTTATGCAACATCCAAGTGAAATGAATGAATGAATGAGCGTTTCTCGAATCAACAAAAAGCTTAAAATTCTTACCTCAAAAATCGGGGGATGGGGGGTAACTTAGTGAGAATCGTTGGTTTCGATCCTGGTGCTCCACTCTATCGAACGAAGTCTACCTCTTCCTTCTTTCTCTGGGGTTAGCTACTATTATAATGGCATTAGAAGTTGCTGAGACTGGGCTAGAACTTGCCTCCTTTGACTTGTCAAGCAAGTTCTATGGTGGAGTTAGAATGGTAACATCAATCGGTGCGTTGGCACAACCATTCATAAAATGTCCCAGTAGCTGCTCGCATCTAAAACACTTCATACTCCTTCCTGAGCTAAAACTGCAAATCCAAAGGCATTCTAGGGATAGGATCATGTCCACTGTGCCCACTCGCTTTTCATACTTGGCTCCAATCTTGTCCCCTATTTCTCTTTGAATTTGGCATACTAGAATTAGATGGAGCTCTCTTTGGGAGGCGGCAAAAAGGCCTTTTACTACACGATCTCCTTAGAAAGAAATACATGCATAAAATCCTCAGCCACCACCATCTTAATTGCTTCCCCGCCGCTAGCAAAGATAGTTTTGCATTCTTAACCAATCTATCCAAGGGAGGATCCAATCTTCTGACAAACCCATGGAGAAGGGTCTCGTCTTCCATCGGAAGAGCATGTCAGACTAGGCTTACGTAAGATCAATTGATAATACGCCTCCGTAAGTTTGCCTGCTTGAGAAAACTCTATAAACTCATTTATCTTCTCTTCCATGGGGACAAAACCTTTGATGGAGGTAAGCTTTCATGTCCTCCCATCTCAGACTATACCATTAACTTTCAATTTGGCGAGATCCATCTTACTGTACCCCGCACATGTTACACTACTCGTCCATAGAATCTGTCCAATTCAACACTCCCTCTCTCCAAGGTTTTTACCCTTGCCTCGAAATGGCTATGGTGGTCGTGACCCATATACGAAGTGCTTCCTTGACATCCTTATCCAATGCCTTAATTCTAGATATGACATCATCCATCCCTCATGATTATTCTAAAACAAAAGACCGTCGTAGGCTCGGCCAGCAATCGAGATCCTGTATCAAGGAATATAATGCCCCAGAGTCGTACACATCAATCTATGAACACTAAGGTCTCGTCGAGGTGGTGCTTATAGAGAACTATCCCTCTTGTAACAGGCAGTTCACTAAGGATCATGGCAAAGGCAATGTTCTCTGCCAACCGCTCATGCCGACTATAGGTGGTGTGCCATGATCTACTGACTATCCTAAGCACACGTGTACCTCCGCCGATCATTCAGTAGTACTCAGAAAGTAGAGGCTCTCCAATTATCGATCCGAGATGACTTAATCTACGTAATGAAGGTGCTTGAAGGCAAAGGCTATCGTGTCATTCTCTAGAGACAGCTCAGGGACTCTAGATAGATAGGGTCTCACCATCCGATTTGCTGCTTTATCTGAAAGCGAAACTGGATAAGATACTGTAAGTTTTGGTTTTAGGCTAGAATAGGCACCGTTAGGGCCTCTTAGAGGTTGGTGGCACGAGAAGAAAGTTTTGAGTAAAAGAAAAAAGGGGAGGAAAATAAAGGAGGTACCTATTCTAGGGTTTGGATCCATTCGCGCTCTTGACAAGGATTTGATTCCCACGCTTTGTGCACTCAAGCCTTCTTTCACTCCACACTCTATGGTCATTTGCCTAGCCCATTATCTTCACCATTAACCTTATCCTATTTTCTTGCACACATGTACACACCTTCGCTACACTGGTATTGAAAGAGGCTGCTTTCGTGCAAATTTTGCATACGCACATTTGGAGAGGATTTGAGGTCTAGAGGATTGATCACACATATTCTTAGTGATTGTTAGGCATGTTACATGGGGGTGAGGGGAGAGCGTGTTTTCAGGGATCTATTGTGGGTCTTGTTCACACGTGATTGCACCCTGTATGAGTCACGTGTGGGGCTTGTGTTGAGCATTGGTTGTGGCGTTTTTTCACACGCTTGTGCACTTTGGGTATACCATGTTCACACACGACCATGGGTTATGATTCTTATTACTTTTACCCTTCAGTTGGGCACCATAGTACGACTTTGCATCATCATCGCGCGAGCAAGACGACATCGTTTTGATTGTTTTTCCGTTTACGATCGGATCATGGGAGAGCCGCTCATGCACTATTATCGTCGCTCTACGATCGATATTATGAGTTGCCATTTTGTGTCATGGTTCACATATCTTTTGTCAATTTCACACGTACGTTTAGTAGTACTTCAAGGCTTAGGACCTCTATACCCTCATTTACAGACTCCACGCTATGAAGAGATGGCATACTCATGCCATTGTTGGACGTTGGAGCTTGCATGTTTGTTGCCTAGTCATATGAGGTGTTGTTTTGATGAGGAGGATATATGGTCCACATACGGCAACTTTGTTGACCCACTCTGTGCTCGAATGCGTTGACACAGAAGGTTCGGCATTGTTCGCATTCATGGGATGAGTCTTCTTTTGGTGACTTGTACGAGTGTCTGACACTCTTAAGCCACCATGATTACGTTCTTCATACTGTAGACTACATCGATGCACGGATCTGATGATGATGATGATGATGTATCTTATATAAACCCATACGCATGATGATCTATTACACACACATACGATGATATTGATGTATCACACACACATGTGCACATGATGATACATACACATATATTTGCACATGATGATATGGACACTGATGCTGACGTATGTGATAGCGATGTGTGTGAGCTAGATCATGTGGGCATGATCTGGAGAGGGGGCAGGGATGATGGCATCGAGCATTATGAGTGTTCATATATCTAGGCCTACCTTCTCATCATCCAATACATGACTTGGACCTAGAACATACTTCTTCTTTCTTCAAATGAGCTCGCATGAAAATACATTGTGGATCTTCAAGTACGGAGGAGGGAATAAAGTTCATGAGCTCAATCTCCAACTTTCCTCGTATTCATGCACAGTCTATAACTTAATCTCCAACTTTCCTCATATTTGTGTAGGGTTTATGTTATATGGGCAAACTTGTACTTTTCCCCAAGGAGAGGGATTTTCTGTGGTTGGGTCGTATACCAACAAGGAAGACCATATCACCTTCATCAAATTCTCTAGTAGTCTACTTGAGATCAACACGCTACTTTTTTCTATCGTGAGTAGTTTTGATATCCTTTTTTATAGTCCGTATTGAACAATCCACTTTATCTATTTGCTTCAAGACTTCCACTCTGACCAGTGGGTTGAACTAAATCAATGGTGTTGCACAATCTACTATAAGATGCATCGCAATAAAATTATACCGAATGTGGAGAATTCATCCATTTTTTGGGTTCCCTTCCATGGAATGCTCGAAGAATGTCTTTGATTACCCTCTCTGCCTAATCATCAATTTCTAGATAGTACCAAAATCTATAGAGCTACAGCTTCAAAGCATTTATTCCAAGAGCAGGACACATGAATTCAGCACCCCGATCCCTAACTATCCTTCCAAAGTAAAGTCTAAATATATCCTTTGGAATGACTTTTAGCAAACACCAAGAGCAGTATAAGTCTTTTTCAAAAGAATCGAATGAGCAACCTTCGTCAAGCGATCTACCACACGGCTAAGATGGAATCATGTCCTGCATTGACTGAAGAAAAATCTAATGATGGAATCCATGCTTATGTATTCTAATTGTATATGTGAAATAGGATGCATGTGTCTTAGCGTTTTTGTCATTTCACCTTTGCAAGGCTAAAAGAAATGCTTCTTTGTAGCAGCCACCATGACGGTCTTCACTTAGCTGGGGTGTGTCACGAGCTTTCTTTAGAATCCTCTTATTAAGATCTCTATCTTGAAAAATATATACAACCGATTATTGAAGTACAAGCATCCACCTCTAACGTGAATCCATGAATTTTCTTGACTTCTAGGGTTGCCTTTACTTTTGCGGTAAGCAATATGATAATAGGGATAAAGAACTTATCTAATCCAATCTCTTCCTTAATCTCAACGTGCAAGTAAGGAGCCTTCCTGCCTAATATATCTATGACCGCATTCTCCTTGTCTAACCTATACTTGATTTTAAAACCAAACTCTCAAAGTGTTTGTATTTATCTTCTTTGCGTGATGTTAACATCATTCTGGTTGAAAATTTGCTTTAAAATTTTATGATCTATAACCCGAGAAGACAAGCAACTCTACGTCATCACTGTTCCTCTGGTGAGATCTTAGCTATAGCACCAGCGGATTAGTCAAGCAACCCCTCAGCTTATCAAAGTTACTTTGGCACATCGCGCAGACCATTAGAATGGAATGTCCCTCTTGAGAAGCACCGTCAAAGGAGAAACAATCTTGGCATATGAACATCGGATACCATCTTATCAATCCCAAGAACCATTTGACTTCCTCTATCGTCTTTGGTTCTGGCAAATCGATAGCCGCTTTTGCACCTTGGCGGGATCAGCTAATATACTATCTCTTGACATTATGATCCCGGATATTCAATTTGATGGTAAAGAAGGTACATGCACTCTTCTTAGAGAAAAGTTTGTGCTTCTGGAGGCTTTCGAGGACTTTGAAGAGACACATACTTCACATGCGATCAGCTACATTCTTCGAGCAAACTAGAATTGCATCAATGAAGACCGAGATAAAATCATCCGATGGTTTCTTTTCTTTTTCTTTTTGCATTCAACAATTATAGCTAGAAGGGGAATTATTTAATCCCAACAGCATTATCGTGAACTCGTAATGTGCATACCATGTATTAAAATCTATCTTAGGAATATTATGATACGATAACATCCTAAGTTTAAGTCAATCTTTATAAATATCTGGCCTTTATGCGATCAATCTAACAGCACATTCCAGGAGTAAGATGCTTATTCTTAACAGTAAGTCGATTTAACCCTGAATATACAATCTCATAGTCCCATCATTCTTCTTCTGAAAGAGAACGAGCACCACATAGCAAGGGGATACAAATGGGCCAAACAAAGCTCTCCTCAAACAGTTATCTCGATTATTCCCCAAGCTCGGTTGCTTTCGGAATGGCCTTCTTATAAGCTCAAGATTCACTATTGTTGGGCTCCGAGAATGAACTCTTTCTCATGATCCACCTCACGAGTCGAGGGTATTGTAGTTAAATCTACGTCACAGTATATACTCACTTAACCAACATGGTTTCCTTGCAACTCTTTATCTGCAGGATGGCTTGCTTCTGCTGGAGTCCCTTCAATAACTTTACTACTTTTACAGGTTACGGGGTGGGAGTTCAACAAACTACTCCAGTTCCTTTCATCTTGTTCACATGAAGATCCATGAGGGAAATGGTGCCTTTGTGATAATATTTGGCTAGGTTCCCATCCAAGAGAAACTGAATTACATCCGTCTTTTGGCAAGTAACTTCCACTACCCAATTCCACTCGCATTGGTCTGCCTTGCTTCTGGTCGATTACTAATTTATGCAACATCCAAGTGAAATGAATGAATGAATGAGCGTTTCTCGAATCAACAAAAAGCTTAAAATTCTTACCTCCAAAATCGGATGGGGTGTAACTTAGTGAGAATCGTTGGTTTCGATCCTGGTGCTCCACTCTATCGAACGAAGTCTACCTCTTCCTTCTTTCTCTGGGGTTAGCTACTATTATAATGGCATTAGAAGTTGCTGAGACTGGGCTAGAACTTGCCTCCTTTGACTTGTCAAGCAAGTTCTATGGTGGAGTTAGAATGGTAACATCAATCGGTGCGTTGGCACAACCATTCATAAAATGGCCCAGTAGCTGCTCGCATCTAAAACACTTCATACTCCTTCCTGAGCTAAAACTGCAAATCCAAAGGCATTCTAGGGAAAGAATCATGTCCACTGTGCCCACTCGCTTTTCATACTTGGCTCCAATCTTGTCCCCTATTTCTCTTTGAATTTGGCATACTAGAATTAGATGGAGCTCTCTTTGGGAGGGGGCAAAAAGGCCTTTTACTACACGGTCTCCTTAGAAAGAAATACATGCATAAAATCCTCAGCCACCACCATCTTAATTGCTTCCCCGCCGCTAACAAAGACAGTTTCGCATTCTTAACCAATCTATCCAAGAGAGGATCCAATCTTCTGACAAACCCATGGAGAAGGGGCTCGTCTTCCATCGGAAGAGCATGTCGGACTAGGCTTACGTAAGATCAATTGATAATACGCCTCCGTAAGTTTGCCTGCTTGAGAAAACTCTATAAACTCATTTATCTTCTCTTCCATGGGGACAAAACCTTTGATGGAGGTAAGCTTTCATGTCCTCCCATCTCAGACTATACCATTAACTTTCAATTTGGCGAGATCCATCTTACTGTACCCCGCACATGTTACACTACTCGTCCATAGAATCTGTCCAATTCAACACTCCCTCTCTCCAAGGTTTTTACCCTTGCCTCGAAATGGCTATGGTGGTTGTGACCCATATACGAAGTGCTTCCTTGACATCCTTATCCAATGCCTTAATTCTAGATATGACATCATCCATCCCTCATGATTATTCTAAAACAAAAGACCGTCGTAGGCTCGGCCAGCAATCGAGATCCTGTATCAAGGAATATAATGCCCCAGAGTCGTACACATCAATCTATGAACACTAAGGTCTCGTCGAGGTGGTGCTTATAGAGAACTATCCCTCTTGTAATAGGCAGTTCACTAAGGATCATGGCAAAGGCAATGTTCTCTGCCAACCGCTCATGCCGACTATAGGTGGTGTGCCATGATCTACTGACTATCCTAAGCACACGTGTACCTCCGCTGATCATTCAGTAGTACTCAGAAAGTAGAGGCTCTCCAATTATCGAGCCGAGATGACTTAATCTGCGTAATGAAGGTGCTTGAAGGCAAAGGCTATCGTGTCATCCTCTAGAGACAGCTCAGGGACTCCAGATAGATAGGGTCTCACCATCCGATTTGCTGCTTTATCTGAAAGCGAAACTGGATAAGATACTGTAAGTTTTGGTTTTACGCTAGAATAGGCACCGTTAGGGCCTCTTAGAGGTTGGTGGCACGAGAAGAAAATTTTGAGTAAAAGAAAAAAGGGGAGGAAAATAAAGGAGGTACCTATTCTAGGGTTTGGATCCATTCGCGCTCTTGACAAGGATTTGATTCCCACGCTTTGTGCACTCAAGCCTTCTTTCACTCCACACTCTATGGTCATTTGCCTAGCCCGTTATCTTCACCATTAACCTTATCCTATTTTCTTGCACACATGTACACACCTTCGCTGCACTGGTATTGAAAGAGGCTGCTTTCGTGCAAATTTTGCATACGCACATTTGGAGAGGATTTGAGGTCTAGAGGATTGATCACACATATTTTTAGTGATTGTTAGGCATGTTACATGGGGGTGAGGGGAGAGCGTGTTTTCAGGGATCTATTGTGGGTCTTGTTCACACGTGATTGCACCCTGTATGAGTCACGTGTGGGGCTTGTGTTGAGCATTGGTTGTGGCATTTTTTCACACGCTTGTGCACTTTGGGTAGTGTTCACACACGACCATGGGTTATGATTCTTATTACTTTTACCCTTCAGTTGGGCACCATGGTACGACTTTGCATCATCATCGCGCGAGCAAGACGACATCGTTTTGATTGTTTTTCCGTTTACGATCGGATCATGGGAGAGCCGTTCATGCACTATTATCGTCGCTCTACGATCGATATTATGAGTTGCCATTTTGTGTCATGGTTCACATATCTTTTGTCAATTTCACACGTACGTTTAGTAGTACTTCAAGGCTTAGGACCTCTATACCCTCATTTACAGACTCCACGCTATGAAGAGATGGCATACTCATGCCATTGTTGGACGTTGGAGCTTGCATGTTTGTTGCCTAGTCATATGAGGTGTTGTTTTGATGAGGAGGATATATGGTCCACATACGGCAACTTTGTTGACCCACTCTGTGCTCGAATGCGTTGACACAGAAGGTTCGGCATTGTTCGCATTCATGGGATGAGTCTTCTTTTGGTGACTTGTACGAGTGTCTGACACTCTTAAGCCGCCATGATTACGTTCTTAATACTGTAGACTACATCGATGCACGGATCTGATGATGATGATGATGATGTATCTTATATAAACCCATACGCATGATGATCTATTACACACACATACGATGATATTGATGTATCACACACACATGTGCACATGATGATACATACACATATATTTGCACATGATGATATGGACACTGATGCTGACGTATGTGATAGCGATGTGTGTGAGCTACATCATGTGGGCATGATCTGGAGAGGGGGCAGGGATGATGGCATCGAGCATTATGAGTGTTCATATATCTAGGCCTACCTTCTCATCATCCAATACATGACTTGGACCTAGAACATACTTCTTCTTTCTTCAAATGAGCTCGCATGAAAATACATTGTGGATCTTCAAGTACGGAGGAGGGAATAAAAGTTCACGAGCTCAATCTCCAACTTTCCTCGTATTCATGCACAGTCTATAACTTAATCTCCAACTTTCCTCATATTTGTGTAGGGTTTATGTTATATGGGCAAAAACTTCTTGTACTTTTCCCCAAGGAGAGGGATTTTCTGTAGTTGGGTCGTATACCAACAAGGAAGACCATATCACCTTCATCAAATTCTCTAGTAGTCTACTTGAGATCAACACGCTACTTTTTTCTATCGTGAGTAGCTTTGATATCCTTTTTTATAGTCCGCATTGAACAATCCACTTTATCTATTTGCTTCAAGACTTCCACTCTGACCAGTGGGTTGAACTAAATCAATGGTGTTGCACAATCTACTATAAGATGCATCGCAATAAAATTATACCGAATGTGGAGAATTCATCCATTTTTTGGGTTCCCTTCCATGGAATGCTCGAAGAATGTCTTTGATTACCCTCTCTGCCTAATCATCAATTTCTAGATAGTACCAAAATCTATAGAGCTACAGCTTCAAAGCATTTATTCCAAGAGCAGGACACATGAATTCAGCACCCCGATCCCTAACTATCCTTCCAAAGTAAAGTCTAAATATATCCTTTGGAATGACTTTTAGCGAACACCAAGAGCAGTATAAGTCTTTTTCAAAAGAATCGAATGAGCAACCTTCGTCAAGCGATCTACCACATGGCTAAGATGGAATCATGTCCTGCATTGACTGAAGAAAAATCTAATGATGGAATCCATGCTTATGTATTCTAATTGTATATGTGAAATAGGATGCATGTGTCTTAGCGTTTTTGTCATTTCACCTTTGCAAGGCTAAAAGAAATGCTTCTTTGTAGCAGCCACCATGACGGTCTTCACTTAGCTGGGGTGTGTCACGAGCTTTCTTTAGAATCCTCTTATTAAGATCTCTATCTTGAAAAATATATACAACCGATTATTGAAGTACAAGCATCCACCTCTAACGTGAATCCATGAATTTTCTTGACTTCTAGGGTTGCCTTTACTTTTGCGGTAAGCAATATGATAATAGGGATAAAGAACTTATCTAATCCAATCTCTTCCTTAATCTCAACGTGCAAGTAAGGAGGCCTTCCTGCCTAATATATCTATGACCGCATTCTCCTTGTCTAACCTATACTTGATTTTAAAACCAAACTCTCGAAGTGTTTGTATTTATCTTCTTTGCGTGATGTTAACATCATTCTGGTTGAAAATTTGCTTTAAAATTTTATGATCTATAACCCGAGAAGACAAGCAACTCTATGTCATCACTGTTCCTCTCGTGAGATCTTAGCTATAGCACCAGCGGATTAGTCAAGCAACCCCTCAGCTTATCAAAGTTACTTTGGCACATCGCGCAGACCATTAGAATGGAATGTCCCTCTTGAGAAGCGCCGTCAAAGGAGAAACAATCTTGGCATATGAACATCGGATACCATCTTATGAATCCCAAGAACCATTTGACTTCCTCTATCGTCTTTGGTTCTGGCAAATCGATAGCCGCTTTTGCACGTTGGCGGGATCAGCTAATATACTATCTCTTGACATTATGATCCCGGATATTCAATTTGATGGTAAAGAAGGTACATGCACTCTTCTTAGAGAAAAGTCTGTGCTTCTGGAGGCTTTCGAGGACTTTGAAGAGACACATACTTCACATGCGATCAGCTACATTCTTCGAGCAAACTAGAATTGCATCAATGAAGACCGAGATAAAATCATCCGATGGTTTCTTTTCTTTTTTTTTTTGCATTCAACAATTATAGCTAGAAGGGGAATTATTTAATCCCAACAGCATTATCGTGAACTCGTAATGTGCCTACCATGTATTAAAATCTATCTTAGGAATATTATGATACGATAACATCCTAAGTTTAAGTCAATCTTTATAAATATCTGGCCTTTATGCGATCAATCTAACAGCACATTCCAGGAGTAAGATGCTTATTCTTAACAGTAAGCCGATTTAACCCTGAATATACAATCTCATAGTCCCATCATTCTTCTTCTGAAAGAGAACGAGCACCACATAGCAAGGGGATACAAATGGGCCAAACAAAGCTCTCCTCAAACAGTTATCTCGATTATTCCCCGAGCTCGGTTGCTTTCGGAATGGCCTTCTTATAAGCTCAAGATTCACTATTGTTGGGCTCCGAGAATGAACTCTTTCTCATGATCCACCTCACGAGTCGAGGGTATTGTAGTTAAATCTACGTCACAGTATATACTCACTTAACCAACATGGTTTCCTTGCAACTCTTTATCTGCAGGATGGCTTGCTTCTGCTGGAGTCCCTTCAATAACTTTACTACTTTTACAGGTTACGGGGTGGGAGTTCAACAAACTACTCCAGTTCCTTTCATCTTGTTCACATGAAGATCCATGAAGGAAATGGTGCCTTTGTGATAATATTTGGCTAGGTTCCCATCCAAGAGAAACTGAATTACATCCGTCTTTTGGCAAGTAACTTCCACTACCCAATTCCACTCGCATTGGTCTGCCTTGCTTCTGGTCGATTACTAATTTATGCAACATCCAAGTGAAATGAATGAATGAATGAGCGTTTCTCGAATCAACAAAAAGCTTAAAATTCTTACCTCAAAAATCGGATGGGGTGTAACTTAGTGAGAATCGTTGGTTTCGATCCTGGTGCTCCACTCTATCGAACGAAGTCTACCTCTTCCTTCTTTCTCTGGGGTTAGCTACTATTATAATGGCATTAGAAGTTGCTGAGACTGGGCTAGAACTTGCCTCCTTTGACTTGTCAAGCAAGTTCTATGGTGGAGTTAGAATGGTAACATCAATCGGTGCGTTGGCACAACCATTCATAAAATGTCCCAGTAGCTGCTCGCATCTAAAACACTTCATACTCCTTCCTGAGCTAAAACTGCAAATCCAAAGGCATTCTAGGGAAAGAATCATGTCCACTGTGCCCACTCGCTTTTCATACTTGGCTCCAATCTTGTCCCCTATTTCTCTTTGAATTTGGCATACTAGAATTAGATGGAGCTCTCTTTGGGAGGGGGCAAAAAGGCCTTTTACTACACGGTCTCCTTAGAAAGAAATACATGCATAAAATCCTCAGCCACCACCATCTTAATTGCTTCCCCGCCGCTAACAAAGACAGTTTCGCATTCTTAACCAATCTATCCAAGGGAGGATCCAATCTTCTGACAAACCCATGGAGAAGGGGCTCGTCTTCCATCGGAAGAGCATGTCGGACTAGGCTTACGTAAGATCAATTGATAATACGCCTCCGTAAGTTTGCCTGCTTGAGAAAACTCTATAAACTCATTTATCTTCTCTTCCATGGGGACAAAACCTTTGATGGAGGTAAGCTTTCATGTCCTCCCATCTCAGACTATACCATTAACTTTCAATTTGGCGAGATCCATCTTACTGTACCCCGCACATGTTATACTACTCGTCCATAGAATCTATCCAATTCAACACTCCCTCTCTCCAAGGTTTTTACCCTTGCCTCGAAATGGCTATGGTGGTTGTGACCCATATACGAAGTGCTTCCTTGACATCCTTATCCAATGCCTTAATTCTAGATATGACATCATCCATCCCTCATGATTATTCTAAAACAAAAGACCGTCGTAGGCTCGGCCAGCAATCGAGATCCTGTATCAAGGAATATAATGCCCCAGAGTCATACACATCAATCTATGAACACTAAGGTCTCGTCGAGGTGGTGCTTATAGAGAACTATCCCTCTTGTAAATAGGCAGTTCACTAAGGATCATGGCAAAGGCAATGTTCTCTGCCAACTGCTCATGCCGACTATAGGTGGTGTGCCATGATCTACTGACTATCCTAAACACACGTGTACCTCCGCCGATCATTCAGTAGTACTCAGAAAGTAGAGGCTCTCCAATTATCGAGCCGAGATGACTTAATCTGCGTAATGAAGGTGCTTGAAGGCAAAGGCTATCGTGTCATCCTCTAGAGACAGCTCAGGGACTCCAGATAGATAGGGTCTCACCATCCGATTTGCTGCTTTATCTGAAAGCGAAACTGGATAAGATACTGTAAGTTTTGGTTTTAGGCTAGAATAGGCACCGTTAGGGCCCCTTAGAGGTTGGTGGCACGAGAAGAAAGTTTTGAGTAAAAGAAAAAAGGGGAGGAAAATAAAGGAGGTACCTATTCTAGGGTTTGGATCCATTCGCGCTCTTGACAAGGATTTGATTCCCACGCTTTGTGCACTCAAGCCTTCTTTCACTCCACACTCTATGGTCATTTGCCTAGCCCGTTATCTTCACCATTAACCTTATCCTATTTTCTTGCACACATGTACACACCTTCGCTGCACTGGTATTGAAAGAGGCTGCTTTCGTGCAAATTTTGCATACGCACATTTGGAGAGGATTTGAGGTCTAGAGGATTGAGCACACATATTTTTAGTGATTGTTAGGCATGTTACATGGGGGTGAGGGGAGAGCGTGTTTTTAGGGATCTATTGTGGGTCTTGTTCACACGTGATTGCACCCTGTATGAGTCACGTGTGGGGCTTGTGTTGAGCATTGGTTGTGGCGTTTTTTCACACGCTTGTGCACTTTGGGTAGTGTTCACACACGACCATGGGTAGTGATTCTTATTACTTTTACCCTTCAGTTGGGCACCATGGTACGACTTTGCATCATCATCGCGCGAGCAAGACGACATCGTTTTGATTGTTTTTCCGTTTACGATCGGATCATGGGAGAGCCGTTCATGCACTATTATCGTCGCTCTACGATCGATATTATGAGTTGCCATTTTGTGTCATGGTTCACATATCTTTTGTCAATTTCACACGTACGTTTAGTAGTACTTCAAGGCTTAGGACCTCTATACCCTCATTTACAGACTCCACGCTATGAAGAGATGGCATACTCATGCCATTGTTGGACGTTGGAGCTTGCATGTTTGTTGCCTAGTCATATGAGGTGTTGTTTTGATGAGGAGGATATATGGTCCACATACGGCAACTTTGTTGACCCACTCTGTGCTCGAATGCGTTGACACAGAAGGTTCGGCATTGTTCGCATTCATGGGATGAGTCTTCTTTTGGTGACTTGTACGAGTGTCTGACACTCTTAAGCCGCCATGATTACGTTCTTAATACTGTAGACTACATCGATGCACGGATCTGATGATGATGATGATGATGTATCTTATATAAACCCATACGCATGATGATCTATTACACACACATACGATGATATTGATGTATCACACACACATGTGCACATGATGATACATACACATATATTTGCACATGATGATATGGACACTGATGCTGACGTATGTGATAGCGATGTGTGTGAGCTAGATCATGTGGGCATGATCTGGAGAGGGGGCAGGGATGATGGCATCGAGCATTATGAGTGTTCATATATCTAGGCCTACCTTCTCATCATCCAATACATGACTTGGACCTAGAACATACTTCTTCTTTCTTCAAATGAGCTCGCATGAAAATACATTGTGGATCTTCAAGTACGGAGGAGGGAATAAAAGTTCACGAGCTCAATCTCCAACTTTCCTCGTATTCATGCACAGTCTATAACTTAATCTCCAACTTTCCTCATATTTGTGTAGGGTTTATGTTATATGGGCAAAAACTTCTTGTACTTTTCCCCAAGGAGAGGGATTTTGTGTGGTTGGGTCGTATACCAACAAGGAAGACCATATCACCTTCATCAAATTCTCTAGTAGTCTACTTGAGATCAACACGCTACTTTTTTCTATCGTGAGTAGCTTTGATATCCTTTTTTATAGTCCGCATTGAACAATCCACTTTATCTATTTGCTTCAAGACTTCCACTCTGACCAGTGGGTTGAACTAAATCAATGGTGTTGCACAATCTACTATAAGATGCATCGCAATAAAATTATACCGAATGTGGAGAATTCATCCATTTTTTGGGTTCCCTTCCATGGAATGCTCGAAGAATGTCTTTGATTACCCTCTCTGCCTAATCATCAATTTCTAGATAGTACCAAAATCTATAGAGCTACAGCTTCAAAGCATTTATTCCAAGAGCAGGACACATGAATTCAGCACCCCGATCCCTAACTATCCTTCCAAAGTAAAGTCTAAATATATCCTTTGGAATGACTTTTAGCGAACACCAAGAGCAGTATAAGTCTTTTTCAAAAGAATCGAATGAGCAACCTTCGTCAAGCGATCTACCACATGGCTAACATGGAATCATGTCCTGCATTGACTGAAGAAAAATCTAATGATGGAATCCATGCTTATGTATTCTAATTGTATATGTGAAATAGGATGCATGTGTCTTAGCGTTTTTGTCATTTCACCTTTGCAAGGCTAAAAGAAATGCTTCTTTGTAGCAGCCACCATGACGGTCTTCACTTAGCTGGGGTGTGTCACGAGCTTTCTTTAGAATCCTCTTATTAAGATCTCTATCTTGAAAAATATATACAACCGATTATTGAAGTACAAGCATCCACCTCTAACGTGAATCCATGAATTTTCTTGACTTCTAGGGTTGCCTTTACTTTTGCGGTAAGCAATATGATAATAGGGATAAAGAACTTATCTAATCCAATCTCTTCCTTAATCTCAACGTGCAAGTAAGGAGGCCTTCCTGCCTAATATATCTATGACCGCATTCTCCTTGTCTAACCTATACTTGATTTTAAAACCAAACTCTCGAAGTGTTTGTATTTATCTTCTTTGCGTGATGTTAACATCATTCTGGTTGAAAATTTGCTTTAAAATTTTATGATCTATAACCCGAGAAGACAAGCAACTCTATGTCATCACTGTTCCTCTCGTGAGATCTTAGCTATAGCACCAGCGGATTAGTCAAGCAACCCCTCAGCTTATCAAAGTTACTTTGGCACATCGCGCAGACCATTAGAATGGAATGTCCCTCTTGAGAAGCGCCGTCAAAGGAGAAACAATCTTGGCATATGAACATCGGATACCATCTTATGAATCCCAAGAACCATTTGACTTCCTCTATCGTCTTTGGTTCTGGCAAATCGATAGCCGCTTTTGCACGTTGGCGGGATCAGCTAATATACTATCTCTTGACATTATGATCCCGGATATTCAATTTGATGGTAAAGAAGGTACATGCACTCTTCTTAGAGAAAAGTCTGTGCTTCTGGAGGCTTTCGAGGACTTTGAAGAGACACATACTTCACATGCGATCAGCTACATTCTTCGAGCAAACTAGAATTGCATCAATGAAGACCGAGATAAAATCATCCGATGGTTTCTTTTCTTTTTCTTTTTGCATTCAACAATTATAGCTAGAAGGGGAATTATTTAATCCCAACAGCATTATCGTGAACTCGTAATGTGCCTACCATGTATTAAAATCTATCTTAGGAATATTATGATACGATAACATCCTAAGTTTAAGTCAATCTTTATAAATATCTGGCCTTTATGCGATCAATCTAACAGCACATTCCAGGAGTAAGATGCTTATTCTTAACAGTAAGCCGATTTAACCCTGAATATACAATCTCATAGTCCCATCATTCTTCTTCTGAAAGAGAACGAGCACCACATAGCAAGGGGATACAAATGGGCCAAACAAAGCTCTCCTCAAACAGTTATCTCGATTATTCCCCGAGCTCGGTTGCTTTCGGAATGGCCTTCTTATAAGCTCAAGATTCACTATTGTTGGGCTCCGAGAATGAACTCTTTCTCATGATCCACCTCACGAGTCGAGGGTATTGTAGTTAAATCTACGTCACAGTATATACTCACTTAACCAACATGGTTTCCTTGCAACTCTTTATCTGCAGGATGGCTTGCTTCTGCTGGAGTCCCTTCAATAACTTTACTACTTTTACAGGTTACGGGGTGGGAGTTCAACAAACTACTCCAGTTCCTTTCATCTTGTTCACATGAAGATCCATGAAGGAAATGGTGCCTTTGTGATAATATTTGGCTAGGTTCCCATCCAAGAGAAACTGAATTACATCCGTCTTTTGGCAAGTAACTTCCACTACCCAATTCCACTCGCATTGGTCTGCCTTGCTTCTGGTCGATTACTAATTTATGCAACATCCAAGTGAAATGAATGAATGAATGAGCGTTTCTCGAATCAACAAAAAGCTTAAAATTCTTACCTCAAAAATCGGATGGGGTGTAACTTAGTGAGAATCGTTGGTTTCGATCCTGGTGCTCCACTCTATCGAACGAAGTCTACCTCTTCCTTCTTTCTCTGGGGTTAGCTACTATTATAATGGCATTAGAAGTTGCTGAGACTGGGCTAGAACTTGCCTCCTTTGACTTGTCAAGCAAGTTCTATGGTGGAGTTAGAATGGTAACATCAATCGGTGCGTTGGCACAACCATTCATAAAATGTCCCAGTAGCTGCTCGCATCTAAAACACTTCATACTCCTTCCTGAGCTAAAACTGCAAATCCAAAGGCATTCTAGGGAAAGAATCATGTCCACTGTGCCCACTCGCTTTTCATACTTGGCTCCAATCTTGTCCCCTATTTCTCTTTGAATTTGGCATACTAGAATTAGATGGAGCTCTCTTTGGGAGGGGGCAAAAAGGCCTTTTACTACACGGTCTCCTTAGAAAGAAATACATGCATAAAATCCTCAGCCACCACCATCTTAATTGCTTCCCCGCCGCTAACAAAGACAGTTTCGCATTCTTAACCAATCTATCCAAGGGAGGATCCAATCTTCTGACAAACCCATGGAGAAGGGGCTCGTCTTCCATCAGAAGAGCATGTCGGACTAGGCTTACGTAAGATCAATTGATAATACGCCTCCGTAAGTTTGCCTGCTTGAGAAAACTCTATAAACTCATTTATCTTCTCTTCCATGGGGACAAAACCTTTGATGGAGGTAAGCTTTCATGTCCTCCCATCTCAGACTATACCATTAACTTTCAATTTGGCGAGATCCATCTTACTGTACCCCGCACATGTTACACTACTCGTCCATAGAATCTGTCCAATTCAACACTCCCTCTCTCCAAGGTTTTTACCCTTGCCTCGAAATGGCTATGGTGGTTGTGACCCATATACGAAGTGCTTCCTTGACATCCTTATCCAATGCCTTAATTCTAGATATGACATCATCCATCCCTCATGATTATTCCAAAACAAAAGACCGTCGTAGGCTCGGCCAGTAATCGAGATCCTGTATCAAGGAATATAATGCCCCAGAGTCGTACACATCAATCTATGAACACTAAGGTCTCGTCGAGGTGGTGCTTATAGAGAACTATCCCTCTTGTAACAGGCAGTTCACTAAGGATCATGGCAAAGGCAATGTTCTCTGCCAACCGCTCATGCCGACTATAGGTGGTGTGCCATGATCTACTGACTATCCTAAGCACACGTGTACCTCCGTCGATCATTCAGTAGTACTCAGAAAGTAGAGGCTCTCCAATTATCGAGCCGAGATGACTTAATCTGCGTAATGAAGGTGCTTGAAGGCAAAGGCTATCGTGTCATCCTCTAGAGACAGCTCAGGGACTCCAGATAGATAGGGTCTCACCATCCGATTTGCTGCTTTATCTGAAAGCGAAACTGGATAAGATACTGTAAGTTTTGGTTTTAGGCTAGAATAGGCACCGTTAGGGCCCCTTAGAGGTTGGTGGCACGAGAAGAAAGTTTTGAGTAAAAGAGAAAAGGGGAGGAAAATAAAGGAGGTACCTATTCTAGGGTTTGGATCCATTCGCGCTCTTGACAAGGATTTGATTCCCACGCTTTGTGCACTCAAGCCTTCTTTCACTCCACACTCTATGGTCATTTGCCTAGCCCGTTATCTTCACCATTAACCTTATCCTATTTTCTTGCACACATGTACACACCTTCGCTGCACTGGTATTGAAAGAGGCTGCTTTCGTGCAAATTTTGCATACGCACATTTGGAGAGGATTTGAGGTCTAGAGGATTGATCACACATATTTTTAGTGATTGTTAGGCATGTTACATGGGGGTGAGGGGAGAGCGTGTTTTTAGGGATCTATTGTGGGTCTTGTTCACACGTGATTGCACCCTGTATGAGTCACGTGTGGGGCTTGTGTTGAGCATTGGTTGTGGCATTTTTTCACACGCTTGTGCACTTTGGGTAGTGTTCACACACGACCATGGGTAGTGATTCTTATTACTTTTACCCTTCAGTTGGGCACCATGGTACGACTTTGCATCATCATCGCGCGAGCAAGACGACATTGTTTTGATTGTTTTTCCGTTTACGATCGGATCATGGGAGAGCCGTTCATGCACTATTATCGTCGCTCTACGATCGATATTATGAGTTGCCATTTTGTGTCATGGTTCACATATCTTTTGTCAATTTCACACGTACGTTTAGTAGTACTTCAAGGCTTAGGACCTCTATACCCTCATTTACAGACTCCACGCTATGAAGAGATGGCATACTCATGCCATTGTTGGACGTTGGAGCTTGCATGTTTGTTGCCTAGTCATATGAGGTGTTGTTTTGATGAGGAGGATATATGGTCCACATACGGCAACTTTGTTGACCCACTCTGTGCTCGAATGCGTTGACACAGAAGGTTCGGCATTGTTCGCATTCATGGGATGAGTCTTCTTTTGGTGACTTGTACGAGTGTCTGACACTCTTAAGCCGCCATGATTACGTTCTTAATACTGTAGACTACATCGATGCACGGATCTGATGATGATGATGATGATGTATCTTATATAAACCCATACGCATGATGATCTATTACACACACATACGATGATATTGATGTATCACACACACATGTGCACATGATGATACATACACATATATTTGCACATGATGATATGGACACTGATGCTGACGTATGTGATAGCGATGTGTGTGAGCTAGATCATGTGGGCATGATCTGGAGAGGGGGCAGGGATGATGGCATCGAGCATTATGAGTGTTCATATATCTAGGCCTACCTTCTCATCATCCAATACATGACTTGGACCTAGAACATACTTCTTCTTTCTTCAAATGAGCTCGCATGAAAATACATTGTGGATCTTCAAGTACGGAGGAGGGAATAAAAGTTCACGAGCTCAATCTCCAACTTTCCTCGTATTCATGCACAGTCTATAACTTAATCTCCAACTTTCCTCATATTTGTGTAGGGTTTATGTTATATGGGCAAAAACTTCTTGTACTTTTCCCCAAGGAGAGGGATTTTCTGTGGTTGGGTCGTATACCAACAAGGAAGACCATATCACCTTCATCAAATTCTCTAGTAGTCTACTTGAGATCAACACGCTACTTTTTTCTATCGTGAGTAGCTTTGATATCCTTTTTTATAGTCCGCATTGAACAATCCACTTTATCTATTTGCTTCAAGACTTCCACTCTGACCAGTGGGTTGAACTAAATCAATGGTGTTGCACAATCTACTATAAGATGCATCGCAATAAAATTATACCGAATGTGGAGAATTCATCCATTTTTTGGGTTCCCTTCCATGGAATGCTCGAAGAATGTCTTTGATTACCCTCTCTGCCTAATCATCAATTTCTAGATAGTACCAAAATCTATAGAGCTACAGCTTCAAAGCATTTATTCCAAGAGCAGGACACATGAATTCAGCACCCCGATCCCTAACTATCCTTCCAAAGTAAAGTCTAAATATATCCTTTGGAATGACTTTTAGCGAACACCAAGAGCAGTATAAGTCTTTTTCAAAAGAATCGAATGAGCAACCTTCGTCAAGCGATCTACCACATGGCTAACATGGAATCATGTCCTGCATTGACTGAAGAAAAATCTAATGATGGAATCCATGCTTATGTATTCTAATTGTATATGTGAAATAGGATGCATGTGTCTTAGCGTTTTTGTCATTTCACCTTTGCAAGGCTAAAAGAAATGCTTCTTTGTAGCAGCCACCATGACGGTCTTCACTTAGCTGGGGTGTGTCACGAGCTTTCTTTAGAATCGTCTTATTAAGATCTCTATCTTGAAAAATATATACAACCGATTATTGAAGTACAAGCATCCACCTCTAACGTGAATCCATGAATTTTCTTGACTTCTAGGGTTGCCTTTACTTTTGCGGTAAGCAATATGATAATAGGGATAAAGAACTTATCTAATCCAATCTCTTCCTTAATCTCAACGTGCAAGTAAGGAGGCCTTCCTGCCTAATATATCTATGACCGCATTCTCCTTGTCTAACCTATACTTGATTTTAAAACCAAACTCTCGAAGTGTTTGTATTTATCTTCTTTGCGTGATGTTAACATCATTCTGGTTGAAAATTTGCTTTAAAATTTTATGATCTATAACCCGAGAAGACAAGCAACTCTATGTCATCACTGTTCCTCTCGTGAGATCTTAGCTATAGCACCAGCGGATTAGTCAAGCAACCCCTCAGCTTATCAAAGTTACTTTGGCACATCGCGCAGACCATTAGAATGGAATGTCCCTCTTGAGAAGCGCCGTCAAAGGAGAAACAATCTTGGCATATGAACATCGGATACCATCTTATGAATCCCAAGAACCATTTGACCTCCTCTATCGTCTTTGGTTCTGGCAAATCGATAGCCGCTTTTGCACGTTCAAGTAACTTCCACTACCCAATTCCACTCGCATTGGTCTGCCTTGCTTCTGGTCGATTACTAATTTATGCAACATCCAAGTGAAATGAATGAATGAATGAGCGTTTCTCGAATCAACAAAAAGCTTAAAATTCTTACCTCAAAAATCGGATGGGGTGTAACTTAGTGAGAATCGTTGGTTTCGATCCTGGTGCTCCACTCTATCGAACGAAGTCTACCTCTTCCTTCTTTCTCTGGGGTTAGCTACTATTATAATGGCATTAGAAGTTGCTGAGACTGGGCTAGAACTTGCCTCCTTTGACTTGTCAAGCAAGTTCTATGGTGGAGTTAGAATGGTAACATCAATCGGTGCGTTGGCACAACCATTCATAAAATGTCCCAGTAGCTGCTCGCATCTAAAACACTTCATACTCCTTCCTGAGCTAAAACTGCAAATCCAAAGGCATTCTAGGGAAAGAATCATGTCCACTGTGCCCACTCGCTTTTCATACTTGGCTCCAATCTTGTCCCCTATTTCTCTTTGAATTTGGCATACTAGAATTAGATGGAGCTCTCTTTGGGAGGGGGCAAAAAGGCCTTTTACTACACGGTCTCCTTAGAAAGAAATACATGCATAAAATCCTCAGCCACCACCATCTTAATTGCTTCCCCGCCGCTAACAAAGACAGTTTCGCATTCTTAACCAATCTATCCAAGGGAGGATCCAATCTTCTGACAAACCCATGGAGAAGGGGCTCGTCTTCCATCAGAAGAGCATGTCGGACTAGGCTTACGTAAGATCAATTGATAATACGCCTCCGTAAGTTTGCCTGCTTGAGAAAACTCTATAAACTCATTTATCTTCTCTTCCATGGGGACAAAACCTTTGATGGAGGTAAGCTTTCATGTCCTCCCATCTCAGACTATACCATTAACTTTCAATTTGGCGAGATCCATCTTACTGTACCCCGCACATGTTACACTACTCGTCCATAGAATCTGTCCAATTCAACACTCCCTCTCTCCAAGGTTTTTACCCTTGCCTCGAAATGGCTATGGTGGTTGTGACCCATATACGAAGTGCTTCCTTGACATCCTTATCCAATGCCTTAATTCTAGATATGACATCATCCATCCCTCATGATTATTCCAAAACAAAAGACCGTCGTAGGCTCGGCCAGTAATCGAGATCCTGTATCAAGGAATATAATGCCCCAGAGTCGTACACATCAATCTATGAACACTAAGGTCTCGTCGAGGTGGTGCTTATAGAGAACTATCCCTCTTGTAACAGGCAGTTCACTAAGGATCATGGCAAAGGCAATGTTCTCTGCCAACCGCTCATGCCGACTATAGGTGGTGTGCCATGATCTACTGACTATCCTAAGCACACGTGTACCTCCGTCGATCATTCAGTAGTACTCAGAAAGTAGAGGCTCTCCAATTATCGAGCCGAGATGACTTAATCTGCATAATGAAGGTGCTTGAAGGCAAAGGCTATCGTGTCATCCTCTAGAGACAGCTCAGGGACTCCAGATAGATAGGGTCTCACCATCCCATTTGCTGCTTTATCTGAAAGCGAAACTGGATAAGATACTGTAAGTTTTGGTTTTAGGCTAGAATAGGCACCGTTAGGGCCTCTTAGAGGTTGGTGGCACGAGAAGAAAGTTTTGAGTAAAAGAAAAAAGGGGAGGAAAATAAAGGAGGTACCTATTCTAGGGTTTGGATCCATTCGCGCTCTTGACAAGGATTTGATTCCCACGCTTTGTGCACTCAAGCCTTCTTTCACTCCACACTCTATGGTCATTTGCCTAGCCCGTTATCTTCACCATTAACCTTATCCTATTTTCTTGCACACATGTACACACCTTCGCTACACTGGTATTGAAAGAGGCTGCTTTCGTGCAAATTTTGCATACGCACATTTGGAGAGGATTTGAGGTCTAGAGGATTGATCACACATATTTTTAGTGATTGTTAGGCATGTTACATGGGGGTGAGGGGAGAGCGTGTTTTCAGGGATCTATTGTGGGTCTTGTTCACACGTGATTGCACCCTGTATGAGTCACGTGTGGGGCTTGTGTTGAGCATTGGTTGTGGCATTTTTTCACACGCTTGTGCACTTTGGGTAGTGTTCACACACGACCATGGGTTATGATTCTTATTACTTTTACCCTTCAGTTGGGCACCATGGTACGACTTTGCATCATCATCGCGCGAGCAAGACGACATCGTTTTGATTGTTTTTCCGTTTACGATCGGATCATGGGAGAGCCGTTCATGCACTATTATCGTCGCTCTACGATCGATATTATGAGTTGCCATTTTGTGTCATGGTTTACATATCTTTTGTCAATTTCACACGTATGTTTAGTAGTACTTCAAGGCTTAGGACCTCTATACCCTCATTTACAGACTCCACGCTATGAAGAGATGGCATACTCATGCCATTGTTGGACGTTGGAGCTTGCATGTTTGTTGCCTAGTCATATGAGGTGTTGTTTTGATGAGGAGGATATATGGTCCACATACGGCAACTTTGTTGACCCACTCTGTGCTCGAATGCGTTGACACAGAAGGTTCGGCATTGTTCGCATTCATGGGATGAGTCTTCTTTTGGTGACTTGTACGAGTGTCTGACACTCTTAAGCCGCCATGATTACGTTCTTAATACTGTAGACTACATCGATGCACAAATCTGATGATGATGATGATGATGTATCTTATATAAACCCATACGCATGATGATCTATTACACACACATACGATGATATTGATGTATCACACACACATGTGCACATGATGATACATACACATATATTTGCACATGATGATATGGACACTGATGCTGACGTATGTGATAGTGATGTGTGTGAGCTAGATCATGTGGGCATGATCTGGAGAGGGGGCAGGGATGATGGCATCGAGCATTATGAGTGTTCATATATCTAGGCCTACCTTCTCATCATCCAATACATGACTTGGACCTAGAACATACTTCTTCTTTCTTCAAATGAGCTCGCATGAAAATACATTGTGGATCTTCAAGTACGGAGGAGGGAATAAAAGTTCACGAGCTCAATCTCCAACTTTCCTCATATTCATGCACAGTCTATAACTTAATCTCCAACTTTCCTCATATTTGTGTAGGGTTTATGTTATATGGGCAAAAACTTCTTGTACTTTTCCCCAAGGAGAGGGATTTTCTGTGGTTGGGTCGTATACCAACAAGGAAGACCATATCACCTTCATCAAATTCTCTAGTAGTCTACTTGAGATCAACACGCTACTTTTTTCTATCGTGAGTAGCTTTGATATCCTTTTTTATAGTCCGCATTGAACAATCCACTTTATCTATTTGCTTCAAGACTTCCACTCTGACCAGTGGGTTGAACTAAATCAATGGTGTTGCACAATCTACTATAAGATGCATCGCAATAAAATTATACCGAATGTGGAGAATTCATCCATTTTTTGGGTTCCCTTCCATGGAATGCTCGAAGAATGTCTTTGATTACCCTCTCTGCCTAATCATCAATTTCTAGATAGTACCAAAATCTATAGAGCTACAGCTTCAAAGCATTTATTCCAAGAGCAGGACACATGAATTCAGCACCCCGATCCCTAACTATCCTTCCAAAGTAAAGTCTAAATATATCCTTTGGAATGACTTTTAGCAAACACCAAGAGCAGTATAAGTCTTTTTCAAAAGAATTGAATGAGCAACCTTCGTCAAGCGATCTACCACACGGCTAAGATGGAATCGTGTCCTGCATCGACTGAAGAAAAATCTAATGATGGAATCCATGCTTATGTATTCTAATTGTATATGTGAAATAGGATGCACGTGTCTTGGCGTTTTTGTCATTTCACCTTTGCAAGGCTAAAAGAAATGCTTCTTTGTAGCAGCCACCATGACGGTCTTCACTTAGCTGGGGCGTGTCACGAGCTTTCTTTAGAATCCTCTTATTAAGATCTCTATCTTGAAAAATATATAACCGATTATTGAAGTACAAGCATCCACCTCTAACGTGAATCCATGAATTTTCTTCACTTCTAGGGTTGCCTTTACTTTTGCGGTCAGCAATATGATAATAGGGATAAAGAACTTATCTAATCCAATCTCTTCCTTAATCTCAACGTGCAAGTAAGGAGGCCTTCCTGCCTAATATATCTATGACCGCATTCTCCTTGTCTAACCTATACTTGATTTTAAAACCAAAATCTCGAAGTGTTTGTATTTATCTTCTTTGCGTGATGTTAACATCATTCTGGTTGAAAATTTGCTTTAAAATTTTATGATCTATAACCCGAGAAGACAAGCAACTCTACGTCATCACTGTTCCTCTCGTGAGATCTTAGCTATAGCACCAGCGGATTAGTCAAGCAACCCCTCAGCTTATCAAAGTTACTTTGGCACATCGCGCAGACCATTAGAATGGAATGTCCCTCTTGAGAAGCGCCGTCAAAGGAGAAACAATCTTGGCATATGAACATCGGATACCATCTTATGAATCCCAAGAACCATTTGACTTCCTCTATCGTCTTTGGTTCTGGCAAATCGATAGCCGCTTTTGCACCTTGGCGGGATCAACTAATATACTATCTCTTGACATTATGATCCCGGATATTCAATTTGATGGTAAAGAAGGTACATGCACTCTTCTTAGAGAAAAGTCTGTGCTTCTGGAGGCTTTCGAGGACTTTGAAGAGACACATACTTCACATGCGATCAGCTACATTCTTCGAGCAAATATTGAATTGCATCAATGAAGACCGAGATAAAATCATCCGATGGTTTCTTTTCTTTTTCTTTTTGCATTCAACAATTATAGCTAGAAGGGGAATTATTTAATCCCAACAGCATTATCGTGAACTCGTAATGTGCATACCATGTATTAAAATCTATCTTAGGAATATTATGATACGATAACATCCTAAGTTTAAGTCAATCTTTATAAATATCTGGCCTTTATGCGATCAATCTAACAGCACATTCCAGGAGTAAGATGCTTATTCTTAACAGTAAGCCGATTTAACCCTGAATATACAATCTCATAGTCCCATCATTCTTCTTCTGAAAGAGAACGAGCACCACATAGCAAGGGGATACAAATGGGCCAAACAAAGCTCTCCTCAAACAGTTATCTCGATTATTCCCCGAGCTCGGTTGCTTTCGGAATGGCCTTCTTATAAGCTCAAGATTCACTATTGTTGGGCTCCGAGAATGAACTCTTTCTCATGATCCACCTCACGAGTCGAGGGTATTGTAGTTAAATCTACGTCACAGTATATACTCACTTAACCAACATGGTTTCCTTGCAACTCTTTATCTGCAGGATGGCTTGCTTCTGCTGGAGTCCCTTCAATAACTTTACTACTTTTACAGGTTACGGGGTGGGAGTTCAACAAACTACTCCAGTTCCTTTAATCTTGTTCACATGAAGATCCATGAGGGAAATGGTTCCTTTGTGATAATATTTGGCTAGGTTCCCATCCAAGAGAAACTGAATTACATCCGTCTTTTGGCAAGTAACTTCCACTACCCAATTCCACTCGCATTGGTCTGCCTTGCTTCTGGTCGATTACTAATTTATGCAACATCCAAGTGAAATGAATGAATGAATGAGCGTTTCTCGAATCAACAAAAAGCTTAAAATTCTTACCTCAAAAATCGGATGGGGTGTAACTTAGTGAGAATCGTTGGTTTCGATCCTGGTGCTCCACTCTATCGAACGAAGTCTACCTCTTCCTTCTTTCTCTGGGGTTAGCTACTATTATAATGGCATTAGAAGTTGTTGAGACTGGGCTAGAACTTGCCTCCTTTGACTTGTCAAGCAAGTTCTATGGTGGAGTTAGAATGGTAACATCAATCGGTGCGTTGGCACAACCATTCATAAAATGTCCCAGTAGCTGCTCGCATCTAAAACACTTCATACTCCTTCCTGAGCTAAAACTGCAAATCCAAAGGCATTCTAGGGAAAGAATCATGTCCACTGTGCCCACTCGCTTTTCATACTTGCCTCCAATCTTGTCCCCTATTTCTCTTTGAATTTGGCATACTAGAATTAGATGGAGCTCTCTTTGGGAGGGGGCAAAAAGGCCTTTTACTACACGGTCTCCTTAGAAAGAAATACATGCATAAAATCCTCAGCCACCACCATCTTAATTGCTTCCCCGCCGCTAACAAAGACAGTTTTGCATTCTTAACCAATCTATCCAAGGGAGGATCCAATCTTCTGACAAACCCATGGAGAAGGGGCTCGTCTTCCATCGGAAGAGCATGTCGGACTAGGCTTACGTAAGATCAATTGATAATACGCCTCCGTAAGTTTGCCTGCTTGAGAAAACTCTATAAACTCATTTATCTTCTCTTCCATGGGGACAAAACCTTTGATGGAGGTAAGCTTTCATGTCCTCCCATCTCAGACTATACCATTAACTTTCAATTTGGCGAGATCCATCTTACTGTACCCCGCACATGTTACACTACTCGTCCATAGAATCTGTCCAATTCAACACTCCCTCTCTCCAAGGTTTTTACCCTTGCCTCGAAATGGCTATGGTGGTTGTGACCCATATACGAAGTGCTTCCTTGACATCCTTATCCAATGCCTTAATTCTAGATATGACATCATCCATCCCTCATGATTATTCCAAAACAAAAGACCGTCGTAGGCTCGGCCAGTAATCGAGATCCTGTATCAAGGAATATAATGCCCCAGAGTCGTACACATCAATCTATGAACACTAAGGTCTCGTCGAGGTGGTGCTTATAGAGAACTATCCCTCTTGTAACAGGCAGTTCACTAAGGATCATGGCAAAGGCAATGTTCTCTGCCAACCGCTCATGCCGACTATAGGTGGTGTGCCATGATCTACTGACTATCCTAAGCACACGTGTACCTCCGTCGATCATTCAGTAGTACTCAGAAAGTAGAGGCTCTCCAATTATCGAGCCGAGATGACTTAATCTGCATAATGAAGGTGCTTGAAGGCAAAGGCTATCGTGTCATCCTCTAGAGACAGCTCAGGGACTCCAGATAGATAGGGTCTCACCATCCCATTTGCTGCTTTATCTGAAAGCGAAACTGGATAAGATACTGTAAGTTTTGGTTTTAGGCTAGAATAGGCACCGTTAGGGCCTCTTAGAGGTTGGTGGCACGAGAAGAAAGTTTTGAGTAAAAGAAAAAAGGGGAGGAAAATAAAGGAGGTACCTATTCTAGGGTTTGGATCCATTCGCGCTCTTGACAAGGATTTGATTCCCACGCTTTGTGCACTCAAGCCTTCTTTCACTCCACACTCTATGGTCATTTGCCTAGCCCGTTATCTTCACCATTAACCTTATCCTATTTTCTTGCACACATGTACACACCTTCGCTACACTGGTATTGAAAGAGGCTGCTTTCGTGCAAATTTTGCATACGCACATTTGGAGAGGATTTGAGGTCTAGAGGATTGATCACACATATTTTTAGTGATTGTTAGGCATGTTACATGGGGGTGAGGGGAGAGCGTGTTTTCAGGGATCTATTGTGGGTCTTGTTCACACGTGATTGCACCCTGTATGAGTCACGTGTGGGGCTTGTGTTGAGCATTGGTTGTGGCATTTTTTCACACGCTTGTGCACTTTGGGTAGTGTTCACACACGACCATGGGTTATGATTCTTATTACTTTTACCCTTCAGTTGGGCACCATGGTACGACTTTGCATCATCATCGCGCGAGCAAGACGACATCGTTTCGATTGTTTTTCCGTTTACGATCGGATCATGGGAGAGCCGTTCATGCACTATTATCGTCACTCTACGATCGATATTATGAGTTGTCATTTTGTGTCATGGTTCACATATCTTTTGTCAATTTCACACGTACGTTTAGTAGTACTTCAAGGCTTAGGACCTCTATACCCTCATTTACAGACTCCACGCTATGAAGAGATGGCATACTCATGCCATTGTTGGACGTTGGAGCTTGCATGTTTGTTGCCTAGTCATATGAGGTGTTGTTTTGATGAGGAGGATATATGGTCCACATACGGCAACTTTGTTGACCCACTCTGTGCTCGAATGCGTTGACACAGAAGGTTCGGCATTGTTCGCATTCATGGGATGAGTCTTCTTTTGGTGACTTGTACGAGTGTCTGACACTCTTAAGCCGCCATGATTACGTTCTTAATACTGTAGACTACATCGATGCACGGATCTGATGATGATGATGATGATGTATCTTATATAAACCCATACGCATGATGATCTATTACACACACATACGATGATATTGATGTATCACACACACATGTGCACATGATGATACATACACATATATTTGCACATGATGATATGGGTACTGATGCTGACGTATGTGATAGCGATGTGTGTGAGCTAGATCATGTGGGCATGATCTGGAGAGGGGGCAGGGATGATGGCATCGAGCATTATGAGTGTTCATATATCTAGGCCTACCTTCTCATCATCCAATACATGACTTGGACCTAGAACATACTTCTTCTTTCTTCAAATGAGCTCGCATGAAAATACATTGTGGATCTTCAAGTACGGAGGAGGGAATAAAAGTTCACGAGCTCAATCTCCAGCTTTCCTCGTATTCATGCACAGTCTATAACTTAATCTCCAACTTTCCTCATATTTGTGTAGGGTTTATGTTATATGGGCAAAAACTTCTTGTACTTTTCCCCAAGGAGAGGGATTTTCTGTGGTTGGGTCGTATACCAACAAGGAAGACCATATCACCTTCATCAAATTCTCTAGTAGTCTACTTGAGATCAACACGCTACTTTTTTCTATCGTGAGTAGCTTGATATCCTTTTTTATAGTCTGCATTGAACAATCCACTTTATCTATTTGCTTCAAGACTTCCACTCTGACCAATGGGTTGAACTAAATCAATGGTGTTGCACAATCTACTATAAGATGCATCGCAATAAAATTATACCGAATGTGGAGAATTCATCCATTTTTTGGGTTCCCTTCCATGGAATGCTCAAAGAATGTCTTTGATTACCCTCTCTGCCTAATCATCAATTTCTAGATAGTACCAAAATCTATAGAGCTACAGCTTCAAAGCATTTATTCCAAGAGCAGGACACATGAATTCAGCACCCCGATCCCTAACTATCCTTCCAAAGTAAAGTCTAAATATATCCTTTGGAATGACTTTTAGCAAACACCAAGAGCAGTATAAGTCTTTTTCAAAAGAATCGAATGAGCAACCTTCGTCAAGCGATCTACCACACGGCTAAGATGGAATCATGTCCTGCATCGACTGAAGAAAAATCTAATGATGGAATCCATGCTTATGTATTCTAATTGTATATGTAAAATAGGATGCACGTGTCTTGGCATTTTTGTCATTTCACCTTTGTAAGGCTAAAAGAAATGCTTCTTTTTAGCAGCCACCATGACGGTCTTCACTTAGCTGGGGCGTGTCACGAGCTTTCTTTAGAATCCTCTTATTAAGATCTCTATCTTGAAAAATATATAACCGATTATTGAAGTACAAGCATCCACCTCTAACGTGAATCCATGAATTTTCTTCACTTCTAGGGTTGCCTTTACTTTTGCGGTAAGCAATATGATAATAGGGATAAAGAACTTATCTAATCTAATCTCTTCCTTAATCTCAACGTGCAAGTAAGGAGGCCTTCGTGCCTAATATATCTATGACCGCATTCTCCTTGTCTAACCTATACTTGATTTTAAAACCAAACTCTCGAAGTGTTTGTATTTATCTTCTTTGCGTGATGTTAACATCATTCTGGTTGAAAATTTGCTTTAAAATTTTATGATCTATAACCCGAGAAGACAAGCAACTCTACGTCATCACTGTTCCTCTCGTGAGATCTTAGCTATAGCACCAGCGGATTAGTCAAGCAACCCCTCAGCTTGTCAAAGTTACTTTGGCACATCGCGCACACCATTAGAATGGAATGTCCCTCTTGAGAAGCGCCGTCGAAGGAGAAACAATCTTGGCATATGAACATTGGATACCATCTTATGAATCCCAAGAACCATTTGACTTCCTCTATCGTCTTTGGTTCTGGCAAATCGATAGCCGCTTTTGCACCTTGGCGGGATCAGCTAATATACTATCTCTTGACATTATGATCCCGGATATTCAATTTGATGGTAAAGAAGGTACATGCACTCTTCTTAGAGAAAAGTCTGTGCTTCTGGAGACTTTCGAGGACTTTGAAGAGACACATACTTCACATGCGATCAGCTACATTCTTCGAGCGAACTAGAATTGCATCAATGAAGACCGAGATAAAATCATCCGATGTTCTCTGAAGGTTTCTTTTCTTTTTCTTTTTGCATTCAACAATTATAGCTAGAAGGGGAATTATTTAATCCCAACAGCATTATCGTGAACTCGTAATGTGCATACCATGTATTAAAATCTATCTTAGGAATATCATGATACGATAACATCCTAAGTTTAAGTCAATCTTTATAAATATCTGGCCTTTATGCGATCAATCTAACAGCACATTCCAGGAGTAAGATGCTTATTCTTAACAGTAAGCCGATTTATCCCTGAATATACAATCTCATAGTCCCATCATTCTTCTTCTGAAAGAGAACGAGCACCACATAGCAAGGGGATACAAATGGGACAAACAAAGCTCTCCTCAAACAGTTATCTCGATTATTCCCCGAGCTCGGTTGCTTTCGGAATGGCCTTCTTATAAGCTCAAGATTCACTATTGTTGGGCTCCGAGAATGAACTCTTTCTCATGATCCACCTCACGAGTCGAGGGTATTGTAGTTAAATCTACGTCACAGTATATACTCACTTAACCAACATGGTTTCCTTGCAACTCTTTATCTGCAGGATGGCTTGCTTCTGCTGGAGTCCTTTCAATAACTTTACTACTTTTACAGGTTACGAGGTGGGAGTTCAACAAACTACTCCAGTTCCTTTCATCTTGTTCACATGAAGATCCATGAAGGAAATGGTGCCTTTGTGATAATATTTGGCTAGGTTCCCATCCAAGCGAAACTGAATTACATCCGTCTTTTGGCAAGTAACTTCCACTACCCAATTCCACTCGCATTGGTCTGCCTTGCTTCTGGTCGATTACTAATTTATGCAACATCCAAGTGAAATGAATGAATGAATGAGCGTTTCTCGAATCAACAAAAAGCTTAAAATTCTTACCTCAAAAATCGGGGGATGGGGTGTAACTTAGTGAGAATCGTTGGTTTCGATCCTGGTGCTCCACTCTATCGAACGAAGTCTACCTCTTCCTTCTTTCTCTGGGGTTAGCTACTATTATAATGGCATTAGAAGTTGCTGAGACTGGGCTAGAACTTGCCTCCTTTGACTTGTCAAGCAAGTTCTATGGTGGAGTTAGAATGGTAACATCAATCGGTGCGTTGGCACAACCATTCATAAAATGTCCCAATAGCTGCTCGCATCTAAAACACTTCATACTCCTTCCTGAGCTAAAACTGCAAATCCAAAGGCATTCTAGGGATAGGATCATGTCCACTGTGCCCACTCGCTTTTCATACTTGGCTCCAATCTTGTCCCCTATTTCTCTTTGAATTTGGCATACTAGAATTAGATGGAGCTCTCTTTGGGAGGGGGCAAAAAGGCCTTTTACTACACGGTCTCCTTAGAAAGAAATACATGCATAAAATCCTCAGCCACCACCATCTTAATTGCTTCCCCGCCGCTAGCAAAGACAGTTTCGCATTCTTAACCAATCTATCCAAGGGAGGATCCAATCTTCTGACAAACCCATGGAGAAGGGTCTCGTCTTCCATCGGAAGAGCATGTCAGACTAGGCTTACGTAAGATCAATTGATAATACGCCTCCGTAAGTTTGCCTGCTTGAGAAAACTCTATAAACTCATTTATCTTCTCTTCCATGGGGACAAAACCTTTGATGGAGGTAAGCTTTCATGTCCTCCCATCTCAGACTATACCATTAACTTTCAATTTGGCGAGATCCATCTTACTGTACCCCGCACATGTTACACTACTCGTCCATAGAATCTGTCCAATTCAACACTCCCTCTCTCCAAGGTTTTTACCCTTGCCTCGAAATGGCTATGGTGGTCGTGACCCATATACGAAGTGCTTCCTTGACATCCTTATCCAATGCCTTAATTCTAGATATGACATCATCCATCCCTCATGATTATTCTAAAACAAAAGACCGTCGTAGGCTCGGCCAGCAATCGAGATCCTGTATCAAGGAATATAATGCCCCAGAGTCGTACACATCAATCTATGAACACTAAGGTCTCGTCGAGGTGGTGCTTATAGAGAACTATCCCTCTTGTAAACAGGCAGTTCACTAAGGATCATGGCAAAGGCAATGTTCTCTGCCAACCGCTCATGCCGACTATAGGTGGTGTGCCATGATCTACTGACTATCCTAAGCACACGTGTACCTCCGCCGATCATTCAGTAGTACTCAGAAAGTAGAGGCTCTCCAATTATCGAGCCGAGATGACTTAATCTGCGTAATGAAGGTGCTTGAAGGCAAAGGCTATCGTGTCATCCTCTAGAGACAGCTCAGGGACTCCAGATAGATAGGGTCTCACCATCCGATTTGCTGCTTTATCTGAAAGCGAAACTGGATAAGATACTGTAAGTTTTGGTTTTAGGCTAGAATAGGCACCGTTAGGGCCTCTTAGAGGTTGGTGGCACGAGAAGAAAGTTTTGAGTAAAAGAAAAAAGGGGAGGAAAATAAAGGAGGTACCTATTCTAAGGTTTGGATCCATTCGCGCTCTTGACAAGGATTTGATTCCCACGCTTTGTGCACTCAAGCCTTCTTTCACTCCACACTCTATGGTCATTTGCCTAGCCCATTATCTTCACCATTAACCTTATCCTATTTTCTTGCACACATGTACACACCTTCACTACACTGGTATTAAAAGAGGCTGCTTTCGTGCAAATTTTGCATACGCACATTTGGAGAGGATTTGAGGTCTAGAGGATTGATCACACATATTTTTAGTGATTGTTAGGCATGTTACATGGGGGTGAGGGGAGAGCGTGTTTTCAGGGATCTATTGTGGGTCTTGTTCACACGTGATTGCACCCTGTATGAGTCACGTGTGGGGCTTGTGTTGAGCATTGGTTGTGGCGTTGTTTCACACGCTTGTGCACTTTGGGTATACCGTGTTCACACACGACCATGGGTTATGATTCTTATTACTTTTACCCTTCAGTTGGGCACCATGGTACGACTTTGCATCATCATCGCGCGAGCAAGACGACATCGTTTTGATTGTTTTTCCGTTTACGATTGGATCATGGGAGAGCCGCTCATGCACTATTATCGTCGCTCTACGATCGATATTATGAGTTGCCATTTTGTGTCATGGTTCACATATCTTTTGTCAATTTCACACGTACGTTTAGTAGTACTTCAAGGCTTAGGACCTCTATACCCTCATTTACAGACTCCACGCTATGAAGAGATGGCATACTCATGCCATTGTTGGACGTTGGAGCTTGCATGTTTGTTGCCTAGTCATATGAGGTGTTGTTTTGATGAGGAGGATATATGGTCCACATACGGCAACTTTGTTGACCCACTCTGTGCTCGAATGCGTTGACACAGAAGGTTCGGCATTGTTCGCATTCATGGGATGAGTCTTCTTTTGGTGACTTGTACGAGTGTCTGACACTCTTAAGCCGCCATGATTACGTTCTTCATACTGTAGACTACATCGATGCACGGATCTGATGATGATGATGATGATGTATCTTATATAAACCCATACGCATGATGATCTATTACACACACATACGATGATATTGATGTATCACACACACATGTGCACATGATGATACATACACATATATTTGCACATGATGATATGGACACTGATGCTGACGTATGTGATAGCGATGTGTGTGAGCTAGATCATGTGGGCATGATCTGGAGAGGGGGCAGGGATGATGGCATCGAGCATTATGAGTGTTCATATATCTAGGCCTACCTTCTCATCATCCAATACATGACTTGGACCTAGAACATACTTCTTCTTTCTTCAAATGAGCTCGCATGAAAATACATTGTGGATCTTCAAGTACGGAGGAGGGAATAAAAGTTCACGAGCTCAATCTCCAACTTTCCTCGTATTCATGCACAGTCTATAACTTAATCTCCAACTTTCCTCATATTTGTGTAGGGTTTATGTTATATGGGCAAAAACTTCTTGTACTTTTCCCCAAGGAGAGGGATTTTCTGTGGTTGGGTCGTATACCAACAAGGAAGACCATATCACCTTCATCAAATTCTCTAGTAGTCTACTTGAGATCAACACGCTACTTTTTTCTATCGTGAGTAGCTTTGATATCCTTTTTTATAGTCCGCATTGAACAATCCACTTTATCTATTTGCTTCAAGACTTCCACTCTGACCAGTGGGTTGAACTAAATCAATGGTGTTGCACAATCTACTATAAGATGCATCGCAATAAAATTATACCGAATGTGGAGAATTCATCCATTTTTTGGGTTCCCTTCCATGGAATGCTCGAAGAATGTCTTTGATTACCCTCTCTGCCTAATCATCAATTTCTAGATAGTACCAAAATCTATAGAGCTACAGCTTCAAAGCATTTATTCCAAGAGCAGGACACATGAATTCAGCACCCCGATCCCTAACTATCCTTCCAAAGTAAAGTCTAAATATATCCTTTGGAATGACTTTTAGCAAACACCAAGAGCAGTATAAGTCTTTTTCAAAAGAATCGAATGAGCAACCTTCGTCAAGCGATCTACCACACGGCTAAGATGGAATCATGTCCTGCATTGACTGAAGAAAAATCTAATGATGGAATCCATGCTTATGTATTCTAATTGTATATGTGAAATAGGATGCATGTGTCTTAGCATTTTTGTCATTTCACCTTTGCAAGGCTAAAAGAAATGCTTCTTTGTAGCAGCCACCATGACGGTCTTCACCTTTGCAAGGCTAAAAGAAATGCTTCTTTGTAGCAGCCACCATGACGGTCTTCACTTAGCTGGGGTGTGTCACGAGCTTTCTTTAGAATCCTCTTATTAAGATCTCTATCTTGAAAAATATATACAACCGATTATTGAAGTACAAGCATCCACCTCTAACGTGAATCCATGAATTTTCTTGACTTCTAGGGTTGCCTTTACTTTTGCGGTAAGCAATATGATAATAGGGATAAAGAACTTATCTAATCCAATCTCTTCCTTAATCTCAACGTGCAAGTAAGGAGGCCTTCCTGCCTAATATATCTATGACCGCATTCTCCTTGTCTAACCTATACTTGATTTTAAAACCAAACTCTCGAAGTGTTTGTATTTATCTTCTTTGCGTGATGTTAACATCATTCTGGTTGAAAATTTGCTTTAAAATTTTATGATCTATAACCCGAGAAGACAAGCAACTCTACGTCATCACTGTTCCTCTCGTGAGATCTTAGCTATAGCACCAGCGGATTAGTCAAGCAACCCCTCAGCTTATCAAAGTTACTTTGGCACATCGCGCAGACCATTAGAATGGAATGTCCCTCTTGAGAAGCATTGTCAAAGGAGAAACAATCTTGGCATATGAACATCGGATACCATCTTATGAATCCCAAGAACCATTTGACTTCCTCTATCGTCTTTGGTTCTGGCAAATCGATAGCCGCTTTTGCACCTTGGCGGGATCAGCTAATATACTATCTCTTGACATTATGATCCCGGATATTCAATTTGATGGTAAAGAAGGTACATGCACTCTTCTTAGAGAAAAGTCTGTGCTTCTGGAGGCTTTCGAGGACTTTGAACAGACACATACTTCACATGCGATCAGCTACATTCTTCGAGCAAACTAGAATTGCATCAATGAAGACCGAGATAAAATCATCCGATGGTTTCTTTTCTTTTTCTTTTTGCATTCAACAATTATAGCTAGAAGGGGAATTATTTAATCCCAACAGCATTATCGTGAACTCGTAATGTGCATACCATGTATTAAAATCTATCTTAGGAATATTATGATACGATAACATCCTAAGTTTAAGTCAATCTTTATAAATATCTGGCCTTTATGCGATCAATCTAACAGCACATTCCAGGAGTAAGATGCTTATTCTTAACAGTAAGCCGATTTAACCCTGAATATACAATCTCATAGTCCCATCATTCTTCTTCTGAAAGAGAACGAGCACCACATAGCAAGGGGATACAAATGGGCCAAACAAAGCTCTCCTCAAACAGTTATCTCGATTATTCCCCGAGCTCGGTTGCTTTCGGAATGGCCTTCTTATAAGCTCAAGATTCACTATTGTTGGGCTCTGAGAATGAACTCTTTCTCATGATCCACCTCACGAGTCGAGGGTATTGTAGTTAAATCTACGTCACAGTATATACTCACTTAACCAACATGGTTTCCTTGCAACTCTTTATCTGCAGGATGGCTTGCTTCTGCTGGAGTCCCTTCAATAACTTTACTACTTTTACAGGTTACGGGGTGGGAGTTCAACAAACTACTCCAGTTCCTTTCATCTTGTTCACATGAAGATCCATGAAGGAAATGGTGCCTTTGTGATAATATTTGGCTAGGTTCCCATCCAAGAGAAACTGAATTACATCCGTCTTTTGGCAAGTAACTTCCACTACCCAATTCCACTCGCATTGGTCTGCCTTGCTTCTGGTCGATTACTAATTTATGCAACATCCAAGTGAAATGAATGAATGAATGAGCGTTTCTCGAATCAACAAAAAGCTTAAAATTCTTACCTCAAAAATCGGATGGGGTGTAACTTAGTGAGAATCGTTGGTTTCGATCCTGGTGCTCCACTCTATCGAACGAAGTCTACCTCTTCCTTCTTTCTCTGGGGTTAGCTACTATTATAATGGCATTAGAAGTTGCTGAGACTGGGCTAGAACTTGCCTCCTTTGACTTGTCAAGCAAGTTCTATGGTGGAGTTAGAATGGTAACATCAATCGGTGCGTTGGCACAACCATTCATAAAATGTCCCAGTAGCTGCTCGCATCTAAAACACTTCATACTCCTTCCTGAGCTAAAACTGCAAATCCAAAGGCATTCTAGGGAAAGAATCATGTCCACTGTGCCCACTCGCTTTTCATACTTGGCTCCAATCTTGTCCCCTATTTCTCTTTGAATTTGGCATACTAGAATTAGATGGAGCTCTCTTTGGGAGGGGGCAAAAAGGCCTTTTACTACACGGTCTCCTTAGAAAGAAATACATGCATAAAATCCTCAGCCACCACCATCTTAATTGCTTCCCCGCCGCTAACAAAGACAGTTTCGCATTCTTAACCAATCTATCCAAGGGAGGATCCAATCTTCTGACAAACCCATGGAGAAGGGGCTCGTCTTCCATCAGAAGAGCATGTCGGACTAGGCTTACGTAAGATCAATTGATAATACGCCTCCGTAAGTTTGCCTGCTTGAGAAAACTCTATAAACTCATTTATCTTCTCTTCCATGGGGACAAAACCTTTGATGGAGGTAAGCTTTCATGTCCTCCCATCTCAGACTATACCATTAACTTTCAATTTGGCGAGATCCATCTTACTGTACCCCGCACATGTTACACTACTCGTCCATAGAATCTGTCCAATTCAACACTCCCTCTCTCCAAGGTTTTTACCCTTGCCTCGAAATGGCTATGGTGGTTGTGACCCATATACGAAGTGCTTCCTTGACATCCTTATCCAATGCCTTAATTCTAGATATGACATCATCCATCCCTCATGATTATTCTAAAACAAAAGACCGTCGTAGGCTCGGCCAGCAATCGAGATCCTGTATCAAGGAATATAATGCCCCAGAGTCGTACACATCAATCTATGAACACTAAGGTCTCGTCGAGGTGGTGCTTATAGAGAACTATCCCTCTTGTAACAGGCAGTTCACTAAGGATCATGGCAAAGGCAATGTTCTCTACCAACCGCTCATGCCGACTATAGGTGGTGTGCCATGATCTACTGACTATCCTAAGCACACGTGTACCTCCGCCGATCATTCAGTAGTACTCAGAAAGTAGAGGCTCTCCAATTATCAAGCCGAGATGACTTAATCTGCGTAATGAAGGTGCTTGAAGGCAAAGGCTATCGTGTCATCCTCTAGAGACAGCTCAGGGACTCCAGATAGATAGGGTCTCACCATCCGATTTGCTGCTTTATCTGAAAGCGAAACTGGATAAGATACTGTAAGTTTTGGTTTTAGGCTAGAATAGGCACCGTTAGGGCCTCTTAGAGGTTGGTGGCACGAGAAGAAAGTTTTGAGTAAAAGAAAAAAGGGGAGGAAAATAAAGGAGATACCTATTCTAGGGTTTGGATCCATTCGCGCTCTTGACAAGGATTTGATTCCCACGCTTTGTGCACTCAAGCCTTCTTTCACTCCACACTCTATGGTCATTTGCCTAGCCCGTTATCTTCACCATTAACCTTATCCTATTTTCTTGCACACATGTACACACCTTCGCTACACTGGTATTGAAAGAGGCTGCTTTCGTGCAAATTTTGCATACGCACATTTGGAGAGGATTTGAGGTCTAGAGGATTGATCACACATATTTTTAGTGATTGTTAGGCATGTTACATGGGGGTGAGGGGAGAGCGTGTTTTCAGGGATCTATTGTGGGTCTTGTTCACACGTGATTGCACCCTGTATGAGTCACGTGTGGGGCTTGTGTTGAGCATTGGTTGTGGCGTTTTTTCACACGCTTGTGCACTTTGGGTATACCGTGTTCACACACGACCATGGGTTATGATTCTTATTACTTTTACCCTTCAGTTGGGCACCATGGTACGACTTTGCATCATCATCGCGCGAGCAAGACGACATCGTTTTGATTGTTTTTCCGTTTACGATCGGATCATGGGAGAGCCGTTCATGCACTATTATCGTCGCTCTACGATCGATATTATGAGTTGCCATTTTGTGTCATGGTTCACATATCTTTTGTCAATTTCACACGTACGTTTAGTAGTACTTCAAGGCTTAGGACCTCTATACCCTAATTTACAGACTCCACGCTATGAAGAGATGGCATACTCATGCCATTGTTGGACGTTGGAGCTTGCATGTTTGTTGCCTAGTCATATGAGGTGTTGTTTTGATGAGGAGGATATATGGTCCACATACGGCAACTTTGTTGACCCACTCTGTGCTCGAATGCGTTGACACAGAAGGTTCGGCATTGTTCGCATTCATGGGATGAGTCTTCTTTTGGTGACTTGTACGAGTGTCCGACACTCTTAAGCCGCCATGATTACGTTCTTAATACTGTAGACTACATCGATGCACGGATCTGATGATGATGATGATGATGTATCTTATATAAACCCATACGCATGATGATCTATTACACACACATACGATGATATTGATGTATCACACACACATGTGCACATGATGATACATACACATATATTTGCACATGATGATATGGACACTGATGCTGACGTATGTGATAGCGATGTGTGTGAGCTAGATCATGTGGACATGATCTGGAGAGGGGGCAGGGATGATGGCATCGAGCATTATGAGTGTTCATATATCTAGGCCTACCTTCTCATCATCCAATACATGACTTGGACCTAGAACATACTTCTTCTTTCTTCAAATGAGCTCGCATGAAAATACATTGTGGATCTTCAAGTACGGAGGAGGGAATAAAAGTTCACGAGCTCAATCTCCAACTTTCCTCGTATTCATGCACAGTCTTTAACTTAATCTCCAACTTTCCTCATATTTGTGTAGGGTTTATGTTATATGGGCAAAAACATCTTGTACTTTTCCCCAAGGAGACGGATTTTCTGTGGTTGGGTCGTATACCAACAAGGAAGACCATATCACCTTCATCAAATTCTCTAGTAGTCTACTTGAGATCAACACGCTACTTTTTTCTATCGTGAGTAGCTTTGATATCCTTTTTTATAGTCCGCATTGAACAATCCACTTTATCTATTTGCTTCAAGACTTCCACTCTGACCAGTGGGTTGAACTAAATCAATGGCATTGCACAATCTACGATAAGATGCATCGCAATAAAATTATACCGAATGTGGAGAATTCATCCATTTTTTGGGTTCCCTTCCATGGAATGCTCGAAGAATGTCTTTGATTACCCTCTCTGCCTAATCATCAATTTCTAGATAGTACCAAAATCTATAGAGCTACAGCTTCAAAGCATTTATTCCAAGAGCAGAACACATGAATTCAGCACCCCGATCCCTAACTATCCTTCCAAAGTAAAGTCTAAATATATCCTTTGGAATGACTTTTAGCAAACACCAAGAGCAGTATAAGTCTTTTTCAAAAGAATCGAATGAGCAACCTTCGTCAAGCGATCTACCACACGGCTAAGATGGAATCATGTCCTGCATCGACTGAAGAAATGTGAGATCCCTGTTCCCACTGAGCAACGGATTCAGGATACTGGCAGTGGAAGTAACACATCATGCGCGGGTAGGGGTCTCACACTCGGGGCCTCGCCCACGAATATCCGGACAAGAGACTAATCCGTCGGTTTTTCCAAAACCGAAACCGGAAAAACTTCCTTTACCCGGAAAGCATGGGCGATTCCACCAGGATAACTCTTTACTCTAACGTAGTCAAGATCATTACGGATCAACTGATCTGACTGCACCTCTAACGGTACTTGGTCAAATCAAGGAAGAAACTTGCACTTGGATCATTGGGATCAACGCTTTTTTCCCCATCAAGAGGCACAGCCGTTGATTCCTATCCATAGAACAATTTCTATCCGGGATTTACTTCATCTATCGTAATAATAGAAATTAAATCTCGATTTACGGATCCATCAGTCCAGCCTAACCCCATCCGATCCCATGGGTTAGCCAACCGCCCAACCACTGTAGTGATGGGACCCAATTTGGAATTTGGTTAGGTTTTGTCCCGGGTACCAAGGAAAAGAGTTCCAAGGCCCCCTAGCCGGAATTTCATGCAAACATAAAACTAGCCACACCACTTACACACCCAATATGAAAATTGCCTTTTTCTTAGCATGAGCTAACTTTAAAACAATCCTTTAATGAAACCATAGTACCACTGATCACAATCTCCCAATTTATCCAGTTGATTCATAATTTCCCATCATTCCTTCATCAGAGTATCTATGGCATCATTGGCAACTAGAACGCTCACCACCTGTCCACACAGAGGCCGTTTCCATAGTTCCTAGCCCATAATACTCGGCAATATAATCACTTATCAAGATGGACTCTCGTTGAAGATCAGCAAGATCAACCAACAGATCCATATAAAAGAGCCATGGACTCATCCGTTGAGGACCAGCAAGGTCAGTCAACCAGATCCATGCCCGGTTTCACAAAACAACTCTTACTCCTTGTTCCAATATCTTCCTCGACGCACGCGTGGGTATCCTGGGCGACCCAGAGCCCGAGCACCGTATGGTCAGCACCCTCTAGGATCCTTCGCAGGTGACCTAGCGCTTCACTCATAGGCCGCTTCCTTGGTCCCTCATCCACCGTACCGGAAGCTCACCATTTAAATCGAACCGAGGCTGGTCAAGACCTCGGTCGACCTTGCTACGCGAGACGTCCTCCATTGACTCTCCGTCAGCAGTTGCAACTTTAACAGTTAGGTCTTCATGACCTTAATCCACAAGATGGTCAAAATGCTTCCCCAGCATTCTTGACATAAAACAGTCATTTACAAACAGTCACAAAATACAGTTTCTAAATCAAACTCTCGTCTTTCCACATTATCCCTCCTTAGTCCACATTACTTATTCCACATTCCATTCAATGTGTACTCATTCTCATCCATTTCCTCATATCGATGACACATTAATTCACATTCACATTCATACATCCACATTTACATGGATACATCCATTTTCACATCCTCATTTATACATCCACATCCACATCCATATTCACATCCATACATCCACATCTACATGCATACCTCCATTTTCACATCCTCATTTATACATCCACATCCCTTATCTACATTCATACATACACATCCATATCCACATCCACATCCACATTCAACATCCATTTTCACATTCCCATTCATGTAACCCCATATGTCTTCACATCTAATCTTTTACATCACATCCATTCTCACCCTATCACAACCATATACATCCTATTCTATCACATACACTTCTTACCTCATCCCATACACATCTTATCACATCCTATCACTTTCCATACGCATCTTATCAATTCTTATCACATCTCATACACCTCTTATCACATCTTATCACATTTCATATCTTTTTTTTTGAAAAGAGAATTCTTATATTTAATATAAGATTTCTCTACACATTTATTTATACAAAAATTCCATTTAAGGAGACTAACACTTTCGAAATTAAAATCAATCTTTTATGCATCTTCTTATGCATAAATTCAGTTTGGTAAGAAATTACACTTTTAGAATAAAAGAATTTCTCTTATGCAACTAAGTTAAGCATAAAATCCATTTATGAGGAAAATCACACTTTTAGTATAAAAAGAATATCTTTTATGCATACCTATATGCATGAAATCCAATATGATAAAAGTAACACTTTTGATATAAAAATTTTTCCTTTATGCATACTTCTATGCATGAAAATTAAAAATGATAAAAGTAACACTTTTGATATAAAAATTTTTTCCTTTATGCATACTTCTATGCATGAAAATTAAAAATGATAAAAGTAACACTTTTGATATAAAATTTTTTCCTTTATGCATACTTCTATGCATGAAAATTAAAAATGATAAAAGTAACACTTTTGATATAAAAATTTTTCTTTATGCATACTTTTATACATGAAAATTAAAAATGATAAAAGTAACACTTTTGATATAAAAATTTTTCCTTTATGCATACTTCTATGCATGAAAATTAAAAATGATAAAAGTAACACTTTTGACATAAAAATTTTTCCTTTATGCATACTTCTATGCATGAAAATTAAAAATGATAAAAATAACACTTTTGATATAAAAATTTATCCATTATGCATACTTCTATGCATGAAATAAAAATGGTAAAAATAACACTTTTGATATAAAAATTTATCCATTATGCATACTTCTATGCATGAAATAAAAATGGTAAAAATAACACTTTTGATATAAAAACTTATCCTTTATGCATGATATTAAAATTCAATTTCTCCATGATTGTAATGAAATTCTTTCAATTAATCTAGGATGATAATTCCTAGAATATGGTAGGAAGTCCTCTTTTTATGCTTTGAATGAAAATTTTTTTATGCATAATTTTTATAAAAATTTTGCCATAGCTCCGCTGCTATGACTGATAAATCTCAATTTTTCTAAGGGATAAAGCTTATCATTAAGGAAATAATTAAAATGATTCTCTAATTGGATCCTTAATCCATAATGGATTGAATCATCAATATACATAAACTAAAAGCATAAGAAAAAGCCATTAATTTGGCCTCAAGCATAGCTTTATCTTGGGTTAAGGAAAAGCTTTATGAAAAGCTTGATTTGGATTGAGAATGGATCATGAGTATGACCATTTCTTGAGTGAGAGAGGGAATTTACATAAAAATCATTAGAATTTAAACATAAATGAAAATTAACTTCAATAGCATCATGTAACTCTTCACTACTATTCAAACTTCATTAGCATTTAAAAAAAACCATACCAATTAAACTTCTCAAGCTTGAGAGGGGTTGAGAAGAGAGAAACATTGAGAAATTATAGAAAGATCAATATTCACTAATTACCTTACAAATTGCTTGATTCTTTGTTCACGGTAGAGGCCCCCAACCAATCAATTGGTTAAGTATGTTGATGGAGCCACTAATGGGGATTGAAGAAAGAGGGAAGCTCCAAAAACTAGTGAATTATTAAATGAATTCACAGTTCTTGGCTTAGGTGGAGTAGAGTAACGATGCATAAACACTATCTATTTTTCAACAAGGGGGAGGCTTCTATTTATAGGAAAAATTGAGCTCCTAACCAAACAAACTGATTCTAGAATTTTCTAAATCAGTTTGGTCAATATTTGACCATTTTTAGGTCAGTTAAGCTAACTTTTTGGAACTAGACTTGAATGAGGAGAGAGGAGAGATGAAATATCTCAATTTTTATGAGTTTAAAACTCATTCAAGCATGTGAAATATGCACCTCCTTTAAAGAACTCCCCTTCCTTACATATGTGTCATAATGGAATCATTTTAATATTGCTCATAGTTTTTTTACTAATAAACCTTGTACATTTTCAACTCTTCATCTTATGTGAAATATGCACCTCCTTTAAAGAATTCCCCTTCCTTACATATGTGTCATAATGGAATCATTTTAATATTGCTCATAGTTTTTTACTAATAAACCTTGTACATTTTCAACTCTTCATCTTATGTGAGCATTTACTCATTTTTGGATACCCAAAATATCTCATATTTTTAATATTGCTCATAGTTTTTTACTAATAAACCTTGTACATTTTCAACTCTTCACCTTATGTGAGCATTTACTCATTTTTGGGTATCTTCTTTTTACAAATTTGGATTCATCTCTTCCCTACACATGGATTGATGCTATTGGTCCATAGGAACCTTAATTGGACCATAGTCTAAAGATTTCTGAAAATCTAGACCCTTAGGCTAAGGTTCTTTATAGCTATTTTCAATTAATTCCAATTGCACATTGGAAAATTCTTTTTGAATTTCTGTTTCAGGGGAACTCATCTGAATTAGAAGAGATATTTTTCTATCCAAAAATATTCAAAATCTGAATATTCTCTCTCTAGAATATTTTTCTCTCTCTAGGCTAAAACAGATAGAAACAAGGTCTTTATATTTCTGAAGAGGGATTGATTACAGGGAAAGATACTAGACATCAAAAAGGGGGTGGGGGAGGAATCTTACATTCTACCCCACTTAAAAAATGCGAGATGTCCTCATCTCGCAAACTGGGATAATTTCGCAAGATGCACGAATATGAGACTTAGAGAAAAATTTTAATCAAGATTAACCACCAAGATAAGTCTTAAAGAGAGCAAGATTCAAAATACGAACAAGATTTAAACTTTATTCATTCTCGGAACTTATACAGTAAAGATAGAGGAACTCTTTACACTTCCATAAGCCCGTCCATCATATGGTCACAAAAGCAGTCCTCACAAGCTGCACAAGTATAAGGTAACTCATCTATGGGAATGATTCTGTGGGTTATTGCTGCGCCTATCTCAGTGGTATGAGGTGTTCTAAGAAAAGGACCTCTGAGAGGCAAGCCAAAAACGGGGTAAAGGCATATCTTCTCATGAGGAAGAAAACACGCCAGTAAGAAGACCCGCTCAGAAAACCCAGGATGCCTTGATCTCATGACGCAGTAGTATCGGGGACCCAAACCCAAAGCTTCAATAACCATGGCCAAGCGGACATTGTTACGAAAGTGCTGCTGACCCCAGGGTGTTACCCTAGTTATGTCTTGATAGGTCCGCCATTTTGTCTGCGCTACAGAAGTTCCCAAGTGAGGGAAAAGTGAGCGCTCATACTGCTCTATAAAATCTTTCTTCACAGACTCCCTTGCGTCTTGAAGGTGAGAAATCATCATGGATAAAACTAATTCTTGTTGCCAAGCCATGAAGGAGATTAAGAAAGAAAGGAAATCGATGGAAGTAAGATTACTGTGAACGACAAGTAAAAGTTACGACTTATATAAAGGAAGGAGCTAGCGTAACTTAGAAGCCAACGGTAACTTGCCACTGAAGTTTTACCGTCTTTCCATGATTTGGGTTTGGCACATTTTTCTATAGAAGGCATTCAAACTTTGAGATGAGGAGATAAAAGAAGCTCGTAAGCTAAATCACCTACTTTCTTTGGTCCACAATATCTGGGAGATAACTTCTTCCCAAGAGATAAAGAACTTCTTTTGGGCCGTACTCGAATGAAGACCAAAACCTTGATATCCAAAACATCAATTCTCCTTCTGAACTCATTGTTCTGAATCTTAAAACAGGTGGGACTCTTGAGAAGTATTCAGGAAAAAGGTTCTTCCTTTTTTAAACAGAATCTTTCTTTTATTTTAGAGATAGAATAATTATAAGATCAGAAAGGGAGATTCTTACTCCTGTATACCTCTAAGGCTGGGGGAGGAATCTTACATTCTACCCCACTTAAAAGGTGCAAGATGTCCTCATCTCGCAATTAGATGACAACTTTTTTGCTTAATATCCAATTTATTCTGGGGTTCCTTATATTCCGGTCAACCCAACAGAATATGGGGATAAATATCCCTTATATAGAATTCATCATTAAATAACAATTCATTCAGATCATATCATTCATATCTTTAACACGATAATGGTCCATTAGACCGAAAATTTCCTTTTGAACATTCCTCCATGGAATTTAAGTTAAGCAAGTTCTCAATTTGTCATCCCTTAACTTGATCTACCGTCTCAAGTATTAACAGTAGCAATTTGACAACATAATCCACTAATCTCATAGTGATTTGCTGAATCATTTTCATCATTTATCATTACAGGGACTCGTCCCAATCATCCACATTGTGGTTTCGCTCAGCTTATTACATTTCAACCCATTTTCAAGGATCATCATTTTTCAATCAGAATCCAAATCAATTCATCAGTTCCCAAACAGAATTAAAAATCATATCAACCACATTCAAAATCATCATCTGGATAGCATTAACGCTTATAATTTCAAGTCTTAGATTTCCTCGTATATACTGTCGGTAAAGAGCTGCAGTTATACCCTCGGTATATACGGATAGTCATGATACTCGAAACTATAAGGTAAATACCATCATGTCTAGGTCTCAAGCAAGTCAGGGTTCCATACAATTGCGGTACTTCCAATTGAAGACCCAATTACTAATTTACGAATTTCAATTTGAATTAACAATTTGTATGAATTATATCAAACAATTACAACCTTTTTGTGCGTCTTGATAAATTTTTGACATAATTGGCTCCTCAGTTGATCTTATTGGAGATCTATGACTTAAGTCTGATAAATAGATTTTTCTTTATCCGATCGTCCGAAAAAAAACATTTGTATATTTATATACAAGTTGCAATAATTACATAGAGTGGCTCGGCTCCAAAATTCAAAATCTCTTCGAGAGACGCATAAGACGACGGTACTGGGCCATAGTCATGCCCTGTTACATAAGTTCTCTAACTGCGAAGGGAGTTATTATTTTCTCCTTAGGGATAAATCGACTAAGGAGTCTATAAAATCGACATGAAAGTCTGAAATTTCGAGGTGTCGAATGATATAGAATGACACCATGCACCATTTTTAGCTTTAACAGGATCATAGTCAATGAAAGATTCTGCCACAGCATTGTATGGCGGTTGCAATGGGCGTGGACATATTGCCCTGCAAACCACTTATGTTGTATTCTCTCCGCTGGGGTAGGAAAACATAAATCCTTGAAATGGCGTGCAAGTCTTACTCGGCTTGTTTGAGTTGAAGCGGAAGAGATGAGATGCTCGAAGGCAAACGCAATCATATCTTGAGACTGGGTGAGGTCGGGAATACCAGATAAATGGGGAACTTCCATCTATAAAAACAAATTTTCTTTTTGATTAAAATTTCTTCATTAAAGAAGCTTACGGAATGAAAATACATTATGAAAATGCTATTTCTGAATTCTTTTTACCAATTTCAGATAAGAATTTAATTATCTTTATTAGCTTTCAATTTCGCTCTGATACCAACTGTGAGATCCCTGTTCCCACTGAGCAACGGATTCAGGATACTGGCAGTGGAAGTAACACATCATGCGCGGGTAGGGGTCTCACACTCGGGGCCTCGCCCACGAATATCCGGACAAGAGACTAATCCGTCGGTTTTTCCAAAACCGAAACCGGAAAAACTTCCTTTACCCGGAAAGCATGGGCGATTCCACCAGGATAACTCTTTACTCTAACGTAGTCAAGATCATTACGGATCAACTGATCTGACTGCACCTCTAACGGTACTTGGTCAAATCAAGGAAGAAACTTGCACTTGGATCATTGGGATCAACGCTTTTTTCCCCATCAAGAGGCACAGCCGTTGATTCCTATCCATAGAACAATTTCTATCCGGGATTTACTTCATCTATCGTAATAATAGAAATTAAATCTCGATTTACGGATCCATCAGTCCAGCCTAACCCCATCCGATCCCATGGGTTAGCCAACCGCCCAACCACTGTAGTGATGGGACCCAATTTGGAATTTGGTTAGGTTTTGTCCCGGGTACCAAGGAAAAGAGTTCCAAGGCCCCCTAGCCGGAATTTCATGCAAACATAAAACTAGCCACACCACTTACACACCCAATATGAAAATTGCCTTTTTCTTAGCATGAGCTAACTTTAAAACAATCCTTTAATGAAACCATAGTACCACTGATCACAATCTCCCAATTTATCCAGTTGATTCATAATTTCCCATCATTCCTTCATCAGAGTATCTATGGCATCATTGGCAACTAGAACGCTCACCACCTGTCCACACAGAGGCCGTTTCCATAGTTCCTAGCCCATAATACTCGGCAATATAATCACTTATCAAGATGGACTCTCGTTGAAGATCAGCAAGATCAACCAACAGATCCATATAAAAGAGCCATGGACTCATCCGTTGAGGACCAGCAAGGTCAGTCAACCAGATCCATGCCCGGTTTCACAAAACAACTCTTACTCCTTGTTCCAATATCTTCCTCGACGCACGCGTGGGTATCCTGGGCGACCCAGAGCCCGAGCACCGTATGGTCAGCACCCTCTAGGATCCTTCGCAGGTGACCTAGCGCTTCACTCATAGGCCGCTTCCTTGGTCCCTCATCCACCGTACCGGAAGCTCACCATTTAAATCGAACCGAGGCTGGTCAAGACCTCGGTCGACCTTGCTACGCGAGACGTCCTCCATTGACTCTCCGTCAGCAGTTGCAACTTTAACAGTTAGGTCTTCATGACCTTAATCCACAAGATGGTCAAAATGCTTCCCCAGCATTCTTGACATAAAACAGTCATTTACAAACAGTCACAAAATACAGTTTCTAAATCAAACTCTCGTCTTTCCACATTATCCCTCCTTAGTCCACATTACTTATTCCACATTCCATTCAATGTGTACTCATTCTCATCCATTTCCTCATATCGATGACACATTAATTCACATTCACATTCATACATCCACATTTACATGGATACATCCATTTTCACATCCTCATTTATACATCCACATCCACATCCATATTCACATCCATACATCCACATCTACATGCATACCTCCATTTTCACATCCTCATTTATACATCCACATCCCTTATCTACATTCATACATACACATCCATATCCACATCCACATCCACATTCAACATCCATTTCCACATTCCCATTCATGTAACCCCATATGTCTTCACATCTAATCTTTTACATCACATCCATTCTCACCCTATCACAACCATATACATCCTATTCTATCACATACACTTCTTACCTCATCCCATACACATCTTATCACATCCTATCACTTTCCATACGCATCTTATCAATTCTTATCACATCTCATACACCTCTTATCACATCTTATCACATTTCATATCTTTTTTTTTGAAAAGAGAATTCTTATATTTAATATAAGATTTCTCTACACATTTATTTATACAAAAATTCCATTTAAGGAGACTAACACTTTCGAAATTAAAATCAATCTTTTATGCATCTTCTTATGCATAAATTCAGTTTGGTAAGAAATTACACTTTTAGAATAAAAGAATTTCTCTTATGCAACTAAGTTAAGCATAAAATCCATTTATGAGGAAAATCACACTTTTAGTATAAAAAGAATATCTTTTATGCATACCTATATGCATGAAATCCAATATGATAAAAGTAACACTTTTGATATAAAAATTTTTCCTTTATGCATACTTCTATGCATGAAAATTAAAAATGATAAAAGTAACACTTTTGATATAAAAATTTTTTCCTTTATGCATACTTCTATGCATGAAAATTAAAAATGATAAAAGTAACACTTTTGATATAAAATTTTTTCCTTTATGCATACTTCTATGCATGAAAATTAAAAATGATAAAAGTAACACTTTTGATATAAAAATTTTTCTTTATGCATACTTTTATACATGAAAATTAAAAATGATAAAAGTAACACTTTTGATATAAAAATTTTTCCTTTATGCATACTTCTATGCATGAAAATTAAAAATGATAAAAGTAACACTTTTGACATAAAAATTTTTCCTTTATGCATACTTCTATGCATGAAAATTAAAAATGATAAAAATAACACTTTTGATATAAAAATTTATCCATTATGCATACTTCTATGCATGAAATAAAAATGGTAAAAATAACACTTTTGATATAAAAATTTATCCATTATGCATACTTCTATGCATGAAATAAAAATGGTAAAAATAACACTTTTGATATAAAAACTTATCCTTTATGCATGATATTAAAATTCAATTTCTCCATGATTGTAATGAAATTCTTTCAATTAATCTAGGATGATAATTCCTAGAATATGGTAGGAAGTCCTCTTTTTATGCTTTGAATGAAAATTTTTTTATGCATAATTTTTATAAAAATTTTGCCATAGCTCCGCTGCTATGACTGATAAATCTCAATTTTTCTAAGGGATAAAGCTTATCATTAAGGAAATAATTAAAATGATTCTCTAATTGGATCCTTAATCCATAATGGATTGAATCATCAATATACATAAACTAAAAGCATAAGAAAAAGCCATTAATTTGGCCTCAAGCATAGCTTTATCTTGGGTTAAGGAAAAGCTTTATGAAAAGCTTGATTTGGATTGAGAATGGATCATGAGTATGACCATTTCTTGAGTGAGAGAGGGAATTTACATAAAAATCATTAGAATTTAAACATAAATGAAAATTAACTTCAATAGCATCATGTAACTCTTCACTACTATTCAAACTTCATTAGCATTTAAAAAAAACCATACCAATTAAACTTCTCAAGCTTGAGAGGGGTTGAGAAGAGAGAAACATTGAGAAATTATAGAAAGATCAATATTCACTAATTACCTTACAAATTGCTTGATTCTTTGTTCACGGTAGAGGCCCCCAACCAATCAATTGGTTAAGTATGTTGATGGAGCCACTAATGGGGATTGAAGAAAGAGGGAAGCTCCAAAAACTAGTGAATTATTAAATGAATTCACAGTTCTTGGCTTAGGTGGAGTAGAGTAACGATGCATAAACACTATCTATTTTTCAACAAGGGGGAGGCTTCTATTTATAGGAAAAATTGAGCTCCTAACCAAACAAACTGATTCTAGAATTTTCTAAATCAGTTTGGTCAATATTTGACCATTTTTAGGTCAGTTAAGCTAACTTTTTGGAACTAGACTTGAATGAGGAGAGAGGAGAGATGAAATATCTCAATTTTTATGAGTTTAAAACTCATTCAAGCATGTGAAATATGCACCTCCTTTAAAGAACTCCCCTTCCTTACATATGTGTCATAATGGAATCATTTTAATATTGCTCATAGTTTTTTTACTAATAAACCTTGTACATTTTCAACTCTTCATCTTATGTGAAATATGCACCTCCTTTAAAGAATTCCCCTTCCTTACATATGTGTCATAATGGAATCATTTTAATATTGCTCATAGTTTTTTACTAATAAACCTTGTACATTTTCAACTCTTCATCTTATGTGAGCATTTACTCATTTTTGGATACCCAAAATATCTCATATTTTTAATATTGCTCATAGTTTTTTACTAATAAACCTTGTACATTTTCAACTCTTCACCTTATGTGAGCATTTACTCATTTTTGGGTATCTTCTTTTTACAAATTTGGATTCATCTCTTCCCTACACATGGATTGATGCTATTGGTCCATAGGAACCTTAATTGGACCATAGTCTAAAGATTTCTGAAAATCTAGACCCTTAGGCTAAGGTTCTTTATAGCTATTTTCAATTAATTCCAATTGCACATTGGAAAATTCTTTTTGAATTTCTGTTTCAGGGGAACTCATCTGAATTAGAAGAGATATTTTTCTATCCAAAAATATTCAAAATCTGAATATTCTCTCTCTAGAATATTTTTCTCTCTCTAGGCTAAAACAGATAGAAACAAGGTCTTTATATTTCTGAAGAGGGATTGATTACAGGGAAAGATACTAGACATCAAAAAGGGGGTGGGGGAGGAATCTTACATTCTACCCCACTTAAAAAATGCGAGATGTCCTCATCTCGCAAACTGGGATAATTTCGCAAGATGCACGAATATGAGACTTAGAGAAAAATTTTAATCAAGATTAACCACCAAGATAAGTCTTAAAGAGAGCAAGATTCAAAATACGAACAAGATTTAAACTTTATTCATTCTCGGAACTTATACAGTAAAGATAGAGGAACTCTTTACACTTCCATAAGCCCGTCCATCATATGGTCACAAAAGCAGTCCTCACAAGCTGCACAAGTATAAGGTAACTCATCTATGGGAATGATTCTGTGGGTTATTGCTGCGCCTATCTCAGTGGTATGAGGTGTTCTAAGAAAAGGACCTCTGAGAGGCAAGCCAAAAACGGGGTAAAGGCATATCTTCTCATGAGGAAGAAAACACGCCAGTAAGAAGACCCGCTCAGAAAACCCAGGATGCCTTGATCTCATGACGCAGTAGTATCGGGGACCCAAACCCAAAGCTTCAATAACCATGGCCAAGCGGACATTGTTACGAAAGTGCTGCTGACCCCAGGGTGTTACCCTAGTTATGTCTTGATAGGTCCGCCATTTTGTCTGCGCTACAGAAGTTCCCAAGTGAGGGAAAAGTGAGCGCTCATACTGCTCTATAAAATCTTTCTTCACAGACTCCCTTGCGTCTTGAAGGTGAGAAATCATCATGGATAAAACTAATTCTTGTTGCCAAGCCATGAAGGAGATTAAGAAAGAAAGGAAATCGATGGAAGTAAGATTACTGTGAACGACAAGTAAAAGTTACGACTTATATAAAGGAAGGAGCTAGCGTAACTTAGAAGCCAACGGTAACTTGCCACTGAAGTTTTACCGTCTTTCCATGATTTGGGTTTGGCACATTTTTCTATAGAAGGCATTCAAACTTTGAGATGAGGAGATAAAAGAAGCTCGTAAGCTAAATCACCTACTTTCTTTGGTCCACAATATCTGGGAGATAACTTCTTCCCAAGAGATAAAGAACTTCTTTTGGGCCGTACTCGAATGAAGACCAAAACCTTGATATCCAAAACATCAATTCTCCTTCTGAACTCATTGTTCTGAATCTTAAAACAGGTGGGACTCTTGAGAAGTATTCAGGAAAAAGGTTCTTCCTTTTTTAAACAGAATCTTTCTTTTATTTTAGAGATAGAATAATTATAAGATCAGAAAGGGAGATTCTTACTCCTGTATACCTCTAAGGCTGGGGGAGGAATCTTACATTCTACCCCACTTAAAAGGTGCAAGATGTCCTCATCTCGCAATTAGATGACAACTTTTTTGCTTAATATCCAATTTATTCTGGGGTTCCTTATATTCCGGTCAACCCAACAGAATATGGGGATAAATATCCCTTATATAGAATTCATCATTAAATAACAATTCATTCAGATCATATCATTCATATCTTTAACACGATAATGGTCCATTAGACCGAAAATTTCCTTTTGAACATTCCTCCATGGAATTTAAGTTAAGCAAGTTCTCAATTTGTCATCCCTTAACTTGATCTACCGTCTCAAGTATTAACAGTAGCAATTTGACAACATAATCCACTAATCTCATAGTGATTTGCTGAATCATTTTCATCATTTATCATTACAGGGACTCGTCCCAATCATCCACATTGTGGTTTCGCTTAGCTTATTACATTTCAACCCATTTTCAAGGATCATCATTTTTCAATCAGAATCCAAATCAATTCATCAGTTCCCAAACAGAATTAAAAATCATATCAACCACATTCAAAATCATCATCTGGATAGCATTAACGCTTATAATTTCAAGTCTTAGATTTACTCGTATATACTGTCGGTAAAGAGCTGCAGTTATACCCTCGGTATATACGGATAGTCATGATACTCGAAACTATAAGGTAAATACCATCATGTCTAGGTCTCAAGCAAGTCAGGGTTCCATACAATTGCGGTACTTCCAATTGAAGACCCAATTACTAATTTACGAATTTCAATTTGAATTAACAATTTGTATGAATTATATCAAACAATTACAACCTTTTTGTGCGTCTTGATAAATTTTTGACATAATTGGCTCCTCAGTTGATCTTATTGGAGATCTATGACTTAAGTCTGATAAATAGATTTTTCTTTATCCGATCGTCCGAAAAAAAACATTTGTATATTTATATACAAGTTGCAATAATTACATAGAGTGGCTCGGCTCCAAAATTCAAAATCTCTTCGAGAGACGCATAAGACGACGGTACTGGGCCATAGTCATGCCCTGTTACATAAGTTCTCTAACTGCGAAGGGAGTTATTATTTTCTCCTTAGGGATAAATCGACTAAGGAGTCTATAAAATCGACATGAAAGTCTGAAATTTCGAGGTGTCGAATGATATAGAATGACACCATGCACCATTTTTAGCTTTAACAGGATCATAGTCAATGAAAGATTCTGCCACAGCATTGTATGGCGGTTGCAATGGGCGTGGACATATTGCCCTGCAAACCACTTATGTTGTATTCTCTCCGCTGGGGTAGGAAAACATAAATCCTTGAAATGGCGTGCAAGTCTTACTCGGCTTGTTTGAGTTGAAGCGGAAGAGATGAGATGCTCGAAGGCAAACGCAATCATATCTTGAGACTGGGTGAGGTCGGGAATACCAGATAAATGGGGAACTTCCATCTATAAAAACAAATTTTCTTTTTGATTAAAATTTCTTCATTAAAGAAGCTTACGGAATGAAAATACATTATGAAAATGCTATTTCTGAATTCTTTTTACCAATTTCAGATAAGAATTTAATTATCTTTATTAGCTTTCAATTTCGCTCTGATACCAACTGTGAGATCCCTGTTCCCACTGAGCAACGGATTCAGGATACTGGCAGTGGAAGTAACACATCATGCGCGGGTAGGGGTCTCACACTCGGGGCCTCGCCCACGAATATCCGGACAAGAGACTAATCCGTCGGTTTTTCCAAAACCGAAACCGGAAAAACTTCCTTTACCCGGAAAGCATGGGCGATTCCACCAGGATAACTCTTTACTCTAACGTAGTCAAGATCATTACGGATCAACTGATCTGACTGCACCTCTAACGGTACTTGGTCAAATCAAGGAAGAAACTTGCACTTGGATCATTGGGATCAACGCTTTTTTCCCCATCAAGAGGCACAGCCGTTGATTCCTATCCATAGAACAATTTCTATCCGGGATTTACTTCATCTATCGTAATAATAGAAATTAAATCTCGATTTACGGATCCATCAGTCCAGCCTAACCCCATCCGATCCCATGGGTTAGCCAACCGCCCAACCACTGTAGTGATGGGACCCAATTTGGAATTTGGTTAGGTTTTGTCCCGGGTACCAAGGAAAAGAGTTCCAAGGCCCCCTAGCCGGAATTTCATGCAAACATAAAACTAGCCACACCACTTACACACCCAATATGAAAATTGCCTTTTTCTTAGCATGAGCTAACTTTAAAACAATCCTTTAATGAAACCATAGTACCACTGATCACAATCTCCCAATTTATCCAGTTGATTCATAATTTCCCATCATTCCTTCATCAGAGTATCTATGGCATCATTGGCAACTAGAACGCTCACCACCTGTCCACACAGAGGCCGTTTCCATAGTTCCTAGCCCATAATACTCGGCAATATAATCACTTATCAAGATGGACTCTCGTTGAAGATCAGCAAGATCAACCAACAGATCCATATAAAAGAGCCATGGACTCATCCGTTGAGGACCAGCAAGGTCAGTCAACCAGATCCATGCCCGGTTTCACAAAACAACTCTTACTCCTTGTTCCAATATCTTCCTCGACGCACGCGTGGGTATCCTGGGCGACCCAGAGCCCGAGCACCGTATGGTCAGCACCCTCTAGGATCCTTCGCAGGTGACCTAGCGCTTCACTCATAGGCCGCTTCCTTGGTCCCTCATCCACCGTACCGGAAGCTCACCATTTAAATCGAACCGAGGCTGGTCAAGACCTCGGTCGACCTTGCTACGCGAGACGTCCTCCATTGACTCTCCGTCAGCAGTTGCAACTTTAACAGTTAGGTCTTCATGACCTTAATCCACAAGATGGTCAAAATGCTTCCCCAGCATTCTTGACATAAAACAGTCATTTACAAACAGTCACAAAATACAGTTTCTAAATCAAACTCTCGTCTTTCCACATTATCCCTCCTTAGTCCACATTACTTATTCCACATTCCATTCAATGTGTACTCATTCTCATCCATTTCCTCATATCGATGACACATTAATTCACATTCACATTCATACATCCACATTTACATGGATACATCCATTTTCACATCCTCATTTATACATCCACATCCACATCCATATTCACATCCATACATCCACATCTACATGCATACCTCCATTTTCACATCCTCATTTATACATCCACATCCCTTATCTACATTCATACATACACATCCATATCCACATCCACATCCACATTCAACATCCATTTCCACATTCCCATTCATGTAACCCCATATGTCTTCACATCTAATCTTTTACATCACATCCATTCTCACCCTATCACAACCATATACATCCTATTCTATCACATACACTTCTTACCTCATCCCATACACATCTTATCACATCCTATCACTTTCCATACGCATCTTATCAATTCTTATCACATCTCATACACCTCTTATCACATCTTATCACATTTCATATCTTTTTTTTTGAAAAGAGAATTCTTATATTTAATATAAGATTTCTCTACACATTTATTTATACAAAAATTCCATTTAAGGAGACTAACACTTTCGAAATTAAAATCAATCTTTTATGCATCTTCTTATGCATAAATTCAGTTTGGTAAGAAATTACACTTTTAGAATAAAAGAATTTCTCTTATGCAACTAAGTTAAGCATAAAATCCATTTATGAGGAAAATCACACTTTTAGTATAAAAAGAATATCTTTTATGCATACCTATATGCATGAAATCCAATATGATAAAAGTAACACTTTTGATATAAAAATTTTTCCTTTATGCATACTTCTATGCATGAAAATTAAAAATGATAAAAGTAACACTTTTGATATAAAAAATTTTTCCTTTATGCATACTTCTATGCATGAAAATTAAAAATGATAAAAGTAACACTTTTGATATAAAATTTTTTCCTTTATGCATACTTCTATGCATGAAAATTAAAAATGATAAAAGTAACACTTTTGATATAAAAATTTTTCTTTATGCATACTTTTATACATGAAAATTAAAAATGATAAAAGTAACACTTTTGATATAAAAATTTTTCCTTTATGCATACTTCTATGCATGAAAATTAAAAATGATAAAAGTAACACTTTTGACATAAAAATTTTTCCTTTATGCATACTTCTATGCATGAAAATTAAAAATGATAAAAATAACACTTTTGATATAAAAATTTATCCATTATGCATACTTCTATGCATGAAATAAAAATGGTAAAAATAACACTTTTGATATAAAAATTTATCCATTATGCATACTTCTATGCATGAAATAAAAATGGTAAAAATAACACTTTTGATATAAAAACTTATCCTTTATGCATGATATTAAAATTCAATTTCTCCATGATTGTAATGAAATTCTTTCAATTAATCTAGGATGATAATTCCTAGAATATGGTAGGAAGTCCTCTTTTTATGCTTTGAATGAAAATTTTTTTATGCATAATTTTTATAAAAATTTTGCCATAGCTCCGCTGCTATGACTGATAAATCTCAATTTTTCTAAGGGATAAAGCTTATCATTAAGGAAATAATTAAAATGATTCTCTAATTGGATCCTTAATCCATAATGGATTGAATCATCAATATACATAAACTAAAAGCATAAGAAAAAGCCATTAATTTGGCCTCAAGCATAGCTTTATCTTGGGTTAAGGAAAAGCTTTATGAAAAGCTTGATTTGGATTGAGAATGGGTCATGAGTATGACCATTTCTTGAGTGAGAGAGGGAATTTACATAAAAATCATTAGAATTTAAACATAAATGAAAATTAACTTCAATAGCATTATGTAACTCTTCACTACTATTCAAACTTCATTAGCATTTAAAAAAAACCATACCAATTAAACTTCTCAAGCTTGAGAGGGGTTGAGAAGAGAGAAACATTGAGAAATTATAGAAAGATCAATATTCACTAATTACCTTACAAATTGCTTGATTCTTTGTTCACGGTAGAGGCCCCCAACCAATCAATTGGTTAAGTATGTTGATGGAGCCACTAATGGGGATTGAAGAAAGAGGGAAGCTCCAAAAACTAGTGAATTATTAAATGAATTCACAGTTCTTGGCTTAGGTGGAGTAGAGTAACGATGCATAAACACTATCTATTTTTCAACAAGGGGGAGGCTTCTATTTATAGGAAAAATTGAGCTCCTAACCAAACAAACTGATTCTAGAATTTTCTAAATCAGTTTGGTCAATATTTGACCATTTTTAGGTCAGTTAAGCTAACTTTTTGGAACTAGACTTGAATGAGGAGAGAGGAGAGATGAAATATCTCAATTTTTATGAGTTTAAAACTCATTCAAGCATGTGAAATATGCACCTCCTTTAAAGAACTCCCCTTCCTTACATATGTGTCATAATGGAATCATTTTAATATTGCTCATAGTTTTTTTACTAATAAACCTTGTACATTTTCAACTCTTCATCTTATGTGAAATATGCACCTCCTTTAAAGAATTCCCCTTCCTTACATATGTGTCATAATGGAATCATTTTAATATTGCTCATAGTTTTTTACTAATAAACCTTGTACATTTTCAACTCTTCATCTTATGTGAGCATTTACTCATTTTTGGATACCCAAAATATCTCATATTTTTAATATTGCTCATAGTTTTTTACTAATAAACCTTGTACATTTTCAACTCTTCACCTTATGTGAGCATTTACTCATTTTTGGGTATCTTCTTTTTACAAATTTGGATTCATCTCTTCCCTACACATGGATTGATGCTATTGGTCCATAGGAACCTTAATTGGACCATAGTCTAAAGATTTCTGAAAATCTAGACCCTTAGGCTAAGGTTCTTTATAGCTATTTTCAATTAATTCCAATTGCACATTGGAAAATTCTTTTTGAATTTCTGTTTCAGGGGAACTCATCTGAATTAGAAGAGATATTTTTCTATCCAAAAATATTCAAAATCTGAATATTCTCTCTCTAGAATATTTTTCTCTCTCTAGGCTAAAACAGATAGAAACAAGGTCTTTATATTTCTGAAGAGGGATTGATTACAGGGAAAGATACTAGACATCAAAAAGGGGGTGGGGGAGGAATCTTACAAGAAAAATCTAATGATGGAATCCATGCTTATGTATTCTAATTGTATATGTGAAATAGGATGCACGTGTCTCGGCGTTTTTGTCATTTCACCTTTGCAAGGCTAAAAGAAATGCTTCTTTGTAGCAGCCACCATGACGGTCTTCACTTACCTGGGGCATGTCACGAGCTTTCTTTAGAATCCTCTTATTAAGATCTCTATCTTGAAAAATATATACAACCGATTATTGAAGTACAAGCATCCACCTCTAACGTGAATCCATGAATTTTCTTTACTTCTAGGGTTGCCTTTACTTTTGCGATAAGCAATATGATAATAGGGATAAAGAACTTATCTAATCCAATCTCTTCCTTAATCTCAACGTGCAAGTAAGGAGGCCTTCCTGCCTAATATATCTATGACCGCATTCTCCTTGTCTAACCTATACTTGATTTTAAAACCAAACTCTCGAAGTGTTTGTATTTATCTTCTTTGCGTGATGTTAACATCATTCTGGTTGAAAATTTGCTTTAAAATTTTATGATCTATAACCCGAGAAGACAAGCAACTCTACGTCATCACTGTTCCTCTCGTGAGATCTTAGCTATAGCACCAGCGGATTAGTCAAGCAACCCCTCAGCTTATCAAAGTTACTTTGGCACATCGCGCAGACCATTAGAATGGAATGTCCCTCTTGAGAAGCGCCGTCAAAGGAGAAACAATCTTGGCATATGAACATTGGATACCATCTTATGAATACCAAGAACCATTTGACTTCCTCTATCGTCTTTGGTTCTGGCAAATCGATAGCCGCTTTTGCACCTTGGCGGGATCAGCTAATATACTATCTCTTGACATTATGATCCTGGATATTCAATTTGATGGTAAAGAAGGTACATGCACTCTTCTTAGAGAAAAGTCTGTGCTTCTGGAGGCTTTCGAGGACTTTGAAGAGACACATACTTCACATGCGATCAGCTACATTCTTCGAGCAAACTAGAGAATTGCATCAATGAAGACCGAGATAAAATCATCCGATGGTTTCTTTTCTTTTTCTTTTTGCATTCAACAATTATAGCTAGAAGGGGAGTTATTTAATCCCAACAGCTTTATCGTGAACTCGTAATGTGCCTACCATGTATTAAAATCTATCTTAGGAATATTATGATACAATAACATCCTAAGTTTAAGTCAATCTTTATAAATATCTGGTCTTTATGCGATCAATCTAACAGCACATTCCAGGAGTAAGCTGCTTATTCTTAACAGTAAGCCGATTTAACCCTGAATATACAATCTCATAGTCCCATCATTCTTCTTCTGAAAGAGAACGAGCACCACATAGCAAGGGGATACAAATGGGCCAAACAAAGCTCTCCTCAAACAGTTATCTCGATTATTCCCCGAGCTCGGTTGCTTTCGGAATGGCCTTCTTATAAGCTCAAGATTCACTATTGTTGGGCTCCGAGAATGAACTCTTTCTCATGATCCACCTCACGAGTCGAGGGTATTGTAGTTAAATCTACACAGTATATACTCACTTAACCAACATGGTTTCCTTGCAACTCTTTATCTGCAGGATGGCTTGCTTCTGCTGGAGTCCCTTCAATAACTTTACTACTTTTACAGGTTACGGGGTGGGAGTTCAACAAACCACTCCAGTTCCTTTCATCTTGTTCACATGAAGATCCATGAAGGAAATGGTGCCTTTGTGATAATATTTGGCTAGGTTCCCATCCAAGAGAAACTGAATTACATCCATCTTTTGGCAAGTAACTTCCACTACCCAATTCCACTCGCATTGGTCTGCCTTGCTTCTGGTCGATTACTAATTTATGCAACATCCAAGTGAAATGAATGAATGAATGAGCGTTTCTCGAATCAACAAAAAGCTCAAAATTCTTACCTCAAAAATCGGGGGATGGGGTGTAACTTAGTGAGAATCGTTGGTTTCGATCCTGGTGCTCCACTCTATCGAACGAAGTCTACCTCTTCCTTCTTTCTCTGGGGTTAGCTACTATTATAATGGCATTAGAAGTTGCTGAGACTGGGCTAGAACTTGCCTCCTTTGACTTGTCAAGCAAGTTCTATGGTGGAGTTAGAATGGTAACATCAATCGGTGCGTTGGCACAACCATTCATAAAATGTCCCAATAGCTGCTCGCATCTAAAACACTTCATACTCCTTCCTGAGCTAAAACTGCAAATCCAAAGGCATTCTAGGGATAGGATCATGTCCACTGTGCCCACTCGCTTTTCATACTTGGCTCCAATCTTGTCCCCTATTTCTCTTTGAATTTGGCATACTAGAATTAGATGGAGCTCTCTTTGGGAGGGGGCAAAAAGGCCTTTTACTACACGGTCTCCTTAGAAAGAAATACATGCATAAAATCCTCAGCCACCACCATCTTAATTGCTTCCCCGCCGCTAGCAAAGACAGTTTCGCATTCTTAACCAATCTATCCAAGGGAGGATCCAATCTTCTGACAAACCCATGGAGAAGGGTCTCGTCTTCCATCGGAAGAGCATGTCAGACTAGGCTTACGTAAGATCAATTGATAATACGCCTCCGTAAGTTTGCCTGCTTGAGAAAACTCTATAAACTCATTTATCTTCTCTTCCATGGGGACAAAACCTTTGATGGAGGTAAGCTTTCATGTCCTCCCATCTCAGACTATACCATTAACTTTCAATTTGGCGAGATCCATCTTACTGTACCCCGCACATGTTACACTACTCGTCCATAGAATCTGTCCAATTCAACACTCCCTCTCTCCAAGGTTTTTACCCTTGCCTCAAAATGGCTATGGTGGTCGTGACCCATATACGAAGTGCTTCCTTGACATCCTTATCCAATGCCTTAATTCTAGATATGACATCATCCATCCCTCATGATTATTCTAAAACAAAAGACCGTCGTAGGCTCGGCCAGCAATCGAGATCCTGTATCAAGGAATATAATGCCCCAGAGTCGTACACATCAATCTATGAACACTAAGGTCTCGTCGAGGTGGTGCTTATAGAGAACTATCCCTACAGGCAGTTCACTAAGGATCATGGCAAAGGCAATGTTCTCTGCCAACCGCTCATGCCGACTATAGGTGGTGTGCCATGATCTACTGACTATCCTAAGCACACGTGTACCTCCGCCGATCATTCAGTAGTACTCAGAAAGTAGAGGCTCTCCAATTATCGAGCCGAGATGACTTAATCTGCGTAATGAAGGTGCTTGAAGGCAAAGGCTATCGTGTCATCCTCTAGAGACAGCTCAGGGACTCCAGATAGATAGGGTCTCACCATCCGATTTGCTGCTTTATCTGAAAGCGAAACTGGATAAGATACTGTAAGTTTTGGTTTTAGGCTAGAATAGGCACCGTTAGGGCCTCTTAGAGGTTGGTGGCACGAGAAGAAAGTTTTGAGTAAAAGAAAAAAGGGGAGGAAAATAAAGGAGGTACCTATTCTAAGGTTTGGATCCATTCGCGCTCTTGACAAGGATTTGATTCCCACGCTTTGTGCACTCAAGCCTTCTTTCACTCCACACTCTATGGTCATTTGCCTAGCCCGTTATCTTCACCATTAACCTTATCCTATTTTCTTGCACACATGTACACACCTTCGCTACACTGGTATTGAAAGAGGCTGCTTTCGTGCAAATTTTGCATACGCACATTTGGAGAGGATTTGAGGTCTAGAGGATTGATCACACATATTTTTAGTGATTGTTAGGCATGTTACATGGGGGTGAGGGGAGAGCGTGGTTTCAGGGATCTATTGTGGGTCTTGTTCACACGTGATTGCACCCTGTATGAGTCACGTGTGGGGCTTGTGTTGAGCATTGGTTGTGGCGTTTTTTCACACGCTTGTGCACTTTGGGTATACCGTGTTCACACACGACCATGGGTTATGATTCTTATTACTTTTACCCTTCAGTTGGGCACCATGGTATGACTTTACATCATCATCGCGCGAGCAAGACGACATCGTTTTGATTGTTTTTCCGTTTACGATTGGATCATGGGAGAGCCGCTCATGCACTATTATCGTCGCTTTACGATCGATATTATGAGTTGCCATTTTGTGTCATGGTTCACATATCTTTTGTCAATTTCACACGTACGTTTAGTAGTACTTCAAGGCTTAGGACCTCTATACCCTCATTTACAGACTCCACGCTATGAAGAGATGGCATACTCATGCCATTGTTGGACGTTGGAGCTTGCATGTTTGTTGCCTAGTCATATGAGGTGTTGTTTTGATGAGGAGGATATATGGTCCACATACGGCAACTTTGTTGACCCACTCTGTGCTTGAATGCGTTGACACAGAAGGTTCGGCATTGTTCGCATTCATGGGATGAGTCTTCTTTTGGTGACTTGTACGAGTGTCTGACACTCTTAAGCCGCCATGATTACGTTCTTCATACTGTAGACTACATCGATGCACGGATCTGATGATGATGATGATGATGTATCTTATATAAACCCATACGCATGATGATCTATTACACACACATACGATGATATTGAGCAACCTTCGTCAAGCGATCTACCACATGGCTAAGATGGAATCATGTCCTGCATTGACTGAAGAAAAATCTAATGATGGAATCCATGCTTATGTATTCTAATTGTATATGTGAAATAGGATGCATGTGTCTTAGCGTTTTTGTCATTTCACCTTTGCAAGGCTAAAAGAAATGCTTCTTTGTAGCAGCCACCATGACGGTCTTCACTTAGCTGGGGTGTGTCACGAGCTTTCTTTAGAATCCTCTTATTAAGATCTCTATCTTGAAAAATATATACAACCGATTATTGAAGTACAAGCATCCACCTCTAACGTGAATCCATGAATTTTCTTGACTTCTAGGGTTGCCTTTACTTTTGCGGTAAGCAATATGATAATAGGGATAAAGAACTTATCTAATCCAATCTCTTCCTTAATCTCAACGTGCAAGTAAGGAGGCCTTCCTGCCTAATATATCTATGACCGCATTCTCCTTGTCTAACCTATACTTGATTTTAAAACCAAACTCTCGAAGTGTTTGTATTTATCTTCTTTGCGTGATGTTAACATCATTCTGGTTGAAAATTTGCTTTAAAATTTTATGATCTATAACCCGAGAAGACAAGCAACTCTACGTCATCACTGTTCCTCTCGTGAGATCTTAGCTTAGCACCAGCGGATTAGTCAAGCAACCCCTCAGCTTATCAAAGTTACTTTGGCACATCGCGCAGACCATTAGAATGGAATGTCCCTCTTGAGAAGCGCCGTCAAAGGAGAAACAATCTTGGCATATGAACATCGGATACCATCTTATCAATCCCAAGAACCATTTGACTTCCTCTATCGTCTTTGGTTCTGGCAAATCGATAGCCGCTTTTGCACCTTGGCGGGATCAGCTAATATACTATCTCTTGACATTATGATCCCGGATATTCAATTTGATGGTAAAGAAGGTACATGCACTCTTCTTAGAGAAAAGTCTGTGCTTCTAGAGGCTTTCGAGGACTTTGAAGAGACACATACTTCACATGCGATCAGCTACATTCTTCGAGCAAACTAGAATTGCATCAATGAAGACCGAGATAAAATCATCCGATGGTTTCTTTTCTTTTTCTTTTTGCATTCAACAATTATAGCTAGAAGGGGAATTATTTAATCCCAACAACATTATCGTGAACTCGTAATGTGCATACCATGTATTAAAATCCATCTTAGGAATATTATGATACAATAACATCCTAAGTTTAAGTCAATCTTTATAAATATCTGGCCTTTATGCGATCAATCTAACAGCACATTCCAGGAGTAAGATGCTTATTCTTAACAGTAAGCCGATTTAACCCTGAATATACAATCTCATAGTCCCATCATTCTTCTTCTGAAAGAGAACGAGCACCACATAGCAAGGGGATACAAATGGGCCAAACAAAGCTCTCCTCAAACAGTTATCTCGATTATTCCCCGAGCTCGGTTGCTTTCGGAATGGCCTTCTTATAAGCTCAAGATTCACTATTGTTGGGCTCCGAGAATGAACTCTTTCTCATGATCCACCTCACGAGTCGAGGGTATTGTAGTTAAATCTACACAGTATATACTCACTTAACCAACACGGTTTCCTTGCAACTCTTTATCTGCAGGATGGCTTGCTTCTGCTGGAGTCCCTTCAATAACTTTACTACTTTTACAGGTTACGGGGTGGGAGTTCAACAAACTACTCCAGTTCCTTTCATCTTGTTCACATGAAGATCCATGAAGGAAATGGTGCCTTTGTGATAATATTTGGCTAGGTTCCCATCCAAGAGAAACTGAATTACATCCGTCTTTTGGCAAGTAACTTCCACTACCCAATTCCACTCGCATTGGTCTGCCTTGCTTCTGGTCGATTACTAACTTATGCAACATCCAAGTGAAATGAATGAATGAATGAGCGTTTCTCGAATCAACAAAAAGCTTAAAATTCTTACCTCAAAAATCGGATGGGGTGTAACTTAGTGAGAATCGTTGGTTTCGATCCTGGTGCTCCACTCTATCGAACGAAGTCTACCTCTTCCTTCTTTCTCTGGGGTTAGCTACTATTATAATGGCATTAGAAGTTGCTGAGACTGGGCTAGAACTTGCCTCCTTTGACTTGTCAAGCAAGTTCTATGGTGGAGTTAGAATGGTAACATCAATCGGTGCGTTGGCACAACCATTCATAAAATGTCCCAGTAGCTGCTCGCATCTAAAACACTTCATACTCCTTCCTGAGCTAAAACTGCAAATCCAAAGGCATTCTAGGGAAAGAATCATGTCCACTATGCCCACTCGCTTTTCATACTTGGCTTCAATCTTGTCCCCTATTTCTCTTTGAATTTGGCATACTAGAATTAGATGGAGCTCTCTTTGGGAGGGGGCAAAAAGGCCTTTTACTACACGGTCTCCTTAGAAAGAAATACATGCATAAAATCCTCAGCCACCACCATCTTAATTGCTTCCCCGCCGCTAACAAAGACAGTTTCGCATTCTTAACCAATCTATCCAAGGGAGGATCCAATCTTCTGACAAACCCATGGAGAAGGGGCTCGTCTTCCATCAGAAGAGCATGTCGGACTAGGCTTACGTAAGATCAATTGATAATACGCCTCCGTAAGTTTGCCTGCTTGAGAAAACTCTATAAACTCATTTATCTTCTCTTCCATGGGGACAAAACCTTTGATGGAGGTAAGCTTTCATGTCCTCCCATCTCAGACTATACCATTAACTTTCAATTTGGCGAGATCCATCTTACTGTACCCCGCACATGTTACACTACTCGTCCATAGAATCTGTCCAATTCAACACTCCCTCTCTCCAAGGTTTTTACCCTTGCCTCGAAATGGCTATGGTGGTTGTGACCCATATACGAAGTGCTTCCTTGACATCCTTATCCAATGCCTTAATTCTAGATATGACATCATCCATCCCTCATGATTATTCTAAAACAAAAGACCGTCGTAGGCTCGGCCAGCAATCGAGATCCTGTATCAAGGAATATAATGCCCCAGAGTCGTACACATCAATCTATGAACACTAAGGTCTCGTCGAGGTGGTGCTTATAGAGAACTATCCCTCTTGTAACAGGCAGTTCACTAAGGATCATGGCAAAGGCAATGTTCTCTACCAACCGCTCATGCCGACTATAGGTGGTGTGCCATGATCTACTGACTATCCTAAGCACACGTGTACCTCCGCCGATCATTCAGTAGTACTCAGAAAGTAGAGGCTCTCCAATTATCAAGCCGAGATGACTTAATCTGCGTAATGAAGGTGCTTGAAGGCAAAGGCTATCGTGTCATCCTCTAGAGACAGCTCAGGGACTCCAGATAGATAGGGTCTCACCATCCGATTTGCTGCTTTATCTGAAAGCGAAACTGGATAAGATACTGTAAGTTTTGGTTTTAGGCTAGAATAGGCACCGTTAGGGCCTCTTAGAGGTTGGTGGCACGAGAAGAAAGTTTTGAGTAAAAGAAAAAAGGGGAGGAAAATAAAGGAGGTACCTATTCTAGGGTTTGGATCCATTCGCGCTCTTGACAAGGATTTGATTCCCACGCTTTGTGCACTCAAGCCTTCTTTCACTCCACACTCTATGGTCATTTGCCTAGCCCGTTATCTTCACCATTAACCTTATCCTATTTTCTTGCACACATGTACACACCTTCGCTACACTGGTATTGAAAGAGGCTGCTTTCGTGCAAATTTTGCATACGCACATTTGGAGAGGATTTGAGGTCTAGAGGATTGATCACACATATTTTTAGTGATTGTTAGGCATGTTACATGGGGGTGAGGGGAGAGCGTGTTTTCAGGGATCTATTGTGGGTCTTGTTCACACGTGATTGCACCCTGTATGAGTCACGTGTGGGGCTTGTGTTGAGCATTGGTTGTGGCGTTTTTTCACACGCTTGTGCACTTTGGGTATACCGTGTTCACACACGACCATGGGTTATGATTCTTATTACTTTTACCCTTCAGTTGGGCACCATGGTACGACTTTGCATCATCATCGCGCGAGCAAGACGACATCGTTTTGATTGTTTTTCCGTTTACGATCGGATCATGGGAGAGCCGCTCATGCACTATTATCGTCGCTCTACGATCGATATTATGAGTTGCCATTTTGTGTCATGGTTCACATATCTTCTGTCAATTTCACACGTACGTTTAGTAGTACTTCAAGGCTTAGGACCTCTATACCCTCATTTACAGACTCCACGCTATGAAGAGATGGCATACTCATGCCATTGTTGGACGTTGGAGCTTGCATGTTTGTTGCCTAGTCATATGAGGTGTTGTTTTGATGAGGAGGATATATGGTCCACATACGGCAACTTTGTTGACCCACTCTGTGCTCGAATGCGTTGACACAGAAGGTTCGGCATTGTTCGCATTCATGGGATGAGTCTTGTTTTGGTGACTTGTACGAGTGTCCGACACTCTTAAGCTGCCATGATTACATTCTTAATACTGTAGACTACATCGATGCACGGATCTGATGATGATGATGATGATGTATCTTATATAAACCCATACGCATGATGATCTATTACACACACATACGATGATATTGATGTATCACACACACATGTGCACATGATGATACATACACATATATTTGCACATGATGATATGGACACTGATGCTGACGTATGTGATAGTGATGTGTGTGAGCTAGATCATGTGGACATGATCTGGAGAGGGGGCAGGGATGATGGCATCGAGCATTATGAGTGTTCATATATCTAGGCCTACCTTCTCATCATCCAATACATGACTTGGACCTAGAACATACTTCTTCTTTCTTCAAATGAGCTCGCATGAAAATACATTGTGGATCTTCAAGTACGGAGGAGGGAATAAAAGTTCACGAGCTCAATCTCCAACTTTCCTCGTATTCATGCACAGTCTATAACTTAATCTCCAACTTTCCTCATGTTTGTGTAGGGTTTATGTTATATGGGCAAAAACTTCTTGTACTTTTCCCCAAGGAGAGGGATTTTCTGTGGTTGGGTCGTATACCAACAAGGAAGACCATATCACCTTCATCAAATTCTCTAGTAGTCTACTTGAGATCAACACGCTACTTTTTTCTATCGTGAGTAGCTTTGATATCCTTTTTTATAGTCCGCATTGAACAATCCACTTTATCTATTTGCTTCAAGACTTCCACTCTGACCAGTGGGTTGAACTAAATCAATGGCGTTGCATAATCTACGATAAGATGCATCGCAATAAAATTATACCGAATGTGGAGAATTCATCCATTTTTTGGGTTCCCTTCCATGGAATGCTCGAAGAATGTCTTTGATTACCCTCTCTGCCTAATCATCAATTTCTAGATAGTACCAAAATCTATAGAGCTACAGCTTCAAAGCATTTATTCCAAGAGCAGAACACATGAATTCAGCACCCCGATCCCTAACTATCCTTCCAAAGTAAAGTCTAAATATATCCTTTGGAATGACTTTTAGCAAACACCAAGAGCAGTATAAGTCTTTTTCAAAAGAATCGAATGAGCAACCTTCGTCAAGCGATCTACCACACGGCTAAGATGGAATCATGTCCTGCATCGACTGAAGAAAAATCTAATGATGGAATCCATGCTTATGTATTCTAATTGTATATGTGAAATAGGATGCACGTGTCTCGGCGTTTTTGTCATTTCACCTTTGCAAGGCTAAAAGAAATGCTTCTTTGTAGTAGCAGCCACCATGACGGTCTTCACTTAGCTGGGGCGTGTCACGAGCTTTCTTTAGAATCCTCTTATTAAGATCTCTATCTTGAAAAAGATATACAACCGATTATTGAAGTACAAGCATCCACCTCTAACGTGAATCCATGAATTTTCTTTACTTCTAGGGTTGCCTTTACTTTTGCGGTAAGCAATATGATAATAGGGATAAAGAACTTATCTAATCCAATCTCTTCCTTAATCTCAACGTGCAAGTAAGGAGGCCTTCCTGCCTAATATATCTATGACCGCATTCTCCTTGTCTAACCTATACTTGATTTTAAAACCAAACTCTCGAAGTGTTTGTATTTATCTTCTTTGCGTGATGTTAACATCATTCTGGTTGAAAATTTGCTTTAAAATTTTATGATCTATAACCCGAGAAGACAAGCAACTCTACGTCATCACTGTTCCTCTCGTGAGATCTTAGCTATAGCACCAGCGGATTAGTCAAGCAACCCCTCAGCTTATCAAAGTTACTTTGGCACATCGCGCAGACCATTAGAATGGAATGTCCCTCTTGAGAAGCGCCGTCAAAGGAGAAACAATCTTGGCATATGAACATCGGATACCATCTTATCAATCCCAAGAACCATTTGACTTCCTCTATCGTCTTTGGTTCTGGCAAATCGATAGCCGCTTTTGCACCTTGGCGGGATCAGCTAATATACTATCTCTTGACATTATGATCCCGGATATTCAATTTGATGGTAAAGAAGGTACATGCACTCTTCTTAGAGAAAAGTCTGTGCTTCTGGAGGCTTTCGAGGACTTTGAAGAGACACATACTTCACATGCGATCAGCTACATTCTTCGAGCAAACTAGAATTGCATCAATGAAGACCGAGATAAAATCATCCGATGGTTTCTTTTCTTTTTCTTTTTGCATTCAACAATTATAGCTAGAAGGGGAATTATTTAATCCCAACAGCATTATCGTGAACTCGTAATGTGCCTACCATGTATTAAAATCTATCTTAGGAATATTATGATACGATAACATCCTAAGTTTAAGTCAATCTTTATAAATATCTGGCCTTTATGCGATCAATCTAACAGCACATTCCAGGAGTAAGATGCTTATTCTTAACAGTAAGCCGATTTAACCCTGAATATACAATCTCATAGTCCCATCATTCTTCTTCTGAAAGAGAACGAGCACCACATAGCAAGGGGATACAAATGGGCCAAACAAAGCTCTCCTCAAACAGTTATCTCGATTATTCCCCGAGCTCGGTTGCTTTCAGAATGGCCTTCTTATAAGCTCAAGATTCACTATTGTTGGGCTCCGAGAATGAACTCTTTCTCATGATCCACCTCACGAGTCGAGGGTATTGTAGTTAAATCTACGTCACAGTATATACTCACTTAACCAACATGGTTTCCTTGCAACTCTTTATCTGCAGGATGGCTTGCTTCTGCTGGAGTCCCTTCAATAACTTTACTACTTTTACAGGTTACGGGGTGGGAGTTCAACAAACCACTCCAGTTCCTTTCATCTTGTTCACATGAAGATCCATGAAGGAAATGGTGCCTTTGTGATAATATTTGGCTAGGTTCCCATCCAAGAGAAACTGAATTACATCCGTCTTTTGGCAAGTAACTTCCACTACCCAATTCCACTCGCATTGGTCTGCCTTGCTTCTGGTCGATTACTAATTTATGCAACGTCCAAGTGAAATGAATGAATGAATGAGCGTTTCTCGAATCAACAAAAAGCTTAAAATTCTTACCTCAAAAATCGGGGGATGGGGTGTAACTTAGTGAGAATCGTTGGTTTCGATCCTGGTGCTCCACTCTATCGAACGAAGTCTACCTCTTCCTTCTTTCTCCGGGGTTAGCTACTATTATAATGGCATTAGAAGTTGCTGAGACTGGGCTAGAACTTGCCTCCTTTGACTTGTCAAGCAAGTTCTATGGTGGAGTTAGAATGGTAACATCAATCGGTGCGTTGGCACAACCATTCATAAAATGTCCCAGTAGCTGCTCGCATCTAAAACACTTCATACTCCTTCCTGAGCTAAAACTGCAAATCCAAAGGCATTCTAGGGAAAGAATCATGTCCACTGTGCCCACTCGCTTTTCATACTTGGCTCCAATCTTGTCCCCTATTGCTCTTGAATTTGGCATACTAGAATTAGATGGAGCTCTCTTTGGGAGGGGGCAAAAAGGCCTTTTACTACACGGTCTCCTTAGAAAGAAATACATGCACAAAATCCTCAGCCACCACCATCTTAATTGCTTCCCCGCCGCTAACAAAGACAGTTTCGCATTCTTAACCAATCTATCCAAGGGAGGATCCAATCTTCTGACAAACCCATGGAGAAGGGTCTCGTCTTCCATCGGAAGAGCATGTCGGACTAGGCTTACGTAAGATCAATTGATAATACGCCTCCGTAAGTTTGCCTGCTTGAGAAAACTCTATAAACTCATTTATCTTCTCTTCCATGGGGACAAAACCTTTGATGGAGGTAAGCTTTCATGTCCTCCCATCTCAGACTATACCATTAACTTTCAATTTGGCGAGATCCATCTTACTGTACCCCGCACATGTTACACTACTCGTCCATAGAATCTGTCCAATTCAACACTCCCTCTCTCCAAGGTTTTTACCCTTGCCTCGAAATGGCTATGGTGGTTGTGACCCATATACGAAGTGCTTCCTTGACATCCTTATCCAATGCCTTAATTCTAGATATGACATCATCCATCCCTCATGATTATTCTAAAACAAAAGACCGTCGTAGGCTCGGCCAGCAATCGAGATCCTGTATCAAGGAATATAATGCCCCAGAGTCGTACACATCAATCTATGAACACTGAGGTCTCGTCGAGGTGGTGCTTATAGAGAACTATCCCTCTTGTAACAGGCAGTTCACTAAGGATCATGGCAAAGGCAATGTTCTCTGCCAACCGCTCATGCCGACTATAGGTGGTGTGCCATGATCTACTGACTATCCTAAGCACACGTGTACCTCCGCCGATCATTCAGTAGTACTCAGAAAGTAGAGGCTCTCCAATTATCGAGCCGAGATGACTTAATCTGCGTAATGAAGGTGCTTGAAGGCAAAGGCTATCGTGTCATCCTCTAGAGACAGCTCAGGGACTCCAGATAGATAGGGTCTCACCATCCGATTTGCTGCTTTATCTGAAAGCGAAACTGGATAAGATACTGTAAGTTTTGGTTTTAGGCTAGAATAGGCACCGTTAGGGCCTCTTAGAGGTTGGTGGCACGAGAAGAAAGTTTTGAGTAAAAGAAAAAAGGGGAGGAAAATAAAGGAGGTACCTATTCTAGGGTTTGGATCCATTCGCGCTCTTGACAAGGATTTGATTCCCACGCTTTGTGCACTCAAGCCTTCTTTCACTCCACACTCTATGGTCATTTGCCTAGCCTGTTATCTTCACCATTAACCTTATCCTATTTTCTTGCACACATGTACACACCTTTGCTACACTGGTATTGAAAGAGGCTGCTTTCGTGCAAATTTTGCATACGCACATTTGGAGAGGATTTGAGGTCTAGAGGATTGATCACACATATTTTTAGTGATTGTTAGGCATGTTACATGGGGGTGAGGGGAGAGCGTGTTTTCAGGGATCTATTGTGCGTCTTGTTCACACGTGATTGCACCCTGTATGAGTCACGTGTGGGGCTTGTGTTGAGCATTGGTTGTGGCGTTTTTTCACACGCTTGTGCACTTTGGGTATACCGTGTTCACACACGACCATGGGTTATGATTCTTATTACTTTTACCCTTCAGTTGGGCACCATGGTACGACTTTGCATCATCATCGCACAAGCAAGACGACATCGTTTTGATTGTTTTTCCGTTTACGATCGGATCATGGGAGAGCCGCTCATGCACTATTATCGTCGCTCTACGATCGATATTATGAGTTGCCATTTTGTGTCATGGTTCACATATCTTTTGTCAATTTCACACGTACGTTTAGTAGTACTTCAAGGCTTAGGACCTCTATACCCTAATTTACAGACTCCACGCTATGAAGAGATGGCATACTCATGCCATTGTTGGACGTTGGAGCTTGCATGTTTGTTGCCTAGTCATATGAGGTGTTGTTTTGATGAGGAGGATATATGGTCCACATACGGCAACTTTGTTGACCCACTCTGTGCTCGAATGCGTTGACACAGAAGGTTCGGCATTGTTCGCATTCATGGGATGAGTCTTCTTTTGGTGACTTGTACGAGTGTCCGACACTCTTAAGCCGCCATGATTACGTTCTTAATACTGTAGACTACATCGATGCACGGATCTGATGATGATGATGATGATGTATCTTATATAAACCCATATGCATGATGATCTATTACACACACATACGATGATATTGATGTATCACACACACATGTGCACATGATGATACATACACATATATTTGCACATGATGATATGGACACTGATGCTGACGTATGTGATAGCGATGTGTGTGAGCTAGATCATGTGGACATGATCTGGAGAGGGGGCAGGGATGATGGCATCGAGCATTATGAGTGTTCATATATCTAGGCCTACCTTCTCATCATCCAATACATGACTTGGACCTAGAACATACTTCTTCTTTCTTCAAATGAGCTCGCATGAAAATACATTGTGGATCTTCAAGTACGGAGGAGGGAATAAAAGTTCACGAGCTCAATCTCCAACTTTCCTCGTATTCATGCACAGTCTATAACTTAATCTCCAACTTTCCTCATATTTGTGTAGGGTTTATGTTATATGGGCAAAAACTTCTTGTACTTTTTTCCCCAAGGAGAGGGATTTTCTGTGGTTGGGTCGTATACCAACAAGGAAGACCATATCACCTTCATCAAATTCTCTAGTAGTCTACTTGAGATCAACACGCTACTTTTTTCTATCGTGAGTAGCTTTGATATCCTTTTTTATAGTCCGCATTGAACAATCCACTTTATCTATTTGCTTCAAGACTTCCACTCTGACTAGTGGGTTGAACTAAATCAATGGTGTTGCACAATCTACGATAAGATGCATCGCAATAAAATTATACCGAATGTGGAGAATTCATCCATTTTTTGGGTTCCCTTCCATGGAATGCTCGAAGAATGTCTTTGATTACCCTCTCTGCCTAATCATCAATTTCTAGATAGTACCAAAATCTATAGAGCTACAGCTTCAAAGCATTTATTCCAAGAGCAGGACACATGAATTCAGCACCCCGATCCCTAACTATCCTTCCAAAGTAAAGTCTAAATATATCCTTTGGAATGACTTTTAGCAAACACCAAGAGCAGTATAAGTCTTTTTCAAAAGAATCGAATGAGCAACCTTCGTCAAGCGATCTACCACACGGCTAAGATGGAATCATGTCCTGCATCGACTGAAGAAAAATCTAATGATGGAATCCATGCTTATGTATTCTAATTGTATATGTGAAATAGGATGCACGTGTCTCGGCGTTTTTGTCATTTCACCTTTGCAAGGCTAAAAGAAATGCTTCTTTGTAGTAGCAGCCACCATGACGGTCTTCACTTAGCTGGGGCGTGTCACGAGCTTTCTTTAGAATCCTCTTATTAAGATCTCTATCTTGAAAAAGATATACAACCGATTATTGAAGTACAAGCATCCACCTCTAACGTGAATCCATGAATTTTCTTTACTTCTAGGGTTGCCTTTACTTTTGCGGTAAGCAATATGATAATAGGGATAAAGAACTTATCTAATCCAATCTCTTCCTTAATCTCAACGTGCAAGTAAGGAGGCCTTCCTGCCTAATATATCTATGACCGCATTCTCCTTGTCTAACCTATACTTGATTTTAAAACCAAACTCTCGAAGTGTTTGTATTTATCTTCTTTGCGTGATGTTAACATCATTCTGGTTGAAAATTTGCTTTAAAATTTTATGATCTATAACCCGAGAAGACAAGCAACTCTACGTCATCACTGTTCCTCTCGTGAGATCTTAGCTATAGCACCAGCGGATTAGTCAAGCAACCCCTCAGCTTATCAAAGTTACTTTGGCACATCGCGCAGACCATTAGAATGGAATGTCCCTCTTGAGAAGCGCCGTCAAAGGAGAAACAATCTTGGCATATGAACATCGGATACCATCTTATCAATCCCAAGAACCATTTGACTTCCTCTATCGTCTTTGGTTCTGGCAAATCGATAGCCGCTTTTGCACCTTGGCGGGATCAGCTAATATACTATCTCTTGACATTATGATCCCGGATATTCAATTTGATGGTAAAGAAGGTACATGCACTCTTCTTAGAGAAAAGTCTGTGCTTCTGGAGGCTTTCGAGGACTTTGAAGAGACACATACTTCACATGCGATCAGCTACATTCTTCGAGCAAACTAGAATTGCATCAATGAAGACCGAGATAAAATCATCCGATGGTTTCTTTTCTTTTTCTTTTTGCATTCAACAATTATAGCTAGAAGGGGAATTATTTAATCCCAACAGCATTATCGTGAACTCGTAATGTGCCTACCATGTATTAAAATCTATCTTAGGAATATTATGATACGATAACATCCTAAGTTTAAGTCAATCTTTATAAATATCTGGCCTTTATGCGATCAATCTAACAGCACATTCCAGGAGTAAGATGCTTATTCTTAACAGTAAGCCGATTTAACCCTGAATATACAATCTCATAGTCCCATCATTCTTCTTCTGAAAGAGAACGAGCACCACATAGCAAGGGGATACAAATGGGCCAAACAAAGCTCTCCTCAAACAGTTATCTCGATTATTCCCCGAGCTCGGTTGCTTTCGGAATGGCCTTCTTATAAGCTCAAGATTCACTATTGTTGGGCTCCGAGAATGAACTCTTTCTCATGATCCACCTCACGAGTCGAGGGTATTGTAGTTAAATCTACGTCACAGTATATACTCACTTAACCAACATGGTTTCCTTGCAACTCTTTATCTGCAGGATGGCTTGCTTCTGCTGGAGTCCCTTCAATAACTTTACTACTTTTACAGGTTACGGGGTGGGAGTTCAACAAACCACTCCAGTTCCTTTCATCTTGTTCACATGAAGATCCATGAAGGAAATGGTGCCTTTGTGATAATATTTGGCTAGGTTCCCATCCAAGAGAAACTGAATTACATCCGTCTTTTGGCAAGTAACTTCCACTACCCAATTCCACTCGCATTGGTCTGCCTTGCTTCTGGTCGATTACTAATTTATGCAACGTCCAAGTGAAATGAATGAATGAATGAGCGTTTCTCGAATCAACAAAAAGCTTAAAATTCTTACCTCAAAAATCGGGGGATGGGGTGTAACTTAGTGAGAATCGTTGGTTTCGATCCTGGTGCTCCACTCTATCGAACGAAGTCTACCTCTTCCTTCTTTCTCCGGGGTTAGCTACTATTATAATGGCATTAGAAGTTGCTGAGACTGGGCTAGAACTTGCCTCCTTTGACTTGTCAAGCAAGTTCTATGGTGGAGTTAGAATGGTAACATCAATCGGTGCGTTGGCACAACCATTCATAAAATGTCCCAGTAGCTGCTCGCATCTAAAACACTTCATACTCCTTCCTGAGCTAAAACTGCAAATCCAAAGGCATTCTAGGGAAAGAATCATGTCCACTGTGCCCACTCGCTTTTCATACTTGGCTCCAATCTTGTCCCCTATTGCTCTTGAATTTGGCATACTAGAATTAGATGGAGCTCTCTTTGGGAGGGGGCAAAAAGGCCTTTTACTACACGGTCTCCTTAGAAAGAAATACATGCACAAAATCCTCAGCCACCACCATCTTAATTGCTTCCCCGCCGCTAACAAAGACAGTTTCGCATTCTTAACCAATCTATCCAAGGGAGGATCCAATCTTCTGACAAACCCATGGAGAAGGGTCTCGTCTTCCATCGGAAGAGCATGTCGGACTAGGCTTACGTAAGATCAATTGATAATACGCCTCCGTAAGTTTGCCTGCTTGAGAAAACTCTATAAACTCATTTATCTTCTCTTCCATGGGGACAAAACCTTTGATGGAGGTAAGCTTTCATGTCCTCCCATCTCAGACTATACCATTAACTTTCAATTTGGCGAGATCCATCTTACTGTACCCCGCACATGTTACACTACTCGTCCATAGAATCTGTCCAATTCAACACTCCCTCTCTCCAAGGTTTTTACCCTTGCCTCGAAATGGCTATGGTGGTTGTGACCCATATACGAAGTGCTTCCTTGACATCCTTATCCAATGCCTTAATTCTAGATATGACATCATCCATCCCTCATGATTATTCTAAAACAAAAGACCGTCGTAGGCTCGGCCAGCAATCGAGATCCTGTATCAAGGAATATAATGCCCCAGAGTCGTACACATCAATCTATGAACACTGAGGTCTCGTCGAGGTGGTGCTTATAGAGAACTATCCCTCTTGTAACAGGCAGTTCACTAAGGATCATGGCAAAGGCAATGTTCTCTGCCAACCGCTCATGCCGACTATAGGTGGTGTGCCATGATCTACTGACTATCCTAAGCACACGTGTACCTCCGCCGATCATTCAGTAGTACTCAGAAAGTAGAGGCTCTCCAATTATCGAGCCGAGATGACTTAATCTGCGTAATGAAGGTGCTTGAAGGCAAAGGCTATCGTGTCATCCTCTAGAGACAGCTCAGGGACTCCAGATAGATAGGGTCTCACCATCCGATTTGCTGCTTTATCTGAAAGCGAAACTGGATAAGATACTGTAAGTTTTGGTTTTAGGCTAGAATAGGCACCGTTAGGGCCTCTTAGAGGTTGGTGGCACGAGAAGAAAGTTTTGAGTAAAAGAAAAAAGGGGAGGAAAATAAAGGAGGTACCTATTCTAGGGTTTGGATCCATTCGCGCTCTTGACAAGGATTTGATTCCCACGCTTTGTGCACTCAAGCCTTCTTTCACTCCACACTCTATGGTCATTTGCCTAGCCTGTTATCTTCACAATTAACCTTATCCTATTTTCTTGCACACATGTACACACCTTTGCTACACTGGTATTGAAAGAGGCTGCTTTCGTGCAAATTTTGCATACGCACATTTGGAGAGGATTTGAGGTCTAGAGGATTGATCACACATATTTTTAGTGATTGTTAGGCATGTTACATGGGGGTGAGGGGAGAGCGTGTTTTCAGGGATCTATTGTGCGTCTTGTTCACACGTGATTGCACCCTGTATGAGTCACGTGTGGGGCTTGTGTTGAGCATTGGTTGTGGCGTTTTTTCACACGCTTGTGCACTTTGGGTATACCGTGTTCACACACGACCATGGGTTATGATTCTTATTACTTTTACCCTTCAGTTGGGCACCATGGTACGACTTTGCATCATCATCGCACAAGCAAGACGACATCGTTTTGATTGTTTTTCCGTTTACGATCGGATCATGGGAGAGCCGCTCATGCACTATTATCGTCGCTCTACGATCGATATTATGAGTTGCCATTTTGTGTCATGGTTCACATATCTTTTGTCAATTTCACACGTACGTTTAGTAGTACTTCAAGGCTTAGGACCTCTATACCCTAATTTACAGACTCCACGCTATGAAGAGATGGCATACTCATGCCATTGTTGGACGTTGGAGCTTGCATGTTTGTTGCCTAGTCATATGAGGTGTTGTTTTGATGAGGAGGATATATGGTCCACATACGGCAACTTTGTTGACCCACTCTGTGCTCGAATGCGTTGACACAGAAGGTTCGGCATTGTTCGCATTCATGGGATGAGTCTTCTTTTGGTGACTTGTACGAGTGTCCGACACTCTTAAGCCGCCATGATTACGTTCTTAATACTGTAGACTACATCGATGCACGGATCTGATGATGATGATGATGATGTATCTTATATAAACCCATACGCATGATGATCTATTACACACACATACGATGATATTGATGTATCACACACACATGTGCACATGATGATACATACACATATATTTGCACATGATGATATGGACACTGATGCTGACGTATGTGATAGCGATGTGTGTGAGCTAGATCATGTGGACATGATCTGGAGAGGGGGCAGGGATGATGGCATCGAGCATTATGAGTGTTCATATATCTAGGCCTACCTTCTCATCATCCAATACATGACTTGGACCTAGAACATACTTCTTCTTTCTTCAAATGAGCTCGCATGAAAATACATTGTGGATCTTCAAGTACGGAGGAGGGAATAAAAGTTCACGAGCTCAATCTCCAACTTTCCTCGTATTCATGCACAGTCTATAACTTAATCTCCAACTTTCCTCATATTTGTGTAGGGTTTATGTTATATGGGCAAAAAATTCTTGTACTTTTTTCCCCAAGGAGAGGGATTTTCTGTGGTTGGGTCGTATACCAACAAGGAAGACCATATCACCTTCATCAAATTCTCTAGTAGTCTACTTGAGATCAACACGCTACTTTTTTCTATCGTGAGTAGCTTTGATATCCTTTTTTATAGTCCGCATTGAACAATCCACTTTATCTATTTGCTTCAAGACTTCCACTCTGACTAGTGGGTTGAACTAAATCAATGGTGTTGCACAATCTACGATAAGATGCATCGCAATAAAATTATACCGAATGTGGAGAATTCATCCATTTTTTGGGTTCCCTTCCATGGAATGCTCGAAGAATGTCTTTGATTACCCTCTCTGCCTAATCATCAATTTCTAGATAGTACCAAAATCTATAGAGCTACAGCTTCAAAGCATTTATTCCAAGAGCAGGACACATGAATTCAGCACCCCGATCCCTAACTATCCTTCCAAAGTAAAGTCTAAATATATCCTTTGGAATGACTTTTAGCAAACACCAAGAGCAGTATAAGTCTTTTTCAAAAGAATCGAATGAGCAACCTTCGTCAAGCGATCTACCACACGGCTAAGATGGAATCATGTCCTGCATCGACTGAAGAAAAATCTAATGATGGAATCCATGCTTATGTATTCTAATTGTATATGTGAAATAGGATGCACGTGTCTCGGCGTTTTTGTCATTTCACCTTTGCAAGGCTAAAAGAAATGCTTCTTTGTAGTAGCAGCCACCATGACGGTCTTCACTTAGCTGGGGCGTGTCACGAGCTTTCTTTAGAATCCTCTTATTAAGATCTCTATCTTGAAAAAGATATACAACCGATTATTGAAGTACAAGCATCCACCTCTAACGTGAATCCATGAATTTTCTTTACTTCTAGGGTTGCCTTTACTTTTGCGGTAAGCAATATGATAATAGGGATAAAGAACTTATCTAATCCAATCTCTTCCTTAATCTCAACGTGCAAGTAAGGAGGCCTTCCTGCCTAATATATCTATGACCGCATTCTCCTTGTCTAACCTATACTTGATTTTAAAACCAAACTCTCGAAGTGTTTGTATTTATCTTCTTTGCGTGATGTTAACATCATTCTGGTTGAAAATTTGCTTTAAAATTTTATGATCTATAACCCGAGAAGACAAGCAACTCTACGTCATCACTGTTCCTCTCGTGAGATCTTAGCTATAGCACCAGCGGATTAGTCAAGCAACCCCTCAGCTTATCAAAGTTACTTTGGCACATCGCGCAGACCATTAGAATGGAATGTCCCTCTTGAGAAGCGCCGTCAAAGGAGAAACAATCTTGGCATATGAACATCGGATACCATCTTATCAATCCCAAGAACCATTTGACTTCCTCTATCGTCTTTGGTTCTGGCAAATCGATAGCCGCTTTTGCACCTTGGCGGGATCAGCTAATATACTATCTCTTGACATTATGATCCCGGATATTCAATTTGATGGTAAAGAAGGTACATGCACTCTTCTTAGAGAAAAGTCTGTGCTTCTGGAGGCTTTCGAGGACTTTGAAGAGACACATACTTCACATGCGATCAGCTACATTCTTCGAGCAAACTAGAATTGCATCAATGAAGACCGAGATAAAATCATCCGATGGTTTCTTTTCTTTTTCTTTTTGCATTCAACAATTATAGCTAGAAGGGGAATTATTTAATCCCAACAGCATTATCGTGAACTCGTAATGTGCCTACCATGTATTAAAATCTATCTTAGGAATATTATGATACGATAACATCCTAAGTTTAAGTCAATCTTTATAAATATCTGGCCTTTATGCGATCAATCTAACAGCACATTCCAGGAGTAAGATGCTTATTCTTAACAGTAAGCCGATTTAACCCTGAATATACAATCTCATAGTCCCATCATTCTTCTTCTGAAAGAGAACGAGCACCACATAGCAAGGGGATACAAATGGGCCAAACAAAGCTCTCCTCAAACAGTTATCTCGATTATTCCCCGAGCTCGGTTGCTTTCGGAATGGCCTTCTTATAAGCTCAAGATTCACTATTGTTGGGCTCCGAGAATGAACTCTTTCTCATGATCCACCTCACGAGTCGAGGGTATTGTAGTTAAATCTACGTCACAGTATATACTCACTTAACCAACATGGTTTCCTTGCAACTCTTTATCTGCAGGATGGCTTGCTTCTGCTGGAGTCCCTTCAATAACTTTACTACTTTTACAGGTTACGGGGTGGGAGTTCAACAAACCACTCCAGTTCCTTTCATCTTGTTCACATGAAGATCCATGAAGGAAATGGTGCCTTTGTGATAATATTTGGCTAGGTTCCCATCCAAGAGAAACTGAATTACATCCGTCTTTTGGCAAGTAACTTCCACTACCCAATTCCACTCGCATTGGTCTGCCTTGCTTCTGGTCGATTACTAATTTATGCAACGTCCAAGTGAAATGAATGAATGAATGAGCGTTTCTCGAATCAACAAAAAGCTTAAAATTCTTACCTCAAAAATCGGGGGATGGGGTGTAACTTAGTGAGAATCGTTGGTTTCGATCCTGGTGCTCCACTCTATCGAACGAAGTCTACCTCTTCCTTCTTTCTCCGGGGTTAGCTACTATTATAATGGCATTAGAAGTTGCTGAGACTGGGCTAGAACTTGCCTCCTTTGACTTGTCAAGCAAGTTCTATGGTGGAGTTAGAATGGTAACATCAATCGGTGCGTTGGCACAACCATTCATAAAATGTCCCAGTAGCTGCTCGCATCTAAAACACTTCATACTCCTTCCTGAGCTAAAACTGCAAATCCAAAGGCATTCTAGGGAAAGAATCATGTCCACTGTGCCCACTCGCTTTTCATACTTGGCTCCAATCTTGTCCCCTATTGCTCTTGAATTTGGCATACTAGAATTAGATGGAGCTCTCTTTGGGAGGGGGCAAAAAGGCCTTTTACTACACGGTCTCCTTAGAAAGAAATACATGCACAAAATCCTCAGCCACCACCATCTTAATTGCTTCCCCGCCGCTAACAAAGACAGTTTCGCATTCTTAACCAATCTATCCAAGGGAGGATCCAATCTTCTGACAAACCCATGGAGAAGGGTCTCGTCTTCCATCGGAAGAGCATGTCGGACTAGGCTTACGTAAGATCAATTGATAATACGCCTCCGTAAGTTTGCCTGCTTGAGAAAACTCTATAAACTCATTTATCTTCTCTTCCATGGGGACAAAACCTTTGATGGAGGTAAGCTTTCATGTCCTCCCATCTCAGACTATACCATTAACTTTCAATTTGGCGAGATCCATCTTACTGTACCCCGCACATGTTACACTACTCGTCCATAGAATCTGTCCAATTCAACACTCCCTCTCTCCAAGGTTTTTACCCTTGCCTCGAAATGGCTATGGTGGTTGTGACCCATATACGAAGTGCTTCCTTGACATCCTTATCCAATGCCTTAATTCTAGATATGACATCATCCATCCCTCATGATTATTCTAAAACAAAAGACCGTCGTAGGCTCGGCCAGCAATCGAGATCCTGTATCAAGGAATATAATGCCCCAGAGTCGTACACATCAATCTATGAACACTGAGGTCTCGTCGAGGTGGTGCTTATAGAGAACTATCCCTCTTGTAACAGGCAGTTCACTAAGGATCATGGCAAAGGCAATGTTCTCTGCCAACCGCTCATGCCGACTATAGGTGGTGTGCCATGATCTACTGACTATCCTAAGCACACGTGTACCTCCGCCGATCATTCAGTAGTACTCAGAAAGTAGAGGCTCTCCAATTATCGAGCCGAGATGACTTAATCTGCGTAATGAAGGTGCTTGAAGGCAAAGGCTATCGTGTCATCCTCTAGAGACAGCTCAGGGACTCCAGATAGATAGGGTCTCACCATCCGATTTGCTGCTTTATCTGAAAGCGAAACTGGATAAGATACTGTAAGTTTTGGTTTTAGGCTAGAATAGGCACCGTTAGGGCCTCTTAGAGGTTGGTGGCACGAGAAGAAAGTTTTGAGTAAAAGAAAAAAGGGGAGGAAAATAAAGGAGGTACCTATTCTAGGGTTTGGATCCATTCGCGCTCTTGACAAGGATTTGATTCCCACGCTTTGTGCACTCAAGCCTTCTTTCACTCCACACTCTATGGTCATTTGCCTAGCCTGTTATCTTCACCATTAACCTTATCCTATTTTCTTGCACACATGTACACACCTTTGCTACACTGGTATTGAAAGAGGCTGCTTTCGTGCAAATTTTGCATACGCACATTTGGAGAGGATTTGAGGTCTAGAGGATTGATCACACATATTTTTAGTGATTGTTAGGCATGTTACATGGGGGTGAGGGGAGAGCGTGTTTTCAGGGATCTATTGTGCGTCTTGTTCACACGTGATTGCACCCTGTATGAGTCACGTGTGGGGCTTGTGTTGAGCATTGGTTGTGGCGTTTTTTCACACGCTTGTGCACTTTGGGTATACCGTGTTCACACACGACCATGGGTTATGATTCTTATTACTTTTACCCTTCAGTTGGGCACCATGGTACGACTTTGCATCATCATCGCACAAGCAAGACGACATCGTTTTGATTGTTTTTCCGTTTACGATCGGATCATGGGAGAGCCGCTCATGCACTATTATCGTCGCTCTACGATCGATATTATGAGTTGCCATTTTGTGTCATGGTTCACATATCTTTTGTCAATTTCACACGTACGTTTAGTAGTACTTCAAGGCTTAGGACCTCTATACCCTAATTTACAGACTCCACGCTATGAAGAGATGGCATACTCATGCCATTGTTGGACGTTGGAGCTTGCATGTTTGTTGCCTAGTCATATGAGGTGTTGTTTTGATGAGGAGGATATATGGTCCACATACGGCAACTTTGTTGACCCACTCTGTGCTCGAATGCGTTGACACAGAAGGTTCGGCATTGTTCGCATTCATGGGATGAGTCTTCTTTTGGTGACTTGTACGAGTGTCCGACACTCTTAAGCCGCCATGATTACGTTCTTAATACTGTAGACTACATCGATGCACGGATCTGATGATGATGATGATGATGTATCTTATATAAACCCATACGCATGATGATCTATTACACACACATACGATGATATTGATGTATCACACACACATGTGCACATGATGATACATACACATATATTTGCACATGATGATATGGACACTGATGCTGACGTATGTGATAGCGATGTGTGTGAGCTAGATCATGTGGACATGATCTGGAGAGGGGGCAGGGATGATGGCATCGAGCATTATGAGTGTTCATATATCTAGGCCTACCTTCTCATCATCCAATACATGACTTGGACCTAGAACATACTTCTTCTTTCTTCAAATGAGCTCGCATGAAAATACATTGTGGATCTTCAAGTACGGAGGAGGGAATAAAAGTTCACGAGCTCAATCTCCAACTTTCCTCGTATTCATGCACAGTCTATAACTTAATCTCCAACTTTCCTCATATTTGTGTAGGGTTTATGTTATATGGGCAAAAACTTCTTGTACTTTTTTCCCCAAGGAGAGGGATTTTCTGTGGTTGGGTCGTATACCAACAAGGAAGACCATATCACCTTCATCAAATTCTCTAGTAGTCTACTTGAGATCAACACGCTACTTTTTTCTATCGTGAGTAGCTTTGATATCCTTTTTTATAGTCCGCATTGAACAATCCACTTTATCTATTTGCTTCAAGACTTCCACTCTGACTAGTGGGTTGAACTAAATCAATGGTGTTGCACAATCTACGATAAGATGCATCGCAATAAAATTATACCGAATGTGGAGAATTCATCCATTTTTTGGGTTCCCTTCCATGGAATGCTCGAAGAATGTCTTTGATTACCCTCTCTGCCTAATCATCAATTTCTAGATAGTACCAAAATCTATAGAGCTACAGCTTCAAAGCATTTATTCCAAGAGCAGGACACATGAATTCAGCACCCCGATCCCTAACTATCCTTCCAAAGTAAAGTCTAAATATATCCTTTGGAATGACTTTTAGCAAACACCAAGAGCAGTATAAGTCTTTTTCAAAAGAATCGAATGAGCAACCTTCGTCAAGCGATCTACCACACGGCTAAGATGGAATCATGTCCTGCATCGACTGAAGAAAAATCTAATGATGGAATCCATGCTTATGTATTCTAATTGTATATGTGAAATAGGATGCACGTGTCTCGGCGTTTTTGTCATTTCACCTTTGCAAGGCTAAAAGAAATGCTTCTTTGTAGTAGCAGCCACCATGACGGTCTTCACTTAGCTGGGGCGTGTCACGAGCTTTCTTTAGAATCCTCTTATTAAGATCTCTATCTTGAAAAAGATATACAACCGATTATTGAAGTACAAGCATCCACCTCTAACGTGAATCCATGAATTTTCTTTACTTCTAGGGTTGCCTTTACTTTTGCGGTAAGCAATATGATAATAGGGATAAAGAACTTATCTAATCCAATCTCTTCCTTAATCTCAACGTGCAAGTAAGGAGGCCTTCCTGCCTAATATATCTATGACCGCATTCTCCTTGTCTAACCTATACTTGATTTTAAAACCAAACTCTCGAAGTGTTTGTATTTATCTTCTTTGCGTGATGTTAACATCATTCTGGTTGAAAATTTGCTTTAAAATTTTATGATCTATAACCCGAGAAGACAAGCAACTCTACGTCATCACTGTTCCTCTCGTGAGATCTTAGCTATAGCACCAGCGGATTAGTCAAGCAACCCCTCAGCTTATCAAAGTTACTTTGGCACATCGCGCAGACCATTAGAATGGAATGTCCCTCTTGAGAAGCGCCGTCAAAGGAGAAACAATCTTGGCATATGAACATCGGATACCATCTTATCAATCCCAAGAACCATTTGACTTCCTCTATCGTCTTTGGTTCTGGCAAATCGATAGCCGCTTTTGCACCTTGGCGGGATCAGCTAATATACTATCTCTTGACATTATGATCCCGGATATTAAATTTGATGGTAAAGAAGGTACATGCACTCTTCTTAGAGAAAAGTCTGTGCTTCTGGAGGCTTTCGAGGACTTTGAAGAGACACATACTTCACATGCGATCAGCTACATTCTTCGAGCAAACTAGAATTGCATCAATGAAGATCGAGATAAAATCATCCGATGGTTTCTTTTCTTTTTCTTTTTGCATTCAACAATTATAGCTAGAAGGGGAATTATTTAATCCCAACAGCATTATCGTGAACTCGTAATGTGCCTACCATGTATTAAAATCTATCTTAGGAATATTATGATACGATAACATCCTAAGTTTAAGTCAATCTTTATAAATATCTGGCCTTTATGCGATCAATCTAACAGCACATTCCAGGAGTAAGATGCTTATTCTTAACAGTAAGCCGATTTAACCCTGAATATACAATCTCATAGTCCCATCATTCTTCTTCTGAAAGAGAATGAGCACCACATAGCAAGGGGATACAAATGGGCCAAACAAAGCTCTCCTCAAACAGTTATCTCGATTATTCCCCGAGCTCGGTTGCTTTCGGAATGGCCTTCTTATAAGCTCAAGATTCACTATTGTTGGGCTCCGAGAATGAACTCTTTCTCATGATCCACCTCACGAGTCGAGGGTATTGTAGTTAAATCTACGTCACAGTATATACTCACTTAACCAACATGGTTTCCTTGCAACTCTTTATCTGCAGGATGGCTTGCTTCTGCTGGAGTCCCTTCAATAACTTTACTACTTTTACAGGTTACGGGGTGGGAGTTCAACAAACCACTCCAGTTCCTTTCATCTTGTTCACATGAAGATCCATGAAGGAAATGGTGCCTTTGTGATAATATTTGGCTAGGTTCCCATCCAAGAGAAACTGAATTACATCCGTCTTTTGGCAAGTAACTTCCACTACCCAATTCCACTCGCATTGGTCTGCCTTGCTTCTGGTCGATTACTAATTTATGCAACGTCCAAGTGAAATGAATGAATGAATGAGCGTTTCTCGAATCAACAAAAAGCTTAAAATTCTTATCTCAAAAATCGGGGGATGGGGTGTAACTTAGTGAGAATCGTTGGTTTCGATCCTGGTGCTCCACTCTATCGAACGAAGTCTACCTCTTCCTTCTTTCTCCGGGGTTAGCTACTATTATAATGGCATTAGAAGTTGCTGAGACTGGGCTAGAACTTGCCTCCTTTGACTTGTCAAGCAAGTTCTATGGTGGAGTTAGAATGGTAACATCAATCGGTGCGTTGGCACAACCATTCATAAAATGTCCCAGTAGCTGCTCGCATCTAAAACACTTCATACTCCTTCCTGAGCTAAAACTGCAAATCCAAAGGCATTCTAGGGAAAGAATCATGTCCACTGTGCCCACTCGCTTTTCATACTTGGCTCCAATCTTGTCCCCTATTTCTCTTTGAATTTGGCATACTAGAATTAGATGGAGCTCTCTTTGGGAGGGGGCAAAAAGGCCTTTTACTACACGGTCTCCTTAGAAAGAAATACATGCACAAAATCCTCAGCCACCACCATCTTAATTGCTTCCCCGCCGCTAACAAAGACAGTTTCGCATTCTTAACCAATCTATCCAAGGGAGGATCCAATCTTCTGACAAACCCATGGAGAAGGGTCTCGTCTTCCATCGGAAGAGCATGTCGGACTAGGCTTACGTAAGATCAATTGATAATACGCCTCCGTAAGTTTGCCTGCTTGAGAAAACTCTATAAACTCATTTATCTTCTCCATGGGGACAAAACCTTTGATGGAGGTAAGCTTTCATGTCCTCCCATCTCAGACTATACCATTAACTTTCAATTTGGCGAGATCCATCTTACTGTACCCCGCACATGTTACACTACTCGTCCATAGAATCTGTCCAATTCAACACTCCCTCTCTCCAAGGTTTTTACCCTTGCCTCGAAATGGCTATGGTGGTTGTGACCCATATACGAAGTGCTTCCTTGACATCCTTATCCAATGCCTTAATTCTAGATATGACATCATCCATCCCTCATGATTATTCTAAAACAAAAGACCGTCGTAGGCTCGGCCAGCAATCGAGATCCTGTATCAAGGAATATAATGCCCCAGAGTCGTACACATCAATCTATGAACACTAAGGTCTCGTCGAGGTGGTGCTTATAGAGAACTATCCCTCTTGTAACAGGCAGTTCACTAAGGATCATGGCAAAGGCAATGTTCTCTGCCAACCGCTCATGCCGACTATAGGTGGTGTGCCATGATCTACTGACTATCCTAAGCACACGTGTACCTCCGCCGATCATTCAGTAGTACTCAGAAAGTAGAGGCTCTCCAATTATCGAGCCGAGATGACTTAATCTGCGTAATGAAGGTGCTTGAAGGCAAAGGCTATCGTGTCATCCTCTAGAGACAGCTCAGGGACTCCAGATAGATAGGGTCTCACCATCCGATTTGCTGCTTTATCTGAAAGCAAAACTGGATAAGATACTGTAAGTTTTGGTTTTAGGCTAGAATAGGCACCGCACCATTAGGGCCTCTTAGAGGTTGGTGGCACGAGAAGAAAGTTTTGAGTAAAAGAAAAAAGGGGAGGAAAATAAAGGAGGTACCTATTCTAGGGTTTGGATCCATTCGCGCTCTTGACAAGGATTTGATTCCCACGCTTTGTGCACTCAAGCCTTCTTTCACTCCACACTCTATGGTCATTTGCCTAGCCCGTTATCTTCACCATTAACCTTATCCTATTTTCTTGCACACATGTACACACCTTCGCTACACTGGTATTGAAAGAGGCTGCTTTCGTGCAAATTTTGCATACGCACATTTGGAGAGGATTTGAGGTCTAGAGGATTGATCACACATATTTTTAGTGATTGTTAGGCATGTTACATGGGGGTGAGGGGAGAGCGTGTTTTCAGGGATCTATTGTGGGTCTTGTTCACACGTGATTGCACCTTGTATGAGTCACGTGTGGGGCTTGTGTTGAGCATTGGTTGTGGCGTTTTTTCACACGCTTGTGCACTTTGGGTATACCGTGTTCACACACGACCATGGGTTATGATTCTTATTACTTTTACCCTTCAGTTGGGCACCATGGTACGACTTTGCATCATCATCGCGCGAGCAAAACGTTTGATTGTTTTTCCGTTTACGATCGGATCATGGGAGAGCCGCTCATGCACTATTATCGTCGCTCTACGATCGATATTATGAGTTGCCATTTTGTGTCATGGTTCACATATCTTTTGTCAATTTCACACGTACGTTAAGTAGTACTTCAAGGCTTAGGACCTCTATACCCTCATTTACAGACTCCACGCTATGAAGAGATGGCATACTCATGCCATTGTTGGACGTTGGAGCTTGCATGTTTGTTGCCTAGTCATATGAGGTGTTGTTTTGATGAGGAGGATATATGGTCCACATACGGCAACTTTGTTGACCCACTCTGTGCTCGAATGCGTTGACACAGAAGGTTCGGCATTGTTCGCATTCATGGGATGAGTCTTCTTTTGGTGACTTGTACGAGTGTCCGACACTCTTAAGCCGCCATGATTACGTTCTTAATATTGTAGACTACATCGATGCACGGATCTGATGATGATGATGATGATGTATCTTATATAAACCCATACGCATGATGATCTATTACACACACATACGATGATATTGATGTATCACACACACATGTGCACATGATGATACATACACATATATTTGCACATGATGATATGGACACTGATGCTGACGTATGTGATAGCGATGTGTGTGAGCTAGATCATGTGGACATGATCTGGAGAGGGGGCAGGGATGATGGCATCGAGCATTATGAGTGTTCATATATCTAGGCCTACCTTCTCATCATCCAATACATGACTTGGACCTAGAACATACTTCTTCTTTCTTCAAATGAGCTCGCATGAAAATACATTGTGGATCTTCAAGTACGGAGGAGGGAATAAAAGTTCACGAGCTCAATCTCCAACTTTCCTCGTATTCATGCACAGTCTATAACTTAATCTCCAACTTTCCTCATATTTGTGTAGGGTTTATGTTATATGGGCAAAAACTTCTTGTACTTTTTTCCCCAAGGAGAGGGATTTTCTGTGGTTGGGTCGTATACCAACAAGGAAGACCATATCACCTTCATCAAATTCTCTAGTAGTCTACTTGAGATCAACACGCTACTTTTTTCTATCGTGAGTAGCTTTGATATCCTTTTTTATAGTCCGCATTGAACAATCCACTTTATCTATTTGCTTCAAGACTTCCACTCTGACCAGTGGGTTGAACTAAATCAATGGGGTTGCACAATCTACGATAAGATGCATCGCAATAAAATTATACCGAATGTGGAGAATTCATCCATTTTTTGGGTTCCCTTCCATGGAATGCTCGAAGAATGTCTTTGATTACCCTCTCTGCCTAATCATCAATTTCTGGATAGTACCAAAATCTATAGAGCTACAGCTTCAAAGCATTTATTCCAAGAGCAGGACACATGAATTCAGCACCCCGATCCCTAACTATCCTTCCAAAGTAAAGTCTAAATATATCCTTTGGAATGACTTTTAGCAAACACCAAGAGCAGTATAAGTCTTTTTCAAAAGAATCGAATGAGCAACCTTCGTCAAGCGATCTACCACACGGCTAAGATGGAATCATGTCCTGCATCGACTGAAGAAAAATCTAATGATGGAATCCATGCTTATGTATTCTAATTGTATATGTGAAATAGGATGCACGTGTCTCGGCGTTTTTGTCATTTCACCTTTGCAAGGCTAAAAGAAATGCTTCTTTGTAGTAGCAGCCACCATGACGGTCTTCACTTAGCTGGGGCGTGTCACGAGCTTTCTTTAGAATCCTCTTATTAAGATCTCTATCTTGAAAAAGATATACAACCGATTATTGAAGTACAAGCATCCACCTCTAACGTGAATCCATGAATTTTCTTTACTTCTAGGGTTGCCTTTACTTTTGCGGTAAGCAATATGATAATAGGGATAAAGAACTTATCTAATCCAATCTCTTCCTTAATCTCAACGTGCAAGTAAGGAGGCCTTCCTGCCTAATATATCTATGACCGCATTCTCCTTGTCTAACCTATACTTGATTTTAAAACCAAACTCTCGAAGTGTTTGTATTTATCTTCTTTGCGTGATGTTAACATCATTCTGGTTGAAAATTTGCTTTAAAATTTTATGATCTATAACCCGAGAAGACAAGCAACTCTACGTCATCACTGTTCCTCTCGTGAGATCTTAGCTATAGCACCAGCGGATTAGTCAAGCAACCCCTCAGCTTATCAAAGTTACTTTGGCACATCGCGCAGACCATTAGAATGGAATGTCCCTCTTGAGAAGCGCCGTCAAAGGAGAAACAATCTTGGCATATGAACATCAGATACCATCTTATCAATCCCAAGAACCATTTGACTTCCTCTATCGTCTTTGGTTCTGGCAAATCGATAGCCGCTTTTGCACCTTGGCGGGATCAGCTAATATACTATCTCTTGACATTATGATCCCGGATATTCAATTTGATGGTAAAGAAGGTACATGCACTCTTCTTAGAGAAAAGTCTGTGCTTCTGGAGGCTTTCGAGGACTTTGAAGAGACACATACTTCACATGCGATCAGCTACATTCTTCGAGCAAACTAGAATTGCATCAATGAAGACCGAGATAAAATCATCCGATGGTTTCTTTTCTTTTTCTTTTTGCATTCAACAATTATAGCTAGAAGGGGAATTATTTAATCCCAACAGCATTATCGTGAACTCGTAATGTGCCTACCATGTATTAAAATCTATCTTAGGAATATTATGATACGATAACATCCTAAGTTTAAGTCAATCTTTATAAATATCTGGCCTTTATGCGATCAATCTAACAGCACATTCCAGGAGTAAGATGCTTATTCTTAACAATAAGCCGATTTAACCCTGAATATACAATCTCATAGTCTCATCATTCTTCTTCTGAAAGAGAACGAGCACCACATAGCAAGGGGATACAAATGGGCCAAACAAAGCTCTCCTCAAACAGTTATCTCGATTATTCCCCGAGCTCGGTTGCTTTCGGAATGGCCTTCTTATAAGCTCAAGATTCACTATTGTTGGGCTCCGAGAATGAACTCTTTCTCATGATCCACCTCACGAGTCGAGGGTATTGTAGTTAAATCTACGTCACAGTATATACTCACTTAACCAACATGGTTTCCTTGCAACTCTTTATCTGCAGGATGGCTTGCTTCTGCTGGAGTCCCTTCAATAACTTTACTACTTTTACAGGTTACGGGGTGGGAGTTCAACAAACCACTCCAGTTCCTTTCATCTTGTTCACATGAAGATCCATGAAGGAAATGGTGCCTTTGTGATAATATTTGGCTAGGTTCCCATCCAAGAGAAACTGAATTACATCCGTCTTTTGGCAAGTAACTTCCACTACCCAATTCCACTCGCATTGGTCTGCCTTGCTTCTGGTCGATTACTAATTTATGCAACATCCAAGTGAAATGAATGAATGAATGAGCGTTTCTCGAATCAACAAAAAGCTTAAAATTCTTACCTCAAAAATCGGGGGATGGGGTGTAACTTAGTGAGAATCGTTGGTTTCGATCCTGGTGCTCCACTCTATCGAACGAAGTCTACCTCTTCCTTCTTTCTCCGGGGTTAGCTACTATTATAATGGCATTAGAAGTTGCTGAGACTGGGCTAGAACTTGCCTCCTTTGACTTGTCAAGCAAGTTCTATGGTGGAGTTAGAATGGTAACATCAATCGGTGCGTTGGCACAACCATTCATAAAATGTCCCAGTAGCTGCTCGCATCTAAAACACTTCATACTCCTTCCTGAGCTAAAACTGCAAATCCAAAGGCATTCTAGGGAAAGAATCATGTCCACTGTGCCCACTCGCTTTTCATACTTGGCTCCAATCTTGTCCCCTATTTCTCTTTGAATTTGGCATACTAGAATTAGATGGAGCTCTCTTTGGGAGGGGGCAAAAAGGCCTTTTACTACACGGTCTCCTTAGAAAGAAATACATGCACAAAATCCTCAGCCACCACCATCTTAATTGCTTCCCCGCCGCTAACAAAGACAGTTTCGCATTCTTAACCAATCTATCCAAGGGAGGATCCAATCTTCTGATAAACCCATGGAGAAGGGTCTCGTCTTCCATCGGAACAGCATGTCGGACTAGGCTTACGTAAGATCAATTGATAATACGCCTCCGTAAGTTTGCCTGCTTGAGAAAACTCTATAAACTCATTTATCTTCTCTTCCATGGGGACGAAACCTTTGATGGAGGTAAGCTTTCATGTCCTCCCATCTCAGACTATACCATTAACTTTCAATTTGGCGAGATCCATCTTACTGTACCCCGCACATGTTACACTACTCGTCCATAGAATCTGTCCAATTCAACACTCCCTCTCTCCAAGGTTTTTACCCTTGCCTCGAAATGGCTATGGTGGTTGTGACCCATATACGAAGTGCTTCCTTGACATCCTTATCCAATGCCTTAATTCTAGATATGACATCATCCATCCCTCATGATTATTCTAAAACAAAAGACCGTCGTAGGCTCGGCCAGCAATCGAGATCCTGTATCAAGGAATATAATGCCCCAGAGTCGTACACATCAATCTATGAACACTAAGGTCTCGTCGAGGTGGTGCTTATAGAGAACTATCCCTCTTGTAACAGGCAGTTCACTAAGGATCATGGCAAAGGCAATGTTCTCTGCCAACCGCTCATGCCGACTATAGGTGGTGTGCCATGATCTACTGACTATCCTAAGCACACGTGTACCTCCGCCGATCATTCAGTAGTACTCAGAAAGTAGAGGCTCTCCAATTATCGAGCCGAGATGACTTAATCTGCGTAATGAAGGTGCTTGAAGGCAAAGGCTATCGTGTCATCCTCTAGAGACAGCTCAGGGACTCCAGATAGATAGGGTCTCACCATCCGATTTGCTGCTTTATCTGAAAGCAAAACTGGATAAGATACTGTAAGTTTTGGTTTTAGGCTAGAATAGGCACCGCACCGTTAGGGCCTCTTAGAGGTTGGTGGCACGAGAAGAAAGTTTTGAGTAAAAGAAAAAAGGGGAGGAAAATAAAGGAGGTACCTATTCTAGGGTTTGGATCCATTCGCGCTCTTGACAAGGATTTGATTCCCACGCTTTGTGCACTCAAGCCTTCTTTCACTCCACACTCTATGGTCATTTGCCTAGCCCGTTATCTTCACCATTAACCTTATCCTATTTTCTTGCACACATGTACACACCTTCGCTACACTGGTATTGAAAGAGGCTGCTTTCGTGCAAATTTTGCATACGCACATTTGGAGAGGATTTGAGGTCTAGAGGATTGATCACACATATTTTTAGTGATTGTTAGGCATGTTACATGGGGGTGAGGGGAGAGCGTGTTTTCAGGGATCTATTGTGGGTCTTGTTCACACGTGATTGCACCCTGTATGAGTCACGTGTGGGGCTTGTGTTGAGCATTGGTTGTGGCGTTTTTTCACACGCTTGTGCACTTTGGGTATACCGTGTTCACACACGACCATGGGTTATGATTCTTATTACTTTTACCCTTCAGTTGGGCACCATGGTACGACTTTGCATCATCATCGCGCGAGCAAGACGACATCGTTTTGATTGTTTTTCCGTTTACGATCGGATCATGGGAGAGCCGCTCATGCACTATTATCGTCGCTCTACGATCGATATTATGAGTTGCCATTTTGTGTCATGGTTCACATATCTTTTGTCAATTTCACACGTACGTTTAGTAGTACTTCAAGGCTTAGGACCTCTATACCCTCATTTACAGACTCCACGCTATGAAGAGATGGCATACTCATGCCATTGTTGGACGTTGGAGCTTGCATGTTTGTTGCCTAGTCATATGAGGTGTTGTTTTGATGAGGAGGATATATGGTCCACATACGGCAACTTTGTTGACCCACTCTGTGCTCGAATGCGTTGACACAGAAGGTTCGGCATTGTTCGCATTCATGGGATGAGTCTTCTTTTGGTGACTTGTACGAGTGTCCGACACTCTTAAGCCGCCATGATTACGTTCTTCATACTGTAGACTACATCGATGCACGGATCTGATGATGATGATGATGATGTATCTTATATAAACCCATACGCATGATGATCTATTACACACACATACGATGATATTGATGTATCACACACACATGTGCACATGATGATACATACACATATATTTGCACATGATGATATGGACACTGATGCTGACGTATGTGATAGCGATGTGTGTGAGCTAGATCATGTGGGCATGATCTGGAGAGGGGGCAGGGATGATGGCATCGAGCATTATGAGTGTTCATATATCTAGGCCTACCTTCTCATCATCCAATACATGACTTGGACCTAGAACATACTTCTTCTTTCTTCAAATGAGCTCGCATGAAAATACATTGTGGATCTTCAAGTACGGAGGAGGGAATAAAAGTTCATGAGCTCAATCTCCAACTTTCCTCGTATTCATGCACAGTCTATAACTTAATCTCCAACTTTCCTCATATTTGTGTAGGGTTTATGTTATATGGGCAAAAACTTCTTGTACTTTTCCCCAAGGAGAGGGATTTTCTGTGGTTGGGTCGTATACCAACAAGGAAGACCATATCACCTTCATCAAATTCTCTAGTAGTCTACTTGAGATCAACACGCTACTTTTTTCTATCGTGAGTAGCTTTGATATCCTTTTTTATAGTCCGCATTGAACAATCCACTTTATCTATTTGCTTCAAGATGTAAGGTTCCTCCCTTTTAAAATGGGAGAAACACTTAAGATAGTCCGCTAAGTCTTATCTTGGGAAAAATTTCCTATTCATCGACACCTTGACCCTGTAGAGATTCAAGGATACGATTTATAGGTATGACCTAGCTCTATCCCGCAGGGGGAGCGTGATTTCCTAAACGTCAAATCACCCATAGGGCAATTGATCAAAAATTGGGCAACTACTAGACTTGAGTTCTAGGGACAATGCTTTTTTCCTCATCTTATGCAAGGCACAGCCGCTGGCCTAGTCTTCTTGAATAGAGTTGCCCAAGAATCTAACTATCTAACGTAGGGCTTTCACTTAATTTGTTGGAAAGCTACCCGACTAATCGGGTCCACCCATCCGTAGGATGGTGCCGTCAGGGCATTCCATCCTCCCACTTTCCACCCTACTCACGCATCAATTTGTTTTCTAATTAATACTACCACACTGTTTGACATAAATAAGCATATTCCTTAATTAGGGCCCTTCTTCACAAGGTTCGTTATAACAGCCTTCTTACACAATACAATTATACCAAAGACAAGATGCAATTATATAAAAAGTTTATACATGAATCCATTTCCATACAAGCCAATCCGGCTCTCTTATTCTTATTCTGCCGATGATCTAGAATTCGGCCTTCCAGCCTCTACATGCTGGGCAAAACCCTACGGGACCATACACCTCATCGTCGGCCGCTGGCGAGGACTCAAGCCGGCCTGTCGCCCTCTCAGGCTCCATCGCTCGATCCTCCCGCCCCTCAGAGGGATGTCTGCGCACTAGGGTGGGCTTATTTACCGCACTAGCCTGGGCCCTCAGAACTAGGCAGCCTCATAATCTCTCGCCTCAATCGGCGATCCTTATTCTCCCAAAGGTATGAGGGATACCTTGGACCATTACCGGGCTTTGCTAACGACGCCGCCCGGCTACACAAGCACGGAACGGAGTTAGCGTTGAAGCCAAAAAAAATCTTGAATTCCAAAGATAACAATCTTCAATGCAATTTTCTAAGTATAGCATTCACAATTCATGAAGATAGCAATTTCAACATAATTTATCGAAAACAACATCACATAATTCATAATTTCATATAATTTTTATGTCGTCATTTTAAGAGGAAAAGACACCATTTATTAATACTAAATTAAGAAAAAAAATCTCTTCTTTTGAAAATTAACCAATCTAACCTGGCCACCGTTTCCTTGAGCGGCTTGAAAAGGGACTGGAGCCGCGTTGGGCGCATCTCCCTCCATCTCGTTGTTACGTGCGTCTCTTGAGGTAATATTTTGCCGTCTCCGGGATGAGGCCATCGTAGGTGTCGCCTTGTAGAGCTCGCTGCTGCGATCGAAACGCTTCAGTCGGATCTGAATTTCGAGCTCGTTTGCTCACCGTATGAGCAAAAGAAAATGGCGCACGAACCCTCGCTTGAGTAAAAAATCCCTTACTAAAGTCTACGCAAATGGGGGGGGGGGGGAATTGTGAGGGTGTCCTTAAGGCCAAAGGTAAAAACGTGGAGAGGGCTGGGAGGGGTGGCTGCAAGCCTCTCTGTAAGTCTATTCACACGGGGGGGGGAGAAGAGTTAAGGACACTGGTCCATGGCAAGAGGAGGATGGAGGAAAATTGGCTTATCTGAAAAGAGCCAAATGAGGGGCTGTGAGAGGGGTGGCTGCAAGGGCGGCTGTACTTGCAGCAAGTACGCTACGGCGGTACGGACGGCGGCACAACAGGGCATACGCTACACAGAAGTGCGTGCCGACTAAGGAGCACCCCGGGGGTTTATATAGCTGAGGGGTGAGGGTGCGGGCACTGCGCAAAGCAGGGACGAAAGGACGGTGTACCTTCAAAGTCTATGGATCAGTGGCCTGCATGGGTCTACGGGAAAGGTACGGTGTCGGTTGTCTGGGAAAGGAGTGGTACGCATGTACCTTATCCGGTCTGGGTGTCCGCCCAAGGGTATGCGTGGACCAAACAGTGGGCGGCCGTCCTTTGGTTCTTGGGCGGCCATTGTACGGGCGCCCTAGTAAGTGTGTACGGACCAAATTTTGGGACGGGGTACCCAAATTTGGGGCGCCCGCCTCGATTTGCGTACTGGACCGCCCCGGGGGGCGAAAATTTTTTTGTCCGGGAGGTTCTCCTGGTCGCAGGGGTTCAGACCGTTCGTCAAACGGACGTGCGGTCGTGCATTTATTAAGGTTTAAAGGTCGCCGTTTTATAACTAAAATGATTGAAATTAGCGTATAGGCTTGATCCGGTGTCCGTTTTGGATGCTGTAAAATCCTATATTAGGGTAAAATCGCGCGCAGATTCCAAATTTGGGCTCAGAATTTGAAGATTCTAAGTGGAAATGACTCAAATAATAAAATTATTGATATTTATACTATAAAAACTCATAATTACATGGACATTTCTTTATTAGTGAAGATGGGTACGTTACATCCTTCCCCCCTTAAAGAAATCGAGATGTCCTCATCTCGTCATGAATTGGGGATAATCCTTTAAGAGTGTAGCTTCATCTTCCCAAGTTGCATCCTCTTCAGGGTAATCTTTCCACTGAACTAGATGTTCTACAAGAGTTCTATTTCGGAGTTGCCTTTCCCTAGAATCTATGATGCTATTGGGCTGTAATTCAAGGACTCCTTGAGTAGGGATTACAACTTGTTCATCATCAAGAATATGATCGAGACTGGGGACATATGGCTTTAACAGACTTACATGAAATACATTATGGACTTTGATATGGGCTGGAAGTTGGAGTTTATAGGCACTTTTACCTAGACACTTGATAACTGTATAAGGACCACAATACCTAGGGCTGAGCTTCTTATATTTCCCAAGTGATAAAGAACTTCGTTTGGGGCGCACTCGTAGAAGAACTTTGTCTCCTTCCTTGAAGATCCTTTCAGACCTCTTGTTGTCAGCATAATGCTTTTGTCGATCTTGGGCAGCTTTAATATCCCTTTGGATAGCTTTGGTTTGTTCCTCCATCTCTTCGAGCATTTTCCTGGATGCCTCAACTCTTATGGTCGGATCAGAGAAATTTAGAGGAGACAAGCATTCTTGCCCATAGAGTGCTTTGAATGGTGACATTCCTATGCTTTGATGATAAGACGCATTGTAGGCAAATTCTACCAGAGGAAGGTATTGAATCCACCTTCTGGGTTCCCGTCCACAGTATGCTCTGAGAATGTCTTCAATTACTTGATTGACTCTTTCAGTCTGGCCATCGGTCTCTGGATGATAAGCTGTGCTAAAGCAAAGCTGAGTCCCTAGAGCTTGAAATAAAGACTGCCAGAATTTTGAGGTGAAGTCAGAATCCCGATCACTTACTATCCTTTTTGGGAGACCATGAAGTTTGAAGACTTCCTTGATGAATATACGAGCAACATCAGAAGCTTTGAAGGTCTTCTTTGCTGGTATAAGGTGAGCTACTTTGGTAAGTAAGTCCACTACTACTAGAATGGAGTCATATCCTCCTTGAACAGTGGGGAGACTTGTGACAAAATCCATACTAATGCACTCCCACTTCATTTGGGGAATATCTAAGGGTTGAAGCTTTCCAGGCATCTTGACCCTTTCAGCCTTGATCCTTTGGCATGAGAGACATTGTTTCAAGTACCGAAGCACATCATTTTTCAAGCCTGCCCAATGAAAGCTCCTTCTTACTGCATTTAATGTTTTTGCATAACCTGGGTGTCCTGCAGCAGGGCTATCATGAGCTTCATGGAGGATTAGTTTCTTTAAAGCAGGATCCTTAGGGATACATAGCCTGTGATTGAAGTAGAGGCTTCCTTCATGAGTGGAGTATCCCTTGATTAGATTCTTCTCTTTCTCTGAATGTCCCCCTTCTTCTACTAACTTTATCATCCTTTGATAATCTGGGTCATGAGATGAGACTTCTTCCACCTTGACCAGTATGGGATTATTTGGCATTGAAATTGCATTCAAGAAAGATTTGCGGCTAAGTGCATCAGCTACCACATTATCTTTCCCAGGGCGGAATTTGATGTCGAAATCATATTCTTGTAGAATTTCAATCCATCTCCTTTGCCGCATGTTGAGGTTAGGCTGGGTGAAGATCCACTTTAGGCTTTTGTGGTCAGTTACAAGCTGGAATTTGCCTCCCAAGAGATAATGTCTCCATAATTTGAGGCAATGAACAACTGCTAAGAGTTCCAAATCATGGGTGGCATAGTTTGCTTCATATTGCTTCAGCTTGCGGGAAGTATAAGCGACTGGTCTTCCTTCTTGGCCTAAGACACCACCAAGTGCTAGACTACTAGCATCGGTAACCACTTCAAATTCCTTGGAGAAATCAGGAAGCTTTAAGACTGGGGCAGAAGTAATAATGACTTTCAGCTGATCAAAGCTGTTTTGATGGATTGGCAGCCACACTATTTTGCAATCCTTCTTAAGAAGATCTGTCAAGGGTGCAGCTACCAAGGCATAATCTTTGATAAAAATCCTATACCAACCCGTGATCCCCAAGAATCCACGAACTTCACGAACTGATTTAGGGGGTGGCCATTCTAGAATATCCTTGACTTTGGCAGGGTCTACTGAGATGCCATCTTTGGAGACGATGAATCCAAGATACTCAATTTGATGAGTAAAGAAGGTACATTTGCTCTTCTTGGCATAGAGTTTGTGTCTGCGCAGCAATTGCAGAACTCTATGCACATGCTCCTCATGCTCTTCCATTGATTTGGAGTAGATTAGGATGTCATCAAAGAAAACAAGCACAAACTCATCCAAGTACGGGCGGAATATATCTTGCATTAGGCGGTTGAAGGTTGCAGGAGCATTGGTTAACCCGAATGACATTACAGTAAACTCATAGTGGCCATAACGGGTATTAAAGGCTGTTTTGGGTATATCTGCTTCCTTGACTTTGATCTAATAGTAACCAGACCTCAAATCTATTTTTGAGAAGACTTTGGCCCCACGAAGCCTGTCAAGAAGTTCATCGATGCGAGGGATAGGATACTTATTCTTGACAGTGACTTGATTTAGCCCTCGATAATCTATGCAGAGGCGGAGAGTCCCGTCCTTCTTTTTTTGGAAAAGAACAGGTGCTCCCCACGGAGAGCTACTGGGGCGTACAAATCCTTGTTCAATGAGTTGGGAAAGTTGCTCCTTAAGTTCAATGGCTTCAGGAAGGGACATTTTATAGGGAGTTTTTGAGACGGGTTGAGCTCCAGGGATCACCTCGATTTCATGGTCGACTTCTCGAGGAGGCGGTAACCATGTAAGCTCGTCAGGGAAGATGTCAGAGAATTCTTGGAGCCAAGAGGGTTCTGTCTCCATACTAGGTTCAATGACTTTGTTGAGTTTGACTAAGAAAACTTGCTGACCCTTACGTGTTCCCTTGAGAAGATGTTTTGCCTTGACTACTCTAGACTTAGGTTTTCTTGTGATCCCCTGAACAGATATTACTTGGCCATGCTCATTTTCAAAAGTGATACTCCCCTGGTTACAATGAATGCTAGCTTTGTTTGCAATTAACCAATCCATCCCAAGGATTCCATCATAAATTCCTAATGGCAAGACTCTAAAGTGACCGTGAGTTTGCTCATTACCCAGCTCAAAATCAAGGTTTCCTATAGAGTGGCGAGATATTACTTCTTTCCCACTGGCTAACTCTACAATCATTTTTCTAGCTGATTTTTGACTCAAGTTTAATTTTTGCAAGCACCTAGGAGAAAGGAATGAATGGGTACTGCCACAATCAATCAAAAGCTGAAATGGCTTACCGTGATGAGTGGCGGGGGTTTGGATTACACCAAATTGTTTATTCGGACCTTGGTGTTCTACCGCCGCATGGACGGTGGCGTGCTCTTCTTCAGCCTCTTCCAAGGTTGGTTCTTCACTTATAACACAGGCAGTTCTAGCAACTGTTCCTCCGCGGCCTCTGCCACGACCACTGCCTCTTGCACCTTGGTGGGTAGGGGTTCCACGGCCTTGATTTCCTCTGTTACCTTGGGGGAATGATGTTGCCAACTTGGGACAGTTGGCTCTAAAGTGTCCCGGCTCATTGCACTCAAAATAGAGAGGGCCTTCTCTAGAAGAAGCAGCATACGAGCGGGGGGCAAAAGAGTTGCCTTGTCGCCCTCTGTTGTAGTAGGGGAAATTCTGTTGAGGTTTCTTGTAGGGTTGATCTCTAAGGTTTGCCTCAGGGTAAGATCTCTTTTGATTCTTCGGTTTGTTAGCCTTCATTTCTTTCACAAGGGGCTTTGCCCGTATTAGAGCATCCTGTAAAGTGGTTGGCCTCATTGCTTCAAGGCGGGAATCTAGGGGTTCATTTAGCCCTTGGCAGAAACGAGCCACTTGCTGGGAAGTAGTCATAGCTGGGGCATACTTCCGAAGGGTAATAAATTTGGAATAATAATCCTCAAGAGTTAAGGTGCACTGTCTAAGACTAAAAAACTCATTCATCTTTATGGACTCATGGGATGGAGGAAGATATCTTTCCTTCACTGCCTGCTTGATGTCTTCCCACGTTTGAGAATGCTCGGTGACTTCCTTGTCACGGCACCACTGTTTCCACCAGAGTTTAGCATCTCCAGTGAGGCGAAACCGTGCGAGCATAGACTGATTTGCTACTCCAGTACCGGCAGCAGAGAAATAATCGTCCATCGCCTCAATCCAGACTTCAGCATCCTTCTCAACCTTTGAACCTTCTCCTTTAAAGGAGGGAGGTTGCATTTGCTTGAGTAGGAGCTTCTTCTCCTGGGTATCGGTGTAAAGCGCATTGGGAAGTGGAGAGTGGTCGTCCTGGCCATCATCGTAAAAACAATTTTTAAGATTACAAGATTCATATTTGCACAACGCTTAATTTTTGGAGAGTAAAACATTGAAATTATTTTATTTCCAAATATTTACAAGGACAAGTTTTATTACAAAGATCTGAGACTAATATAATTAGTCTTATTTGACATCAAGGGAAATTCCTAGGCTTCACTGTGACATAAGGGTAGAGCGGTCCACATATGTGAAATATGGGGGTTCCGCTATAGTTTCTAAGACTCTAAAAACTGATGGTAAGGGTGGTAAACTCTGGATTGGGGTGGGTCCTAACACTGCTACTCTATCAGCAGGTAAGACCTGCATCACTTTGTCATACACCCAACGATCCTGAGGTATGCGAACCCCATCTATAGTCACCGAGGTGTCATCCCTGGGGGTACCGACGAACCAAAATAAGCGGACCATCTTCAGCTTCTCAATCCAACGAATCCGCTTAAGGTCGGTGGTGAGGTTCCCAGTCTGATCTGCTCGGATGAAGAAGTATCTCGGCCCACGACTCCAGAAATCTCTGCCCCATCCTCTCTGAATACAAGAGAAATGAGGGAGGGATATCTTCTCTAATATCTGCATCATGGTGTCGCGAAACTCGAAATTCGAGGAGTGACTAGCAGTCTCGAAGATGCATTGGAAAACTAGAAATTTGGAGTAGGCATCTTCCTCTTCCTACAAGCATTCAAACATCATTTCAATCTTATTTGTTTTAGTAGGATGTCTTTACTAATTAGCATTATGTTAGGTAAAACATTTATTACAAAACAATCCTTAAACTGCAATTCCTAGGAGTCAAACTTGCTCTGATACCAATTGTAAGGTTCCTCCCTTTTAAAATGGGAGAAACACTTAAGATAGTCCGCTAAGTCTTATCTTGGGAAAAATTTCCTATTCATCGACACCTTGACCCTGTAGAGATTCAAGGATACGATTTATAGGTATGACCTAGCTCTATCCCGCAGGGGGAGCGTGATTTCCTAAACGTCAAATCACCCATAGGGCAATTGATCAAAAATTGGGCAACTACTAGACTTGATTTCTAGGGACAACGCTTTTTTCCTCATCTTATGCAAGGCACAGCCGCTGGCCTAGTCTTCTTGAATAGAGTTGCCCAAGAATCTAACTATCTAACGTAGGGCTTTCACTTAATTTGTTGGAAAGCTACCCGACTAATCGGGTCCACCCATCCGTAGGATGGTGCCGTCAGGGCATTCCATCCTCCCACTTTCCACCCTACTCACGCATCAATTTGTTTTCTAATTAATACTACCACACTGTTTGACATAAATAAGCATATTCCTTAATTAGGGCCCTTCTTCACAAGGTTCGTTATAACAGCCTTCTTACACAATACAATTATACCAAAGACAAGATGCAATTATATAAAAAGTTTATACATGAATCCATTTCCATACAAGCCAATCCGGCTCTCTTATTCTTATTCTGCCGATGATCTAGAATTCGGCCTTCCAGCCTCTACATGCTGGGCAAAACCCTACGGGACCATACACCTCATCGTCGGCCGCTGGCGAGGACTCAAGCCGGCCTGTCGCCCTCTCAGGCTCCATCGCTCGATCCTCCCGCCCCTCAGAGGGATGTCTGCGCACTAGGGTGGGCTTATTTACCGCACTAGCCTGGGCCCTCAGAACTAGGCAGCCTCATAATCTCTCGCCTCAATCGGCGATCCTTATTCTCCCAAAGGTATGAGGGATACCTTGGACCATTACCGGGCTTTGCTAACGACGCCGCCCGGCTACACAAGCACGGAACGGAGTTAGCGTTGAAGCCAAAAAAAATCTTGAATTCCAAAGATAACAATCTTCAATGCAATTTTCTAAGTATAGCATTCACAATTCATGAAGATAGCAATTTCAACGTAATTTATCGAAAACAACATCACATAATTCATAATTTCATATAATTTTTATGTCGTCATTTTAAGAGGAAAAGACACCATTTATTAATACTAAATTAAGAAAAAAAATCTCTTCTTTTGAAAATTAACCAATCTAACCTGGCCACCGTTTCCTTGAGCGGCTTGAAAAGGGACTGGAGCCGCGTTGGGCGCATCTCCCTCCATCTCGTTGTTACGTGCGCCTCTTGAGGTAATATTTTGCCGTCTCCGGGATGAGGCCATCGTAGGTGTCGCCTTGTAGAGCTCGCTGCTGCGATCGAAACGCTTCAGTCGGATCTGAATTCCGAGCTCGTTTGCTCACCGTATGAGCAAAAGAAAATGGCGCACGAACCCTCGCTTGAGTAAAAAATCCCTTACTAAAGTCTACGCAAATGGGGGGGGGGGAATTGTGAGGGTGTCCTTAAGGCCAAAGGCAAAAACGTGGAGAGGGCTGGGAGGGGTGGCTGCAAGCCTCTCTGTAAGTCTATTCACACCGGGGGGGGGGAGAAGAGTTAAGGACACTGGTCCATGGCAAGAGGAGGATGGAGGAAAATTGGCTTATCTGAAAAGAGCCAAATGAGGGGCTGTGAGAGGGGTGGCTGCAAGGGCGGCTGTACTTGCAGCAAGTACGCTACGGCGGTATGGACGGCGGCACAACAGGGCATACGCTACACAGAAGTGCGTGCCGACTGAGGAGCACCCCGGGGGTTTATATAGCTGAGGGGTGAGGGTGCGGGCGCTGCGCAAAGCAGGGATGAAAGGACGGTGTACCTTCAAAGTCTATGGATCAGTGGCCTGCATGGGTCTACGGGAAAGGTACGGTGTCGGTTGTCTGGGAAAGGAGTGGTACGCATGTACCTTATCCGGTCTGGGTGTCCGGGTGTCCGCCCAAGGGTATGCGTGGACCAAACAGTGGGCGGCCGTCCTTTGGTTCTTGGGCGGCCATTGTACGGGCGCCCTAGTAAGTGTGTACGGACCAAATTTTGGGGCGGGGTACCCAAATTTGGGGCGCTCGCCTCGATTTGCGTGCCAGACCGCCCCGGGGGGCGAAAAATTTTTTTGTCCGGGAGGTTCTCCTGGTCGCAGGGGTTCAGACCGTTCGTCAAACGGACGTGCGGTCGTGCATTTATTAAGGTTTAAAGGTCGCCGTTTTATAACTAAAATGATTGAAATTAGCGTATAGGCTTGATCCGGTGTCCGTTTTGGATGCTGTAAAATCCTATATTAGGGTAAAATCGCGCGCAGATTCCAAATTTGGGCTCAGAATTTGAAGATTCTAAGTGAAAATGACTCAAATAATAAAATTATTGATATTTATACTATAAAAACTCATAATTACATGGGCATTTCTTTATTAGTGAAGATGGGTACGTTACACAAGACTTCCACTCTGACCAGTGGGTTGAACTAAATCAATGGCGTTGCACAATCTACGATAAGATGCATCGCAATAAAATTATACCGAATGTGGAGAATTCATCCATTTTTTGGGTTTCCTTCCATGGAATGCTCGAAGAATGTCTTTGATTACCCTCTCTGCCTAATCATCAATTTATAGATAGTACCAAAATCTATAGAGCTACAGCTTCAAAGCATTTATTCCAAGAGCAGGACACATGAATTCAGCACCCCGATCCCTAACTATCCTTCCAAAGTAAAGTCTAAATATATCCTTTGGAATGACTTTTAGCAAACACCAAGAGCAGTATAAGTCTTTTTCAAAAGAATCGAATGAGCAACCTTCGTCAAGCGATCTACCACACGGCTAAGATGGAATCATGTCCTGCATCGACTGAAGAAAAATCTAATGATGGAATCCATGCTTATGTATTCTAATTGTATATGTGAAATAGGATGCACGTGTCTCGGCGTTTTTGTCATTTCACCTTTGCAAGGCTAAAAGAAATGCTTCTTTGTAGTAGCAGCCACCATGACGGTCTTCACTTAGCTGGGGCGTGTCACGAGCTTTCTTTAGAATCCTCTTATTAAGATCTCTATCTTGAAAAATATATACAACCGATTATTGAAGTACAAGCATCCACCTCTAACGTGAATCCATGAATTTTCTTGACTTCTAGGGTTGCCTTTACTTTTGCGGTAAGCAATATGATAATAGGGATAAAGAACTTATCTAATCCAATCTCTTCCTTAATCTCAACGTGCAAGTAAGGAGGCCTTCCTGCCTAATATATCTATGACCGCATTCTCCTTGTCTAACCTATACTTGATTTTAAAACCAAACTCTCGAAGTGTTTGTATTTATCTTCTTTGCGTAATGTTAACATCATTCTGGTTGAAAATTTGCTTTAAAATTTTATGATCTATAACCCGAGAAGACAAGCAACTCTACGTCATCACTGTTCCTCTCGTGAGATCTTAGCTATAGCACCAGCGGATTAGTCAAGCAACCCCTCAGCTTATCAAAGTTACTTTGGCACATCGCGCAGACCATTAGAATGGAATGTCCCTCTTGAGAAGCGCCGTCAAAGGAGAAACAATCTTGGCATATGAACATCGGATACCATCTTATCAATCCCAAGAACCATTTGACTTCCTCTATCGTCTTTGGTTCTGGCAAATCGATAGCCGCTTTTGCACCTTGGCGGGATCAGCTAATATACTATCTCTTGACATTATGATCCCGGATATTCAATTTGATGGTAAAGAAGGTACATGCACTCTTCTTAGAGAAAAGTCTGTGCTTCTGGAGGCTTTCGAGGACTTTGAAGAGACACATACTTCACATGCGATCAGCTACATTCTTCGAGCAAACTAGAATTGCATCAATGAAGACCGAGATAAAATCATCCGATGGTTTCTTTTCTTTTTCTTTTTGCATTCAACAATTATAGCTAGAAGGGGAATTATTTAATCCCAACAGCATTATCGTGAACTCGTAATGTGCCTACCATGTATTAAAATCTATCTTAGGAATATTATGATACGATAACATCCTAAGTTTAAGTCAATCTTTATAAATATCTGGCCTTTATGCGATCAATCTAACAGCACATTCCAGGAGTAAGCTGCTTATTCTTAACAGTAAGCCGATTTAACCCTGAATATACAATCTCATAGTCCCATCATTCTTCTTCTGAAAGAGAACAAGCACCACATAGCAAGGGGATACAAATGGGCCAAACAAAGCTCTCCTCAAACAGTTATCTCGATTATTCCCCGAGCTCGGTTGCTTTCGGAATGGCCTTCTTATAAGCTCAAGATTCACTATTGTTGGGCTCCGAGAATGAACTCTTTCTCATGATCCACCTCACGAGTCGAGGGTATTGTAGTTAAATCTACGTCACAGTATATACTCACTTAACCAACATGGTTTCCTTGCAACTCTTTATCTGCAGGATGGCTTGCTTCTGCTGGAGTCCCTTCAATAACTTTACTACTTTTACAGGTTACGGGGTGGGAGTTCAACAAACCACTCCAGTTCCTTTCATCTTGTTCACATGAAGATCCATGAAGGAAATGGTGCCTTTGTGATAATATTTGGCTAGGTTCCCATCCAAGAGAAACTGAATTACATCCGTCTTTTGGCAAGTAACTTCCACTACCCAATTCCACTCGCATTGGTCTGCCTTGCTTCTGGTCGATTACTAATTTATGCAACATCCAAGTGAAATGAATGAATGAATGAGCGTTTCTCGAATCAACAAAAAGCTTAAAATTCTTACCTCAAAAATCGGGGGATGGGGTGTAACTTAGTGAGAATCGTTGGTTTCGATCCTGGTGCTCCACTCTATCGAACGAAGTCTACCTCTTCCTTCTTTCTCCGGGGTTAGCTACTATTATAATGGCATTAGAAGTTGCTGAGACTGGGCTAGAACTTGCCTCCTTTGATTGTCAAGCAAGTTCTATGGTGGAGTTAGAATGGTAACATCAATCGGTGCGTTGGCACAACCATTCATAAAATGTCCCAGTAGCTGCTCGCATCTAAAACACTTCATACTCCTTCCTGAGCTAAAACTGCAAATCCAAAGGCATTCTAGGGAAAGAATCATGTCCACTGTGCCCACTCGCTTTTCATACTTGGCTCCAATCTTGTCCCCTATTTCTCTTTGAATTTGGCATACTAGAATTAGATGGAGCTCTCTTTGGGAGGGGGCAAAAAGGCCTTTTACTACACGGTCTCCTTAGAAAGAAATACATGCACAAAATCCTCAGCCACCACCATCTTAATTGCTTCCCCGCCGCTAACAAAGACAGTTTCGCATTCTTAACCAATCTATCCAAGGGAGGATCCAATCTTCTGATAAACCCATGGAGAAGGGTCTCGTCTTCCATCGGAAGAGCATGTCGGACTAGGCTTACGTAAGATCAATTGATAATACGCCTCCGTAAGTTTGCCTGCTTGAGAAAACTCTATAAACTCATTTATCTTCTCTTCCATGGGGACGAAACCTTTGATGGAGGTAAGCTTTCATGTCCTCCCATCTCAGACTATACCATTAACTTTCAATTTGGCGAGATCCATCTTACTGTACCCCGCACATGTTACACTACTCGTCCATAGAATCTGTCCAATTCAACACTCCCTCTCTCCAAGGTTTTTACCCTTGCCTCGAAATGGCTATGGTGGTTGTGACCCATATACGAAGTGCTTCCTTGACATCCTTATCCAATGCCTTAATTCTAGATATGACATCATCCATCCCTCATGATTATTCTAAAACAAAAGACCGTCGTAGGCTCGGCCAGCAATCGAGATCCTGTATCAAGGAATATAATGCCCCAGAGTCGTACACATCAATCTATGAACACTAAGGTCTCGTCGAGGTGGTGCTTATAGAGAACTATCCCTCTTGTAACAGGCAGTTCACTAAGGATCATGGCAAAGGCAATGTTCTCTGCCAACCGCTCATGCCGACTATAGGTGGTGTGCCATGATCTACTGACTATCCTAAGCACACGTGTACCTCCGCCGATCATTCAGTAGTACTCAGAAAGTAGAGGCTCTCCAATTATCGAGCCGAGATGACTTAATCTGCGTAATGAAGGTGCCTGAAGGCAAAGGCTATCGTGTCATCCTCTAGAGACAGCTCAGGGACTCCAGATAGATAGGGTCTCACCATCCGATTTGCTGCTTTATCTGAAAGCGAAACTGGATAAGATACTGTAAGTTTTGGTTTTAGGCTAGAATAGGCACCGTTAGGGCCTCTTAGAGGTTGGTGGCACGAGAAGAAAGTTTTGAGTAAAAGAAAAAAGGGGAGGAAAATAAAGGAGGTACCTATTCTAGGGTTTGGATCCATTCGCGCTCTTGACAAGGATTTGATTCCCACGCTTTGTGCACTCAAGCCTTCTTTCACTCCACACTCTATGGTCATTTGCCTAGCCCGTTATCTTCACCATTAACCTTATCCTATTTTCTTGCACACATGTACACACCTTCGCTACACTGGTATTGAAAGAGGCTGCTTTCGTGCAAATTTTGCATACGCACATTTGGAGAGGATTTGAGGTCTAGAGGATTGATCACACATATTTTTAGTGATTGTTAGGCATGTTACATGGGGGTGAGGGGAGAGCGTGTTTTCAGGGATCTATTGTGGGTCTTGTTCACACGTGATTGCACCCTGTATGAGTCACGTGTGGGGCTTGTGTTGAGCATTGGTTGTGGCGTTTTTTCACACGCTTGTGCACTTTGGGTATACCGTGTTCACACACGACCATGGGTTATGATTCTTATTACTTTTACCCTTCAGTTGGGCACCATGGTACGACTTTGCATCATCATTGCGCGAGCAAGACGACATCGTTTTGATTGTTTTTCCGTTTACGATCGGATCATGGGAGAGCCGCTCATGCACTATTATCGTCGCTCTACGATCGATATTATGAGTTGCCATTTTGTGTCATGGTTCACATATCTTTTGTCAATTTCACACGTACGTTTAGTAGTACTTCAAGGCTTAGGACCTCTATACCCTCATTTACAGACTCCACGCTATGAAGAGATGGCATACTCATGCCATTGTTGGACGTTGGAGCTTGCATGTTTGTTGCCTAGTCATATGAGGTGTTGTTTTGATGAGGAGGATATATGGTCCACCTACGGCAACTTTGTTGACCCACTCTGTGCTCGAATGCGTTGACACAGAAGGTTCGGCATTGTTCGCATTCATGGGATGAGTCTTCTTTTGGTGACTTGTACGAGTGTCCGACACTCTTAAGCCGCCATGATTACGTTCTTAATACTGTAGACTACATCGATGCACGGATCTGATGATGATGATGATGATGTATCTTATATAAACCCATACGCATGATGATCTATTACACACACATACGATGATATTGATGTATCACACACACATGTGCACATGATGATACATACACATATATTTGCACATGATGATATGGACACTGATGCTGACGTATGTGATAGCGATGTGTGTGAGCTAGATCATGTGGACATGATCTGGAGAGGGGGCAGGGATGATGGCATCGAGCATTATGAGTGTTCATATATCTAGGCCTACCTTCTCATCATCCAATACATGACTTGGACCTAGAACATACTTCTTCTTTCTTCAAATGAGCTCGCATGAAAATACATTGTGGATCTTCAAGTACGGAGGAGGGAATAAAAGTTCACGAGCTCAATCTCCAACTTTCGTCGTATTCATGCACAGTCTATAACTTAATCTCCAACTTTCCTCATATTTGTGTAGGGTTTATGTTATATGGGCAAAAACTTCTTGTACTTTTCCCCAAGGAGAGGGATTTTCTGTGGTTGGGTCGTATACCAACAAGGAAGACCATATCACCTTCATCAAATTCTCTAGTAGTCTACTTGAGATCAACACGGTACTTTTTTCTATCGTGAGTAGCTTTGATATCCTTTTTTATAGTCCGCATTGAACAATCCACTTTATCTATTTGCTTCAAGACTTCCACTCTGACCAGTGGGTTGAACTAAATCAATGGGGTTGCACAATCTACAATAAGATGCATCGCAATAAAATTATACCGAATGTGGAGAATTCATCCATTTTTTGGGTTCCCTTCCATGGAATGCTCGAAGAATGTCTTTGATTACCCTCTCTGCCTAATCATCAATTTCTAGATAGTACCAAAATCTATAGAGCTACAGCTTCAAAGCATTTATTCCAAGAGCAGGACACATGAATTCAGCACCCCGATCCCTAACTATCCTTCCAAAGTAAAGTCTAAATATATCCTTTGGAATGACTTTTAGCAAACACCAAGAGCAGTATAAGTCTTTTTCAAAAGAATCGAATGAGCAACCTTCGTCAAGCGATCTACCACACGGCTAAGATGGAATCATGTCCTGCATCGACTGAAGAAAAATCTAATGATGGAATCCATGCTTATGTATTCTAATTGTATATGTGAAATAGGATGCACGTGTCTCGGCATTTTTGTCATTTCACCTTTGCAAGGCTAAAAGAAATGCTTCTTTGTAGTAGCAGCCACCATGACGGTCTTCACTTAGCTGGGGCGTGTCACGAGCTTTCTTTAGAATCCTCTTATTAAGATCTCTATCTTGAAAAATATATACAACCGATTATTGAAGTACAAGCATCCACCTCTAACGTGAATCCATGAATTTTCTTGACTTCTAGGGTTGCCTTTACTTTTGCGGTAAGCAATATGATAATAGGGATAAAGAACTTATCTAATCCAATCTCTTCCTTAATCTCAACGTGCAAGTAAGGAGGCCTTCCTGCCTAATATATCTATGACCGCATTCTCCTTGTCTAACCTATACTTGATTTTAAAACCAAACTCTCGAAGTGTTTGTATTTATCTTCTTTGCGTGATGTTAACATCATTCTGGTTGAAAATTTGCTTTAAAATTTTATGATCTATAACCCGAGAAGACAAGCAACTCTACGTCATCACTGTTCCTCTCGTGAGATCTTAGCTATAGCACCAGCGGATTAGTCAAGCAACCCCTCAGCTTATCAAAGTTACTTTGGCACATCGCGCAGACCATTAGAATGGAATGTCCCTCTTGAGAAGCACCGTCAAAGGAGAAACAATCTTGGCATATGAACATCAGATACCATCTTATCAATCCCAAGAACCATTTGACTTCCTCTATCGTCTTTGGTTCTGGCAAATCGATAGCCGCTTTTGCACCTTGGCGGGATCAGCTAATATACTATCTCTTGACATTATGATCCCGGATATTCAATTTGATGGTAGAGAAGGTACATGCACTCTTCTTAGAGAAAAGTCTGTGCTTCTGGAGGCTTTCGAGGACTTTGAAGAGACACATACTTCACATGCGATCAGTGTAAGATCCCTGTTCCCACCGAGCAACGGATTCGGGGTACTGGCAGCGGAAGTAGCGCTTCTCGCACGGGACAGGGATCCCACACTCGGGGCCTCGCCCACGGATATCCGGATAAGAGACTAATCCGTCGGTTGTTCCAAAACCGAACCCGGAAAAACTTCCTTTACCGGAAAGCACGGGCGATTCCACCAGGATAACTTTTTACTCTAACGTAGTCAAGATCATTTCTGATCGAGATGATCCGATTACATCTATAAGATACTTAGTCAGTTCAAGGAAGAAACTTGCACTTGGATCATTGGGATCAACGCTTTTTTCCCCATTCAAGAGGCACAGCCGTTGATTCCTATCCATAGAACAGTTACTGTCCGGGATTTTTTGATTTTTTTTTTTTCTATCGTAAAAACAAAAGTTTGAGTCTCGATTTACGGATCCATCAGTCCAGCCTAACCCCATCCGATCCCATGGGTTAGCCAACCGCCCAACCACTGTAGTGATGGGATCCAATTAAAAATTTGGTTAGGTTTTGTCCCGGGTACCAAGGAAAAGAGTTCCAAGGCCCCCTAGCCGGATGTTCATGCAAAATAAAACTAGTCACACCACTCACACACCCAATATGAAATTGCCCTTTTTCAACCAGATTCAACCAGTTTAAAACAATCCTTTAATAAAACCATAGTATCATTGATCACCATCTTCCAATTTATCCAATTGATTCTTAATTTCCCATCATTCCTTCATCAGAGTATCTATGGCATCATTGGCAACTAGAACGCTCAGGAGCCGTTTCGATAGTTCCTAGCCCATAATACTTGGCAATATAATCACTTAACAAGATGGACTCTCGTTGAAGATCAGCAAGATCAACCAACAGATCCATATAAGGAGCCATGGACTCATCCATTGAAGACCAGCAAGGTCAATCAACCAGATCCATGCTCGATTTCAGAAAACAACTCCAACTCTGTTCCAATATCTTCCTCGACGCACGCGTGGGTATCCTAGGCAACCCAGAGCCCGAGCACCGTATGGTCAGCACCCTCTAGGATCCTTCGCAGGTAACCTAGCGCTTCACGCATAGGCCGCTTCCTTGGCCCCTCATCCACCGTACCGGAAGCTCACCATTTTAATCGCACCGAGGCTGGTCAAGACCTCGGCCGACCTTGCTACGCGAGATGTCCTTCATTGACTCCCCGTCAGCAGTTGCAACTTTACCATCACGACTTTAATCACAAGACGGTCAAAATGCTCCCCCCAGCATTCTTGACATAAAACAATCATTTACAAACAGCATTTACAAACAGTATTTACAAACAGTTTACAACACAATTTCTATTTTAACTTTCATTTTTCCACATTATCTCTCATCAATCTACATTACTTATTCCCTATTCCATTTATATGTATACTCATCCCATCACATCATTTCTATCTCATCACTTCAGATTTCCTCACATCGCATATCGTATATTCACATCCATACATCCACATCTATATGCGTACATTCACATCTACATGCATACATCTACATCCCTATGCATACATCCACATCCACATTCACATTCACCTCTATACATCTACATCTACATGCATACATCCACATCTCCATTCACATCTACATCTATACATCTACATCTACATGCATCCATCCACCTCCACATCCACATCTACATCTATACATCTACATCTACATGCATACATCCATATCTCCATTCCCATCTACATCTATACATCTACATCTACATGCATTCATCTACCTCCACATCCACATCTACATCTATACATCTACATCTACATGTATACATCCACCTCCACATCCACATCCGTATCTATACATCTACATCTACATGTATACATCCACATCCACATCTATACATCTACATCTACATGCATACATCCACATCTCCATTCACATCTACATCTATACATCTACATCTACATGCATCCATCCACCTCCACATCCACATCTACATCTATACATCTACATCTACATGCAAACATTCACATCTCCATGCATAATAAAATTCTTTTAATTAATCTAGGATGATAGTTCCTAGAATATGGTAGGAAGTCCTCTTTTTATGCTTTGAATGAATTTATTTTATGCGTAATTTCTATAAAAATTTTGCCATAGCTCCGCTACTATGACTGATAAATCTCAAATTTTTTTTTTAAGGGATAAAGCTCATTATTAAAGAAATAATTAGAATGGTCTCTAATTGGGTCCTCAATCCATAATGGTCTCTAATTGGATCATTAAGAAAACAATTAGAATGGTCTCTAATTGGGTCATCAATCCATAATGGATTGAATCATCAATGTGCATAAACTAAAAGCATAGCAAAAGCCATTAATTTGGCCTCAAGCATAGCTTAATCTTGGATTAAGGAAAAGCTTTATGAAAAGCTTCATTTGGATTGAGAATGGGTCATGAGTATGACCATTTCTTGATTGAGAGAGAGAAATTATAAAAACCATTAGAATTTAAATATAAGTGGAAATTAACTTATATAGCATTTATTAAATTATGTAACTCTTCACTACTATTCACCAATTTACTTCAATAGCATTTAAAAAAAACCATACCAATTAAACTTCTCAAGCTTGAGAGGGGTTGAGAAGAGAGAATCATTGAGAAATTATAGAAAAGATCAAAATTCAATATACTTACCTTATGATTTGCTTGATTCTTTATTCACGGTAGAGGCCCCCAACCAATCAATTGGTTTAGTATGTTGATGGAGTCACCAATGGGGATTGAAGAAAGAGGGAAGTATCAAAAACTAGTGAAATATTAAAGAATTCACAGTTCTTGGCTTAGGTAGAGTAGAGTAACAAGGCATAAGACACTATATATTTTAGCTTAGGTGGAGTAGAGTAACAAAGCATAAGACTCTATCTAATTTGGCTTAGGTGGAGTAGAGCAACAAGCACAAGAGACTATATATTTTGGCTTAGGTGGAGTAGAGTAACAAAGCATAAGAGATTATATTTTGGCTTAGGTGGAGTAGAGTAACAAAGCATAAGAGACTATATTTTGGCTTAGGTGGAGTAGAGTAACAAAGCATAAGAGACTATATTTTGGCTTAGGTGGAGTAGAGTAACAATGCATAAGACATTATATTTTTTTCCACAAGGGGAGGCTTCTATTTATAGGAAAATTTGAGCTCCTAACCAAACAAACTGACTCTAGAATTTTCCAAGTCAGTTTGGTTGAATTTGGACTAGATTTGGACCTAGTTTGGTTACTTTTTGATTCGGTTTGGTTCCATTTTGATTTGGTTTGGTTCAAGAGAGATGAGAGATAAAAATATCACATTATTTTTGAGTTTAAAACTCATTCAAGCATGTGAAATATGCACCTCCTTTAAAGAATTCCCCTTCCTTACATATGTGTCAAAATTTTATTGCTCATAGTTTTTTACTAATAAACCTTGTACATTTTCAACTCTTCATCTTATGTGAAATGTGCACCTCCTTTAAAGAACTCCTCTTCCTTACATATGTGTCATAGTTTTTTTACTAATAAACCTTGTACATTTTCAACTCTTCATCTTATGTGAAATATGCACCTCCTTTAAAGAACTCCCCTTCCTTACATATGTGTTTATTTACTAATAAACCTTGTACATTTTCAACTCTTCATCTTATGTGAAATATGCACCTCCTTTAAAGAACTCCCCTTCCTTACATATGTGTTTGTTTACTAATAAACCTTGTACATTTTCAACTCTTCATCTTATGTGAGCATTTACTCAATTTTTGGGTATCTTCTTTTACAAATTGGATTTATCTCCTCCCTGCACATGGATTGATGCTATTGGCCCATAGGAACCTTAATTGGACCATAGTCTAAAGATTTATGAAAATCTAGACCCTTAGGCTAAGGTTCTTTATACCTATTTCCAATTAATTCCAATTGCACATTGGAAAATTCTTTTTAAATTTCTGTTTCAGGGGAGCTCATCTGAATTATAAGAGATATTTTTCTATCCAGAATTATTCAGAATCTGAATATTCTCTCTCTAGAATATTTTCTCTCTCTAGGTTAGAACAGTCACAAACAAGATCTCTTATATTTCAGAAAAGGAATTGATTACAGGAGAATATACTAGACATCAAAAAGGGGTTGGGGGAGGAATCTTACAATCAGCTACATTCTTCGAGCAAACTAGAATTGCATCAATGAAGACCGAGATAAAATCGTCCGATGGTTTCTTTTCTTTTTCTTTTTGCATTCAACAATTATAGCTAGAAGGGGAATTATTTAATCCCAACAGCATTATTGTGAACTCGTAATTTGCCTACCATGTATTAAAATCTATCTTAGGAATATTATGATACGATAACATCCTAAGTTTAAGTCAATCTTTATAAATATCTGGCCTTTATGCGATCAATCTAACAGCACATTCCAGGAGTAAGATGCTTATTCTTAACAATAAGCCGATTTAACCCTGAATATACAATCTCATAGTCCCATCATTCTTCTTCTGAAAGAGAACGAGCACCACATAGCAAGGGGATACAAATGGGCCAAACAAAGCTCTCCTCAAACAGTTATCTCGATTATTCCCCGAGCTCGGTTGCTTTCGGAATGGCCTTCTTATAAGCTCAAGATTCACTATTGTTGGGCTCCGAGAATGAACTCTTTCTCATGATCCACCTCACGAGTCGAGGGTATTGTAGTTAAATCTACGTCACAGTATATACTCACTTAACCAACATGGTTTCCTTGCAACTCTTTATCTGCAGGATGGCTTGCTTCTACTGGAGTCCCTTCAATAACTTTACTACTTTTACAGGTTACGGGGTGGGAGTTCAACAAACCACTCCAGTTCCTTTCATCTTGTTCACATGAAGATCCATGAAGGAAATGGTGCCTTTGTGATAATATTTGGCTAGGTTCCCATCCAAGAGAAACTGAATTACATCCGTCTTTTGGCAAGTAACTTCCACTACCCAATTCCACTCGCATTGGTCTGCCTTGCTTCTGGTCGATTACTAATTTATGCAACATCCAAGTGAAATGAATGAATGAATGAGCGTTTCTTGAATCAACAAAAAGCTTAAAATTCTTACCTCAAAAATCGGGGGATGGGGTGTAACTTAGTGAGAATCGTTGGTTTCGATCCTGGTGCTCCACTCTATCGAACGAAGTCTACCTCTTCCTTCGTTCTCCGGGGTTAGCTACTATTATAATGGCATTAGAAGTTGCTGAGACTGGGCTAGAACTTGCCTCCTTTGACTTGTCAAGCAAGTTCTATGGTGGAGTTAGAATGGTAACATCAATCGGTGCGTTGGCACAACCATTCATAAAATGTCCCAGTAGCTGCTCGCATCTAAAACACTTCATACTCCTTCCTGAGCTAAAACTGCAAATCCAAAGGCATTCTAGGGAAAGAATCATGTCCACTGTGCCCACTCGCTTTTCATACTTGGCTCCAATCTTGTCCCCTATTTCTCTTTGAATTTGGCATACTAGAATTAGATGGAGCTCTCTTTGGGAGGGGGCAAAAAGGCCTTTTACTACACGGTCTCCTTAGAAAGAAATACATGCACAAAATCCTCAGCCACCACCATCTTAATTGCTTCCCCGCCGCTAACAAAGACAGTTTCGCATTCTTAACCAATCTATCCAAGGGAGGATCCAATCTTCTGACAAACCCATGGAGAAGGGTCTCGTCTTCCATCGGAAGAGCATGTCGGACTAGGCTTACGTAAGATCAATTGATAATACGCCTCCGTAAGTTTGCCTGCTTGAGAAAACTCTATAAACTCATTTATCTTCTCTTCCATGGGGACAAAACCTTTGATGGAGGTAAGATTTCATGTCCTCCCATCTCAGACTATACCATTAACTTTCAATTTGGCGAGATCCATCTTACTCTACCCCGCACATGTTACACTACTCGTCCATAGAATCTGTCCAATTCAACACTCCCTCTCTCCAAGGTTTTTACCCTTGCCTCAAAATGGCTATGGTGGTTGTGACCCATATACGAAGTGCTTCCTTGACATCCTTATCCAATGCCTTAATTCTAGATATGACATCATCCATCCCTCATGATTATTCTAAAACAAAAGACCGTCGTAGGCTCGGCCAGCCAATCGAGATCCTGTATCAAGGAATATAATGCCCCAGAGTCGTACACATCAATCTATGAACACTAAGGTCTCGTCGAGGTGGTGCTTATAGAGAACTATCCCTCTTGTAAACAGGCAGTTCACTAAGGATCATGGCAAAGGCAATGTTCTCTGCCAACCGCTCATGCCGACTATAGGTGGTGTGCCATGATCTACTGACTATCCTAAGCACACGTGTACCTCCGCCGATCATTCAGTAGTACTCAGAAAGTAGAGGCTCTCCAATTATCGAGCCGAGATGACTTAATCTGCGTAATGAAGGTGCTTGAAGGCAAAGGCTATCGTGTCATCCTCTAGAGACAGCTCAGGGACTCCAGATAGATAGGGTCTCACCATCCGATTTGCTGCTTTATCTGAAAGCGAAACTAGATAAGATACTGTAAGTTTTGGTTTTAGGCTAGAATAGGCACCGTTAGGGCCTCTTAGAGGTTGGTGGCACGAGAAGAAAGTTTTGAGTAAAAGAAAAAAGGGGAGGAAAATAAAGGAGGTACCTATTCTAGGGTTTGGATCCATTCACGCTCTTGACAAGGATTTGATTCCCACGCTTTGTGCACTCAAGCCTTCTTTCACTCCACACTCTATGGTCATTTGCCTAGCCCGTTATCTTCACCATTAACCTTATCCTATTTTCTTGCACACGTGTACACACCTTCGCTACACTGGTATTGAAAGAGGCTGCTTTCGTGCAAATTTTGCATACGCACATTTGGAGAGGATTTGAGGTCTAGAGGATTGATCACACATATTTTTAGTGATTGTTAGGCATGTTACATGGGGGTGAGGGGAGAGCGTGTTTTCAGGGATCTATTGTGGGTCTTGTTCACACGTGATTGCACCCTGTATGAGTCACATGTGGGGCTTGTGTTGAGCATTGGTTGTGGCGTTTTTTCACACGCTTGTGCACTTTGGGTATACCGTGTTCACACACGACCATGGGTTATGATTCTTATTACTTTTATCCTTCAGTTGGGCACCATGGTACGACTTTGCATCATCATCGCGCGAGCAAGACGACATCGTTTTGATTGTTTTTCCGTTTACGATCGGATCATGGGAGAGCCGCTCATGCACTATTATCGTCGCTTTACGATCGATATTATGAGTTGCCATTTTGTGTCATGGTTCACATATCTTTTGTCAATTTCACACGTACGTTTAGTAGTACTTCAAGGCTTAGGACCTCTATACCCTCATTTACAGACTCCACGCTATGAAGAGATGGCATACTCATGCCATTGTTGGACGTTGGAGCTTGCATGTTTGTTGCCTAGTCATATGAGGTGTTGTTTTGATGAGGAGGATATATGGTCCACATACGGCAACTTTGTTGACCCACTCTGTGCTCGAATGCGTTGACACAGAAGGTTCGGCATTGTTCGCATTCATGGGATGAGTCTTCTTTTGGTGACTTGTACGAGTGTCTGACACTCTTAAGCCGCCATGATTACGTTCTTAATACTATAGACTACATCGATGCACGGATCTGATGATGATGATGATGATGTATCTTATATAAACCCATACGCACGATGATCTATTACACACACATACGATGATATTGATGTATCACACACACATGTGCACATGATGATACATACACATATATTTGCACATGATGATATGGACACTGATGCTGACGTATGTGATAGCGATGTGTGTGAGCTAGATCATGTGGGCATGATCTGGAGAGGGGGCAGCGATGATGGCATCGAGCATTATGAGTGTTCATATATCTAGGCCTACCTTCTCATCATCCAATACATGACTTGGACCTAGAACATACTTCTTCTTTCTTCAAATGAGCTCGCATGAAAATACATTGTGGATCTTCAAGTACGGAGGAGGGAATAAAAGTTCACGAGCTCAATCTCCAACTTTCGTCGTATTCATGCACAGTCTATAACTTAATCTCCAACTTTCCTCATATTTGTGTAGGGTTTATGTTATATGGGCAAAAACTTCTTGTACTTTTCCCCAAGGAGAGGGATTTTCTGTGGTTGGGTCGTATACCAACAAGGAAGACCATATCACCTTCATCAAATTCTCTAGTAGTCTACTTGAGATCAACACGCTACTTTTTTCTATCGTGAGTAGCTTTGATATCCTTTTTTATAGTCCGCATTGAACAATCCACTTTATCTATTTGCTTCAAGACTTCCACTCTGACCAGTGGGTTGAACTAAATCAATGGCGTTGCACAATCTACTATAAGATGCATCGCAATAAAGTTATACCGAATGTGGAGAATTCATCCATTTTTTGGGTTCCCTTCCATGGAATGCTCGAAGAATGTCTTTGATTACCCTCTCTGCCTAATCATCAATTTCTATAGCCGCTTTTGCACCTTGGCGGGATCAGCTAATATACTATCTCTTGACATTATGATCCCGGATATTCAATTTGATGGTAAAGAAGGTACATGCACTCTTCTTAGAGAAAAGTCTGTGCTTCTGGAGGCTTTCGAGGACTTTGAAGAGACACATACTTCACATGCGATCAGCTACATTCTTCGAGCAAACTAGAATTGCATCAATGAAGACCGAGATAAAATCATCCTGAAGGTTTCTTTTCTTTTTCTTTTTGCATTCAACAATTATAGCTAGAAGGGGAATTATTTAATCCCAACAGCATTATCGTGAACTCGTAATGTGCATACCATGTATTAAAATCTATCTTAGGAATATTATGATACGATAACATCCTAAGTTTAAGTCAATCTTTATAAATATCTGGCCTTTATGCAATCAATCTAACAGCACATTCCAGGAGTAAGATGCTTATTCTTAATAGTAAGCCTATTTAACCCTGAATATACAATCTCATAGTCCCATCATTCTTCTTCTGAAAGAGAACGAGCACCACATAGCAAGGGGATACAAATGGGCCAAACAAAGCTCTCCTCAAACAGTTATCTCGATTATTCCCCGAGCTCGGTTGCTTTTCGGAATGGCCTTCTTATAAGCTCAAGATTCACTATTGTTGGGCTCCGAGAATGAACTCTTTCTCATGATCCAGCTCACGAGTCAAGGGTATTGTAGTTAAATCTACGTCACAGTATATACTCACTTAACCAACATGGTTTCCTTGCAACTCTTTATCTGCAGGATGGCTTGCTTCTGCTGGAGTCCCTTCAATAACTTTACTACTTTTACAGGTTACGGGGTGGGAGTTCAACAAACTACTCCAGTTCCTTTCATCTTGTTCACATGAAGATCCATGAAGGAAATGGTGCCTTTGTGATAATATTTGGCTAGGTTCCCATCCAAGAGAAACTGAATTACATCCGTCTTTTGGCAAGTAACTTCCACTACCCAATTCCACTCGCATTGGTCTGCCTTGCTTCTGGTCGATTACTAATTTATGCAACATCCAAGTGAAATGAATGAATGAATGAGCGTTTCTCGAATCAACAAAAAGCTTAAAATTCTTACCTCAAAAATCGGATGGGGTGTAACTTAGTGAGAATCGTTGGTTTCGATCCTGGTGCTCCACTCTATCGAACGAAGTCTACCTCTTCCTTCTTTCTTTGGGGTTAGCTACTATTATAATGGCATTAGAAGTTGCTGAGACTGGGCTAGAACTTGCCTCCTTTGACTTGTCAAGCAAGTTCTATGGTGGAGTTAGAATGGTAACATCAATCGGTGCGTTGGCACAACCATTCATAAAATGTCCCAGCAGCTGCTCGCATGTAAAACACTTCATACTCCTTCCTGAGCTAAAACTGCAAATCCAAAGGCATTCTAGGGAAAGAATCATGTCCACTGTGCCCACTCGCTTTTCATACTTGGCTCCAATCTTGTCCCCTATTTCTCTTTGAATTTGGCATACTAGAATTAGATGGAGCTCTCTTTGGGAGGGGGCAAAAAGGCCTTTTACTACACGGTCTCCTTAGAAAGAAATACATGCACAAAATCCTCAGCCACCACCATCTTAATTGCTTCCCCGCCGCTAACAAAGACAGTTTCGCATTCTTAACCAATCTATCCAAGGGAGGATCCAATCTTCTGACAAACCCATGGAGAAGGGGCTCGTCTTCCATCGGAAGAGCATGTCGGACTAGGCTTACATAAGATCAATTGATAATACGCCTCCGTAAGTTTACCTGCTTGAGAAAACTCTATAAACTCATTTATCTTCTCTTCCATGGGGACAAAACCTTTGATGGAGGTAAGCTTTCATGTCCTCCCATCTCAGACTATACCATTAACTTTCAATTTGGCGAGATCCATCTTACTGTACCCCGCACATGTTACACTACTCGTCCATAGAATCTGTCCAATTCAACACTCCCTCTCTCCAAGGTTTTTACCCTTGCCTCAAAATGGCTATGGTGGTTGTGACCCATATACGAAGTGCTTCCTTGACATCCTTATCCAATGCCTTAATTCTAGATATGACATCATCCATCCCTCATGATTATTCTAAAACAAAAGACCGTCGTAGGCTCGGCCAGCAATCGAGATCCTGTATCAAGGAATATAATGCCCCAGAGTCGTACACATCAATCTATGAACACTAAGGTCTCGTCGAGGTGGTGCTTATAGAGAACTATCCCTCTTGTAACAGGCAGTTCACTAAGGATCATGGCAAAGGCAATGTTCTCTGCCAACCGCTCATGCCGACTATAGGTGGTGTGCCATGATCTACTGACTATCCTAAGCACACGTTGTCGTGCCACAGCACGTCTATGGTGTGAAACCATGCATGTGAGGCTATTAAATGCGAATCCAGATGCATGGATTAAGTGCCTGTGTACATATGGGATGTATGGCGTGTGGAGGGTTTTGCTTTTGAGGGCGTCGCCAGGTGTATAGGTGAAATGGTTTGGCTTTGAGCTTGTTGGCCTGTCGGGTGAGAGGTCAGATGATGGAGATAATATCCGCTGCTCGGATGTTTGAATATGTGTGGGCGCGTAAAAAAATATATATATATATAATGGGCACTCAAGGTCACATTTGAGATATGTGGAGCATGGGAGAAAAGGGCAATGAGGAGCCATGAACCTTGGACTGAGTGTGAAAAGAGAACATTGTGGCCATTTTTCAAAATGAATAAATAAATAAGAATAAATGTGGCCTTATTCTTGGAATGTTGGCGTGGAGCGTGGAGGGGCTGCCAACCAATGCTTCTGGAAGCTGGTCGGGCAACTGGATTGCAGAGGGGAGCCGCCGCCGAGAGGTTGCGGGGTGTGTAGCGAAGAGTGTGTATAGGGGGGGAGGCTCTCAGAAGGAGGGAGCGGCAGCCATCTGCAGAGGGAGGCCTGGTTAAGGCGCTGTAGAAAGGAGAGTGTGGGGGTTCTCAGGTGCAGACGTACTGGGGGGCTCTTGGACGCTGTGAAGCTGGGCGCAGCTGGAGAAGAGAGGTGAAGAGGTCGTGTGTTGAAAGAGAGGCTGGTCATTCTGAAGCGGGCAGCCGTGTGGAGCTGCTGGGGGTTTCTCAAACGACAGAGGGGAGCGCGCAGCAGCAGCAGATATATAAGGGGAGAATCGTCTGGTTTTGCCAGGGGGGGCTCTTGGGCGTGTGCAGAGGTGAGCATGATAGGGCAGTTTGGGCTGGGCTTCTACTGGGCATACTTAGTGGTGGAGAGGGTGGTGTTATGCAGCAAGCACAACGACGACGAGCAGTAAGTGGGGGCTGGCGGCGCAGACAAAAGGTGCTGAAGGGAGCCAACGACCAAGATTGGTCGTCTGGTAGAGGAGAGAACGCCTACAAAGCTGGTAGCAAAAGAACTGTAGGAGCCCGCTGGTAGTTAGAAGATAGAGTAAAGGAATCGTTTGGGCACAGCTGCAGATAAAAAGGAAAGGCCGGGGTGGTGATCTGAATCTCATGTAAAGTTGCACCTCGCCCCCTATTATGCTATGAAGGTGATTATTGAGTTGAACCGGACCCTCTCCAATATCAACATGGTTTCCAAGCTTCTAAATGAAGGCAACTGTTGGTGCTGAAGCTATGCTATGGGCTACTGTTGGCATGCATATGCTGAAGATATGTATACCTTTGGATTTGATGATGTCTTGTGAGTTTATTTGCTTTGTCTCGTGAGTGTTGATGCATGTCAATCATTTTGTACAAACATATAGCATATGTTATGTGAAGACCTTCCATTATGATGAAGCTTTGATAATGATATATGAAGATGATCATGAGTTCTCTTGCCATAAGCCTTGTATCATCAGAGTCGAAGATGGTGTGTCTTGTATGAGTTGTGGAGACAATCCCATTGAATGTATGCCTGAGTCAAGAGATTGAGTTAATACCATGCCATACTTGTTCCATGAGAAGCTGAGAAGACATTTAATGCTTGGAATTTTGGAAGCTACTCTCACAGCCAGAAGCCTCGCGCTTTCCCAGCTACACCGCCCACGTCACGACATCTTTGGTGAACCCAACGTGAAACCGCTGGGGTGAGAGTACGTAGAGATGGCTAGCAAAATGGAGCATTTATATGCAGAGATGAAAGAGCTTGAAGAGCGGTTCAGGAAGATTGAAGAAGAAAAGCAAAATCAGGAAGCGGTGGAAATTGCGGTGCAATTGGTATATGACAGGGTCAATATATTTGATGGTTACGATCCAGAAAGCTATCTAAGGTGTTACGAGACAGAGATGAAGAATCAAAGGGTTCCAAAAAATATGATGATTGCATCTTTTGCATACCTTGTAAGTCCTGATTTAAAAGATGAAGTGCTGGAACTAGCAGAGTATCACTCCAAACGATGGAGTGATTTTGCAGATGCACTTATTTATGCGAGTTCCAGGTATAATGTGAGCTGTGATAGTGTTCCAGCAACAATCCGAGCCAATTTAGAAGCAGTTGTCGATGCATGTCTTATGGAGGACAATCAATTGCTATTCAAGGCTGATACAGAGATTGTGGAGGCTGTTTATGCTAAATTGGGACTGCAAAAAGCCATTAGTGAGCAACAAGGCCTTCACAGTGCAAAAAGGGATGCTTTGCTACAGCCTCATAAAGATGCAATGGGTGAACTCTGCAAGTATAATCTGTCTTCCTTGTTTGAGGGTGCAGACATACAGGGTCCTATGATCATACCAAATGATGTGTGTATGCCTATGCTTGAGGAGACACTTGATTCAGAGAGCTTCAGGACAGGTGCTCAAGACCCAGTACACGAGAAAAAGGACTGTGAAGCATGTAAGCTGTGTAAACTTGAGGATTCTCATGATGAAAGTGCTCATTTGAAGGGTATTCCTCAGGTGTCGTATCATATGTGTGAAGAACAGCAGGAACCAATGCTTCTTGCTGAAAGCATGATTGCAGAGTTTGAAGATCTAAGACAAGAAGAAGATGCTATCATTACTGCATTCTTATCTGGTTATGATGCTTATAAGTAGGATGATGTACATGAATATGCAGACGGGCCACAAGTATGTGTGATTGATTTAGAGGGGGTGAGTGATATGGGTGATTCCAACAGTGATGTTGCTTCAGAAGCTGGTTGCCAAGGTTCTTTGGATTTGGGTTATCTTGGAATGCTAACAGGGTGTTCCAACAATAAACAGGGTGATGCTATGTCATCAGTGTCAGGGTTACCTTGCAACCACATTTGTGAGCAACAATCTCGAGCTTGGAAGCCTGTTTATGATGATGATTTGGAGAGGGAAATTGAATCTGTCTTTTTGGATCATGCAGGGTTCAATGATATACAGATTCAAGGGTACTTGGGTGAGGGACCCATAATTCTAAACCCATCTGCAGACAGGTATCAAGAAATACTAGGAGATAACATGCAGGATATGCAAAGTGTGGTCACAGAGCCTCATGAGGCTGCATATGAGCAACCAAATGGATATAGTTATGGGGGTATGAATGTTCATGATAATCAACATGTGGGATTGCAAGATGATAATGGCTTCAATGCGATTGATCCTGGATTGGATGCTATCTTAGATGATGCATTGGATGATTTCATGGTATATAATAGATCCCCATCAGCTTTGGACTCTTCTATGCTTGATGCTAGTCAACTGTTGGTTGCAAGTGAGGATGTGCAGGTGTTATGTAAGCCAAATGATTGTGATGAGATTGATCAGATCTGGAGGCTATTCTCGATGATGCCTTGTTGGACTTTGTATGTGTTGATGCTTTTCCGTCTTTGGATGAGAAGAATGAATGTTTGTCAGTGGGTGAGCTGGATCCGGGCAAGGTAGATTTGGATGGGATGTTACCAAGTGTGTGTTCCATGCTGTTAATGCAGTTGTTATTTGGTGTGGCCATACAATATGTGGTGCAAAGGCTTCAAACATGGCCTGAGGAAAATTTTGAAGCAAATCATTTTGAAGAGCATCCCACTTTGAATGATGAGGGTAATCATGCATATGCAAGGAATTTAAGTGAGGATAGGGCTTCATATGAGCAAAGGATATGGCACATATGCCAAAAGCGGTTGGTATTTGATCCAGGTGGGAAAGCAGAACCATTCAAATGTGATTGCTAAGATACAGGACCTGTGTGGCACATACCAGAGGATGTGCAGGTTTAGAGGGGGTGGATGTCATGCCACAGCACGTCTATGGTGTGAAACCATGCATGTGAGGCTATTAAATGCGAATCCAGATGCATGGATTAAGTGCCTGTGTACATATGGGATGTATGGCGTGTGGAGGGTTTTGCTTTTGAGGGCGTCGCCAGGTGTATAGGTGAAATGGTTTGGCTTTGAGCTTGTTGGCCTGTCGGGTGAGAGGTCAGATGATGGAGATAATATCCGCTGCTCGGATGTTTGAATATGTGTGGGCGCGTTAAAAAATATATATATATAATGGGCACTCAAGGTCACATTTGAGATATGTGGAGCATGGGAGAAAAGGGCAATGAGGAGCCATGAACCTTGGACTGGTGTGAAAAGAGAACATTGTGGCCATTTTTCAAAATGAATAAATAAATAAGAATAAATGTGGCCTTATTCTTGGAATGTTGGCGTGGAGCGTGGAGGGGCTGCCAACCAATGCTTCTGGAAGCTGGTCGGGCAACTGGATTGCAGAGGGGAGCCGCCGCCGAGAGGTTGCGGGGTGTGTAGCGAAGAGTGTGTATAGGGGGGGAGGCTCTCAGAAGGAGGGAGCGGCAGCCATCTGCAGAGGGAGGCCTGGTTAAGGCGCTGCAGAAAGGAGAGTGTGGGGGTTCTCAGGTGCAGACGTACTGGGGGGCTCTTGGACGGTGTGAAGCTGGGCGCAGCTGGAGAAGAGAGGTGAAGAGGTCGTGTGTTGAAACAGAGGCTGGTCATTCTGAAGCGGGCAGCCGTGTGGAGCTGCTGGGGGTTTCTCAAACGACAGAGGGGAGCGCGCAGCAGCAGATATATAAGGGGAGAATCGTCTGGTTTTGCCAGGGGGGGCTCTTGGGCGTGTGCAGAGGTGAGCATGATAGGGCAGTTTGGACTGGGCTTCTACTGGGCATACTTAGTGGTGGAGAGGGTGGTGTTATGCAGCAAGCAGTAAGTGGGGGCTGGCGTAGACAAAAGGTGCTGAAGGGAGCCAACGACCAAGATTGGTCGTCTGGTAGAGGAGAGAACGCCTACAAAGCTGGTAGCAAAAGAACTGTAGGAGCCCGCTGGTAGTTAGAAGACAGAGTAAAGGAATCGTTTGGGCACAGCTGCAGATAAAAAGGAAAGGCCGGGGTGGTGATCTGAATCTCATGTAAAGTTGCACCTCGCCCCCTATTATGCTATGAAGGTGATTATTGAGTTGAACCGGACCCTCTCCAATATCAACATGGTTTCCAAGCTTCTAAATGAAGGCAACTGTTGGTGCTGAAGCTATGCTATGGGCTACTGTTGGCATGCATATGCTGAAGATATGTATACCTTTGGATTTGATGATGTCTTGTGAGTTTATTTGCTTTGTCTCGTGAGTGTTGATGCATGTCAATCATTTTGTACAAACATATAGCATATGTTATGTGAAGACCTTCCATTATGATGAATCTTTGATAATGATATATGAAGATGATCATGAGTTCTCTTGCCATAAGCCTTGTATCATCAGAGTCGAAGATGGTGTGTCTTGTATGAGTTGTGGAGACAATCCCATTGAATGTATGCCTGAGTCAAGAGATTGAGTTAATACCATGCTATACTTGTTCCATGAGAAGCTGAGAAGACATTTAATGGTTGGAATTTTGGAAGCTACTCTCACAGCCAGAAGCCTCGCGCTTTCCCAGCTACACCGCCCACGTCACGACAACGTGTACCTCCGCCGATCATTCAGTAGTACTCAGAAAGTAGAGGCTCTCCAATTATCGAGCCGAGACGACTTAATCTGCGTAATGAAGGTGCTTGAAGGCAAAGGCTATCATGTCATCCTCTAGAGACAGCTCAGCGACTCCAGATAGATAGGGTCTCACCATCCGATTTGCTGCTTTATCTGAAAGCGAAACTGGATAAGATACTGTAAGTTTTGGTTTTAGGCTAGAATAGGCACCGTTAGGGCCTCTTAGAGGTTGGTGGCACGAGAAGAAAGTTTTGAGTAAAAGAAAAAAGGGGAGGAAAATAAAGGAGGTACCTATTCTAGGGTTTGGATCCATTCGCGCTCTTGACAAGGATTTGATTCCCACGCTTTGTGCACTCAAGCCTTCTTTCACTCCACACTCTATGGTCATTTGCCTAGCCCGTTATCTTCACCATTAACCTTATCCTATTTTCTTGCACACATGTACACACCTTCGCTACACTGGTATTGAAAGAGGCTGCTTTCGTGCAAATTTTGCATACGCACATTTGGAGAGGATTTGAGGTCTAGAGGATTGATCACACATATTTTTAGTGATTGTTAGGCATGTTACATGGGGGTGAGGGGAGAGCGTGTTTTCAGGGATCTATTGTGGGTCTTGTTCACACGTGATTGCACCCTGTATGAGTCATGTGTGGGGCTTGCGTTGAGCATTGGTTGTGGCGTTTTTTCACACGCTTGTGCACTTTGGGTAGTGTTCACACACGACCATGGGTTATGATTCTTATTACTTTTACGCTTCAGTTGGGCACCATGGTACGACTTTGCATCATCATCGCGCGAGCAAGACGACATCGTTTTGATTGTTTTTCCGTTTACGATCGGATCATGGGAGAGCCGCTCATGCACTATTATCGTCGCTCTACGATCGATATTATGAGTTGCCATTTTGTGTCATGGTTCACATATCTTTTGTCAATTTCACACATACGTTTAGTAGTACTTCAAGGCTTAGGACCTCTATACCCTCATTTACAGACTCCACGCTATGAAGAGATGGCATACTCATGCCATTGTTGGACGTTGGAGCTTGCATGTTTGTTGCCTAGTCATATGAGGTGTTGTTTTGATGAGGAGGATATATGGTCCACATATGGTGTTGAGATATTCAAGCTCGATGTCAGTGAGCCAGCTATGCTATGTGCTGGCAGATTAGGTAGGAACATGTGTGAGACATAAATGACCACGTGTCCAGCTAGTCATAGTGTGTGGACATTAGCTAGGGTTAGTAGAGTGTGGACACAACTCATTGTGTGTGTGTGGATTATGGATTAGTGCATTATGCTTTGTGTGAGAGTGGACATGGCTTCCCTCTATGGTTAGGGTTTGAAATAGACATTAGGGTTTGCTCCTGTGTGTGTGTCTCCTCCTCCTCTACCGTTCTTTCAACATGGTATCAGAGCCTTGTGCTGTTTATTAGGGTTTATGTGTGAGTGAGTGAAGAGGGAGAAGAAGAAGCTGTGAAAAGAAGCTGTGAAGCTGCCATTGGAGCTGTGAAGCTTGGAGCACACCGAATCTTATCAGATCTGAAAGCTAGGCCTACCGGGTAAGGTCTTCTAAACATCCTTGAGCGGATTGCAGGTGAAACAGGCAAAAGCAAAGCATTTTAGAGCAAATCAAAGCAAGGCAAAATTCTGGTTTTTGAAGCTTTCCATTAAAGCTTGGGGAACATTGATGTATGGTGAAAATATGCGTGATTTTGGCAAAAGACATATGCATTTGTCAAAGAGGGATGTATTGGCAACCCATGTGCAAGCCTTGAACAAAGTTTGGAGCAATTTGAATGCATTTAATTGAGTGGAAAACTCTGGTTTTTGAGCTCACACAAAACAGAGAAAAGCAAGCCCAAAATTGAATCATTTGGAGCATGTATTTGGCAAAAATTCAATCATTGGTGGATTACACACCTACCTAGGAGTGTTAGGGACTCAATACCATCATCAATTAGCAATTTAATTACTCCCAAAGAGCCCTATAGCAGGCGGCGCAGCCCATACAGAGGAAACAGTGCAGTTTTCTGGTTTTTTCACTACGAGGAGATCAAATTCTCACTTGGTACTTGACATCTTCCACAATTTCTTTAGCAATTGAATGCTTTACACTTTGGAGAAGAGGGCTATGTGATTTGTTTGGTCAATGATGCCTAATTGAGCTGGGAATGAGCTGATTAAAACAGGCTGTCCACTGGTTGCAGAGAAACAGAGCATTTTAATCGAGCAATTAATCTTTGGTGTTTTACAATTGGACAAATTCCTCTTACATGGAGTTGATGGAAACTATTGCTAAGCCAATGAATGCCTGGTTGCTCAATTTGGTGAAATATTGAAGAAATTAGAGCCAAATCATTACTGGTTTTCTGGTTTTTCTGGTTTTTTCAAAAACAGAAAAAGGGGTTTTCAAAAATTGATAATTACACATGTCAAATGGAGTTGATACTCAACATTGAGGTTCATTAGGTGTCAATGCAAGTTGCCTAGACTTGATTGCACCATTACATTGCGATTTGGAGCCTTGGAAGGCGTGTCAGTTCAGGGTATCCCGCACTGCGTGAGTCAGTTCATCTTGGATCATTACAGGTTGATTTTCTACATCAAATTTGGAGTTTGTTGGCTATCTTGGAGTATCTGGAACATTAATTGGAGTGTGGTTGAGCTGAGGAAGGCTCATTTACAGATTTGACGTGTGCGGAAGGTGTACGCATTGAGCAACATGTCGGACAATCCAGTTCAGATTGTTGGTGAGAAGCTGGATAGGAAGAACTTCCAGGCATGGAAGTACAGGATAAAGAGTTTCTTGAAAGGAAAAGGATTTTGGAATCTCATTACAGGTGCTGAGCCTGAGCCTGAGCTACCTCGGCAACCTACGCAGCAGCAGCTTATTGCTCATAAGCAGTGGTCAGAGAGAGCATTCAAAGTGCTGCATTATTTGTCTATATGCATTTCTGATGCTATGCTCATACACATTCAGGATGCTGAGAATCCCAAAGATGCATGGGATACTTTGGTCAAGATGTTTGATACAGATACGAGTGCTCGCAAGTCTCAATTGCGACAGCAGATACACAATGTGAAAAGGAATAAAAGGAGCATACATGATTATGTGCAAGAAATCAAGAAGTTTGCAGATGCATTGGCCACAATAAATGCCCCCATGCCTGATGATGATTTGGTGGATATTACCTTGCGTGGTCTTGGCAAGGAATACAAATCTTTTGATACATCTATCTCAGTGAGGAGTACAGGTCTACCTGACTTTGATGAGTTGGTTTCACTCTTATTGGTTGAGGAAATCAAGCTCAGTGATTCATTTCTGGATGCATCTTCTAGCCATGATGATGGCAGAAATCAGGCATTTTACTCGCAGAGAGGTTTTAGAGGCAGGGGGAGATTTGCATCACGTGGACGTGGTGGTGATGGTCGTGGATGGCAGGATAGACCTCCACAACAGAATTTTCAGCCTTCTTATGGTGCTCGAGGTGGTCGTGGTTATGCACCACAAAGAGGCAGAGGTACCCCCCGTGGTAGAGGACGTTGGCAAGGCCAACAAAATTCTATGCAAGATGTGGAATGCCATTATTGTGGCAAATATGGTCATATGGCGAGAGATTGCTTTCGCAAACAGAATGATTTGAGAGGGGGAAGAGCACAACGTGGTGGTCATTATGGTGGAAACTATGCACAACATGGTGGCAACTATGCATCAAGTAGCAATGATGGAACTGCAAATCATTTGTTTGCCATGAAGCATGTTGTGGGTTCTATGACAACAAATGCTGAGAATGATGATACATGGTACATGGACTCAGGAGCATCAAATCATATGACATGCCATGGTGAATGGTTTGAGCACATGAAGCCAATGGATGTAAAAGGCTATGTGGAAACAGGTGATGATACCCAGCATGTCATTACACATGTTGGAAGTGTACCATTGGTCATGCATAATGGTCAGACAAAGTCTATGTCAGATGTGCTGTATGTGCCTTCGATCACTAAAAGCTTGGCCTCAGTTGGTCAAATGGTAGAACAGGGATTACAGGTTAGATTCAATGAGCATGGATGCTTCGTTGAAGATTTCAAACATGGATGTAGAGTGATTGCTAAAGGCAAGAAAGAAGGAAGACTGTTTAAGCTGGATGCTGGAATTCCTGAGCTAAAATCAGCCATGTTCTCAAAGAGCAGGAATGTGGTACAGGATATTGATATGTGGCACAAGAGGATTGGCCATGTAAATATACAGAGATTAAAGAACATGCAAACAAGAGGCATTGTCAATGGATTGCCTAGGTTCAAATATGATGGACATATGCATGTTTGTGAAGCCTGTCAGTTTGGGAAGCAGGCAAGATTGAGATTTCCTAGAGAAGGAAATATGAGTAACAGGCCACTTGAGATCGTGCACAGTGATGTATGGGGTCCTGCACAAAACCCATCTATCAAAGGCAGTCTATACTATGTTACATTCATTGATGACTTTAGCAGGATGACATGGATATATTTTCTGAAAGAGAAGAGTGAAGTATTGGAAAAATTCATGGACTTCAAAGCTTTTGCAGAAAAGCAGTATGGCTGTTGGATTAAATGTCTAAGGACAGATGGAGGTGGTGAATACACCTCAAAGGCTTTTGAGCATTTTCTGAGGAAGCATGGTATAAGAAGACAGTTGACATGCAGGTATACACCTCAGCAGAATGGTGTGGCTGAGAGGAAGAATAGAGTTATATGTGAAGTGGCAAGGGCAATGCTTAATGAAAAGAGCATGCCAGATTACTATTGGGCAGAAGCATGTGCTACTGCAGTATACATATTGAACAAAACACCTACAGCAGCCATTCATGGAAGCACGCCAGAGATGCGGCTCACAGGTTACAGGCCAGACATTGGACATCTTAAAGTTTTTGGATGCATAGCCTATGTGCATGTGCCTGATGAAAGAAGAAGGAAGTTGGATCCTAAAGCAGAGAAATGTATATTTGTGGGATATGCACAGGATCGAAAAGCCTACAAGTGTTATAATCCACAAACTAGACAAGTGGTCATCTCACGTGATGTGGTGTTTGATGAGCTTGCTAGTTGGTATAAAGCAAAAGATGAAGGTGTTATTGAGTCACTGGAAGCAGATGTGCCTGTGAACTTGCCATCACAAGCAAGTTCTAGTTCTACTAATATGTCTGGGCCAGCAGAGCAGAAGCTGAGAGTAGCAGTGTACGTCCATGGTCAGGACGTTTGAGGCATGAGAGTGTAAGCACTGGGAGTAGTGCTATGGATAAAGGCAAAAAGAAAGTCGAAGGAATTGGAATCACAGGATATGAGTCATCCAGTTCTGAAAGTTTGGATGAGGAGCTTGGCATACCTGTTTTACGCACACCTGGTGCTCGACAGGACAGATATGTGCCACCACATGCTAGAGTCACAGGTGTATAGAGTGACCCGCATGCATTGCGGAGATCCCAGAGGGTCAGATATCCTGTTGACAGGTTGACATACAGAGATTTTGCTATGCACTATGCATACATGACATCTATGGTGAAGCATGTGGAACCTACATGCTATACAGAGGCTGTTGGAGAGCATGTATGGGAAAATGCAATGGATGTAGAGATGGACGCATTGGTCCATAATGATACATGGGACTTGGTTGCACTACCAAAGGATAAGAATGTTATTGGATGTAAATGGGTTTACAAAGTGAAGTGCAAATCTGATGGTTCTATTGAAAGACATAAGGCAAGATTGGTAGCAAAGGGTTATGCACAGACCCATGGATTGGATTATGATGAGACGTTTAGCCCAGTGGCTAAGATGGGCACAGTGAGAGCAGTCATTGCTATGGCTGCAGCTAATGGCTGGGAAATGCATCAGATGGATGTTAAGAATGCATTTCTGAATGGAGATCTACAAGAGGAAGTATACATGGCACAGCCAGAAGGGTATGTACACCCTAGATATCCCACTCACGTATGCAGGTTGAAAAAGGCATTATATGGTCTAAAGCAAGCACCACGTGCTTGGAGTGATAAGATGAGTAGATATCTTATCTCACTTGGTTTTCAGATTTCTACAGCAGATTCTTCACTGTATGTGAAGAAGACACCGCATGGGATTGTTTTACTAGTCATCTATGTGGATGACTTGATTATTACAGGTGATCATAGTGCAGATGTGATGCATGTCAAGAAAGCTTTGAGTGGGCAATTTGACATGAAAGATCTTGGTGAGTTGAGATATTTCCTTGGCATTGAAGTGGTGAAAGATCATGCAGGTACTTGGTTAGTACAGCGCCAATATGCATTGGATATGTTGGCAAAGTATGGCATGACAGGGTGTAAGCCTATGAGTACACCATTGGAGCAAAATGTAAAGTTGCGGGCTGATTATGGCGAGGAATTGGATGATCCTTCTATGTACACGAAGATGGTTGGTAGTCTCATATATATGACTATCACACGCCCGGATTTGAGTTATGCAGTGGGGCTAGTCAGCCAGTTTATGCAGAGCCCCAGGAAACCACATTTGGATGCAGTGAGACGCATCATGAGATATGCGAAAACCACAGCACATTATGGTTTATTCTATGAGAGTGGTAAAAGCTTGGACATACATGGCTACACAGATGCTGATTGGGCAGGTAGCGCATATGACAGGAGGTCTACTAGTGGATATGCTTTTACACTTGGAAGTGCCGTGGTGAGTTGGAGTAGCAAAAAGCAACCTACAGTTGCTTTGTCCAGTACAGAGGCTGAGTACAGAGGAGCAGCCATTGCTACGTGTGAGGCTATATGGTTAAAGAGTCTCTTGGCAGATTTATGTGAGCCTCTTGATGGGAAAGTTGTCATTCATTGTGACAACATGAGCAGTATGCAGTTGGCAAAGAATCCAGTATTTCATGCGAGGACCAAACACATAGAGGTCCATTATCACTTTGTCAGAGAGAAGGTGCTGGATGGTACAATTGATCTTCACTATGTGAAGACTGATGAGCAAGTGGCTGATATCTTCACAAAGCCACTTAGCAGGGAGAAGTTCGAGTACTTCCGGACTATGTTGGGAGTACATGGGATGAGCCTGAGGGGGAGTGTTGAGAGTGTTGATATCCCAAGCTCATCTACATCTTCATCGGCAGTACATCATGAGCTTGAGAGGGGCTGTTGAGATATTCAAGCTCGATGTCAGTGAGCCAGCTATGCTATGTGCTGGCAGATTAGGTAAGAACGTGTGTGAGACATAAATGACCGCGTGTCCAGCTGGTCATAGTGTGTGGACATTAGCTAGGGTTAGTAGAGTGTGGACACAACTCATTGTGTGTGTGTGGATTAGGGATTAGTGCATTATGCTTTGTGTGAGAGTGGACATGGCTTCCCTCTATGGTTAGGGTTTGCAATAGACATTAGGGTTTGCTCCTGTGTGTGTGTCTCCTCCTCCTCTACCGTTCTTTCAACATACGGCAACTTTGTTGACCCACTCTGTGCTCGAATGCGTTGACACAGAAGGTTCGGCATTGTTCGCATTCATGGGATGAGTCTTCTTTTGGTGACTTGTACGAGTGTCTGACACTCTTAAGCCGCCATGATTACGTTCTTAATACTGTAGACTACATCGATGCACGGATTTGATGATGATGATGATGATGTAACTTATATAAACCCATACGCATGATGATCTATTACACACACAGATAGTACCAAAATCTATAGAGCTACAGCTTCAAAGCATTTATTCCAAGAGCAGGACACATGAATTCAGCACCCCGATCCCTAACTATCCTTCCAAAGTAAAGTCTAAATATATCCTTTGGAATGACTTTTAGCAAACACCAAGAGCAGTATAAGTATTTTTCAAAAGAATCGAATGAGCAACCTTCGTCAAGCGATCTACCACACGGCTAAGATGGAATCATGTCCTGCATCGACTGAAGAAAAATCTAATGATGGAATCCATGCTTATGTATTCTAATTGTATATGTGAAATAGGATGCACGTGTCTTGGCGTTTTTGTCATTTCACCTTTGTAAGGCTAAAAGAAATGCTTCTTTGTAGCAGCCACCATGACGGTCTTCACTTAGCTGGGGCGTGTCACGAGCTTTCTTTAGAATCCTCTTATTAAGATCTCTATCTTGAAAAATATACAACCGATTATTGAAGTACAAGCATCCACCTCTAACGTGAATCCATGAATTTTCTTTACTTCTAGGGTTGCCTTTACTTTTGCGGTAAGCAATATGATAATAGGGATAAAGAACTTATCTAATCCAATCTCTTCTTTAATCTCAACGTGCAAGTAAGGAGGCCTTCCTGCCTAATATATCTATGACCGCATTCTCCTTGTCTAACCTATACTTGATTTTAAAACCAAACTCTCAAAGTGTTTGTATTTATCTTCTTTGCGTGATGTTAACATCATTCTGGTTGAAAATTTGCTTTAAAATTTTATGATCTATAACCCGAGAAGACAAGCAACTCTACGTCATCACTGTTCCTCTCGTGAGATCTTAGCTATAGCACCAGCGGATTAGTCAAGCAACCCCTCAGCTTATCAAAGTTACTTTGGCACATCGCGCAGACCATTAGAATGGAATGTCCTTCTTGAGAAGCGCCGTCAAAGGAGAAACAATCTTGGCATATGAACATCGGATACCATCTTATCAATCCCAAGAACCATTTGACTTCCTCTATCGTCTTTGGTTCTGGCAAATCGATAGCCGCTTTTGCACCTTGGCGGGATCAGCTAATATACTATCTCTTGACATTATGATCCCGGATATTCAATTTGATGGTAAAGAAGGTACATGCACTCTTCTTAGAGAAAAGTCTGTGCTTCTGGAGGCTTTCGAGGACTTTGAAGAGACACATACTTCACATGCGATCAGCTACATTCTTCGAGCAAACTAGAATTGCATCAATGAAGACCGAGATAAAATCATCCTGAAGGTTTCTTTTCTTTTTCTTTTTGCATTCAACAATTATAGCTAGAAGGGAAATTATTTAATCCCAACAGCATTATCGTGAACTCGTAATGTGCATACCATGTATTAAAATCTATCTTAGGAATATTATGATACGATAACATCCTAAGTTTAAGTCAATCTTTATAAATATCTGGCCTTTATGCGATCAATCTAACAGCACATTCCAGGAGTAAGATGCTTATTCTTAACAATAAGCCGATTTAACCCTGAATATACAATCTCATAGTCCCATCATTCTTCTTCTGAAAGAGAACGAGCACCACATAGCAAGGGGATACAAATGGGCCAAACAAAGCTCTCCTCAAACAGTTATCTCGATTATTCCCCGAGCTCGGTTGCTTTCGGAATGGCCTTCTTATAAGCTCAAGATTCACTATTGTTGGGCTCCGAGAATGAACTCTTTCTCATGATCCAGCTCACGAGTCGAGGGTATTGTAGTTAAATCTACGTCACAGTATATACTCACTTAACCAACATGGTTTCCTTGCAACTCTTTATCTGCAGGATGGCTTGCTTCTACTGGAGTCCCTTCAATAACTTTACTACTTTTACAGGTTACGGGGTGGGAGTTCAACAAACTACTCCAGTTCCTTTCATCTTGTTCACATGAAGATCCATGAAGGAAATGGTGCCTTTGTGATAATATTTGGCTAGGTTCCCATCCAAGAGAAACTGAATTACATCCGTCTTTTGGCAAGTAACTTCCACTACCCAATTCCACTCGCATTGGTCTGCCTTGCTTCTGGTCGATTACTAATTTATGCAACATCCAAGTGAAATGAATGAATGAATGAGCGTTTCTCGAATCAACAAAAAGCTTAAAATTCTTACCTCAAAAATCGGATGGGGTGTAACTTAGTGAGAATCGTTGGTTTCGATCCTGGTGCTCCACTCTATCGAACGAAGTCTACCTCTTCCTTCTTTCTCTGGGGTTAGCTACTATTATAATGGCATTAGAAGTTGCTGAGACTGGGCTGGAACTTGCCTCCTTTGACTTGTCAAGCAAGTTCTATGGTGGAGTTAGAATGGTAACATCAATCGGTGCGTTGGCACAACCATTCATAAAATGTCCCAGTAGCTACTCGCATCTAAAACACTTCATACTCCTTCCTGAGCTAAAACTGCAAATCCAAAGGCATTCTAGGGAAAGAATCATGTCCACTGTGCCCACTCGCTTTTCATACTTGGCTCCAATCTTGTCCCCTATTTCTCTTTGAATTTGGCATACTAGAATTAGATGGAGCTCTCTTTGGGAGGGGGCAAAAAGGCCTTTTACTACACGGTCTCCTTAGAAAGAAATACATACACAAAATCCTCAGCCACCACCATCTTAATTGCTTCCCCGCCGCTAACAAAGACAGTTTCGCATTCTTAACCAATCTATCCAAGGGAGGATCCAATCTTCTGACAAACCCATGGAGAAGGGGCTCGTCTTCCATCAGAAGAGCATGTCGAACTAGGCTTACGTAAGATCAATTGATAATACGCCTCCGTAAGTTTGCCTGCTTGAGAAAACTCTATAAACTCATTTATCTTCTCTTCCATGGGGACAAAACCTTTGATGGAGGTAAGCTTTCATGTCCTCCCATCTCAGACTATACCATTAACTTTCAATTTGGCGAGATCCATCTTACTGTACCCCGCACATGTTACACTACTCGTCCATAGAATCTGTCCAATTCAACACTCCCTCTCTCCAAGGTTTTTACCCTTGCCTCGAAATGGCTATGGTGGTTGTGACCCATATACGAAGTGCTTCCTTGACATCCTTATCCAATGCCTTAATTCTAGATATGACATCATCCATCCCTCATGATTATTCTAAAACAAAAGACCGTCGTAGGCTCGGCCAGCAATCAAGATCCTGTATCAAGGAATATAATGCCCCAGAGTCGTACACATCAATCTATGAACACTAAGGTCTCGTCGAGGTGGTGCTTATAGAGAACTATCCCTCTTGTAAACAGGCAGGCAGTTCACTAAGGATCATGGCAAAGGCAATGTTCTCTGCCAACCGCTCATGCCAACTATAGGTGGTGTGCCATGATCTACTGACTATCCTAAGCACACGTGTACCTCCGCCGATCATTCAGTAGTACTCAGAAAGTAGAGGCTCTCCAATTATCAAGCCGAGACGACTTAATCTGCGTAATGAAGGTGCTTGAAGGCAAAGGCTATCGTGTCATCCTCTAGAGACAGCTCAGCGACTCCAGATAGATAGGGTCTCACCATCCGATTTGAACGAGAAGAAAGTTTTGAGTAAAAGAAAAAAGGGGAGGAAAATAAAGGAGGTACCTATTCTAGGGTTTGGATCCATTCGCGCTCTTGACAAGGATTTGATTCCCACGCTTTGTGCACTCAAGCCTTCTTTCACTCCACACTCTATGGTCATTTGCCTAGCCCGTTATCTTCACCATTAACCTTATCCTATTTTCTTGCACACATGTACACACCTTCGCTACACTGGTATTGAAAGAGGCTGCTTTCGTGCAAATTTTGCATACGCACATTTGGAGAGGATTTGAGGTCTAGAGGATTGATCACATATTTTTAGTGATTGTTAGGCATGTTACATGGGGGTGAGGGGAGAGCGTGTTTTCAGGGATCTATTGTGGGTCTTGTTCACACGTGATTGCACCCTGTATGAGTCACGTGTGGGGCTTGTGTTGAGCATTGGTTGTGGCGTTTTTTCACACGCTTGTGCACTTTGGGTATACCGTGTTCACACACGACCATGGGTTATGATTCTTATTACTTTTACCCTTCAGTTGGGCACCATGGTACGACTTTGCATCATCATCGCGCGAGCAAGACGACATTGTTTTGATTGTTTTTCCGTTTACGATCGGATCATGGGAGAGCCGCTCATGCACTATTATCGTCGCTCTACGATCGATATTATGAGTTGCCATTTTGTGTCATGGTTCACATATCTTTTGTCAATTTCACACGTACGTTTAGTAGTACTTCAAGGCTTAGGACCTCTATACCCTCATTTACAGACTCCACGCTATGAAGAGATGGCATACTCATGCCATTGTTGGACGTTGGAGCTTGCATGTTTGTTGCCTAGTCATATGAGGTGTTGTTTTGATGAGGAGGATATATGGTCCACATACGGCAACTTTGTTGACCCACTCTGTGCTCGAATGCGTTGACACGGAAGGTTCGGCATTGTTCGCATTCATGGGATGAGTCTTCTTTTGGTGACTTGTACGAGTGTCTGACACTCTTAAGCCGCCATGATTACGTTCTTAATACTGTAGACTACATCGATGCACAGATCTGATGATGATGATGATGATGTATCTTATATAAACCCATACGCATGATGATCTATTACACACACATACGATGATATTGATGTATCACACACACATGTGCACATGATGATACATACACATATATTTGCACATGATGATATGGACACTGATGCTGACGTATGTGATAGCGATGTGTGTGAGCTAGATCATGTGGGCATGATCTGGAGAGGGGGCAGGGATGATGGCATCGAGCATTATGAGTGTTCATATATCTAGGCCTACCTTCTCATCATCCAATACATGACTTGGATCTAGAACATACTTCTTCTTTCTTCAAATGAGCTTGCATGAAAATACATTTTGGATCTTCAAGTATGGAGGAGGGAATAAAAGTTCACGAGCTCAATCTCCAACTTTCCTCGTATTCATGCACAGTCTATAACTTAATCTCCAACTTTCCTCATATTTGTGTAGGGTTTATGTTATATGGGCAAAAACTTCTTGTACTTTTCCCCAAGGAGAGGGATTTTCTGTGGTTGGGTCGTATACCAACAAGGAAGACCATATCACCTTCATCAAATTCTCTAGTAGTCTACTTGAGATCAACACGCTACTTTTTTCTATCGTGAGTAGCTTTGATATCCTTTTTTATAGTCCGCATTGAACAATCCACTTTATCTATTTGCTTCAAGACTTCCACTCTGACCAGTGGGTTGAACTAAATCAATGGTGTTGCACAATCTACTATAAGATGCATCGCAATAAAATTATACCGAATGTGGAGAATTCATCCATTTTTTGGGTTCCCTTCCATGGAATGCTCGAAGAATGTCTTTGATTACCCTCTCTGCCTAATCATCAATTTCTAGATAGTACCAAAATCTATAGAGCTACAGCTTCAAAGCATTTATTCCAAGAGCAGGACACATGAATTCAGCACCCCGATCCCTAACTATCCTTCCAAAGTAAAGTCTAAATATATCCTTTGGAATGACTTTTAGCAAACACCAAGAGCAGTATAAGTCTTTTTCAAAAGAATCGAATGAGCAACCTTCATCAAGCGATCTACCACACGGCTAAGATGGAATCATGTCCTGCATCGACTGAAGAAAAATCTAATGATGGAATCCATGCTTATGTATTCTAATTGTATATGTGAAATAGGATGCACGTGTCTTGGCGTTTTTGTCATTTCACCTTTGCAAGGCTAAAAGAAATGCTTCTTTGTAGCAGCCACCATGACGGTCTTCACTTAGCTGGGGCGTGTCACGAGCTTTCTTTAGAATCCTCTTATTAAGATCTCTATCTTGAAAAATATACAACCGATTATTGAAGTACAAGCATCCACCTCTAACGTGAATCCATGAATTTTCTTTACTTCTAGGGTTGCCTTTACTTTTGCGGTAAGCAATATGATAATAGGGATAAAGAACTTATCTAATCCAATCTCTTCCTTAATCTCAACGTGCAAGTAAGGAGGCCTTCCTGCCTAATATATCTATGACCGCATTCTCCTTGTCTAACCTATACTTGATTTTAAAACCAAACTCTCGAAGTGTTTGTATTTATCTTCTTTGCGTGATGTTAACATCATTCTGGTTGAAAATTTGCTTTAAAATTTTATGATCTATAACCCGAGAAGACAAGCAACTCTACGTCATCACTGTTCCTCTGGTGAGATCTTAGCTATAGCACCAGCGGATTAGTCAAGCAACCCCTCAGCTTATCAAAGTTACTTTGGCACATCGCGCAGACCATTAGAATGGAATGTCCTTCTTGAGAAGCGCCGTCAAAGGAGAACCATCAGATTTGATGAAGAGCTTGGATCTCACTATAGACTTGATCAAATCAAATTCTGACTTCACCAGCTTGTAGAGCACCGAGATAAAATCATCCTGAAGGTTTCTTTTCTTTTTCTTTTTGCATTCAACAATTATAGCTAGAAGGGGAATTATTTAATCCCAACAGCATTATCGTGAACTCGTAATGTGCATACCATGTATTAAAATCTATCTTAGGAATATTATGATACGATAACATCCTAAGTTTAAGTCAATCTTTATAAATATCTGGCCTTTATGCGATCAATCTAACAGCACATTCCAGGAGTAAGATGCTTATTCTTAACAGTAAGCCGATTTAACCCTGAATATACAATCTCATAGTCCCATCATTCTTCTTCTGAAAGAGAACGAGCACCACATAGCAAGGGGATACAAATGGGCCAAACAAAGCTCTCCTCAAACAGTTATCTCGATTATTCCCCGAGCTCGGTTGCTTTCGGAATGGCCTTCTTATAAGCTCAAGATTCACTATTGTTGGGCTCCGAGAATGAACTCTTTCTCATGATCCAGCTCACGAGTCGAGGGTATTGTAGTTAAATCTACGTCACAGTATATACTCACTTAACCAACATGGTTTCCTTGCAACTCTTTATCTGCAGGATGGCTTGCTTCTGCTGGAGTCCCTTCAATAACTTTACTACTTTTACAGGTTACGGGGTGGGAGTTCAACAAACTACTCCAGTTCCTTTCATCTTATTCACATGAAGATCCATGAAGGAAATGGTGCCTTTGTGATAATATTTGGCTAGGTTCCCATCCAAGAGAAACTGAATTACATCCGTTTTTTGGCAAGTAACTTCCACTACCCAATTCCACTCGCATTGGTCTGCCTTGCTTCTGGTCGATTACTAATTTATGCAACATCCAAGTGAAATGAATGAATGAATGAGCGTTTCTCGAATCAACAAAAAGCTTAAAATTCTTACCTCAAAAATCGGATGGGGTGTAACCTAGTGAGAATCGTTGGTTTCGATCCTGGTGCTCCACTCTATCGAACGAAGTCTACCTCTTCCTTCTTTCTCTGGGGTTAGCTACTATTATAATGGCATTAGAAGTTGCTGAGACTGGGCTAGAACTTGCCTCCTTTGACTTGTCAAGCAAGTTCTATGGTGGAGTTAGAATGGTAACATCAATCGGTGCGTTGGCACAACCATTCATAAAATGTCCCAGTAGCTGCTCGCATCTAAAACACTTCATACTCCTTCCTGAGCTAAAACTGCAAATCCAAAGGCATTCTAGGGAAAGAATCATGTCCACTGTGCCCACTCGCTTTTCATACTTGGCTCCAATCTTGTCCCCTATTTCTCTTTGAATTTGGCATACTAGAATTAGATGGAGCTCTCTTTGGGAGGGGGCAAAAAGGCCTTTTACTACACGGTCTCCTTAGAAAGAAATACATGCACAAAATCCTCAGCCACCACCATCTTAATTGCTTCCCCGCCGCTAACAAAGACAGTTTCGCATTCTTAACCAATCTATCCAAGGGAGGATCCAATCTTCTGACAAACCCATGGAGAAGGGGCTCGTCTTCCATCGGAAGAGCATGTCGGACTAGGCTTACGTAAGATCAATTGATAATACGCCTCCGTAAGTTTGCCTGCTTGAGAAAACTCTATAAACTCATTTATCTTCTCTTCCATGGGGACAAAACCTTTGATGGAGGTAAGCTTTCATGTCCTCCCATCTCAGACTATACCATTAACTTTCAATTTGGCGAGATCCATCTTACTGTACCCCGCACATGTTACACTACTCGTCCATAGAATCTGTCCAATTCAACACTCCCTCTCTCCAAGGTTTTTACCCTTGCCTCGAAATGGCTATGGTGGTTGTGACCCATATACGAAGTGCTTCCTTGACATCCTTATCCAATGCCTTAATTCTAGATATGACATCATCCATCCCTCATGATTATTCTAAAACAAAAGACCGTCGTAGGCTCGGCCAGCAATCGAGATCCTGTATCAAGGAATATAATGCCCCAGAGTCGTACACATCAATCTATGAACACTAAGGTCTCGTCGAGGTGGTGCTTATAGAGAACTATCCCTCTTGTAATAACAGGCAGTTCACTAAGGATCATGGCAAAGGCAATGTTCTCTGCCAACCGCTCATGCCAACTATAGGTGGTGTGCCATGATCTACTGACTATCCTAAGCACACGTGTACCTCCGCCGATCATTCAGTAGTACTCAGAAAGTAGAGGCTCTCCAATTATCAAGCCGAGACGACTTAATCTGCGTAATGAAGGTGCTTGAAGGCAAAGGCTATCGTGTCATCCTCTAGAGACAGCTCAGCGACTCCAGATAGATAGGGTCTCACCATCCGATTTGCTGCTTTATCTGAAAGCAAAACTGGATAAGATACTGTAAGTTTTGGTTTTAGGCTAGAATAGGCACCGTTAGGGCCTCTTAGAGGTTGGTGGCACGAGAAGAAAGTTTTGAGTAAAAGAAAAAAGGGGAGGAAAATAAAGGAGGTACCTATTCTAGGGTTTGGATCCATTCGCGCTCTTGACAAGGATTTGATTCCCACGCTTTGTGCACTCAAGCCTTCTTTCACTCCACACTCTATGGTCATTTGCCTAGCCCGTTATCTTCACCATTAACCTTATCCTATTTTCTTGCACACATGTACACACCTTTGCTACACTGGTATTGAAAGAGGCTGCTTTCATGCAAATTTTGCATACGCACATTTGGAGAGGATTTGAGGTCTAGAGGATTGATCACACATATTTTTAGTGATTGTTAGGCATGTTACATGGGGGTGAGGGGAGAGCGTGTTTTCAGGGATCTATTGTGGGTCTTGTTCACACGTGATTGCACCCTGTATGAGTCACGTGTGGGGCTTGTGTTGAGCATTGGTTGTGGCGTTTTTTCACACGCTTGTGCACTTTGGGTAGTGTTCACACACGACCATGGGTTATGATTCTTATTACTTTTACCCTTCAGTTGGGCACCATTGTATGACTTTGCATCATCATCGCGCGAGCAAGACGACATCGTTTTGATTGTTTTTCCGTTTACGATCGGATCATGGGAGAGCCGCTCATGCACTATTATCGTCGCTCTACGATCGATATTATGAGTTGCCATTTTGTGTCATGGTTCACATATCTTTTGTCAATTTCACACGTACGTTTAGTAGTACTTCAAGGCTTAGGACCTCTATACCCTCATTTACAGACTCCACGCTATGAAGAGATGGCATACTCATGCCATTGTTGGACGTTGGAGCTTGCATGTTTGTTGCCTAGTCATATGAGGTGTTGTTTTGATGAGGAGGATATATGGTCCACATATGGCAACTTTGTTGACCCACTCTGTGCTCGAATGCGTTGACACGGAAGGTTCGGCATTGTTCGCATTCATGGGATGAGTCTTCTTTTGGTGACTTGTACGAGTGTCTGACACTCTTAAGCCGCCATGATTACGTTCTTAATACTGTAGACTACATCGATGCACGGATCTGATGATGATGATGATGATGTATCTTATATAAACCCATACGCATGATGATCTATTACACACACATACGATGATATTGATGTATCACACACACATGTGCACATGATGATACATACACATATATTTGCACATGATGATATGGACACTGATGCTGACGTATGTGATAGCGATGTGTGTGAGCTAGATCATGTGGGCATGATCTGGAGAGGGGGCAGGGATGATGGCATCGAGCATTATGAGTGTTCATATATCTAGGCCTACCTTCTCATCATCCAATACATGACTTGGATCTAGAACATACTTCTTCTTTCTTCAAATGAGCTTGCATGAAAATACATTTTGGATCTTCAAGTATGGAGGAGGGAATAAAAGTTCACGAGCTCAATCTCCAACTTTCCTCGTATTCATGCACAGTCTATAACTTAATCTCCAACTTTCCTCATATTTGTGTAGGGTTTATGTTATATGGGCAAAAACTTCTTGTACTTTTCCCCAAGGAGAGGGATTTTCTGTGGTTGGGTCGTATACCAACAAGGAAGACCATATCACCTTCATCAAATTCTCTAGTAGTCTACTTGAGATCAACACGCTACTTTTTTCTATCGTGAGTAGCTTTGATATCCTTTTTTATAGTCCGCATTGAACAATCCACTTTATCTATTTGCTTCAAGACTTCCACTCTGACCAGTGGGTTGAACTAAATCAATGGTGTTGCACAATCTACTATAAGATGCATCGCAATAAAATTATACCGAATGTGGAGAATTCATCCATTTTTTGGGTTCCCTTCCATGGAATGCTCGAAGAATGTCTTTGATTACCCTCTCTGCCTAATCATCAATTTCTAGATAGTACCAAAATCTATAGAGCTACAGCTTCAAAGCATTTATTCCAAGAGCAGGACACATGAATTCAGCACCCCGATCCCTAACTATCCTTCTAAAGTAAAGTCTAAATATATCCTTTGGAATGACTTTTAGCAAACACCAAGAGCAGTATAAGTCTTTTTCAAAAGAATCGAATGAGCAACCTTCATCAAGCGATCTACCACACGGCTAAGATGGAATCATGTCCTGCATCGACTGAAGAAAAATCTAATGATGGAATCCATGCTTATGTATTCTAATTGTATATGTGAAATAGGATGCACGTGTCTTGGCGTTTTTGTCATTTCACCTTTGCAAGGCTAAAAGAAATGCTTCTTTGTAGCAGCCACCATGACGGTCTTCACTTAGCTGGGGCGTGTCACGAGCTTTCTTTAGAATCCTCTTATTAAGATCTCTATCTTGAAAAATATACAACCGATTATTGAAGTACAAGCATCCACCTCTAACGTGAATCCATGAATTTTCTTTACTTCTAGGGTTGCCTTTACTTTTGCGGTAAGCAATATGATAATAGGGATAAAGAACTTATCTAATCCAATCTCTTCCTTAATCTCAACGTGCAAGTAAGGAGGCCTTCCTGCCTAATATATCTATGACCGCATTCTCCTTGTCTAACCTATACTTGATTTTAAAACCAAACTCTCGAAGTGTTTGTATTTATCTTCTTTGCGTGATGTTAACATCATTCTAGTTGAAAATTTGCTTTAAAATTTTATGATCTATAACCTGAGAAGACAAGCAACTCTACGTCATCACTGTTCCTCTGGTGAGATCTTAGCTATAGCACCAGCGGATTAGTCAAGCAACCCCTCAGCTTATCAAAGTTACTTTGGCACATCGCGCAGACCATTAGAATGGAATGTCCTTCTTGAGAAGCGCCGTCAAAGGAGAAACAATCTTGGCATATGAACATCGGATACCATCTTATCAATCCCAAGAACCATTTGACTTCCTCTATCGTCTTTGGTTCTGGCAAATCGATAGCCGCTTTTGCACCTTGGCGGGATCAGCTAATATACTATCTCTTGACATTATGATCCCGGATATTCAATTTGATGGTAAAGAAGGTACATGCACTCTTCTTAGAGAAAAGTCTATGCTTCTGGAGGCTTTCGAGGACTTTGAAGAGACACATACTTCACATGCGATCAGCTACATTCTTCGAGCAAACTAGAATTGCATCAATGAAGACCGAGATAAAATCATCTTGAAGGTTTCTTTTCTTTTTCTTTTTGCATTCAACAATTATAGCTAGAAGGGGAATTATTTAATCCCAACAGCATTATCGTGAACTCGTAATGTGCATACCATGTATTAAAATCTATCTTAGGAATATTATGATACGATAACATCCTAAGTTTAAGTCAATCTTTATAAATATCTGGCCTTTATGCGATCAATCTAACAGCACATTCCAGGAGTAAGATGCTTATTCTTAACAGTAAGCCGATTTAACCCTGAATATACAATCTCATAGTCCCATCATTCTTCTTCTGAAAGAGAACGAGCACCACATAGCAAGGGGATACAAATGGGCCAAACAAAGCTCTCCTCAAACAGTTATCTCGATTATTCCCCGAGCTCGGTTGCTTTCGGAATGGCCTTCTTATAAGCTCAAGATTCACTATTGTTGGGCTCCGAGAATGAACTCTTTCTCATGATCCAGCTCACGAGTCGAGGGTATTGTAGTTAAATCTACGTCACAGTATATACTCACTTAACCAACATGGTTTCCTTGCAACTCTTTATCTGCAGGATGGCTTGCTTCTGCTGGAGTCCCTTCAATAACTTTACTACTTTTACAGGTTACGGGGTGGGAGTTCAACAAACTACTCCAGTTCCTTTCATCTTATTCACATGAAGATCCATGAAGGAAATGGTGCCTTTGTGATAATATTTGGCTAGGTTCCCATCCAAGAGAAACTGAATTACATCCGTTTTTTGGCAAGTAACTTCCACTACCCAATTCCACTCGCATTGGTCTGCCTTGCTTCTGGTCGATTACTAATTTATGCAACATCCAAGTGAAATGAATGAATGAATGAGCGTTTCTCGAATCAACAAAAAGCTTAAAATTCTTACCTCAAAAATCGGATGGGGTGTAACCTAGTGAGAATCGTTGGTTTCGATCCTGGTGCTCCACTCTATCGAACGAAGTCTACCTCTTCCTTCTTTCTCTGGGGTTAGCTACTATTATAATGGCATTAGAAGTTGCTGAGACTGGGCTAGAACTTGCCTCCTTTGACTTGTCAAGCAAGTTCTATGGTGGAGTTAGAATGGTAACATCAATCGGTGCGTTGGCACAACCATTCATAAAATGTCCCAGTAGCTGCTCGCATCTAAAACACTTCATACTCCTTCCTGAGCTAAAACTGCAAATCCAAAGGCATTCTAGGGAAAGAATCATGTCCACTGTGCCCACTCGCTTTTCATACTTGGCTCCAATCTTGTCCCCTATTTCTCTTTGAATTTGGCATACTAGAATTAGATGGAGCTCTCTTTGGGAGGGGGCAAAAAGGCCTTTTACTACACGGTCTCCTTAGAAAGAAATACATGCACAAAATCCTCAGCCACCACCATCTTAATTGCTTCCCCGCCGCTAACAAAGACAGTTTCGCATTCTTAACCAATCTATCCAAGGGAGGATCCAATCTTCTGACAAACCCATGGAGAAGGGGCTCGTCTTCCATCGGAAGAGCATGTCGGACTAGGCTTACGTAAGATCAATTGATAATACGCCTCCGTAAGTTTGCCTGCTTGAGAAAACTCTATAAACTCATTTATCTTCTCTTCCATGGGGACAAAACCTTTGATGGAGGTAAGCTTTCATGTCCTCCCATCTCAGACTATACCATTAACTTTCAATTTGGCGAGATCCATCTTACTGTACCCCGCACATGTTACACTACTCGTCCATAGAATCTGTCCAATTCAACACTCCCTCTCTCCAAGGTTTTTACCCTTGCCTCGAAATGGCTATGGTGGTTGTGACCCATATACGAAGTGCTTCCTTGACATCCTTATCCAATGCCTTAATTCTAGATATGACATCATCCATCCCTCATGATTATTCTAAAACAAAAGACCGTCGTAGGCTCGGCCAGCAATCGAGATCCTGTATCAAGGAATATAATGCCCCAGAGTCGTACACATCAATCTATGAACACTAAGGTCTCGTCGAGGTGGTGCTTATAGAGAACTATCCCTCTTGTAATAACAGGCAGTTCACTAAGGATCATGGCAAAGGCAATGTTCTCTGCCAACCGCTCATGCCAACTATAGGTGGTGTGCCATGATCTACTGACTATCCTAAGCACACGTGTACCTCCGCCGATCATTCAGTAGTACTCAGAAAGTAGAGGCTCTCCAATTATCAAGCCGAGACGACTTAATCTGCGTAATGAAGGTGCTTGAAGGCAAAGGCTATCGTGTCATCCTCTAGAGACAGCTCAGCGACTCCAGATAGATAGGGTCTCACCATCCGATTTGCTGCTTTATCTGAAAGCAAAACTGGATAAGATACTGTAAGTTTTGGTTTTAGGCTAGAATAGGCACCGTTAGGGCCTCTTAGAGGTTGGTGGCACGAGAAGAAAGTTTTGAGTAAAAGAAAAAAGGGGAGGAAAATAAAGGAGGTACCTATTCTAGGGTTTGGATCCATTCGCGCTCTTGACAAGGATTTGATTCCCACGCTTTGTGCACTCAAGCCTTCTTTCACTCCACACTCTATGGTCATTTGCCTAGCCCGTTATCTTCACCATTAACCTTATCCTATTTTCTTGCACACATGTACACACCTTTGCTACACTGGTATTGAAAGAGGCTGCTTTCATGCAAATTTTGCATACGCACATTTGGAGAGGATTTGAGGTCTAGAGGATTGATCACACATATTTTTAGTGATTGTTAGGCATGTTACATGGGGGTGAGGGGAGAGCGTGTTTTCAGGGATCTATTGTGGGTCTTGTTCACACGTGATTGCACCCTGTATGAGTCACGTGTGGGGCTTGTGTTGAGCATTGGTTGTGGCGTTTTTTCACACGCTTGTGCACTTTGGGTAGTGTTCACACACGACCATGGGTTATGATTCTTATTACTTTTACCCTTCAGTTGGGCACCATTGTATGACTTTGCATCATCATCGCGCGAGCAAGACGACATCGTTTTGATTGTTTTTCCGTTTACGATCGGATCATGGGAGAGCCGCTCATGCACTATTATCGTCGCTCTACGATCGATATTATGAGTTGCCATTTTGTGTCATGGTTCACATATCTTTTGTCAATTTCACACGTACGTTTAGTAGTACTTCAAGGCTTAGGACCTCTATACCCTCATTTACAGACTCCACGCTATGAAGAGATGGCATACTCATGCCATTGTTGGACGTTGGAGCTTGCATGTTTGTTGCCTAGTCATATGAGGTGTTGTTTTGATGAGGAGGATATATGGTCCACATACGGCAACTTTGTTGACCCACTCTGTGCTCGAATGCGTTGACACGGAAGGTTCGGCATTGTTCGCATTCATGGGATGAGTCTTCTTTTGGTGACTTGTACGAGTGTCTGACACTCTTAAGCCGCCATGATTACGTTCTTAATACTGTAGACTACATCGATGCACGGATCTGATGATGATGATGATGATGTATCTTATATAAACCCATACGCATGATGATCTATTACACACACATACGATGATATTGATGTATCACACACACATGTGCACATGATGATACATACACATATATTTGCACATGATGATATGGACACTGATGCTGACGTATGTGATAGCGATGTGTGTGAGCTAGATCATGTGGGCATGATCTGGAGAGGGGGCAGGGATGATGGCATCGAGCATTATGAGTGTTCATATATCTAGGCCTACCTTCTCATCATCCAATACATGACTTGGATCTAGAACATACTTCTTCTTTCTTCAAATGAGCTCGCATGAAAATACATTTTGGATCTTCAAGTATGGAGGAGGGAATAAAAGTTCACGAGCTCAATCTCCAACTTTCCTCGTATTCATGCACAGTCTATAACTTAATCTCCAACTTTCCTCATATTTGTGTAGGGTTTATGTTATATGGGCAAAAACTTCTTGTACTTTTCCCCAAGGAGAGGGATTTTCTGTGGTTGGGTCGTATACCAACAAGGAAGACCATATCACCTTCATCAAATTCTCTAGTAGTCTACTTGAGATCAACACGCTACTTTTTTCTATCGTGAGTAGCTTTGATATCCTTTTTTATAGTCCGCATTGAACAATCCACTTTATCTATTTGCTTCAAGACTTCCACTCTGACCAGTGGGTTGAACTAAATCAATGGTGTTGCACAATCTACTATAAGATGCATCGCAATAAAATTATACCGAATGTGGAGAATTCATCCATTTTTTGGGTTCCCTTCCATGGAATGCTCGAAGAATGTCTTTGATTACCCTCTCTGCCTAATCATCAATTTCTAGATAGTACCAAAATCTATAGAGCTACAGCTTCAAAGCATTTATTCCAAGAGCAGGACACATGAATTCAGCACCCCGATCCCTAACTATCCTTCTAAAGTAAAGTCTAAATATATCCTTTGGAATGACTTTTAGCAAACACCAAGAGCAGTATAAGTCTTTTTCAAAAGAATCGAATGAGCAACCTTTGTCAAGCGATCTACCACACGGCTAAGATGGAATCATGTCCTGCATCGACTGAAGAAAAATCTAATGATGGAATCCATGCTTATGTATTCTAATTGTATATGTGAAATAGGATGCACGTGTCTTGGCGTTTTTGTCATTTCACCTTTGCAAGGCTAAAAGAAATGCTTCTTTGTAGCAGCCACCATGACGGTCTTCACTTAGCTGGGGCGTGTCACGAGCTTTCTTTAGAATCCTCTTATTAAGATCTCTATCTTGAAAAATATATAACCGATTATTGAAGTACAAGCATCCACCTCTAACGTGAATCCATGAATTTTCTTTACTTCTAGGGTTGCCTTTACTTTTGCGGTAAGCAATATGATAATAGGGATAAAGAACTTATCTAATCCAATCTCTTCCTTAATCTCAACGTGCAAGTAAGGAGGCCTTCCTGCCTAATATATCTATGACCGCATTCTCCTTGTCTAACCTATACTTGATTTTAAAACCAAACTCTCGAAGTGTTTGTATTTATCTTCTTTGCGTGATGTTAACATCATTCTGGTTGAAAATTTGCTTTAAAATTTTATGATCTATAACCCGAGAAGACAAGCAACTCTACGTCATCACTGTTCCTCTCGTGAGATCTTAGCTATAGCACCAGCGGATTAGTCAAGCAACCCCTCAGCTTATCAAAGTTACTTTGGCACATCGCGCAGACCATTAGAATGGAATGTCCTTCTTGAGAAGCGCCGTCAAAGGAGAAACAATCTTGGCATATGAACATCGGATACCATCTTATCAATCCCAAGAACCATTTGACTTCCTCTATCGTCTTTGGTTCTGGCAAATCGATAGCCGCTTTTGCACCTTGGCGGGATCAGCTAATATACTATCTCTTGACATTATGATCCCGGATATTCAATTTGATGGTAAAGAAGGTACATGCACTCTTCTTAGAGAAAAGTCTGTGCTTCTGGAGGCTTTCGAGGACTTTGAAGAGACACATACTTCACATGCGATCAGCTACATTTGTAAGATTCCTCCCCCAACCCCCTTTTTGATGTCTAGTATCTTCCCCTGTAATCAATCCCTCTTCAGAGATATAAAGGCCTTGTTCTAACTGTTTTAGCCTAGAGAGAGAAAAATATGCTAGAGAGAGAATATTCAGATTATGAATATTTTTGGATAGAAAATTAACTCATCTTATTAAAATAAGTTCCCCTGAAATAGAAATTCAAAAAGAATTTTCCAATGTGCAATTGGAATTAATTGGAAATAAGTATAAAGAACCATAGTCTAAGGGTCTAGATTTTCAGAAATTTTTAGATTATGGTCCAATTAAGGTTCCTATGGGCCAATAGCATCAATCCATGTGTAGGGAGGAGATAAATCCAATTTGTAAAAGAAGATACCCAAAAATGAGTAAATGCTCACATAAGATGAAGAGTTGAAAATGTACAAGATTTATTAGTAAAAAAAAAACTATGAGCAATATTAAAAATATGAGATATTTTGGGTATCCAAAAATGAGTAAATGCTCACATAAGATGAAGAGTTGAAAATGTACAAGGTTTATTAGTAAATAAACACATATGTAAGGAAGGGGAGTTCTTTAAAGGAGGTGCATATTTCACATAAGATGAAGAGTTGAAAATGTACAAGGTTTATTAGTAAATAAACACATATGTAAGGAAGAGGAGTCCTTTAAAGGAGGTGCATATTTCACATAAGATGAAGAGTTGAAAATGTACAAGGTTTATTAGTAAAAAAAACTATGACACATATGTAAGGAAGGGGAGTTCTTTAAAGGAGGTGCATATTTCACATAAGATGAAGAGTTGAAAATGTACAAGGTTTATTAGTAAAAAACTATGAGCAATAAAATTTTGACACATATGTAAGGAAGGGGAATTCTTTAAAGGAGGTGCATATTTCACATGCTTGAATGAGTTTTAAACTCAAAAATAATGTGATATTTTTATCTCTCATCTCTCTTGAACCAAACCAAATCAAAATGGAACCAAATCGAATAAAAAAGTAACCAAACTAGGTCCAAATCTAGTCCAAATTCAACCAAACTGACTTGGAAAATTCTAGAATCAGTTTGTTTGGTTAGGAGCTCAAATTTTCCTATAAATAGAAGCCTCCCCTTGTTGAAAAAAATATAGTGTCTTATGCTTTGTCACTCTACTCCACCTAAGCCAAAATATATAGTGTCTTATGCTTTGTTACTCTACTCCACCTAAGCCAAAATATATAGAGTCTTATGCTTGTTACTCTACTCCACCTAAGCCAAATTAGATAGAGTCTTATGCCTTGTTACTCTACTCCACCTAAGCCAAATTAGATAGAGTCTTATGCCTTGTTACTCTAATCCACCTAAGCCAAAATATATAGTGTCTTATGCTTTGTTACTCTACTCCACCTAAGTCAAAATATATAGAGTCTTATGCTTGTTACTCTACTCTACCTAAGCCAAAATATAGAGTGTCTTATGCATTGTTACTCTACTCTACCTAAGCCAAGAGTTGTGAATTCTCTAATAATTCACTAGTTTTTGATACTTCTCTCTTTCTTCAATCCCCATTGGTGGCTCCATCAACATACTAAACCAATTGATTGGTTGGGGGCCTCTACCGTGAATAAAGAATCAAGCAAATTATAAGGTAAGTATATTGAATTTTGATCTTTCTATAATTTCTCAATGATTCTCTCTTCTCAACCCCTCTCAAGCTTGAGAAGTTTAATTGGTATGGTTTTTTAAATGCTATTGAAGTTAATTGGTGAATAGTAGTGAAGAGTTACATAATTTAATAAATGCTATAGAAGTTAATTTCCATTTATGTTTAAATTCTAATGGTTTTTATGTAATTTCTCTCTCTCACTCAAGAAATGGTCATACTCATGAACCATTCTCAATCCAAATGAAGCTTTTCATAAAGCCTTTCCTTAATCCAAGATTAAGCTATGCTTGAGGCCAAATTAATGGCTTTTTGCTATGCTTTTAGTTTATGCACATTGATGATTCAATCCATTATGGATTGATGACCCAATTAGAGACCATTCTAATTGTTTTCTTAATGATCCAATTAGAGACCATTATGGATTGATGATCCAATTAGAGACCATTCTAATTATTTCTTTAATAATGAGCTTTATCCCTTAGAAAAAAATTAAGATTTATCAGTCATAGTAGCGGAGCTATGGCAAAATTTTTATAGAAATTACGCATAAAATAAATTCATTCAAAGTATAAAAAGAGGAATTCCTACCATATTCTAGGAACTATCATCCTAGATTAATTAAAAGAATTTTATTATGCATGGAGATGTGGAGGTTGCTTGTAGATGTAGATGTATGGATGTGAGTGTGAATGTGGAGGTGGATGTATGCATGGGACGTGGATGTATACATGTAGAAATAGATGTGTAGATGAGGATGTAAATGGAGATGTGGATGGATGCATGTAGATGTAGAGGTATAGATGTAGATGTGAATGGAGATGTGGATGTATACATGTAGATGTAGATGTATAGATGTAGATGTGGATGTGGAGGTGGATGGATGCATGTAGATGTAGATGTATAGATGTAGATGGGAATGGAGATATGGATGTATGCATGTAGATGTAGTTGTGAATGGAGATGTATATGTATACATGTAGATGTAGATGTATAGATGTAGATGTGGATGTGGATGGGGATGTATGCATGTAGATGTAGGTGTATAGACGTAGATGTGGATGTAGAGGTGGATGTATGCATGTAGATGTAGATGTATAGATGTGGATGTGAATGTGGAGTGGATGTATGCATGTAGATGTAGATGTATGGAGGTGAATGTGAATGTGGATGTGGATGTATGCATAGGGATGTAGATGTATGCATGTAGATGTGAATGTACGCATATAGTTGTGGACGTATGGATGTGAATATACGATTGTGATGTGAGGGAATCTGAAGTGATGAGATGGAAATGATGAGATGTGAATATACGATTGTGATGTGAGGGAATCTGAAGTGATGAGATGGAAATGATGTGATGGGATGAGTATACATATAAATGGAATATGGAATAAGTAATGTAGATTGAGGAGGGATAATGTGGAAAAATGAAAGTTAAAATAGAAATTGTATTGTAAACTGTTTGTAAATGCTGTTTGTAAATGCTGTCTATAAATGATTGTTTTATGTCAAGAATGCTGGGGGGAGCATTTTGACCGTCTTGTGATTAAGGTCGTGATGAGAAAGTTGCAACTGCTGACGGGGAGTCAATGAAGGACGTCTCGCGTAGCAAGGTCGGCCGAGGTCTTGACCAGCCTCGGTGCGATTAAAATGGTGAGCTTCCGGTACGGTGGATGAGGGGCCAAGGAAGCGGCCTATGCGTGAAGCGCTAGGTTACCTGCGAAGGATCTTAGAGGGTGCTGACCATACGGTGCTCGGGCTCTGGGTCGCCTAGGATACCCACGCGTGCGTCGAGGAAGATATTGGAACAGAGTTGGAGTTGTTTTCTGAAATCGAGCATGGATCTGGTTGATTAACCTTGCTGGTCTTCAATGGATGAGTCCATGGCTCCTTATATGGATCTGTTGGTTGATCTTGCTGATCTTCAACGAGAGTCCATCATGTTAAGTGATTATATTGCCAAGTATTATGGGCTAGGAACTATCGAAACGGCTCCTGAGCGTTCTAGTTGCCAATGATGCCATAGATACTCTGATGAAGGAATGATGGGAAATTAAGAATCAATTGGATAAATTGGAAGATGGTGATCAATGATACTATGGTTTTATTAAAGGATTGTTTTAAACTGGTTGAATCTGGTTGAAAAAGGCAATTTCATATTGGGTGTGTGAGTGGTGTGACTAGTTTTATTTTGCTTGAACATCCGGCTAGGGGGCCTTGGAACTCTTTTCCTTGGTACCCGGGACAAAACCTAACCAAATTTTTAATTGGATCCCATCACTACAGTGGTTGGGCGGTTGGCTAACCCATGGGATTGGATGGGGTTAGGCTGGACTGATGGATCTGTAAATCGAGACTCAAACTTTTGTTTTTACGATAGAAAAAAAAAATAAATCCCGGACAGAAACTGTTCTATGGATAGGAATCAACGGCTGTGCCTCTTGAATGGGAAAAAAAGCGTTGATTCCAATGATCCAAGTGCAAGTTTCTTCCTTGAACTGACTAAGTATCTTATAGATGTAATCGGATCATCTCGATCAGAAATGATCTTGACTACGTTAGAGTAAAAAGTTATCCTGGTGGAATCGCCCGTGCTTTCCGGTAGAGGAAGTTTTTTCGGGTTCGGTTTTGGAACAACCGACGGATTAGTCTCTTATCCGGATATCCGTGGGCGAGGCCCCGAGTGTGGGACCCCTGTCCCGCGCGAGAAGCGCTACTTCCGCTGCCAGTACCCTGAATCCGTTGCTCGGTGGGAACAGGGATCTTACAGTTGGTATCAGAGCATTTGGTTAATAAAGATCAACTGAGAAGACAAATATGTCGAAAATTTATCAAGAAACACAAAAAGGTTATAATTGTGTGGTATAACTCATACAATTTGATATTCAAACTGAAATTCATAATTTGGTAATTGGTTCTTCAGATGGAAGTACCGCAATTATATAGAAACCCTGACTTGCTTGAGGCCTAGACATGATAGTATTTACCTTATAATTCCAAGGGCCGTGACTACCCGTATATACCGAGAGTATACTGCAGCTCTTTACTGACAGTATATACGAGTAAATCTAAGACTTGAAATTATAAGCGTTAATGCTATCCAGATGATGATTTCGAATGTGATTGATATGATTTTTAATTCTGTTTGAGAATTGATGAATTGATTTGGATTCTAATTGAAAATGCTGATTGAAAAAAAAATGTTGATTTTTAAAAATTAGTTGAAATATAATGAAACCACAATGAGGGGGAATGGGACGAGTCCTTGTGATGATATTCATAACTAGAATGATGATAACGAATTCAGCAAATCACTATGAGATTAGTGGATTGTGCTGTCAGATTGCTACTATTAATACTTGACCGGTAGATCAAGTTAAGGGATGTCAAATTGAGAACTTGCTTGACTGAAATTTCCATGGGAAGGAATGTTCCGAAGGAAACTTTTCGGTCTAATGGACCTTTATCATGTTAAAGATATGAATGATATAATCTGAATGAATTGTTATTTAATGACGAGTTCTATATAAGGGATATTTATCCCAGTGTTCTGTTGGGTTGACTAGAATATAAGGAACCCCAGAATAAAATTGGATCTTAAGAAAAAGAGCTGTCCTCTACCTTGCGAGATGAGGATATCTCGCACTTTTTAAGTGGGGTAGAATGTAAGATTCCTCCCCAACCTTCGAAGCATACAGGGGTAAGAATCTTCCTTTCTGATCTTATAATTATTCCCTCTCTAAAATAAAAGAAAGTTTCTGTTTAAAAAAGGAAGACCCTTTCCCTAGAATACTTCTCAGGAGTCCCACCTGTTTTAAGGCTTTAGAACAATGAGTCCAGAAGTGAGAATCGGTGTTTTGGATACCAAGGTTTTGGTTTTCATTCGAGTACGGCCCAAAAGAAGTTCTTTATCTCTTGGGGAGTATAAGAAGTTATCCCCCAGATATTGTGATCCTTATATCTAAATTCAAAGTAGGTGACTTAGCCTACAAGTTTCCTTTATCTCCTCATCTCAAAATTCTTAATGCCTTCTATAGAAAAATGTGTCAAACTCAAATCATGGAAAGACGGTAAAACTTCAGTGGCAAGTTACCGATGGCTTCTAGGTTACGCTAGCTCCTTCCTCTATATAAGTCGTAACTTTTACGTGTCGCTCACAGTAATCTTACTCCCATCAATCTCCTTTCTTTCTTAATCTCCTTCATGGCTTGGCAACAAGAACTAGTTTTATCCATGATGATTTCTCACCTTCAAGACGCAAGAGAGTCTGTGAAGAAAGACTTTATAGAACAGTATGAGCGCTCACTTTTTCCTCACCTAGGAACTTCTGTAGCGCAGACCAAATGGCGGACCTATCAAAACATAACTAGGGTAACACCCTGGGGTCAGCAGCACTTTCGTAACAATGTCCGCTTGGCCATGGTTATCGAAGCCTTGGGTTTGGGTCCCCGATACTACTGCGTCATGAGATCAAGGCATCTTGGGTTTTCTGAGCGGGTCTTCTTACTGGCGTGTTTTCTTCCTCATGAGAAGATATGCCTTTACCCCGTTTTTGGCTTGCCTCTCAGAGGTCCTTTTGTTAGATCACCTCATACCACTAAGATAGGTGCGGCAATAACCAGCAGAATCATTCCCATAGATGAGTTACCCTATACTTGTGCAGCTTGTGAGGACTGCTTTTGTGACCATATGATGGACGGGCTTATGGAAGTGTAAAGAGTTCTTCTATCTTTACTGTATAAGTTCCAAGAATGAATAAAGTTTAAATCTTGTTCTTATTTTAAATCTTGCTCTCTTTAAGACTTTTCTTGGTGGTTAATCTTGATTAAAATTTTTCTCTAAATCTCATATTCGTGCATCTTGTAAAATTATCCCAGTTTGCGAGATGAGGACATCTCGCATTTTTTAAGTGGGGTAGAATGTAAGATTCCTCCCCCAACCCCCTTTTTGATGTCTAGTATCTTCCCCTGTAATCAATCCCTCTTCAGAGATATAAAGGCCTTGTTCTAACTGTTTTAGCCTAGAGAGAGAAAAATATGCTAGAGAGAGAATATTCAGATTATGAATATTTTTGGATAGAAAATTAACTCATCTTATTAAAATAAGTTCCCCTGAAATAGAAATTCAAAAAGAATTTTCCAATGTGCAATTGAAATTAATTGGAAATAAGTATAAAGAACCATAGTCTAAGGGTCTAGATTTTCAGAAATTTTTAGATTATGGTCCAATTAAGGTTCCTATGGGCCAATAGCATCAATCCATGTGTAGGGAGGAGATAAATCCAATTTGTAAAAGAAGATACCCAAAAATGAGTAAATGCTCACATAAGATGAAGAGTTGAAAATGTACAAGATTTATTAGTAAAAAAAAAACTATGAGCAATATTAAAAATATGAGATATTTTGGGTATCCAAAAATGAGTAAATGCTCACATAAGATGAAGAGTTGAAAATGTACAAGGTTTATTAGTAAATAAACACATATGTAAGGAAGGGGAGTTCTTTAAAGGAGGTGCATATTTCACATAAGATGAAGAGTTGAAAATGTACAAGGTTTATTAGTAAATAAACACATATGTAAGGAAGAGGAGTCCTTTAAAGGAGGTGCATATTTCACATAAGATGAAGAGTTGAAAATGTACAAGGTTTATTAGTAAAAAAAACTATGACACATATGTAAGGAAGGGGAGTTCTTTAAAGGAGGTGCATATTTCACATAAGATGAAGAGTTGAAAATGTACAAGGTTTATTAGTAAAAAACTATGAGCAATAAAATTTTGACACATATGTAAGGAAGGGGAATTCTTTAAAGGAGGTGCATATTTCACATGCTTGAATGAGTTTTAAACTCAAAAATAATGTGATATTTTTATCTCTCATCTCTCTTGAACCAAACCAAATCAAAATGGAACCAAATCGAATAAAAAAGTAACCAAACTAGGTCCAAATCTAGTCCAAATTCAACCAAACTGACTTGGAAAATTCTAGAATCAGTTTGTTTGGTTAGGAGCTCAAATTTTCCTATAAATAGAAGCCTCCCCTTGTTGAAAAAAATATAGTGTCTTATGCTTTGTCACTCTACTCCACCTAAGCCAAAATATATAGTGTCTTATGCTTTGTTACTCTACTCCACCTAAGCCAAAATATATAGAGTCTTATGCTTGTTACTCTACTCCACCTAAGCCAAATTAGATAGAGTCTTATGCCTTGTTACTCTACTCCACCTAAGCCAAATTAGATAGAGTCTTATGCCTTGTTACTCTAATCCACCTAAGCCAAAATATATAGTGTCTTATGCTTTGTTACTCTACTCCACCTAAGTCAAAATATATAGAGTCTTATGCTTGTTACTCTACTCTACCTAAGCCAAAATATAGAGTGTCTTATGCATTGTTACTCTACTCTACCTAAGCCAAGAGTTGTGAATTCTCTAATAATTCACTAGTTTTTGATACTTCTCTCTTTCTTCAATTTCTTTTGGTGGCTCCATCAACATACTAAACCAATTGATTGGTTGGGGGCCTCTACCGTGAATAAAGAATCAAGCAAATTATAAGGTAAGTATATTGAATTTTGATCTTTCTATAATTTCTCAATGATTCTCTCTTCTCAACCCCTCTCAAGCTTGAGAAGTTTAATTGGTATGGTTTTTTAAATGCTATTGAAGTTAATTGGTGAATAGTAGTGAAGAGTAAATGCTATAGAAGTTAATTTCCATTTATGTTTAAATTCTAATGGTTTTTATGTAATTTCTCTCTCTCACTCAAGAAATGGTCATACTCATGAACCATTCTCAATCCAAATGAAGCTTTTCATAAAGCCTTTCCTTAATCCAAGATTAAGCTATGCTTGAGGCCAAATTAATGGCTTTTTGCTATGCTTTTAGTTTATGCACATTGATGATTCAATCCATTATGGATTGATGACCCAATTAGAGACCATTCTAATTGTTTTCTTAATGATCCAATTAGAGACCATTATGGATTGATGATCCAATTAGAGACCATTCTAATTATTTCTTTAATAATGAGCTTTATCCCTTAGAAAAAAATTAAGATTTATCAGTCATAGTAGCGGAGCTATGGTAAAATTTTTATAGAAATTACGCATAAAATAAATTCATTCAAAGTATAAAAAGAGGAATTCCTACCATATTCTAGGAACTATCATCCTAGATTAATTAAAAGAATTTTATTATGCATGGAGATGTGGAGGTTGCATGTAGATGTAGATGTATGGATGTGAGTGTGAATGTGGAGGTGGATGTATGCATGGGACGTGGATGTATGCATGTAGAAATAGATGTGTAGATGAGGATGTAAATGGAGATGTGGATGGATGCATGTAGATGTAGAGGTATAGATGTAGATGTGAATGGAGATGTGGATGTATACATGTAGATGTAGATGTATAGATGTAGATGTGGATGTGGAGGTGGATGGATGCATGTAGATGTAGATGTATAGATGTAGATGGGAATGGAGATATGGATGTATGCATGTAGATGTAGTTGTGAATGGAGATGTATATGTATACATGTAGATGTAGATGTATAGATGTAGATGTGGATGTGGATGGGGATGTATGCATGTAGATGTAGGTGTATAGACGTAGATGTGGATGTAGAGGTGGATGTATGCATGTAGATGTAGATGTATAGATGTGGATGTGAATGTGGAGTGGATGTATGCATGTAGATGTAGATGTATGGAGGTGAATGTGAATGTGGATGTGGATGTATGCATAGGGATGTAGATGTATGCATGTAGATGTGAATGTACGCATATAGTTGTGGACGTATGGATGTGAATATACGATTGTGATGTGAGGGAATCTGAAGTGATGAGATGGAAATGATGAGATGTGAATATACGATTGTGATGTGAGGGAATCTGAAGTGATGAGATGGAAATGATGTGATGGGATGAGTATACATATAAATGGAATATGGAATAAGTAATGTAGATTGAGGAGGGATAATGTGGAAAAATGAAAGTTAAAATAGAAATTGTATTGTAAACTGTTTGTCAATGCTGTTTGTAAATGCTGTCTCTAAATGATTGTTTTATGTCAAGAATGCTGGGGGGGGCATTTTGACCGTCTTGTGATTAAGGTCGTGATGAGAAAGTTGCAACTGCTGACGGGGAGTCAATGAAGGACGTCTCGCGTAGCAAGGTCGGCCGAGGTCTTGACCAGCCTCGGTGCGATTAAAATGGTGAGCTTCCGGTACGGTGGATGAGGGGCCAAGGAAGCGGCCTATGCGTGAAGCGCTAGGTTACCTGCGAAGGATCCTAGAGGGTGCTGACCATACGGTGCTCGGGCTCTGGGTTGCCTAGGATACCCACGCGTGCGTCGAGGAAGATATTGGAACAGAGTTGGAGTTGTTTTCTGAAATCGAGCATGGATCTGGTTGATTGACCTTGCTGGTCTTCAATGGATGAGTCCATGGCTCCTTATATGGATCTGTTGGTTGATCTTGCTGATCTTCAACGAGAGTCCATCATGTTAAGTGATTATATTGCCAAGTATTGTAAGATCCCTGTTCCCACCGAGCAACAGATTCGGGATACTAGCAGCGGAAGTAGCACTTCTCGCGCGGGACAGGGGTCCCACACTCGGGGCCACACCCACGGATATCCGGATAAGAAACTAATCCGTCGGTTGTTCCAAAACCAAACCCGGAAAAACTTCCTTTACCGGAAAGCACGGGTGATTCCACCAGGATAACTTTTTACTCTAACGTAGTCAAGATCATTTCTGATCGAGCTGATCTAATTGCATCTATAAGATACTTGGTCAGATCAAGGAAGAAACTTGCACTTGGATCATTGGGATCAACGCTTTTTTCCCCATTCAAGAGGCACAGCCGTTGATTCCTATCCATAGAACAGTTACTGTCCGGGATTTATTTTATCTATCGTAAAAACAAAAGTTTGAGTTTCGATTTACGGATCCATCAGTCCAGCCTAACCCCATCCAATCCCATGGGTTAGCCAACCGCCCAACCACTGTAGTGATGGGATCCAATTAAAAATTTGGTTAGGTTTTGTCCCGGGTACCAAGAAAAAGAGTTCCAAGGCCCCCTAGCCGGATGTTCATGCAAAATAAAACTAGTCACACCACTCACACACCCAATATGAAATTGCCTTTTTCAACCAGATTCAACCAGTTTAAAACAATCCTTTAATAAAACCATAGTATCATTGATCACCATCTTCCAATTTATCCAATTGATTCTTAATTTCCCATCATTCCTTCATCAGAGTATCTATGGCATCATTGGCAACTAGAACGCTCAGGAGCCGTTTCGATAGTTCCTAGCCCATAATACTTGGCAATGTAATCACTTAACAAGATGGACTCTCGTTGAAGATCAGCAAGATCAACCAACAGATCCATATAAGGAGCCATGGACTCATCCATTGAAGACCAGCAAGGTCAATCAACCAGATCCATGCTCGATTTCAGAAAACAACTCCAACTCTGTTCCAATATCTTCCTCGACGCACGCGTGGGTATCCTAGGCAACCCAGAGCCCGAGCACCGTATGGTCAGCACCCTCTAGGATCCTTCGCAGGTAACCTAGCGCTTCACGCATAGGCCGCTTCCTTGGCCCCTCATCCACCGTACCGGAAGCTCACCATTTTAATCGCACCGAGGCTGGTCAAGACCTCGGCCGACCTTGCTACGCGAGACGTCCTTCATTGACTCCCCGTCAGCAGTTGCAACTTTACCATCACGACTTTAATCACAAGACGGTCAAAATGCTCCCCCCAGCATTCTTGACATAAAACAATCATTTACAAACAGCATTTACAAACAGTATTTACAAACAGTTTACAACACAATTTCTATTTTAACTTTCATTTTTCCACATTATCCCTCATCAATCTACATTACTTATTCCATATTCCATTTATATGTATACTCATCCCATCACATCATTTCTATCTCATCACTTCAGATTCCCTCACATCGCATATCGTATATTCACATCCATACATCCACATCTATATGCGTACATTCACATCTACATGCATACATCTACATCTCTATGCATACATCCACATCCACATTCACATTCACCTCCATACATCTACATCTACATGCATACATCCACATCTCCATTCACATCTACATCTATACATCTACATCTACATGCATCCATCCACCTCCACATCCACATCTACATCTATACATCTACATCTACATGCATACATCCATATCTCCATTCCCATCTACATCTATACATCTACATCTACATGCATCCATCTACCTCCACATCCACATCTACATCTATACATCTACATCTACATGCATCCATCCACCTCCACATCCACATCTACATCTATACATCTACATCTACATGCATACATCCACATCTCCATTCACATCTACATCTATACATCTACATCTACATGCATCCATCCACCTCCACATCCACATCTACATCTATACATCTACATCTACATGCATACATCCATATCTCCATTCCCATCTACATCTATACATCTACATCTACATGCATCCATCTACCTCCACATCCACATCTACATCTATACATCTACATCTACATGCATCCATCCACCTCCACATCCACATCTACATCTATACATCTACATCTACATGCATACATCCACATCCACATCTATACATCTACATCTACATGCATACATCCACATCTCCATTCACATCTACATCTATACATCTACATCTACATGCATCCATCCACCTCCACATCCACATCTACATCTATACATCTACATCTACATGCAAACATCCACATCTCCATGCATAATAAAATTCTTTTAATTAATCTAGGATGATAGTTCCTTGAATATGGTAGGAAGTCCTCTTTTTATGCTTTGAATGCATTTATTTTATGCGTAATTTCTATAAAAATTTTGCCATAGCTCCGCTACTATGACTGATAAATCTCAATTTTTTTCTAAGGGATAAAGCTTATCATTAAGGAAATAATTAGAATGGTCTCTAATTGGATCATCAATCCATAATGGTCTCTAATTGAATCATTAAGAAAACAATTAGAATGGTCTCTAATTGGGTCATCAATCCATAATGGATTGAATCAACAATGTGCATAAACTAAAAGTATAGCAAAAAGCCATTAATTTGGCCTCAAGCATAGCTTAATCTTGGATTAAGGAAAAGCTTTATGAAAAGCTTCATTTGGATTGAGAATGGGTCATGAGTATGATCATTTCTTGAGTGAGAGAGAGAATTATTAAAACCATTAGAATTTAAATATAAGTGGAAATTAACTTCTATAGCATTTATTAAATTATGTAACTCTTCACTACTATTCACCAATTTAACTTCAATAGCATTTAAAAAAAAACCATACCAATTAAACTTCTCAAGCTTGAGAGGGGTTGAGAAGAGAGAATCATTGAGAAATCATAGAAAAGATCAAAATTCAATATACTTACCTTATGATTTGCTTGATTCTTTATTCACGGTAGAGGCCCCCAACCAATCAATTGGTTTAGTATGTTGATGGAGCCACCAATGGGGATTGAAGAAAGAGAGAAGTATCAAAAACTAGTGAATTATTAAAGAATTCACAGTTCTTGGCTTAGGTAGAGTAGAGTAACAAGGCATAAGACACTATATTTTTTTAGCTTAGGTGGAGTAGAGTAACAAAGCATAAGACACTATCTAATTTGGCTTAGGTGGAGTAGAGTAACAAGCATAAGAGACTATATATTTTGGCTTAGGTGGAGTAGAGTAACAAAGCATAAGAGACTATATTTTGGCTTAGGTGGAGTAGAGTAACAATGCATAAGACATTATATTTTTTAGCTTAGGTGGAGTAGAGTAACAAGCATAAGAGACTATATTTTGGCTTAGGTGGAGTAGAGTAACAATGCATAAGACATTATATTTTTTTCAACAAGGGGAGGCTTCTATTTATAGGAGAATTTGAGCTCCTAACCAAACAAACGGATTCTAGAATTTTCCAAGTCAGTTTGGTCACTTTTTGACCATTTTTAGGTCAGTTAAGCTAACTTTTTGGAACTAGACTTGAATGAGGAGAGAGGAGAGATGAAATATCTCAATTTTTATAAGTTTAAAACTCATTCAAGCATGTGAAATATGCACCTCCTTTAAAGAACTCTCCTTCCTTACATATGTGTCATAGTTTTTTTTACTAATAAACCTTGTACATTTTCAACTCTTCATCTTATGTGAAATATGCACCTCCTTTAAAAAAAACTCCCCTTCCTTACATATGTGTCATAATGGAATCATTTTAATATTGCTCATAGTTTTTTACTAATAAACCTTGTACATTTTCAACTCTTCATCTTATGTGAAATATGCACCTTCTTTAAAGAACTTCCCTTCCTTACATATGTGTTTATTTACTAATAAACCTTGTACATTTTCAACTCTTCATCTTATGTGAAATATGCACCTCCTTTAAAGAATTCCCCTTCCTTACATATGTGTTTATTTACTAATAAACCTTGTACATTTTCAACTCTTCACCTTATGTGAGCATTTACTCATTTTTGGGTATCTTCTTTTTACAAATTGGATTTATCTCCTCCCTACACATGTATTGATGCTATTGGCCTATAGGAACCTTAATTGGACCATAGTCTAAAGATTTCTGAAAATCTAGACCTTAGGCTAAGGTTCTTTATACCTATTTCCAATTAATTCCAATTGCACATTGGAAAATTCTTTTTAAATTTCTGTTTCAGGGGAACTCATCTGAATTATAAGAGATATTTTTCTATCCAAAAATATTCAAAATCTGAATATTCTCTCTCTAGAATATTTTCTCTCTCTAGGTTAAAACAGTCACAAACAAGATCTCTTATATTTCAGAAAAGGAATTGATTACAGGGGAATATACTAGACATCAAAAAGGGGTTGGGGGAGGAATCTTACATTCTACCCCACTTAAAAAACGCGAGATGTCCTCATCTCGCAACTTGGAATAATTTTGCAAGATGCACGAATATGAGACTTAGAGAAAAATTTTAATCACGATTAACCACCAAGAAAAGTCTTAAAGAGAGCAAGATTCAAAATAAGAACAAGATTTAAACTTTATTCATTCTCGGAACTTATACAGTAAAGATAGAGAAACTCTTTACACTTCCATAAGCCCATCCATCATATGGTCACAGAAGCAGTCCTCACAAGCTGCACAAGTATAGGGTAACTCATCTATGGGAATGATTCTGCTGGTTATTGCCGCACCTATCTCAGTGGTATGAGGTGATCTAACAAAAGGACCTCTGAGAGGCAAGCCAAAAACGGGATAAAGGCATATCTTCTCATGAGGAAGAAAACACGCCAGTAAGAAGACCCGCTCAGAAAACCCAAGATGCCTTGATCTCATGACACAGTAGTATCGAGGATCCAAACCCAAAGCTTCAATAACCATGGCCAAGCGGACATTGTTACGAAAGTGCTGCTGACCCCAGGGTGTTACCCTAGTTATGTTTTGATAGGTTCGCCATTTGGTCTGCGCTACAGAAGTTCCTAGGTGAGGAAAAAGTGAGCGCTCATACTGTTCTATAAAGTCTTTCTTCACAGACTCTCTTGCGTCTTGAAGGTGAGAAATCATCAGGGATAAAACTAATTCCTGTTGCCAAGCCATGAAGGAGATTAAGAAAGAAAGGAGATTGATGGGAGTAAGATTACTGTGAGCGACAAGTAAAAGTTGCGACTTATATAAAGGAAGGAGCTAGCGTAACCTAGAAGCCAACGGTAACTTGCCACTGAAGTTTTACCGTCTTTTCATGATTTGCGTTTGACACATTTTTCTATAGAAGGCATTAAGAATTTTGAGATGAGGAGATAAAAGAAGCTTGTAGGCTAAGTCACCTACTTTCATTGAATTCAGATATAAGGGTCACAATATCTGGGGGATAACTTCTTATACTCCCCACGAGATAAAGAACTTCTTTTGGGCCGTACTCGAATGAAAGCCAAAACCTTGGTATCCAAAACACCGATTCTCACTTCTGAACTCATTGTTCTAAATCCTTAAAACAAGTGGGACTCCTGAGAAGTATTCTAGGGAAAGGGTCTTCCTTTTTTTAAACAGAAACTTTCTTTTATTTTAGAGAGGGAATAATTATGAGATCAGAAGGGAGATTCTTACTCCTGTATACCTCGAAGGCTGGGGAGGAATCTTACATTCTACCCCACTTAAAAAGTGCGAGATGTCCTCATCTCGCAAGGTAGAGGACAACTCTTTTTCTTAAGATCCAATTTTATTCTGGGGTTCCTTATATTCTGGTCAACCCAACAGAACACTGGGATAAATATCCCTTATATAGAACTCATCATTAAATAACAATTCATTCAGATCATGTCATTCATATCTTTAACACGATAATGGTCCATTAGACCGAAAAGTTTCCTTCGAAACATTCCTCCACGAAAATTTCAGTCAAGCAAGTTCTCAATTTGACATCCCTTAACTTGATCTACCGGTCAATATTAACAATAGCAATCTAACAGCACAACCCACTAACCTCATAGTGATTTGCTGAATTCATTATCATCATTCTAGTTATGAATATCATCACAGGGATTCGTCCCATTCCCCCTCATTGTGGTTTCATTATATTTCAACTAATTTTTAATAATCAACATTTTTCAATCAGCATTTTCAATCAGCATTTTCAATCAGAATCCAAATCGATTCATCAATTCTCAAACAGAATTAAAAATCATATCAATCACATTCGAAATCATCATCTAGATAGCATTAACGCTTATAATTTCAAGTCTTAGATTTACTCGTATATACTGTCAGTAAAGAGCTGCAGTATACTCTCGGTATATACGGGTAGTCACGGCCCTTGGAATTATAAGATAATTACTATCATGTCTAGGCCTCAAGCAAGTCAGGGATTCTATATAATTGCGGTACTTCCATCTGAAGACCCAATTACCAAATTACAAATTTCAGTTTGAATATCAAATTGTATGAATTATCTCACACAATTATAACCCTTTTGTGTTTCTTGATAAATTTTTGATATATTTGTCTTCTCAGTTGATCTTTATTAACCAAATGCTCTGATACCAACTGTAAGATCCCTGTTCCCACCGAGCAACAGATTCGGGATACTAGCAGCGGAAGTAGCACTTCTCGCGCGGGACAGGGGTCCCACACTCGGGGCCACACCCACGGATATCCGGATAAGAAACTAATCCGTCGGTTGTTCCAAAACCAAACCCGGAAAAACTTCCTTTACCGGAAAGCACGGGTGATTCCACCAGGATAACTTTTTACTCTAACGTAGTCAAGATCATTTCTGATCGAGCTGATCTAATTGCATCTATAAGATACTTGGTCAGATCAAGGAAGAAACTTGCACTTGGATCATTGGGATCAACGCTTTTTTCCCCATTCAAGAGGCACAGCCGTTGATTCCTATCCATAGAACAGTTACTGTCCGGGATTTATTTTATCTATCGTAAAAACAAAAGTTTGAGTTTCGATTTACGGATCCATCAGTCCAGCCTAACCCCATCCAATCCCATGGGTTAGCCAACCGCCCAACCACTGTAGTGATGGGATCCAATTAAAAATTTGGTTAGGTTTTGTCCCGGGTACCAAGAAAAAGAGTTCCAAGGCCCCCTAGCCGGATGTTCATGCAAAATAAAACTAGTCACACCACTCACACACCCAATATGAAATTGCCTTTTTCAACCAGATTCAACCAGTTTAAAACAATCCTTTAATAAAACCATAGTATCATTGATCACCATCTTCCAATTTATCCAATTGATTCTTAATTTCCCATCATTCCTTCATCAGAGTATCTATGGCATCATTGGCAACTAGAACGCTCAGGAGCCGTTTCGATAGTTCCTAGCCCATAATACTTGGCAATGTAATCACTTAACAAGATGGACTCTCGTTGAAGATCAGCAAGATCAACCAACAGATCCATATAAGGAGCCATGGACTCATCCATTGAAGACCAGCAAGGTCAATCAACCAGATCCATGCTCGATTTCAGAAAACAACTCCAACTCTGTTCCAATATCTTCCTCGACGCACGCGTGGGTATCCTAGGCAACCCAGAGCCCGAGCACCGTATGGTCAGCACCCTCTAGGATCCTTCGCAGGTAACCTAGCGCTTCACGCATAGGCCGCTTCCTTGGCCCCTCATCCACCGTACCGGAAGCTCACCATTTTAATCGCACCGAGGCTGGTCAAGACCTCGGCCGACCTTGCTACGCGAGACGTCCTTCATTGACTCCCCGTCAGCAGTTGCAACTTTACCATCACGACTTTAATCACAAGACGGTCAAAATGCTCCCCCCAGCATTCTTGACATAAAACAATCATTTACAAACAGCATTTACAAACAGTATTTACAAACAGTTTACAACACAATTTCTATTTTAACTTTCATTTTTCCACATTATCCCTCATCAATCTACATTACTTATTCCATATTCCATTTATATGTATACTCATCCCATCACATCATTTCTATCTCATCACTTCAGATTCCCTCACATCGCATATCGTATATTCACATCCATACATCCACATCTATATGCGTACATTCACATCTACATGCATACATCTACATCTCTATGCATACATCCACATCCACATTCACATTCACCTCCATACATCTACATCTACATGCATACATCCACATCTCCATTCACATCTACATCTATACATCTACATCTACATGCATCCATCCACCTCCACATCCACATCTACATCTATACATCTACATCTACATGCATACATCCATATCTCCATTCCCATCTACATCTATACATCTACATCTACATGCATCCATCTACCTCCACATCCACATCTACATCTACATGCATCCATCCACCTCCACATCCACATCTACATCTATACATCTACATCTACATGCATACATCCACATCTCCATTCACATCTACATCTATACATCTACATCTACATGCATCCATCCACCTCCACATCCACATCTACATCTATACATCTACATCTACATGCATACATCCATATCTCCATTCCCATCTACATCTATACATCTACATCTACATGCATCCATCTACCTCCACATCCACATCTACATCTATACATCTACATCTACATGCATCCATCCACCTCCACATCCACATCTACATCTATACATCTACATCTACATGCATACATCCACATCCACATCTATACATCTACATCTACATGCATACATCCACATCTCCATTCACATCTACATCTATACATCTACATCTACATGCATCCATCCACCTCCACATCCACATCTACATCTATACATCTACATCTACATGCAAACATCCACATCTCCATGCATAATAAAATTCTTTTAATTAATCTAGGATGATAGTTCCTTGAATATGGTAGGAAGTCCTCTTTTTATGCTTTGAATGCATTTATTTTATGCGTAATTTCTATAAAAATTTTGCCATAGCTCCGCTACTATGACTGATAAATCTCAATTTTTTTCTAAGGGATAAAGCTTATCATTAAGGAAATAATTAGAATGGTCTCTAATTGGATCATCAATCCATAATGGTCTCTAATTGAATCATTAAGAAAACAATTAGAATGGTCTCTAATTGGGTCATCAATCCATAATGGATTGAATCAACAATGTGCATAAACTAAAAGTATAGCAAAAAGCCATTAATTTGGCCTCAAGCATAGCTTAATCTTGGATTAAGGAAAAGCTTTATGAAAAGCTTCATTTGGATTGAGAATGGGTCATGAGTATGATCATTTCTTGAGTGAGAGAGAGAATTATTAAAACCATTAGAATTTAAATATAAGTGGAAATTAACTTCTATAGCATTTATTAAATTATGTAACTCTTCACTACTATTCACCAATTTAACTTCAATAGCATTTAAAAAAAAAACCATACCAATTAAACTTCTCAAGCTTGAGAGGGGTTGAGAAGAGAGAATCATTGAGAAATCATAGAAAAGATCAAAATTCAATATACTTACCTTATGATTTGCTTGATTCTTTATTCACGGTAGAGGCCCCCAACCAATCAATTGGTTTAGTATGTTGATGGAGCCACCAATGGGGATTGAAGAAAGAGAGAAGTATCAAAAACTAGTGAATTATTAAAGAATTCACAGTTCTTGGCTTAGGTAGAGTAGAGTAACAAGGCATAAGACACTATATTTTTTTAGCTTAGGTGGAGTAGAGTAACAAAGCATAAGACACTATCTAATTTGGCTTAGGTGGAGTAGAGTAACAAGCATAAGAGACTATATATTTTGGCTTAGGTGGAGTAGAGTAACAAAGCATAAGAGACTATATTTTGGCTTAGGTGGAGTAGAGTAACAATGCATAAGACATTATATTTTTTAGCTTAGGTGGAGTAGAGTAACAAGCATAAGAGACTATATTTTGGCTTAGGTGGAGTAGAGTAACAATGCATAAGACATTATATTTTTTTCAACAAGGGGAGGCTTCTATTTATAGGAGAATTTGAGCTCCTAACCAAACAAACGGATTCTAGAATTTTCCAAGTCAGTTTGGTCACTTTTTGACCATTTTTAGGTCAGTTAAGCTAACTTTTTGGAACTAGACTTGAATGAGGAGAGAGGAGAGATGAAATATCTCAATTTTTATAAGTTTAAAACTCATTCAAGCATGTGAAATATGCACCTCCTTTAAAGAACTCTCCTTCCTTACATATGTGTCATAGTTTTTTTTACTAATAAACCTTGTACATTTTCAACTCTTCATCTTATGTGAAATATGCACCTCCTTTAAAAAAAACTCCCCTTCCTTACATATGTGTCATAATGGAATCATTTTAATATTGCTCATAGTTTTTTACTAATAAACCTTGTACATTTTCAACTCTTCATCTTATGTGAAATATGCACCTTCTTTAAAGAACTTCCCTTCCTTACATATGTGTTTATTTACTAATAAACCTTGTACATTTTCAACTCTTCATCTTATGTGAAATATGCACCTCCTTTAAAGAATTCCCCTTCCTTACATATGTGTTTATTTACTAATAAACCTTGTACATTTTCAACTCTTCACCTTATGTGAGCATTTACTCATTTTTGGGTATCTTCTTTTTACAAATTGGATTTATCTCCTCCCTACACATGTATTGATGCTATTGGCCCATAGGAACCTTAATTGGACCATAGTCTAAAGATTTCTGAAAATCTAGACCTTAGGCTAAGGTTCTTTATACCTATTTCCAATTAATTCCAATTGCACATTGGAAAATTCTTTTTAAATTTCTGTTTCAGGGGAACTCATCTGAATTATAAGAGATATTTTTCTATCCAAAAATATTCAAAATCTGAATATTCTCTCTCTAGAATATTTTCTCTCTCTAGGTTAAAACAGTCACAAACAAGATCTCTTATATTTCAGAAAAGGAATTGATTACAGGGGAATATACTAGACATCAAAAAGGGGTTGGGGGAGGAATCTTACAAGTATTATGGGCTAGGAACTATCGAAACGGCTCCTGAGCGTTCTAGTTGCCAATGATGCCATAGATACTCTGATGAAGGAATGATGGGAAATTAAGAATCAATTGGATAAATTGGAAGATGGTGATCAATGATACTATGGTTTTATTAAAGGATTGTTTTAAACTGGTTGAATCTGGTTGAAAAAGGCAATTTCATATTGGGTGTGTGAGTGGTGTGACTAGTTTTATTTTGCTTGAACATCCGGCTAGGGGGCCTTGGAACTCTTTTCCTTGGTACCCGGGACAAAACCTAACCAAATTTTTAATTGGATCCCATCACTACAGTGGTTGGGCGGTTGGCTAACCCATGGGATTGGATGGGGTTAGGCTGGACTGATGGATCTGTAAATCGAGACTCAAACTTTTGTTTTTACGATAGAAAAAAAAATAAATCCCGGACAGAAACTGTTCTATGGATAGGAATCAACGGCTGTGCCTCTTGAATGGGGAAAAAAGCGTTGATTCCAATGATCCAAGTGCAAGTTTCTTCCTTGAACTGACTAAGTATCTTATAGATGTAATCGGATCATCTCGATCAGAAATGATCTTGACTACGTTAGAGTAAAAAGTTATCCTGGTGGAATCGCCCGTGCTTTCCGGTAGAGGAAGTTTTTTCGGGTTCGGTTTTGGAACAACCGACGGATTAGTCTCTTATCCGGATATCCGTGGGCGAGGCCCCGAGTGTGGGACCCCTGTCCCGCGCGAGAAGCGCTACTTCCGCTGCCAGTACCCTGAATCCGTTGCTCGGTGGGAACAGGGATCTTACAGTTGGTATCAGAGCATTTGGTTAATAAAGATCAACTGAGAAGACAAATATGTCGAAAATTTATCAAGAAACACAAAAAGGTTATAATTGTGTGGTATAACTCATACAATTTGATATTCAAACTGAAATTCATAATTTGGTAATTGGTTCTTCAGATGGAAGTACCGCAATTATATAGAAACCCTGACTTGCTTGAGGCCTAGACATGATAGTATTTACCTTATAATTCCAAGGGCCGTGACTACCCGTATATACCGAGAGTATACTGCAGCTCTTTACTGACAGTATATACGAGTAAATCTAAGACTTGAAATTATAAGCGTTAATGCTATCCAGATGATGATTTCGAATGTGATTGATATGATTTTTAATTCTGTTTGAGAATTGATGAATTGATTTGGATTCTAATTGAAAATGCTGATTGAAAAAAAAATGTTGATTTTTAAAAATTAGTTGAAATATAATGAAACCACAATGAGGGGGAATGGGACGAGTCCTTGTGATGATATTCATAACTAGAATGATGATAACGAATTCAGCAAATCACTATGAGATTAGTGGATTGTGCTGTCAGATTGCTACTATTAATACTTGACCGGTAGATCAAGTTAAGGGATGTCAAATTGAGAACTTGCTTGACTGAAATTTCCATGGGAAGGAATGTTCCGAAGGAAACTTTTCGGTCTAATGGACCTTTATCATGTTAAAGATATGAATGATATAATCTGAATGAATTGTTATTTAATGACGAGTTCTATATAAGGGATATTTATCCCAGTGTTCTGTTGGGTTGACTAGAATATAAGGAACCCCAGAATAAAATTGGATCTTAAGAAAAAGAGCTGTCCTCTACCTTGCGAGATGAGGATATCTCGCACTTTTTAAGTGGGGTAGAATGTAAGATTCCTCCCCAACCTTCGAAGCATACAGGGGTAAGAATCTTCCTTTCTGATCTTATAATTATTCCCTCTCTAAAATAAAAGAAAGTTTCTGTTTAAAAAAGGAAGACCCTTTCCCTAGAATACTTCTCAGGAGTCCCACCTGTTTTAAGGCTTTAGAACAATGAGTCCAGAAGTGAGAATCGGTGTTTTGGATACCAAGGTTTTGGTTTTCATTCGAGTACGGCCCAAAAGAAGTTCTTTATCTCTTGGGGAGTATAAGAAGTTATCCCCCAGATATTGTGATCCTTATATCTAAATTCAAAGTAGGTGACTTAGCCTACAAGTTTCCTTTATCTCCTCATCTCAAAATTCTTAATGCCTTCTATAGAAAAATGTGTCAAACTCAAATCATGGAAAGACGGTAAAACTTCAGTGGCAAGTTACCGATGGCTTCTAGGTTACGCTAGCTCCTTCCTCTATATAAGTCGTAACTTTTACGTGTCGCTCACAGTAATCTTACTCCCATCAATCTCCTTTCTTTCTTAATCTCCTTCATGGCTTGGCAACAAGAACTAGTTTTATCCATGATGATTTCTCACCTTCAAGACGCAAGAGAGTCTGTGAAGAAAGACTTTATAGAACAGTATGAGCGCTCACTTTTTCCTCACCTAGGAACTTCTGTAGCGCAGACCAAATGGCGGACCTATCAAAACATAACTAGGGTAACACCCTGGGGTCAGCAGCACTTTCGTAACAATGTCCGCTTGGCCATGGTTATCGAAGCCTTGGGTTTGGGTCCCCGATACTACTGCGTCATGAGATCAAGGCATCTTGGGTTTTCTGAGCGGGTCTTCTTACTGGCGTGTTTTCTTCCTCATGAGAAGATATGCCTTTACCCCGTTTTTGGCTTGCCTCTCAGAGGTCCTTTTGTTAGATCACCTCATACCACTAAGATAGGTGCGGCAATAACCAGCAGAATCATTCCCATAGATGAGTTACCCTATACTTGTGCAGCTTGTGAGGACTGCTTTTGTGACCATATGATGGACGGGCTTATGGAAGTGTAAAGAGTTCTTCTATCTTTACTGTATAAGTTCCAAGAATGAATAAAGTTTAAATCTTGTTCTTATTTTAAATCTTGCTCTCTTTAAGACTTTTCTTGGTGGTTAATCTTGATTAAAATTTTTCTCTAAATCTCATATTCGTGCATCTTGTAAAATTATCCCAGTTTGCGAGATGAGGACATCTCGCATTTTTTAAGTGGGGTAGAATGTAAGATTCCTCCCCCAACCCCCTTTTTGATGTCTAGTATCTTCCCCTGTAATCAATCCCTCTTCAGAAATATAAAGGCCTTGTTCTAACTGTTTTAGCCTAGAGAGAGAAAAATATGCTAGAGAGAGAATATTCAGATTATGAATATTTTTGGATAGAAAATTAACTCATCTTATTAAAATAAGTTCCCCTGAAATAGAAATTCAAAAAGAATTTTCCAATGTGCAATTGGAATTAATTGGAAATAAGTATAAAGAACCATAGTCTAAGGGTCTAGATTTTCAGAAATTTTTAGATTATGGTCCAATTAAGGTTCCTATGGGCCAATAGCATCAATCCATGTGTAGGGAGGAGATAAATCCAATTTGTAAAAGAAGATACCCAAAAATGAGTAAATGCTCACATAAGATGAAGAGTTGAAAATGTACAAGATTTATTAGTAAAAAAAAAACTATGAGCAATATTAAAAATATGAGATATTTTGGGTATCCAAAAATGAGTAAATGCTCACATAAGATGAAGAGTTGAAAATGTACAAGGTTTATTAGTAAATAAACACATATGTAAGGAAGGGGAGTTCTTTAAAGGAGGTGCATATTTCACATAAGATGAAGAGTTGAAAATGTACAAGGTTTATTAGTAAATAAACACATATGTAAGGAAGAGGAGTCCTTTAAAGGAGGTGCATATTTCACATAAGATGAAGAGTTGAAAATGTACAAGGTTTATTAGTAAAAAAAACTATGACACATATGTAAGGAAGGGGAGTTCTTTAAAGGAGGTGCATATTTCACATAAGATGAAGAGTTGAAAATGTACAAGGTTTATTAGTAAAAAACTATGAGCAATAAAATTTTGACACATATGTAAGGAAGGGGAATTCTTTAAAGGAGGTGCATATTTCACATGCTTGAATGAGTTTTAAACTCAAAAATAATGTGATATTTTTATCTCTCATCTCTCTTGAACCAAACCAAATCAAAATGGAACCAAATCGAATAAAAAAGTAACCAAACTAGGTCCAAATCTAGTCCAAATTCAACCAAACTGACTTGGAAAATTCTAGAATCAGTTTGTTTGGTTAGGAGCTCAAATTTTCCTATAAATAGAAGCCTCCCCTTGTTGAAAAAAATATAGTGTCTTATGCTTTGTCACTCTACTCCACCTAAGCCAAAATATATAGTGTCTTATGCTTTGTTACTCTACTCCACCTAAGCCAAAATATATAGAGTCTTATGCTTGTTACTCTACTCCACCTAAGCCAAATTAGATAGAGTCTTATGCCTTGTTACTCTACTCCACCTAAGCCAAATTAGATAGAGTCTTATGCTTGTTACTCTACTCCACCTAAGCCAAAATATATAGTGTCTTATGCTTTGTTACTCTACTCCACCTAAGTCAAAATATATAGAGTCTTATGCTTGTTACTCTACTCTACCTAAGCCAAAATATAGAGTGTCTTATGCATTGTTACTCTCCTCTACCTAAGCCAAGAGTTGTGAATTCTCTAATAATTCACTAGTTTTTGATACTTCTCTCTTTCTTCAATCCCCATTGGTGGCTCCATCAACATACTAAACCAATTGATTGGTTGGGGGCCTCTACCGTGAATAAAGAATCAAGCAAAATATAAGGTAAGTATATTGAATTTTGATCTTTCTATAATTTCTCAATGATTCTCTCTTCTCAATCCCTCTCAAGCTTGAGAAGTTTAATTGGTATGGTTTTTTAAATGCTATTGAAGTTAATTGGTGAATAGTAGTGAAGAGTAAATGCTATAGAAGTTAATTTCCATTTATGTTTAAATTCTAATGGTTTTTATGTAATTTCTCTCTCTCACTCAAGAAATGGTCATACTCATGAACCATTCTCAATCCAAATGAAGCTTTTCATAAAGCCTTTCCTTAATCCAAGATTAAGCTATGCTTGAGGCCAAATTAATGGCTTTTTGCTATGCTTTTAGTTTATGCACATTGATGATTCAATCCATTATGGATTGATGACCCAATTAGAGACCATTCTAATTGTTTTCTTAATGATCCAATTAGAGACCATTATGGATTGATGATCCAATTAGAGACCATTCTAATTATTTCTTTAATAATGAGCTTTATCCCTTAGAAAAAAATTAAGATTTATCAGTCATAGTAGCGGAGCTATGGCAAAATTTTTATAGAAATTACGCATAAAATAAATTCATTCAA